>NC_134381.1:10158571-10777678 GCF_035582795.1 Mycteria americana | reverse complement strand
TTCCCAAATCACAACCACAACCGTGGCGGGGACGGGGACAGCCCTCACATACCTATTGCACACACTGCACCAGCTCGGGGAGCCCTCTCAAATTCCTTCCACGTTTTCTAAGTCATCTCAGTTTCTTTTCAAGGTTTCAGAGCCAAAGGTCTCTGACAGAAGGGATATCGCTATCATGATAGCGATACCGCTGCTCGGCAAGAGTACGAAACAAGGACGCTGGACGCTCCTCTGCTCACACATGGCAGCGCCCGGGACATGCCCATGGGCAGCCTCGCACCCAGCGGCTCCGACACCGCTCCTGCATCACCTGTAGAAGTTTCTGCACAGAAACACTATTCCTGCCCATGTTTGCAACAGCAATCTGAGACTACGCAGGGAAGAGCGTGGCTGCGGACTGAAGCCACAGGATGAATTTCGCTGTTTCCTCCCCGTGCGGGTCCCGGAGCTCACTCACAGCCGGAGACTCTCGAGCTGCATTTAAAAGCCCAATGACTGCAAGAGCTTTAGAGAGTCCTGGCTGCAGAGGAAAGCCTGGAGACAAGCTGTGCATGCAAAGCAAGAGATCAAAAACCAGGTGAAGAATAAGGCCAGCCCAAGACGTAGTTATTTTTCAGCTCTCCCAGGTCTGGAAAGTCTGGATTCAGCAGAGCCAGGTTCAGCTCCCAGCCGTGCTGCAACCTCATCATGTGTCCACCTACGTCTCCAGGGGCTAAAAACCTCTCCTGAAGTTCAGCCCAGGGAGCTAAGCTTCATTTTCTGTAAAAAACATACCAGCGTGTGGTGGCGTGAAGGCTCCCAGGCAAGCAGACGTGGATGTCCCCACGGGCTCAGCCAGGCGAAGATCACCCTGTGGTTTTTCCTTTGGCATTTCCCAAGCGAGGGCTACCCAAACCAATCCCCAAGGAGCTTATGGAAATTAGCATAAGAGACATTAAAGCTATGCTTTAATTATAGATATATGTGTTGGCAGAGGACAGGGCGGGTGCTCCAGGATCAAAACAGCTCAGAAGGGCCATTAGAAACCAGCTTTGAGGTGGTGAAAGGCGGCTGAGCTCCCTGGGGTCCTGAGGAGCCTCCGTGAAATCCCTGGAGAGGCCAGCGCGGCCACGCTCCCAGCCCCACGCGTGACGCACACCCCGTTCCCAACCCAGGCAGGAATGGCT
Source organism: Mycteria americana (assembly GCF_035582795.1). NCBI lineage: Eukaryota > Metazoa > Chordata > Aves > Ciconiiformes > Ciconiidae > Mycteria > Mycteria americana. The sequence goes on along the minus strand of NC_134381.1, from coordinate 10,776,512 downwards.
AAAAATACTGGTGTCTCTCCCTCCCCTGAGCACGCAGCTGAGAAACGTTTCCGTTGACTCATTAACCTGCTGAAGAGGCATCAAACGCTCCAGCCGCGACCCACCCCGCTGTTTTAAACAGCGACGGAGGGTGATGGCCGAGCCCTGCTCCAATGCACGATGCTCTCTCTCCCAGAACCGTGCCGGCACAAGGACCAAGTCAGGGCGGACAGTCTCACAGCTCTTCACTTCTAGGATATTTTCTACATGACCTAACCAAGGGACCGGGGCTGTCACCGAAGCACCAGGCAGGACAGGCAATGCAGCAGCTGGTCCCCATCCCTGCGGATGGGGATGCTGCATGTGCTCCTTGCAGGTGCGAACACACCGATTTACACCCCCCGAGCATCTGGGGCTGCCGTCCATCCCGGTGGCTTTTTGTTTCGGGGAGTCAGGCAGAGGCTGGGGGCTGGATTCCCACGACACGGGGCTGTGACGCGTCTTACCCCTCCACGCCGGCCCCGAGCGAGCACCCGTGCCCGGAGCGCAAACGGCTGCGCGGGGGGAGGCGCACTTAATAATGCACCGCGCTCCCGACCCATAAATCTCCGGCATGATTCACGGGCGATGTGAAGGGTGATGGAGAAAGCCTTGCCCAAGGTCAGACAGCGAGTCCCGGGGGATGGCCTGGGAACGGGAACAGCGGCCCTGAATTCCCACCCCGCTCCCAGCGCCGACCCCAGGCCAAATCTGGATCTGCTCAGCGTGGGCACGTGCATTTGTTGTGTCTGCTGCACATCCGTAACGAGTTACAAACAACGGCCCAACGCCGCGGTTATTTCAGCAAGGCTCCAGAAAAGCTCGGCAAATCATATAATCAAAAGCACGAATGAGCCGCAGAAATATCAGACAGCCAACACGCTCTGCTGCCGCGCCGCTGCCCCAGCTTTGCGTTACACGTGTTCTTGCCCGGCTGCCGTGGCTTCCAGCACCCCCTCGCCCCACGAGCCGTGCTGGCAGAGTTGGGGTGCCCATCCCGGCCCCCCCCCAGCCCGCGGCCCCCGTGCCGGCCGCTCCGTGCGTGCAGCTCCGCGCGCGCTGCCGGCCCTTTGTTCGCTCCCTCCCCGCTTGCAGCGCGCGAGGCTTTTCCTCCAACCCACCAGCAACAGGTTTTGTCCCTCCGCAGCAATGCAGGCACTGAAAGCATCCCGAGGCAGATGTTTCTGCGACCTCTGACCCAAGACTAATGTTTTCCCTTCTGCGCTAAGCTGCCATCTGCCACGGCCGGCACAGATGACACCCAGGCGCTCCCACAGCCCACCCTGCCCCGGCACGGCTCCCGCATGGCGGCACCGGGGCTTTGTTCAAATTTGGGATGCGTCAGCCCTGCATAAGCACAGCCCAGGGGCTGGGGGGGGTTTCAGAGGTGCTGGGTGCATGGGGGATGCCCTGGATGCGGGGGGCTCGGCAGAGGCTCAGCCTGCATCGCCCCGCAGCTGAGAACGGCCACGCTCACACCACCCACTGCTCTCCTGCCTAACCCCTGAGGGCTGAGACCATGGCAGGGCTGGAGGCGAAACCCACCTCGGGCTTAAAATGCACAAAACAACCCAACAAGCAAAATGAAAACCAGGTGTAAGCCGGAGCACGGCCACTGGACGCGCAGGGGCTGTCCCCCGTCCCCTTCCCAATGGCGGGGCAGGTCCAAGGGGCAGCCCCGCTCTGCGGGAGGGGACAGGGGGCTGGTGGGGAGCCCCATCCCAGCCGCTGGCCCCGCGTCCAGGCTGCCTCTTATCTGCGCTGCCATCACATAACCTCTTCCTCACCCTCATCTGCTGGAAGCATGAACGGCCGCGGTTGTTTTCCCCAAGGTATGAGCACCGTGGGAAAGCCGAGGAGGGGAGGCTCAGGTCTTTACTCGAGCCCCGTTTTGGGGGTACTTGAGGCTAATGGGGCCAGGAGAGTCCCTGGGGCAGCAGCGAACCCAGGCGCTGGGTGCGGGGTCTCCCCTGCTGGGGGGGGGAGCAGCCCCCACCCCGACACCCGTGTCCCCAGGCGCAGGCTGGGCTGTGGGGGATGCCGCTCTCTGCTCCGTGGTACCCGTGGCCCAGAGCAGCCATCCCAGACGAGCCGCCCTCCCTGCGCCCCAGAGTCCCCGGCAGAGCCACCCCAGCGCAGAGGTGGTTCAGAAACCACGACCGTGACCTTGCGTGGTGCAGAGGGTCCCCACCGAGGAACCGTCACACGCACAAAGCCCTCTGCACCAGCAAACGCGCCGCGTGACTGAGCAGACGCCTGTGCCAGCGCGGTCCGGACCCTGCGGAGCGAAGCAAGCGGCCAAACGTGAGCAGGACACTCGGATTTCACGTGTTTGCTGGCAACGGCCGAGGGAAGGAGAAATATGCAGCAGGAGAGTTTTCCTTAGCTGCACACAGGACCACAGCCACCGCACGCCGCTCCCAGCCGCAGAGCGGTGACACGACCCTACCCCATCGTCCCCACACCTCTCGGGGTAACCGTCATCCTCGGGCTTACGAACGGGAACCACAACTGCCTGCTTTCACACCTTCCCCTGCGCGGCCCCGGCAGCTGCAGACCCTGGGCGTTAAACTTGCTTTCCATCAGGCATCCACGCACAAGAGTCACTTTTCCAGTTGTGCCAGTGGCTTCCCGCCTGGCACAGCCTGGAAGCAACACCCCAGCTTTCTTCTGAAGTTACACCCTTCCCCCTAAGACACGTTTGCTCGGTGCCAGCCCGGGGAACCCTGATCTCCGCCAGCTCCAATCCGACCAGAGAAAGGGCCGGTGCTCGGGGACATGTCCCCGTGTCACTGAGAGAAGAGATCTGCTTCTTACTGCATCTTCCCATTCCACTTTATTCCATTCATTCTTACTCCACTGCCTCCCCACGAGCCCCTCCCGTGTTCCTGCACAGAGCATCATTGGGGACCGCAGGTGCTCACGACTGTCTACAGGACGGCTTCCCAGCGGCGTCAGCCCGCCTTGGAAACACCCCGCCGAGCGTGGGAGCATGCTCCGGAGCCAGGGGAAGGCAGACAGGCCTGGAAAACAGTCCCGCTGGGAAAGCAGAGCTCAGCACCCTGCACGCTGCTGCTCAGCTCCTGCCCTGGTATCGCCACCCTGCTCGGGGTGGCACGGCACCCCTGGAGCCAGCAGAAGGAAGATGGGTGCAGGGAGACGGGGAACGCTTTCGGACGCTGCCCTGACCTCCCTGGAGCACGTGGGGCCGTGGATGCTCCCTCCTGCCCTGGCAGCCGGGGGCTGGTGGGAGCCGCTTGAGCCCCCTCCCAGCAGCCGGCACAGCCAGGCTCGCCGCACCTCACCTGCAGCTTCGCTCTGTGGTTTCTGGCACACGCGTCCGTTAAGAAACCAAAGGCTTCGCCACGGCTCCCAGGAGAGCCAAGGCAGAGAAGGCAGAGCTGCCCAGCTCCCCCTCGCCCACGTGGGGCACCCCGACCAGGCGATGCACCCCAAAGCTCCCGCCGGCCCTGCCGCGCTCCCCCGGCGCCGGCATGGCCGCACAAACACCTCCGGCAGCCGCGACGCGGCTCCCAGCACCAAAAACCAGTGCTAGACCAAACTGGTGGTTTTTTATGAAGTCCCATCCAGGCCCTGCTTTATTAAACACTCTGGGACACCAGCCTGGGAAAAAAACAGAGTTTCACACAGGGAGGGTGGTTGGCAAAGCAGCAGGTTACTTCGAGTGACATCAGGTTAATAAAGCAAGAGCAGATCTCCAGTCTTGTTTAATTAAAAAAAGCAAACTGCAATCCGAAGTCTTTGATGTGTGGTGTTTTTTTTTTTTGTTCCATTTCATTTTTGACCTAGCCCAAGCCATCTAATTGAGATTTTAAGACCCAGACTTTCATCTGGAGAGAAACTAAAGGAATTCCCAAAGCTGGATATACTTACAGCCAGGAGTGGGGAAAAACGTGCTAGAGCCCTGTTCCTCCTACCAGCGTGAAGGGCAGAGGGAAAAAAAATGGCTGTGTTTCTTAAGCAGACATTAGTCAGGACAGTTTGGGAATCAAAGTTCCCATTGTAATGAAAAACAATATAATCCCATTACTAAGCAAAGTGGCCAGGCTATTCACTGGGTGGTAACCGGCTACCTGGGAAGGAGCTGCCTTTCAATGGAGCTTCATTCACAATAAACATGAAAGATGTCGAAGGAAGAGACCAAGACAAAACTCGCCTCATTCCCACCCTCAACAATGGCTGCTATGAAATATTTCCCCCCCTCCCCAGTTGATGTTTTTTATATCCTCTGCCGGTGTAAATCCGCACAGCCCCATTGTTTGTGGGAGCGCGCTGCCCTGCGCCGAGCCGAGCTCTGCTCTCCCCGCTCGTCCCGGTCCCTGCTCCTTCTCTTGGAGGAGCCCGTTTACGGGGTGACCGTAAAGGACGCGGCTCAGCAGAGGATCCCCAGGGAACACAACCTGGGCTGAGGCCGGCAAATGCCTCGCCCGCGGGGCAGGGGCGAGCGTCCGGGGCAGGTCCTGAAGCAAGTGCCCACGCCGGTGACTGGCGTGCCTGTTAGACACCGCGAAGGTGCCTGGCTCTTCTTTTCCTCCGTGGTGCTTACAGCAGCTGTGGCGTTCGAGAGCGCCTGCTGCAACTGCTCCCTCTTTTGACTTTTCGTTTGTAAACATTTTGCCTTTAAAAATGTTTTATTCTTTAAGCCAGCAGAAGGAAAAGTTGGAGCTTGGAGGAGATGAGGAAATTCCACCTCCCCAGGCCACCCGCCAGCCCAGCACTGCTGGTGCCCGAGGCCACTCTCCCTTCCCCATCCCTTTTGGGGTAAATGCCCATTTTCACCCGCTCTGGACGCAGGGCTGCCCACACTTGCTGCCTGCGCAGGGCGAATTCACGCTGCCTTGCTCCCACGAGTTCTGGCACGCACGCAGTGCCCGTGTCACCATCTCACTAAGCAATGATGAACTCTTTTTTTTTTTCCCCCCCTTTTCCCCCTCAAACCAAGTTTTGGCTAAACACCGCACTGCCCGAGAGCCAAATATGGAAAACTCCCACCCGGGACACGCGTGACCCCACCATCCCACTCTTCTAATCCTGAACATAAAACCTGAGATTAGGATCTGAACAGCCACCAAGAGTTTAAACAAGCTATATTTAGCTCCGATATTTATAAACAGGAGGAGAGGGGGGTTCTGCAGAGCATATGGGTACCCCTGCAGCACAAACCCTACCAAAAGCCAGAGCAATTCGTGCCGGGGCTGTTTTGGTGAGACACCGAGTAGGCAGAGACGGCAACAGCCGGATAGCGATGGATCCGGCTCCCCCCAACCTCACAGCCATGAAGATGCAAGAAAAGCAAAGCTCCCGAAAATAGTTATTAGCAACAAAACCCTCGCTCCCTTGGAAACCATGGCCTGAGGGACGTAAAGCACCTCCGAGCAGACGGGTATCTGCTCCCGGGATCTGTATCCCGGGATTTCTGCTGCTGCCGAGTTTAACCAAGGAAACGGCGAGGGAGGGAGGAAAGACTCTGCCTCCGACACCTTTTGCCGGCAGAAATCCCTGTGTCAACATGACGCCCTCGCCGAGGGAGCGGGGACAATGGTGGTGGCTCTGCCCTCCGGCCGCAGCCCGCATTCCTGCCCCCCTCCCCTGGAAACCCCCCTTTTGTGGGGAGCAGCAGGCCCTGTGAAAGGGCCGTCTGTCGCCCTGCCTTTTGACTTGGAGGTCTGTGTCTAACATTTTAATAGGGGCTGGGGGCCGGGGAGAGGCCCCCCCTCTCCCGGGCCGCTCCCCGACAGGGTCACTCTCCCAGCCCATCCCGAAGCCAGCGTGCGGGGCTCCGGCCGCCGACAGGCAGCAGGCGCGAGGGCGGGAGCCGGTGGCACTGCACATCCCGCTGTCGACAGCCACATTCCTCCACCTGCCCCGAGAGGAGCTATTCCATGGGTTAACCGGCCGCGAGTGCCTTTGGGGGGGGTCTTTTTCCGATCCCCCCGCGCAAGGATGCACCGGTTGGGCGGGAGCACTGGGGACGTGCTCTCCTCCACGGCTGCCCATCGACAGCAGATAATTTCCATCTTAAAATAAACCACTGCACGCTCACAAACACTCCACCCCCCAGGCAGCGATGCCAGCGGGGAGCGTATGGTCCTTGGGGTCCCCGTTGCCCCGCTGACGCCGGCTCCCTCAGCAAGGGGACATGGGACAGAGCAGTTGACAAAGTGAAGAGCCCCAGTGCCAAAGGCTCCTTTCGTTGCTCCTCTTGGGGACAGTTGTGGTGGACAGGTAGTGTCACATCCCACGAGGAGCCACGCAGGAGGATGAGGAGGAATCGGCAGCAGGGGGCAAGGCTCAGCCCTGCAGCCCCAGCCCTTGCAACAGCCTGGGACTGATCCTGCACAGCCCTGGAGCTCCAAGCAAAGCCTGGCACCGCCGCTCTCAGCTACGCCGACTTTAGATCAACCCAAAGCAACAGGATCCCTCGCCATCGGTGCTCCTCCCGGCACCCAGCCCACCACAAGGCCACTTGCCTGCAGGGTGCCCCTTCTATTAAATAAGGGCAACATTATAGCATCATTAAAACTTAATAAATCCATTTCCCATATAAATAGCATTAAATTCAGATTTTGGGGAAGGGAATTAGGGTGAAAACTTGTTAAAAGAAAATTACTTCGGCGCAAATACATTTTTGCAACTTGACTGAGCGTGAAAGTTTCCCATTAAAATGCAACTCCGCTCCTTTTGCTGGAAATGTGCAAGAGCCTAATAACCAGGGCCTAAACATTAACTGTTTAACTGATTTTTCCAATATTAACTCCAGACTGCCATGGGGGAAGGGGAGGACGTGGCGGGTGAAAGCTCGAAGTAGGCATTAATTACTGCTCTGCGAGGGAAGCACACCCAGCGCACGCACCGCTCGCAGGCTCCCAACAGCCCTTTGCAGACCCAGACGCGGGACATCACCGGCCGCGAGCAGGGCACGAATCCCACTGCGCGTGGGGCGGTGGGCAGGATGCTGCTCCGTGCTGGGGCAGGGCTCCCCACAGGACCCAGCCAGACGCCTACCCCTCAACCCCACACACGGGCTTTGGTCGCGGTCCCGATCCTGCATCTCTCACACCAAGCACTGCATTTACCAACAGGCACCTCCATCACCTAATTCAGCTCCGTGAGCTGGGATGCGCCCGGCAGGTCGTGCTGCTCCGTCTCTCACCAAGACAGGTTTTGATGTTCAGATAAGCAACAGCACATGGGGGGGAAACTGAGGCACCAAGCAGACCTTGCTTGACGTACGTGGAAACCCCGATACCGTCCCATACTGCAGACCCCTGCCCGCGGGGCACTCGCCAACACAGGGAGGTGAGACGAGGCGACCCGATCCGCTGGATGCACGCTAGAGCTGTAGACAGAGGTGCTGCAATGGGTCCAGGCGCTGCCGTGCACCGAGGAAGGCAGAGGCCAGACAAGGGCGCGCAAGTCTGAACGGGCACCATCACACCTCGGCCAGACGGCCAGCTGGAAGCAGTGCCGAGCTGCTCTACCAGCAAGACTTGGATGTCAAAGCAAAGATTGGGGTGTCTCCAGGTGGGCATCTCTAACTGTCCTGGGGCTCTCCAAGCAGGCAGATGGGAGCTGCCATGGTCTGGTGTCACTAAGACCTAGCGGAGTGCTGCAAAGACTTCCCAACGTCACATGTGATAGATGTGCAAAGAGAGTTGTGCTATTAAGTCCAACTGGGGCTTCCTCAGCCCTTCAGAACCCCTGCTCTACCACCCTGATCAGACCCTGCTATGCCGGCGGTGCCAAAGCAGGGCCCTGACCCTCACACGTCTCTGCTCCTGCTCCTGGATGCCTCCGAGCTCAGATACCCAAGAACCAAAACTGCAACACCCCCCTCAACACCAGAGTAGCATTTCTACTGCTCATTCCAGATCTTTGGCCGACGCGAGTAGCTGCAGTTCTACCCCGGACCAAAGCACGAGCACTGCGCTGGGCTGGTGAGTGCCCAACACAACTCCCATCGCTGGCAGTCCTTGGATGGTAGTAACACCGACCCACCGCTGCCGATACCTGTCAAGGCCAACCCTGAGGAGCCCAGCACTGCAGGATGGAGCCCAGCACTGCAGGATGGAGCCCTTCCATGGACGGATGGACTGGGGAAGCTGGGATGCCTGTTCCCTGCAGCAAATCCAGGCTCATGAGGGCACTATGCAGCAGGGCAATGTCAAGGACCTGCAGGATTTTGGCACAGCCACTTCCAGGCACTGGGGCTCGGCACTGCGTGCCAAGGGCATGCAACGAGATGAAAAGACTATTTGGAAAGTATCTGGAATCACCTCAAACCTTCACCTCTCTGGCCTGCTGGTCTTTCTAACCATGGTCCCCAAAGCAAAGGGCTGCAGAAAGTCAGCCCAAGACCAGCCTGGGGAGCGATGAGTGAGCAGCCCAAGTGCCCCATGGTGCTGCCCCATCCTGGGCAGCAGCAGGAGCTGGCTGGACACGAAGTCACGCACCTGCAGTGAAGCAGACGGACCCCAACCACCTTTCTGGTCCCTGGAAAGGAGGCAGGACTCAACCGAGATGCCACTACAGGTCTGCTTTCCAAGGGGGATTTTAAGCTGTATCCCAGAGGCTCTTCCACCCCACAGCCCCAATACGTGGTCTAAAACCTTCACCTGGAGTTTGGCCACACGTTAACCGTGGAGAAGTCTCCATCCAGATCCAGAGCTTACCAGCTCTCGGTTACTGCACCCGGAGGCTACTCCCTCGTTAAACACACTGATGCTCTATAAATTTCACATTCCACTCATGTACACATGCCGTTACCATTCGGGACACCTACCAACACGAGCAAAACGAGGGTCAGCACACCTCCAGGCCTGGAAAGAGCAGGTTAATTTCCAAACAATGTTATTTTAAAACTTGCTAACTGCCTGCTGATTATGTTATCCAAGCCCTTAATTGGTGAACAGCTTGGCCTTGCAATGACCAAGCATGTCTCCCTCATGCTACATACAATAAACCATAACAGCCTTGGAGGTGAGACCAGGGTGTGTAGTATCAGCTGGAACAAATGGACGTATCGTGGCTTCCAGCACATAGGAAGACAGCAAGTCAGAGATTTTGGAGGAATAAAATGTAGCCTGCATGACGAAGCGAGCCACCTCCAGAAGCTGTCCATGGAGGAGCAGAGCCCCGTGCACTGCATCACACCACGGGATCACACATTTAACAGCTGCAAGTACCTGGCAGGGAATAGCCCCTCTGATCTCAGGTGGTGACGGCCACTGCAAATACCGCATCCTCTCTGGATCCTGGGGAGCCCCCGAGCAACTTCATCTCAGCAGGCATCACCCCACCTCTCCTGCTCATCTCCGTGCTGCAGGTACCGCTGAGGGACCTACTGAGATATCTCCTCCTGAGCATGACCCGTGCTGGCCCCTGCCCAAATGCAGTACAACCTTCTGGCCATCACAAGTACCAAGCCATGAGAAAAATCAAGCAAAAAAACTCAGCCCAACCAATAAAATCCCAGGGCAAGTCAGCAGGAGTCAGTGGGATCACCTGAGACAACTGATAACCATCAAGACACCTTGCAGAGAGGAGAGATGTAAACAGAGATTCTTCTAGAAAAGAGCTAAAAAATCCCGCTGCTGTCCCAGTGACCTCGCCAGCGGGGCTTCTCAGCTAAGTTTCTCTTCCACTGGAATCCGCAACAGGTGATGCTTTTGTATTTTTAATCTACCCTCTTACCCATTTCCACCTTGCTCTTTCCGAGAATGAGATCAGACTCGAAAGAGCCATCAAGAGTTCTCAACATGGCTGAATCACCGCTCGTCTACTTCTTTAAGAGCTTCCTCTGGGTGATTGTTCAACACTCCACCCTCTTCCTCTCCAGCACGGAGACTGCATTTTTTCTTTGTTATTATTTCATGGAAATAACGTTGGGTTAAAGCACATGAGAAAAACCAAACCAGAAGGAAACTTCCGCCCTTTACAATGAGATAACAATGACTGAGCAGTTGAATAACTTGAAGGGCACAGAGAGCTGCAGTACTCAGATCACTCCTCTGTGTTCCTGGTTGTCTCCTAAAAGAGTTTTGAGCTAAAATAATAATCTCTTCCTGCTACGGTCCCCCTCTGAATGTTTCTTCCAAGGCTTCTGGCCTGCTGCCCATGGAAGCTGGTGGTGGCAACGGGCACCAGCTCAGGAGCCATCGCCCTGGCTGAACTACAACGTCGCGCTGATTCATAAACAGAGGAAGTACTTTAGCAAACCGACTTTTCCCCCTTTTCAGCGCAAGCCTAGTGATTAATTTAACTTATTTTTTTTTCCTTTGCCGTCTCTTTGGCTTCTCTAGGCAAGAGTATGACAACCCAGACGCAGCTCCTCTGACTTTAACGGTGAAAGGCTGGTGGAGCGGGGTTTGAAACTCAGCCCTCTTTCATGCCATCTGCTTTTAACTAGCGGAGCAAGGGAGGTCCTGGGAATAAGTGTCACATGGCACAGCAATCTAAAATCAGCCCCGCTCATTTGCAGGGATGCCAGTCAAAACTACGGTTATCCAACAGTCTAATTAGGAGCTATCACTAGAAGTCAAAACGATCTTTTGGAAAACCTTCTCATTTTGTCTGGGAAAATGCCTTAGTGAAAGGCGAGTGCCTTTTGTGGAAAGCCACAGCTCCCCAGTGCTGTGAAACCGCACTGCAACACCGCCGCAGCCATCATCTGCAGACCGGAACTTTTAAAGCTCCAGATCTGGCGCAAGTGCCATGCACGGGACAGAAACACCCCGCACCTTCAGCTGGGGTCCATGCAAGGTGCATGAAACTCTGCTGCTGCTGCTCTTCCAGCACTGAAAGACCTGGCTGCCCCTGCCAAGATGGAAAACAGCTCCAAAGGCAGTTTAATTAGGCCGCTTCTGTCGCGAGCCCTCCAGCCGATCAAATGCTTAGTCCTCTCCATTCAATTAAAGCCCCGCGTGCCCTGGACTACCTGGCAAAGGGACAAGCAAGATAAGGCACCCAGAGTTTTACAAACTATCACTGTAAAATAATAAAGGCAGAGAAAGCTCCTCGTCTCACCCCGGCGATTCCCTTTCTGTAACAGGGCTGATAACTCGGTTTTGGTGTTATCAGTCGTCTTCACGTAACCCAACTAGCTCTCTCCCGCCACAAACGCCGGGACGCTTGTCCGCTGGAGTAGCGTCTCCCTCGTACGCTATTTATTTCACTCCACTTTCTAATTGGATTTGTGGAGGCAGCACAATGGGGCTTTATGGCCAAACTTTGTTAAGTGCCAGGCCGAGCGGAGATGTGGCCAGCAGCCAAAATGGTGCATTTCACGCAGGCGCCAAAGGGCAGTGCCAAGCTTTTCTGCGTCTGGTATCTGTGTTCTTGGCTCTGCTTTGTTTAAGAAGCTTGGAAGCAAAACTCCTCGTAAAGAGATATTCAAACAAGTGAAAAACCAGGATTTTGCGAGCTGCTATCAGATACCTTGGAAAGTTGCACCTCCTCCAGTCTGGCAGTACCTCCAATATCTGCCCCCATCGCCCACAGAGCGTACCCTGCACGGGACAAGCGCTTTAACGCACGGAGAGCGCACACCTTGGTTTCATGCAAAAAATAACTCGCACGCACTCGTGAAGCCATCCCGGCGTCTGCAGCCAAGAGAGAGGCGGTTATTCACAGCTAGCAATGAAGAAGTTCTTTAAAGTTAACTTTTTCTCTTAAAAAAACCCCACTCCAAGCCTGCTTTGGAGGCTTCTCCTCCAAATAGAGAGCTCGCACACATCAGATCTAATTAGATTCCATCACCATCTGCACATGAAATGTAAATCAGGAGTTGCAGAGACTTAAGAAAAAAAAGGGAAGAATGACCACAAGGAAAAGGAGGGGTGTAAGGTTGGGGAGGGGGTGGAGGGTTGGGCATTCTGGGAAGCCATACATGATTAGTCACACAGCATTAATCTGCCTCCCTTAACAATAGCTGCCGAATTTCGACCGAATCCCAGCTGTCGCTCTTTGAATGAAAGAAAACAAGATTTAGAGCGTCAAGCGTTGGTAGGGGCTTCTGTGCAAAAAAAAGTGGCGTGCATTCATTAGTGGCTCACAAAGGGACCCAGCCTTTGTCCATTAAATTGCTCATGTGCCTGATTGATTTGCTGATTTATTTGCACCAAAGGGTTGGGGGGCTCAGCTTGGAGAAGGGGGCGGGAGGTGCCCGGCTACTGGGCAGAGTAACGGCACCCAGGCGGTTTTGCGAAAAGCAACACACATTGTCAAGGGAAACTGCCATTCAACAGGTTGGGATTGGAAATGCCTTCGGGTTCCTCCGATGAGGACTTCCTATTTGGAAATTTGGGGTGGGTGGGAACGTCTCCCCGCCTGCTCTCAGCTCAGGCCACGTTCAACAGGCAGAGGGGAAATCTGGCCGGAAAACAGAGCCTTGCCCATTCACATTTCTTTTATGGAATAGTTTTAAAAAGGGAGCTGGAGTCTTATTCATTTCTCTTGGTTATTGTTCCCTGGGAGCCTGGAGTGAATCGGCCATCGCTGTGGTGGGTCGGCTGGTCCTTCAAAGAGTCCCAACGCTTTACACATCCGTTTCCCCACAATCGGCTTGGAGAAAGCTCCTGCCTGGGTGCCAGGTCCCACCAGGAACGCTGGGCTGGACCGCAGCTTGGCACCAGCACCGGCAGGGCTGCGGGAGGAGGTGGCCCTGCTCCCCCGCCTGCCCCGGGAAATGTCCTGCAGACCCACGGACATCAACGGGGCAGCACCAGCAGCCAGAGCTACGCCACGAAATCGCTCCTGAACGTTTATTGGAGACGTACTGGACACGGCACCACGAACTGACAGGGTGCAAGGGACTGAAAGGCAACGCTTCGGGGCCAGGAGGGAGTAGCTGGAAGACAGACAGACAGGCAGCCTCCCTCCCCACCCGACGGTCCAACAAGTGCCGCGGGCTGGCCCTACCTCCTGCTCCATCAGCAGGGCAGCCTGCATAGGTTAACACCACCAAAACATGGCCCTTTGCCCATGTTTTTCCACCCAGCTAGGAACAAAGCCCGATCCTGCCAAACTCGCAGCGACTCCTACACAAGCAGGTTATTCTTGCCACTCAAGGAAAGAACACGCATCTTGCCCTATTAAATCCAGAGCCTTCAAAGCAAAGTCAACATGCATATCAATACTTTGGTCGGGGGAGATGAAAATCCTCTGGCTCCTCCATACTTACTGGCACACCTCCGTCCCGTTGAGAAAAGTTTCACACTTGCCCCCGTTGAGGCAGGATTCGGCAGGCTGCGTGCACCGTAAACCTGCAAACAGAAGGAGAGCGTTAGCCACAGCGCAGGTCCCGGGCGGCAGCGGGAAGGGGGGCTGCAGCCCCTAGCGTCACCCGGACCGGGGACAGGCTCGCCGAGACCCCCGGAGCGTCCAGCCTGGTGATATGGGGGCTGCAGCACCCGGTGGCCCCCACCCGCAGCGTGATGGAGGCGGGCAGGGCCCGCACGGCCCCAGCGCCGAGAGTCTCGCCTAAAAATAAAGTCGGGGTGGGCTCGAGGGTAGGCTCTGCCTTCTCCTTCAGCAGGAGAACTGACAGAGAGAAACCCCAGATCAGGCTCTTGAGTGACAAATGCCATTTGGGAAAAACCATCTGCCCGAGGGCCCATTAGTTATCATTAACTCGGTAACGAAATGAGTCGCCCGTCACAACTTGCTATGAGTAAAGGTTTCATTGTCTGGCCCTCAGAGCCAAATTCTACACAGTTACCACAGCAACTTGCTGAAAGTACCAGAATCGCTTCCGATTTCCACCCCGGCTGGCTCTTCCCCTTCTCTGCCCTGCTAGCTCTTCACGGTAACCGGTTCTGCGACACGCGTGTGCAGCCAGAGCAGTTTCACACTGAGCGACTACAGCTTCGCACCGCCACCGCCAGAACCAAACTTCTCCCCCGGATGGCTGCCGAGCCCCACACACCCCGGGGACACCCCGCTGCGCTCGGGGCTCTGTCCCCAGCCCCGCCTGTCCCACGGGGGATGGAGTGGGGTGGTGGGGACCGCTCCGGCCCGGCACAACTTTCTGCAAACTTTGCCTCCCGAGGGGCCGGGCGCCAGGCATGGCTCTCGGCCCGGGCCTTCCCGGTGCGGAGTGGGGCGAAGGCAGCCCCGCTGCCTTCCCTTCCCAAAATCCGCCCAGGACGCTCCTGCTCGGGAGGAGGCTGCTCGCTCGGCCCCGAGGGGGGGAAGGGGGCGGGGGGGCGATCGCAGGGCCCCGGGGGCATCGCGGGCTGCTCCCCGCTCCGCCCCGCATCTCCAGCCGCTTTTAGGGCTCTTTTCCCCGGCCCCGACCGGCCGCCCCCGACGGTCGCCCAGCGCTTTGCGGTCAAGCACCCGGACCCGCCCCGGGACCGGCGCCGGAGGGGACCCGGCTGACTTTCAAGAAACAGGAAACCGAGAAAAATTTGCAAAACGGTCAAAAGCTCTCGCGGAACAACAGGCAGGAGCGCGGCCGCCCTGCGCGCCCCTCCGCCGGGCCGAGCCCGTCCCGAGCTCCGGCCCCCCCGCCTGCCCGCCGCGCCCTGCTCCGGCCGCCCGCGGTACCGAGCTCCGGTCCCCCCGACGGCAGCGAGAGCAGTTCCCCGCGCCACCCCTCGGTACCGAGCTCCGGTCCCTCGCGGCTCCGAGCACCGTTCCCCCGCCACCTCCTCCGGGGCACCGAGCCCCGCTCCCCCCACGGTTCCGGCCCCGATTCCCCCGGCGACGCCGAGCTCCGGTCCCCCCGCAGGAGCTGAGCCCGGTCCCCAGGCATCCCGCGGCACCGAGTCCCGGTTCCCACGGGGTCCCCGCGGCCCGGACCCCCCCCGCCGCCGCGCTCCGCCGCCCCGCGGTGCCCAGCCGGGACCGGGGCACACGCCGCGCGCGGCCCCGCTCCCGGCAAACTTCCTGCCGGGCGCTTGGGGCGGCCGGTCCGGGGCCCGTCGCGGCAGCCCTCACCTCGCGTTAGGGCGGGCAGCAGGAGCACCAGGAGGCCGGGCGCCAGGAGCCGCTCCATCCCGCTCTGCTCCCGCCGCTCACAGCCGCATAGATCCGCGGGGCCTCGGCCGAGCCGAGCCGAGCCGAGCCGAGCCGGTGCCGGTGCGCGCCGCCCCGCCGGCAGTCCCAGACACACCGCGCCCCAGCGCCGAGCGCAGCGACTCCGAGCGCCGGCGCCTCCCGTGGCTGCTCAGCCCCGGCGGGCCGGGCCGGGCCGGGCGGGAGGGCGGGGGGGGGGCGGGACGGCGCGGGGCGGGACGCGGCGGCACGGCACGGCGTGGCGCGGCGCGGCGCGGCAGTGCACGGGATGGGACGGGACGGGACGGGACGGGACGCGACGGGACGCTCCTCCCTGCCCAGCCCGGGGGGCCGCCGCTGGGAAGCCCCTTCCCGCCACGGAGGGTCCCTGCGTGGGATGGGAGTGGGGCTGCGGGGTCAGCGCAGCCCCCACGGGCAGCCCCAGTGCAGCACCCCCCCCCCTCCCGTGCAGCCACCGGACACCCCCGGTGCAGCCCGCCCGGGCAGCCCCGGACACCCACGGTGCAGCCCCCCGATGCAGTCCCCCACATCCCCGCAGTGCAGCCCCCCCAACCCCGTCCCCAGTGCAGCTCCAGCACAGCCCTCCCATGCAGCCACCACAGAGCCCCAGTGCAGCCCCGGACACCTCCACGCAGCCCCCCCCCCCCCCCCCAGGCAGCCCCCACATAGTCCCAATGCAGCCCCTGGGCATCCCCAACGCAGCCCCGGACACCTCCAGTTCAGCCCCCACCCCAGTCTCCGAGCAGCCCCCCCATGCACACCCTGCATAATCCCAGTGCAGTTCCCCCCATAGTCCCAGTGCAGTCCCAGTACAGCCCCCTCCCAGCCCTGGTGCTGCCCCCTTAACCAACCTCAGTACAGCCCCTGCACAGCCCCCCCAGTGCAGCCCCCCCCAGCCCCTGCACAGCCCTTGGAGACACGACCCTTGCTCAGGGTCCGCAGGAGGACCCAGGCCCCCAGCCTGACCCACAGCGTGTCTGTGCAGGAGCCCTGGGCACGTAAACCATGGGGACACACGGAAATGGGGCAGTGGTAAATGGCCGGTGACACTGGAGGACCGGGGCTCGGGCTGAGCATCCCCTGAGGGTCACAGGAGAGCTGGGCGCAGGGTGGGCTCGGGGGCAGGGGGTGGGATTCACCCTCTGAGCTGCACCCCAACGCAGGTGCGCGCAGGTACGCCGAGCCATTTCCTACCCGCCTTCGCCATACGTGCAGGCAGCTACCCGTGGAGCTGGGGTCGGATGTTGTTTGGTTTGCGCTGTGAACTAATGAACTCGCAGGCAGAGCCCTGGCCAGCCCGATGCGCCACATCAACAAATAAACAAATAAATTAGGAGAAGCAGGGAAGCCAAACCCCAGATGTGTGCAGGCTTCCCATGCACGCAGCGCTGCCTGTGGGTCCCTGTGCCCTCATCCCCGTGTGCCCAGAGCCCCGCTCCAGCCCCCAGCCGTCACCGTGCCGCGGTCGAGCCTGGCACACCGAGCTGCCCCAGAGCCTGTGGGATGGGAGCGTGGACATCTCCCACCCAAAACCCAGCCAGGCCCTGAGCCTGGGGATGGGCTTAAGCACTTAAATTCACGTTTGCCGGTGTCAGCCAAGGGCTGTGCCTGCAGGGGGGTGCTCAGCGGCTGTACCCACAGAGCACCGCCGCCAGAAACAGCCTGTGTGAGGGTGCTCACGAGTGATGCTTCCTCGCGGGGTTGTGGAAGCCGACCCTGCTCAGCGAGGCTCACCGCGACACCGGTCCCCTGCGTCACGCCACGGCAGCCTGGTGTCTGCCACTGCACCGCGGTGCCTGCAAAGGGGGGGCAAAAGCTCAGAGCACAGAGAATTTGGGGTACTAACTGCCCCGGGGATGGGGGCACTTAAATCCCGTTGGGCTCCTGGTCTCCCTCTGAGCCCCTCCGAGCGGTGGCTGTCGGAGGCCATCGGATGGCTCTTTTACAGCTCTCAAATATGGGGACATGCGGGGCCAGCTGCTGGCCTTCGGCTGAAAGCTTGGGAAAGAGGAAGAGGAGCAAGGGTTGGCAATGGGTTAATGGGAAGGAGGTGACACTGTTGTCATCTGTGTCTCTCATCACAGAGCACCTCTCCGCCAGCCCCCATCCAGTCCCATGCCAGGCCCGGTGTTATCCCACTGCTTCCTGTTGTAAATTATTTCCAGAGCAAGTGTGAAACAATTAAATAAACCGAAGGGCAGAGTCTGTTCGTCAGATCAAAGGACTGAGCCCTGCAGCGGTACCTCGCTCCCGCACTCTCCCCTCCTTCCCTGCTCCTCCTGCATTCGTCGCTTTGGGCTCTATAACAGTGCCCTGATCCGGGCTGGGGAGTCAGGGCTCTGAGCGGAGCACGGTGCCGCTCAGGGTTCGGGTGCCGCTGGGAGCTCGAGCCCCCTCGGAAACCTTAAAGCATCCCGGGGAGATGCCACTCGCTGCACTCCGCCATGGCGGAGCAGGGGCAAGGCCGGGCCATCGGCGCGTTTCAAGAGCAAATAACAGATGCCAAAGGATGCGAGCGCTTTGCTGCAATGCCTCTTCACCCTCATTTTCTACCCTTGGCAGGGAAGTGGGTGCTCCCCCCGTTTTATCCTCCCTGCAGACATGAGTAGGATGGCAGCAGCTGGGCAGCGGGATGTGGCCCCTGCCACTGCCCCGGCTGAGCAACGTCCCTGTCCCACCACGACCATGCCACCGTCTTCAGCCTCAGCAGGGGGCAAGGCAGCTGCGAAGTTTCCACCGCTTGGGCTTCCTTGGAGATGGAGACTTCTGCTCTCTTTCTCTCCATCTTCTCCCTTCTTCTCCATCTTCTCCCCGCCAGTGAGCAGAGAGCATCTCGGCTCTACCTGCCTGGAAATACCGGCCGTAACTTTGCCCGGGCTTGTTCTCCACACGCAGAAAGCACCGTGCGTTCAGCTTAGCTGCGCTTGGGGGCTTGCTCCCCGAAACTCCAAGGAGCTCCCCCGGCCCTGCCAGACCACTGTGGCTGTGCCTGGGTACACGGGGCCATCGGGGTCCCTGCCATGCTCCGCGCCGTCTGGGGACGGAGGGGTGGTGATGCCACCTGCCGCGTGGGATGCGGTGGCAGGAGCGGGGTGGTGGAAACACCCAGCCCTGCCTGCTGCCCTGGCACTGCCGCGGCGGGTGCTGCCAGTAGCCGGGTGTCCCTGGCACCGGCTGCTCTCGAGGTGCTGGACACCCACGAGCCTGGGGCTGGAAGAGCACGTGGGAAGCCATGTGCGAGCCCTGGCCTCTGCGGCGGGGAGGGTCTGCCCGCGGCGGCCAGGGGCAAGGCTGCGGATAAACGCGAACACATCCGTGCGTGCGGCCGCGCAGCCGTGCCGCCTCGCCCCCTGAACACGAAAGGTCAAATACATCTATTTATTGCCGTCACCCGGGGGCTGCCGTGACCCCGCGGCAGTGGGGCGGCTCTGCACCGGGGAAGGCTTTGCCATGGGGGAGGTAAAAGGCTCCTCTGTGGTTTCCCACGGGCAGGACGGGGGCACGAGCATCTCGGGGCGAGGATGACTCCTCCAGCCAGGCGTTCTGTGAGATGCCCCGCTCTAATCTGGTGCCTTCCTTTGCCTGGTACAGGGGGGATCTGGTGCAAGATCCTCGCAGGGAACCTCCTCGAGTTTCCTTCTCCCAAACGCCTCCCCCAGAGACTCCTACCAGTTAAAGAAAAAGGGGAGGAAGGGAAAAGTCAGCATTCAGCATAAATCTTTTTGCAATAAGAGGTGAATATGACATAAATCCAAAGAAACTTCTTATTTTGAGTGGTCTTCAGGGGTTAAAAATAATGGGATTTTAGGTACTTTTAAAAATAGCGTTCATAAAAGGCTTTAATAGAAACCTTGGCAACTGTCCATGTGATTAGTGATTTAAAAACATAAAACCTCCACACATGTTTAAAAGTTTTAATAAGTTAAAATTAAATGAGTGAAACTCTGGGAATATTTTTTTGTTACTGCAAGCTAAGAAAATTATGTCCGTTAAGCAAAACTTAATACAAATATAAACAGGTAATGCACATCTGTAAATTATTTTCATGTCTCCAGGGGCTGGAAAAAAACCTAAGTGAGACCAGCATTCTTATATATATTTTGCCTTGACAGCTCAGGAAAAAAATTGCCAAAAACCAGAGTTAGAGCACTGGGCTGGCGTGGGAAAGTTGGTTTAGTGAGAAATTTGCCCTAGGCTATTTAAATAAAAACAGGCGTTTTTTTAATGGCAAATGCCTGTTAAATACAACCAACGCGGCTTCCAATCGCCTGAGTAACTAGTGTGCCTATTCCTTCTTGACACTTTCATCTCTTTATCATCACAATCAATATTTTGCTCTTCTACATTCAGTGCAATAAAAATAGGACCGATAAGGCAGACATCAAACCGAATCTCTCCTGCCTTCCCTGCCGTGCTCGGTTTGGCATTCCTCCGCTGGCTGGTTTTTGGAGCAGCACGCAGGGTTAGCCCTCCTTGCGCTGGTACACGCACCCGCACCCTCGCTCACGCTCTCAAAAAAAAGCGATTTTTAGTAATTAAGCGTGAATCAAAACAGGTAGAGCATCCTGGAAAGTCTGAGCAGATAAAAATACAGCTGGTCATGGAGTCTGCGATGTAAAACTATCCCAGCCAAAGCTGCCCCGTAATGGGATTAAGCTGCGATTCCCCGGGGCACCAGAGAAATGAGGCTGGATTTGTAAGAACGGTCTAAGACCTGATATTTCTTTTTTTTTTTTTTTTCTTAAATAGCCGAGTGGAGGCTTGTGAATAGACGGCCATAGGATAACTCACACCAGTCGCGCCGTCCCTCCGGCACGGCGGTGATCCTCTGGCAGCACGTGCCCGTGGAGGATGACTTTCCTCCTGGCAGCGCCGTGGGGATCGGTCCCACCAGCGTGTCCGGGGTCGGGATGGGACAGAGGACAACCAGCCCTCGCTGCCGTGGGCGGAGGTTGGTGCCATGTGTGTCCCTGCCCCAGCACGGCTGCTGCGCCCAGGCTTGGCACCCACGGGGTTTTCCTCCTCATGGGCTGCTGAAACTGGTTTTAATTGCAGTGTTGCTTCTGGCCATAATTTCTCAGTGTGTAAAGTCAGCTTAGTGACTCTCACCCACGGGATTGGCAGCAGGTGGGGAGATGTCCCAGAGGAGCACATTTCCCCGCACTGTTTGTACCTGGGTGAAAGGTGCTGCTGCACTATTGCGCTATAAAATCTGTGTCACATTTAAAATAAAATGCCTTTATGGGCTGTGAAGGGAGAGCAGGTGTTGGGCAGGCGTCTCTCAGCCCAGCCCCGGCCTCGCCATCCCTTGCGCTGCTCTTATCCGCCTCCATAAAACAACCGAAACATTCGCTGCTGTGTAAACAGAGGCCGATGGGGTTTATGGAGCTGCGGGTGACGATGTGCCCGTCCCCGAACCCGTCCCATCCCTGTGCTGCTCCCTTGCGGGTGCCGGGGCATGGGTGCACCCACCCGCACGGGCTGGCTCGAGACGCAGGTCCCCCTCGTCCCTCAGTGCGTGTCCCTGTCCCCTCCATGCCTGTTCTTGTCCTTGCCCGCACCCGGTGCTGCAGACCCTGCGTGTCCCTGTCCCCTCTCCTCCCTCGCCGGGGCGATTCCTCGGGGTGTCACAGGCACCCAGCTCGGGGCGGGGGGTGGCTCTGCACCCACTGGCTCTCGCCCACAGCGGGGACGCAGGCAGTGACCCCGGCTCCCTCGAAGCGCAGACCCCAGCCCAGCCTTGCCCCCGGCCCTGGGGCTGCACGGGACGTTTGCACTCTGCGTTTCACGTGCATCTTCTTTCAAAACCATCGGTTCTTTGCTTCTTCTTCCATTACTCCTTTTCCTGCTGAGGCACATGGGACTTTTTGTCATCTCAGCAAAGAAACTGCTCACCAGAGTGGGTGGAAGGGCCAGGATCAGACCTCTTCTGATATTTACGTTAAATAATTGAAAACCATTGCTCGCAGCAGTGAAAACCCAAGCGTGATTCTCTGCACACAAGCCCGGGCATGAACCTGACACTGGATTTCTGGACCGCCGTGCAATGCCAAGTATATCTGAGTTACGCTGGCATCCCTGCAGTTTCACCCGGCTCTGCGCTGCTGGGATTTGCCTCTCCCAGGGCAAGCGCTCAAGAAAGACGTCATGTCATGCGGACACTCGCTCCGTGCAGGTTTGCGGGCAGGTTTTTTGGGAGACGTCGCTCCCGGAGACCTGGGCATGCCCCTTCTCGCTGCGCTGGCCTGGGGGGGCCGGGTTGCAGGGTCCCGGGATGGCACCGATGCCAGCAGGTAGTTTCAGGGGCTGTTCTGTGCCAGCTCTGTTCTCACTGCAATGGGATTTGGGATTTGGGAGCTCCTGTGCCGGGCTGAAGCCAGCTGAAATTCTTAAGCGATTACAAAAAGAGGGTGAAAAAGAGCTTTCCGCGCCCCAGCCCTTGCTGCTTGCTCCATTCGTGGGTGCTCCCACCCACTGCCCCCTCTTTCCTTCCGCATGGAAACAGGAAGATTTGGAGATGTTTCGTTTTGCAGAGCGGCTGCAAAGCAGCTCTTTCCCCGCCCGAAACACATGCCGAGGGGACCGCGCATCTTCTGCGCTGATGCAGAGCGTTTTGGGCTATGGGCACCCGTGATGGCAGCCCTGCTGCCGGGGTGGTGTGGGGGCTTCTGCGTCCCCCCCACCATGGCCGGGTGCATGTGAGAGGGCTGCTGTCAGGGAATGCTTCCCACCCAGCTCTGACCTTGGTGCCTCGCAGCAAAAACACCTCCTGGAGAGGGGCCAAGCATAATAGCCAGTTCCTTCTACTCCCTTCCTTCCCAGGCAGCCACATTATCACAGGGCTCGGCTGCGAATCAAAGCCAGGCACACGAAGACGGGAACCAGGAGAAATCGGCCGAAAGATGCCGTTTCCGCTCAGAGAGGAGAGGCTGCGGGGCACCAGCTGCCTCCCCGGAGCCTCCTGCTTTATCACGGGGTACCCCATCACAGAGGGCTCCATGCCTGGGTGGGAGGGAGGGGGGACCCCCCTGAACCACGCCTGGGTGCACGCAGGAGCCCCAGGAAAGCCCCTGTCATGCCCAGCGCACCCCTCATGCTGGGCCACCGCGAGTCCCGTGCTCTGTGCCACGGCAGCTCCCACGGGGCTGGCTGCGCTCGGGGGCTTTCGTGGTGCCGCAGCCAGTGCCAAAGGGTTTGGAGAAGCCCCAGAGCCCATTCCCCGACCTCTGTCCGCTAGCAGCTGTAGGTGAGCGATTCAATTCCTGGAAAATCATTGCAGATTTTCTTTAGAATTAGGCTGAAAAATAAATTAACAAAAAACCCCCCTGGGATGCCACAACCCTTTGTCCCTCTGTGGGGTCCTCTCTGCGGGGAGGGATTTCTCCTGCTTGGCAAGGGCTGCTGCCCGCTGCCTCCCTCAGCGGGGCGGGGGCTCTCGCTCCAGCTGTCCCCCCTTGGGGTCCCGGCTGGCCCACGGGGCTTCCCCCCATCTCCACGTGTAGGGACGGTCCCGCTGCCCCCACGCCGCGGTGCAGGGACAGGGCTGGTGGCACGGGCCGGGCCGTGTGCCGCACCACCCACCGGCAGCACCTCTCCCCGCGGCACGGGCCGGCATGGGTGGCGGGCTGGGAACCGGCCGGCAAAGAGGTGCCGGCAAGGTGTGAGCCCTCCCCTGCCACCCCGAGCTGCCGACTTCAAAGCCTGGTGACCTTTCAAATGCAGCGGCTCTTGCACGGGGTGGTGACACTCACAGCCGGGAGGAAGCGGGGAGCGCGGGGGGGGATCTGCGCACCCCTGGCCAGGGGCTGGAGGGATGGGGCCAAACCCCCCTGCCCCGGCACGCGGGGATGGGGTGATGCTGCCCGGTGGGACCCCCATGCCACCGTCAGCTCCCCACTCCCGCAGGAGCCTGCGCCCCACCGGAGCGGCGTCCGCCCCAGGCACGGCCGGGCAGGGCTCTCGCTGCCGCCTGGACTTTGGAGCGTAGGAGCTGTGCGGCGGCCCAGGCGCTGCCGAGGGCGGTGGCACGCTTGCTCCCTCCTGCTCTGGCACCGTGCCACGGTGTGCCCCTGTGGCACGCGGGCTCTGCCGCAGCCCCGGCGCGGTTGGAGCTGCCACGTTGAGAACCGCGGTCCCCGCTGCACCGTGCGGGGAGCTGCGGGCGCCCGCGAGACGATGCTCCCATGAACGTCCAGCAGCAAAAACACATCAAAGCCCATCCTGATGGCAGCGAGTAAACAGGAAGGGAGAGAAAGACAAACACTGCTCCTTGCAACTGTCGGGGGAGAAAAACAATTCGCTCTCCAGGCGGGAGAAGGTTTGCTGCCCTCTCAGCTGCAACCCCATGGAGAAATGCGGCAAATGAGCCAAATGAGCCAAATGAGCCAAAAGGGCTCGGGACCACCTGCCCCAAATGCTGCCGGGTGACCGCGGGGGGCTGAGCCCTGCCGGCGGGGGCTGCGGGGGTCGGGGTTGCCTGTGTGTCTCCTGCTGCCCACGCATGCCGGGGCGTCGTGCCGAGAGCTCTGCAAGCACGGAGCAAAGTGGTTTTGGGAAAACTGGTGGAGACGGGGCTGAGCGGGACGGCAGCTGCACTCGGCTTTGCAGCAACAGCGCAGAGCATCACAGGCTGCTTCCTCGCCCGCTGCCCCGGTGCCTTGCAGGGAGGCCGGTTCCCAGAGCTGTCCGAGGGGGCTGCGCCAGGGTCCGGTAATAGGATTAGGGGCCTCCTCGCCTGGTCGTCCCATCCTAATCCCGCCGGGAGGGGAAAAGTCAGGCTGGGACAAAAGGCATTAGCCATCCGCGCCTGGTCGTGGCCCACTGACCTCTGCGCAGGCGGCGGGGACAGGACACCAGCCGCAGACCCCTCGCTGCTGCCACGTGGGTGGTCGCAGCCGCCGGCCGGGTCCCCGCGCTGCAGGGGCTGCCCACGGGGCTGGTGGCACGTGCTGCCACGTCAGGGCCCCGAGCGCGTGGGGCGTTGGGCACGGGAGCGCTGCGCAGCGCTGGCACGGCTCTGCTGGGCGTCAGCGGGACGAGCTGATTCACCGCCTCGGAGCAGCTGCTGTCCAGCAAAGTTCCTGTTTTTCAGTGAAATCCCCAACTCTGTGCCTGGAAAAAAACAAATGGGAGCGGAGCAGGTGCCTGGCCCTGTGCAGGGAGGCTGCGAGGGTTCAGCCCCCGCTGTCTGTTGAAAACAGAAACTCCAGAGCTGGACCAGTCCATACTCACAAACCGATGAAAGCAAACTCAAAAAACTCCCCCCCAAAAAACCCCCAAACTCAAGGGTTTGGGAGGGAGTCAAACCCTCCTGCTTTAGAGCACGAGCCAAACTCAAAAGGTGGGATAATCAAAATTAAACTTTCCTTGGAGAGGAATTAGCCCCCACGCGCCTGCTGCCCTCCACCCGGCATCGCTGCTGCCTGCCGCACCAGCCCACGGCAGCTCCTCTGCCCGCCCCGGGTCCCCAGCGCAGCCCAGCAGGTCCCCGTCCCTGCAGAGCAGGGCAGCGTGGCCAAAACGACCTCTGCACCCGTGGGAGCTGATTCAAAGGGTCGGACCTGGGCTGTCCCTGCCGCCAGGCTTTCAGTGTTCAGGAGTTATTAACGTGTCTCTTTGCACGGGCACGGCGGTGCGGGAGCGAAGCGTGGTGTCCGGGGAAGGGGAGCGCACCCCCACCCCGCTGAGCTCCCAGGTGGGCTGGCAGCAGCCCTGGGGAGAGCGCGGGGTGCGTCCTGCAAAGTGCCTTTAGGGAACATGGAGGTGAAGGGCCCGGCCGGGCTGTTCCCACACCCCAGCCCGCGGCCGCCCTGGGGTGACACCCAGCACAGCACCGCTGGGGTATCGGGGCGGGCACGGGGTGAACGGCACCCGCGGGAAAGCGGGTTGGCTTTAGCCTGTGTGGCTTCGGTTTGCTGAGCGGGATGTTTTCAAACCTGCACTTAAGGGAGGAGGTTTGCCAACGGAAATATGTAACTGACTGTAAATAATAGCTTTTATCTGCAGCAGTACCCGTGAAATGAATAAGCTCCCCGGCAGCGGCAGGGCAGAGCCAGCAGATCTGCACAGGTGACAGTGGAGGGTGTTGGGTTACGGGCTCCCCATCATCGCCAGAGCCCCTCGATGACTTGTGACAGGTTCATAAGCTGAGAAATGTGATGCTTTGCAAGGTTCAGTAAATATTAGGACTACTCCTCCCTCTTTCTGGTGCAGGTTTAATTGCTAGGGTAATTCATGAGAGCACAAGGAAAAAAAAATATCTGGGAAAATGGGACCTGTTAAATAGAATCCATTAATAATGAAATAATTGTTCCTCTGCATGTGATTCAGACAGCGGCCTAATTGTTAATTACCTCGATATGAGAATAACAGGTAATTATGAGGCTACATCACGAGGAGCTGACTTTTTTGCTTCCTGCTTCTTTTCTTTTGGTGAATGCTGGAGACGGAGCGTGCCCCGGCAGGTCATGCTGGGACTTGGAGGAGAGATGCTCCCCAGGCAGGGTTCCGGCAGGAGCCGGGGTGAGGTGGGAGCTCCGGGTCACAGCCACGTCCTGAAGCTATTGCTGCTCTTGGACATAGATCCCAAAACACACAACTGTCCTCAGCAGGGGAGCCGGGGACCAGCCACCCTCCTTGTCCATGAGACCCTGCCCACACGGAGCCCTGACCCCGCTCTGCACTGAGCCAACGAGAAGCAATTTTATTGGTGACCTTGGCTGTCAAATTCCCCAAGATGACTTCATTCAAGAGACATTCTTGAAATATTTTGTTCACATTTGCCTGTTGCAAAATGTGCTTTCTCTTCAAGTGCACACGCACACAAGTACACACGCACCCAAACCCACAGGCACGCGGGTGCAAACACTCACGCCCCCCCCGTGTAGGCACCAAGCAAGTATCCGGCAGACAGGACTCTGCCTTCAGATTTTTTGGACCAAGAAACATTGCTGAGTTCCATTTTCTAGAGGTGAGAGGATGCAGAGACAGACAGGCACTGCTGAAGGTGGTGATAACACCTGCGCAATTAGTGACGATGCTGCTGGTGATTTGCCATCGCTGGTTTCGTGCAGTTATTGCCTTTGGCTTCTTCCAAAGAAGAGATGCCAGCCAAGAGGTAGCCAAGCAATGGGGAAATGGGGACAGATGAGTGTGGATAGAAAGAGCTGTCTGAGACCTGCGCAGAGGAGGAGGCAGCCCCAAGCGTGGTCCTGTTCTCGCTCTCCCCTCTGGGGGCCAAGTGCCTTTAATCCCCTCCATGCAGTTTGCATTTCGGCTCACTGCTGCGCTTCACACAAGACACGGGAGTGCTGGTGACCCCACGGCAATGCAGCCTGTCTGCCTGCCAGAGAGCCAAAAGTGGGGTAAGAAAACAGATCAGGGGCTGAAGCTGCTGCTCAGGAGTTGGCTTCAGTGCAGCCAGCGAGGGAGAGGAGCAAGGAGCGCGGCCGCAGCCCTTGCTGCTCCCGTACTGGCTGTGCACGCTTCACGGGCCTGATCCGGCACCAGTAAAGCCAATGGTGTTTCCTGCGTGCCAGGGGAGCAGGTCATCGGTCAGCAGAGATCTCTGCAGGGTGCGAAGCTGATATCAGTCCCGGAGAAGGCGACGCGTCTTTTCCTTTAGCCGTGCGGCCAGCCGGTGCCAGGGAGCACGAGCCGCCTCGGGGTCTTGAGGCTCTGGGGTTACCCAGATGCAGGCTCCTGTCCTGGCCATTTCCATCGCCCTGAGGCGAGACGCTTGCAGCAGCCTGGCAGAAGGACCATGCGTCCTCTTTCAGAGCCCCAGCTGAGGGACGGCAGCTCTCTTTGCCCTGCGAGGGTGAAGGCGACGGGGCAGCGCTGGCCCCGCGCCCGTTCTTGCCTTTGCTGGCGACGGTGATGTGCGAGCGAAGTGCTCGGAGCCGGCATGGGGCAGGACGGCAGCCCTGGCCCTGGGCACGTCCCGCTGCCAGCAACGTGCTGGGGAGGGAGGGATGCTCTTCTTCTCATCCCAGCTTCCTGCGAGCAAAAATAGCTACGGGCCTCGGGTTCCTGTGTATCTCGCGTATTTATAGCGTGAATGGCTCCGTAACGCGCTGCCCTTTTGGCTCTCACCTGCGTTTCGGGGAGGAAATACCGTCTCCCTCCCGTGTGTTCGTGTGCGTCTTTCACACCAGTGAGGCCTCGGCACTTCCCACAGGCACTGCATAAATCAGGTCCCGGCAGCAGGACCTACGTGACCACGTTCCCTCTGCGCCGGCTGCCAGTCCTGGGGACGGCGCCCGTCCCGGGTGCGATGCCCCGTGGGCGCAGCAGTGTGGGAGGCCGGGGGGTGCCCAGCGCTGCCCTCCAGCACCTGCCTTTGCACAGCAAGGGCAAAGTCTGCGGGATGGCAAGATCCTTTTGAGAAACAAAAAAGAAGGAAGCCTGCGAGCCAGCTCCCGGCTCAGCGCTGCCCAAGCGAGCCGGGGCCGCAGCCACCGGCATGCGGCCGGGCAATGCCTGCCGGCTTCGCTCGGCTGCCCGGGGGCCCGGTGGTGCTGGTGAGGGCAGGGCTGGCACAAATCACCACCCACAGCGGTGACAGGAGTTTATTTTTCTAAGCAAATCGCCAAAGAGGCTAAATATACATTTTCCATTCAGTTCCCCAAAGCAGCGATAGCCCAGAGCCTAAAAATAAATCCCTTTTGATTGTGCCTGGGCCAGAATTAGACTGCCTCCGGACCAAGCCCTGTTCAGCTTCACCCCAGCCTGAGCCCTCTCTGTCCCGCTGGGGTCCCACTGGCGTGGGACGGGGTGGCCCTGGGTCCCCCCCACCTTCCCTGGCTCCAGCCCCGGAGGTGCCGCGGCAGCACGTGCCAAGGAGCGGCGGTGAGCAGAAGAGTGCCTGCGGCCGGCACCTGTTGCAAGACTTATCTGCTGGAAGAGCTCATGTTTTGCAAGGCTTTCCCCAGCCCAGGGCATGCCAGGTGCCGGCCCAAAACCCGACGCGTCCCCCGGCGCTGCCTTCCCCGCTGCACCACGAACCTCCAGCCCCGGCTGCTGCCTCGGCCCCAGCTGCCCAGCGGCTCGCAGCCCTGCTTTTGGCCCCTGTCCAGCCCCCCGGGTTTTGCCTGTACCCAAGCATGCAAGCGGGGTCTGACCGCTGCTCCTCCGTCCGATGGGTGCCCACCTTGGAGGGCTTTGGGGACGCAAGGGGCCAGGCTGAACGGTGGGTGCCCAGGGGTGGTGAGCCCTTGACCACCCCAGCCAGACCCAG
Organism: Mycteria americana; assembly: GCF_035582795.1. Lineage (NCBI taxonomy): Eukaryota > Metazoa > Chordata > Aves > Ciconiiformes > Ciconiidae > Mycteria > Mycteria americana. The sequence continues at coordinate 10,748,218 of NC_134381.1, read as the reverse complement.
CTCGTCCTTCCCTCTGCTGTGTAAGTCATAACTGCTGTTACATCTCAGTGAAATAACACATTTGAAAGAAAGGGGGGAAAAAAAAATACCCTAAACCCTGTAAAACTGAAATTGTAGTTCTCCCGGGATGCAGCGTCTGAAATATTCCCACAACCTTTGCATAATGCATTGCTCATGTCAGACCTCGGGAGACAGAAATTAATAGCTAACAGCAAGCAGGCATGGCAGACACGTGGGCTTTCCTTCTCTCCGCGCTCCCAGGGGCTCTGCGCTCTGGGGATACTTTTCCTTTACATTCAGCTCAAATAATGCTCATTTAAAGACACAAGAAGAAAAAGACCATAGAGGAGTCAAAGAGTATTTGTGCCAAACAGGAAATATTCAATAAATGTTTATCCTCTAACACAATGGTGGGGTTTTGAAATTTTTCTATGGATGCGATTTAAGGTTGAGGGGGCGGAGGGGCTTTTCCTCCCCCTCCAGCCTCTGGATGAGCGAGAGCCGAGCTCGGGCTCTGCCCGCAGCACCGAACTCCCCGTCCGGGCAGCTGCTCCCCGCTGACGGAGGTGCGGACCGGACCACGCCATGCCCCTGATTGCACCCACGCAGGGATGGGGCAGGAGTTAAAGACTTCACCATCAGCCAGGACACTGCCCTGCGTGGGGTGCTCCTTGCCTCAGTTTCCCTGCCAAGCCCCCCTGTTCCCGGGAGCACCCCGCAGAAACGGGGCCGTGCTAACCAGCCCCCCCTGCAAATCCGCTCCTTCCCTCCACTTTTCTGGTCCCGGCGGCTTTTTCCCAAACCTTCCTCCCCTCCCCCGCCAAAATGTGAAAAAATAGCTCCATCTGGATGCTGTTTCCACCCAGGCACAGGCCCCGGGGCCGGGAGCCAAGAGAGCAGTGCCTGTGAACGGCAGACGTGGGAGCCGGAGAGGATGTGACGGGGAAGCTGTGAGAAAAGCCTGAGGTCGGCAAACCTTCAGCCTCGCCGTGGGAGCCGCTCTCCCTCGCAGGAGAGGGCTCAGCAGCCGGGGACGCGGGGCGATGCCAGCCCTGAGCCCGAGGGACGGTGGCACTGCGGGCTGGGGGTTGGCGGGGAGAGGTGCAGAGGGATGGGGAGAGGAGCGACAAATCCTGCCCAGCAGCTCTGCGCTGAGCCGGCACTGCCCTGGGGCCCCGTTTCCATCCCATTTTGGAGCGGGGCATCCCCCGGGGCCGCAGCAGCGGCTGCTTCGGGCTGTCGGCGTGGAGCAGCCCCAGGGATGCCGCACCGCTCCTCCGGCAGCAGCTCCAGCCCTAAACCCTCCAGCCACCGTTCCGGGCTCCCCAGCCTCGGCCATGGGAGGGGACGGGCCCGCTGCCCACTTCCCAGACTTCCCACGCCAGCACGTGTTATTTATGACCCCCAGGTTTTCAAATTAAACATAAATTAGTGGAGGCGGGGGGGGAAGCAGGGGTCCCGCTGCGTGGCGACCACTGCACGGGGAGCAATCTGGCTGCGGGAAGGGGGACAGTCACAGCCAGCGCAGGAGGAGTTAAGCTGTTTGGCGTGGGGAAGCCACCTCCATCCTCCAAAATACAATCGACCAGGAAATAAACAGGAGCTTGTGTTTGTTTCAGTTCACAAGTGAAAAACAAAAGGATTTCCTGCGGGCCAGGGCGCCCGGGGTCCCGCAGCCCGGCCGCTGAGCCGCCCGCCGCCCCGCGCCCATTGTTCGCCCCAGCTCTGCCATGGGGGACATTGTTCCCTCAAAATGTCCCATCAGATAAAGGAGCTGAAAATGGCTCCCTGGGCTGTGCCGGCGATGAGTATTGCATGGCCACTAGCACCGGTGAGAGCAAGCCCATGGGTTTTATCCAGACTTTGGGGGTCCCAGGCGCAGCCCCCAGCCCAGGTCCTGCAGACACCCTGCGACGGCAGGCAGCGGGGGGGTCATATCCTGCCTTCCACCCCAGGACCGGGATGACAGGCAGGTAGCGATGCCCCAGCATGTTTGTGGGTGATCCCCAGCACCCAGCGAGTCCCCCCACCCCAAGTGGGGCTGCAGCTGTGGGCCGGACCCAGACCTGGGGGTCCGAGCAGTCGAGGGGTGCGGGGAGGTCCGGGATGGCACACGAGGGCTTCGCACCCTCTCAAAGAGGGTTTGTGTCTTCCTCTTTTTATCAGCTGAATCTCACTGAAGCAGTAAAACCTCATGTTTCCTACTGTTTAATGATATTTGCTGACTGTAGTGTCACAACAACCGTACCGGATGAGTGGAAAGAAAATAAATGCTAGAAAAATAACCCTGCGTGGAGCCACATGGGAGTGCCGAGCACTGACGGCCACGGGGCTCCCAGCCGGCAGAAACCCCGTGCTGACACTGATGCTCCTGGAAAGCAGCAGAGAGTCAAAGGGAAACATTTCTGTGGCCCCGGCCCTGGGCTGGGGGGACCCGCGGGTTTTTGCAGGGCTGCCGGCGGTGCTGGCGGTGGTGGCGGTGCCGGCGGTGGTAGCGGTGGGCTGCACACCTCGGTGTGAAGTGCTCGGCAGGGCTGCAGCACGCTTTCACTGCTGGCCTGACTGATGTGTTAAGAGCATCTGAAAGTAAGGGAGATTTTGCATTTCAAGTCATTTCCCACCTACCGCCTCTGAAGCGGGGTGAGAGCACTGCCAGGCACCCGCCCGGGGCTCCCTAAGAAACCCCCGTGCCCAGGTAGGAGGCATTTCAGCAGAAAAATAAAAAAATAAGAAGAAAAAGAAAAATAACATGGGGGCAGCTGTCAGCCTTTGCTCTCATCTTGCTTTCGGGAGCAGCCCGGCCACGCTAGTTAAGCAGAGGTCTGGGGCCGGCGTGGTGGGGCTGAGCTCCTCTCTGAGCGCCTTGCAAAACTCACGTGGGCTGGACTCGGGGCTCAGCCTGCTCGGGAGCTCACTCTGGGGTACAGGGTGCGATTTGGGGCTGGCAGAAAGGCTGGACCCTTGGGGAGGGGTGTCCCGGAGGACTCCTGGCGATGCCTGTCCTTGCCACAGCTGGTGCTGGTAACTGGCATCACCTTTCCTTCCTGCTGGGAAAGTAAACCTGCTTGAAGAGCTTCCTCCCCTTTTATCCCATCATTAGCTGGTGAGCTTTGACAGCCCGTGCACTGGTGGCCTTGTGGTCTCTCCGAGGTGTCCATCTTTAACGTGTCCATTACCCCACTGGTAAATCACAGCATGGACAAGCAACCCGCTCCTGCCGTTGGGTGACCTTGACCCTGCAGCTCCTGGGGGCACAGGGCAGCTCTGCACGCCGTGGGTCCTGACCCAGTCCCCTGCCCCAGCTGCTGGGCACAATGTGCTTTGCTCGGCTCCGGCGGGAGCGGGGGTGGTTTTAGGTGCCCAGCCAGCCCCTCCCCGGCTCCTTTGGTCTGGCACGTGAAATTTGGGCTCATGGTACCACGGGGGAGCAGCAGCTCCCGCTTAACTAAAACCCAACCGGCTCTGCAGAAAGGCTGCTGGTGGTGGCAGCTTGCGATGCTCATGCTGGTTTTGTGCTGGGGGCGTCAATAAACACCCAGAAAAGCTGAAAACCTTCACCCGGAGGTAACGCAGTGACTCCCCTGGCTGGGGGAACAACCGCGGGGACCCGCTTGCGTGGAGCTTGCTGGCCTGCAGCCGCCGGGGAACGCTGCGCTCTCCCGGCCGTGCCGCGGGCGTCAGGTCACGCCGGGGGAAGGTCCCTGGGGCGGCGCGGCAGCGCGGCCGGGGCGGGGGGCGCGGGGGGCAGGATTGCCGCGGCAGCTGTGGCGGCTGCGGTGACTTGCCGGGAGCTGCAGGCTGCGAGCGCTTCCTGCGATTTGGCCCTCGGTGAATAAATAACCGCACACAGAAGCAAAGGCAGTGAAGGATCTCGGGCAGAGTAAATATAGTTCATAACTTCTGTTTTTTTTTTTCTTCGGTCTGATCCCAAGCCCTGTCTGTTTGTACTCTTGCCTTTGTTTTGTTTTGTTTTTTTTTTCTGCCGTGTTTTTTTAACCAGCGTTTGATGGCAACCTCCCAACGACACGTTCAGGCTGCTGAAAGCGCCTCATTTTGCTGTGGCCGGGGCAGCAGCTTTCATTGATGGTTCGAATCACTAGGCAGCCTCTGGGTTGGAAAAAGACAACAATACTACGACACTCAGAGGTTTTTCAGAGCAAAACTTGCCAAAAAGGGGATAAAAAAAATGGTTTGGGGTTTGTTTTTTTTTTGCCTTTGGCAACTGTAAACTAAAACCTCTCTGGGTCAGAATTGCTTCTCGGCTGATGGGAGCGTGGCTCCATGGCCGAGCCCGCAGCCGGCCGAGCTGGCTGGCGCCGGCAGACCTCCGCTCGGACACCCCGCTAACGCTGGCTGCCACAGGCCCCTCTGGTTTCCAACCGGCTAAATCAAGTGCCAAACCCGGTGCCTGGTTAACCAGTGCTCAGCTGGCATTTCGGGAGGTTTTGCTTCGCAGATGCAGCTAATTGCCACGTTGGAGCTGACGGTGCAACGCACGCCGGGGTCTTACCAGCGCTATAGGCTGCAAACTGCTGTGGCTGGCTTGGGTTGATTCACTTTCAGGCATCTCCCCCTCTCCACAGCTCCTCTGGGGATGTTTGTTGGGTTTCCTCATCAGCAAAGTTAAAAATGGAAAGGCAAAAACGTCTCCTAGGTGGTGGCCAGGCGATGGGACACCCCGACCCTTCCCAGTGCTCCTGCTCTGATGCCCTTCTGCCGCTTACTGCTGCTCCTCCTCGGCAGCTTGTCCCGGGGACACCGCAAGCTTTCGGGGGGTGACGGGGCATGCAGCTCAGAGCACGGTCCCAGCGTGAGGCCTCGGTCTCCTCTTGCTCATGTTTCAGTAGAAATGGGGAGTCCCTGGGGCGGTGGGGCTGGAGCTGTTGTGCACATAGGCTGTGCCGGCACCGCCGCCTGCACTGGGGCACTGGGGGGATGGACGGGGGCCATCCCGGCTCCTTTTTGCAGGCAGACGAGAGATTTCACGCCCATCGGCAAAGCGAGGCCTCTGGGGGGGGGGAATAAAAATACCTGGAGGGGTGTTGCCTCTGGGAACGCTCAGCCAGGGAGCTGGAGCAGCCCTGCGCCGTCTTCTGCCACCGCTCGCTCCCCTGTCCGCCCCGCAGGACCCCAGCCCAGGGGTGAGAACGTGCCCTTCCCGTGGGGCCACCAGCACAGACCCGTGGGGGACAGCCCCGCTCTGCTCGGAGGAGCCGTCCCTGGGGAGGAACTGAAACCTGCTCCGTAATGGCAGGGAAACGCTCCCCATTGGGGCGGCAGAGCTGCCACCAGCCTGTCCCTCGCCCTTCCCACAGCTGGTTGGGTTCCCAGAAAACCAGCTCCCAGAACGTCCCAGAAATTGGGATTTTGCCCTGTGCAGCTTTGCAAACGAATCTGGGAATGATAATAGTGAAGTGCCCAGCCCTGCTTTGGTGTCCTTTCGCTTTATTTTTCTTGCACGTTGCAGCTTTCTGCCATGGCCCGGCGGCGGCTGGAGGGGCTGCATCACCCACAGCCCCCCTGACTGCCGAGCAGGAGCAGAGAGAAACCTCTCCACGTCGGGGCAGGAGCTCTCCACAGGTATGCTGCAGAGGAGCACCGAAGGGATGCATCAGGTGCTGGCGAGGCTGAGCTTCTGCTCCTGCCCTCCTGGAGATGCTTTCTCCTCCCTGGCTGTGTCCCGCGGGGCTGGGGCAGATCTGCTAGCCCAAATGTCCAGCAGCCCATCACCCAGGCCTTGAGCCTGCAGGTCCCATCCCGCCATGTCCATGCCGCACCGCCTGCCAGGTGAGGAAATGCTTAAAGAGAAGCAACACGGCAGGGAAAGGGAGAAGTGGCTCCAGCCGTACTCTAGAATGTCGCACAGATAAGGCAAGAAATCTCCCAGGACAAACCTGGGGGAGCGGGGGGAGAGGAAGCAAGGGGCATCCCCATGGGAAAACACATACATGTTCGGGCAGCGAGAACAGAAGTGCTCATTACTCATGAAAAAAACCCACAGAAGTTCTTTTCAGGCATCGGCTTCCAGTAACAAAGCCAGATTGATGGAAAAAAGTGCTTTTATTTTTCATTCGCCAATGGAGAAGCTAAAAAAAAGACGCAAAGAATAACTGGGGGAATGTAAAGAGTCAGCTGAGGGAGCTGGGTCCCAGGGGTGTTCAGACAATGCCTCCTGCCCCCGGGCTTTTAATTATTGTGCTCAGGAAATCAAACAAGCGTGCTATTATTTATTCGGAGGAGGCATTGGTTTCCGTGTGTTTTACAGGGGTTTGCCTGGGCAGCCCATGGGCACGGAGGGATGTTTCCTGCTGAGGCTGCTTAGCGCATGAGGAGGGACCAGCCGAACTGTTCTTGGGTTGGCACCGGGCAGGGGGTGCGTGGGAGAGGAGCCGCGGCCCCACCGGGCTCCCCAGGCAGGCGGCACTGCCCGTTTCGGGGTGCCGAGGGGGCGAGCAGAGCCACAGCTTGGCCCTGGTGCAGCCCCATTTCCCAGCGGCTTGGTCACTGCCGGTGGTTGGCCACGGACCGCAGGGTGCGAGCCGGGACTGGGAGGATGCTCCCCAGCCCGCTGCCGCATCCCGGTGCCCAGCGGGTGGGTGCTGGGCATACGCCGGAGCATCCTCCCCTCCCGCGCTCCCCTCCTGCTCCCCATCCTCCCTTCCTCCCCGCTCCCCCTCCTCCCGGCCCGCCGAGCCCCGAAAGGAGCCCTTGGTATGTTGTGTGAGTTGCAGCTCAAGTGAGTTTTATTCAGCTCCACTAACCTTGGCAGACAGACCCCAGGGAAAGGGACAAAAGGACAATTGTTTGCAGCAATTTTGCCCTCAATTGGTTTCCCCATCAGCTTGCAGAGCGGCACAGCCAGCCAGGCACTGCCTGACTAACAGCATTAAATTCAACTCGCGCTGCTGTGAGCAGGGGGGGCGGAGGAAATTAAACTTTTTGGGGGCCGCTTCTATCCTTTCCATGCACAAAATCTGCAATTGAGGTAGGGAAAAGGGGTTGAGCCGAGCTGTCCCCGCGGCCCTGCTCCCTGGGTGGGCTGCGGGGTGGCAGCCGGGGTGCTGGTGCCTCCATCCCCTGCTCCGCTGCTGCACCCAGCTGTGCTGCACGCACCCCTGGCCCGAGCACGCTGCCCTCGGCAGGGACCAGCTGCCTGCACGCCTGCGTGCCGACGGGACGCCGACGGGCTCGCGCTCCAGCTGGAGCCGGCCCAGCACCGGGGCAGCGAGCCGGGTACCGCTCGTGCCGGTGCAGCCACCGCCGGTTCTGCTGCTCCCCGTCACCGCATCCTCGTCCCGTGCCGGGCTGGCTGCGGCGGTGTTTCTGCGGGAACCCCAAACGGAGAGCGTCTGCGCTCCAAAGCATCACTGACGTGAGGTCAAGCTTGGCAGAGACCCTTCCCAGGCTCTGGAGAGTCTTTCCGAAGTCTTGGCTATGGAGAGGCCGTTGGGGTAATTTAAGCCGCCTTCCCGCTCGCCCACGGCTCGCCGCTGGCCCCCCCGAGCCTCCTCACAGCCGGGGAGTCACTTGAGCAACCGGCATGTCTCTGCCAAAGATGTTCAGTTTTAACCATAGGGATCCCAGCGGAGGGAGGGTTTGAGATGTCTTTCCCTACTGCTCATCCCCCCAATTCCAGCCTGAACCTTCTCTGATCTCTCCCTGCCGCCACCGTGCCTGGCTGGGGTTTGGCCCCTTAAGGTCCCCATGGGAGCAGGAACGCCCGCCGTGCCTCCACCACGAAGCTTCCCTGGCAGCAGCCCGGCCGTTAGGAGCAGGGAATCATCTCACATTGCTAAATCGATGCAAGCCCAGCCAGCCACGCAGGTGTGGCAGAGACCAGCTAAACCATTCACCACCATGCCCAACACCGTACAAGCAAAGTCATCCCAGGGCCAGAACCGCAGCCGCCCGGCTGCCCCACCGACATGCTCCCCTGGGGAGAGCGGGTCCCACGGGGTGAGGAGGGGGGCTGCCTGGGAAGGGGGGGCCTTGCTAGCCCCAAAACCCCTGGTGCTGGTGCTTTGCCGAGCAGGGTCCATCTGGCTGTGCCTGCTGGGCTCTCCCACCAGAGCTCTGGCACCGCGGCTCCCGAGTTGGCCGGTGCGGGAGGGACACGGGTGGTGGGTGGCCACGGAGGACAGGAGCCACGGGTCGGCCGGCCTTGGGCACCTCTCCCCTCCGCCCTGGGACCGCGGTTGCTGTAAAGCCCAGTCTGAGATCCGGACTGTAACGAATGGGTTGGTTTTGGCTGGGCCCCAGCTGGAAACCTGCCCGCACCGTGAAACCAGCCTGTCTGCGGAAACGCGGTGGTCAGCCCGGCTTGGGGACCTCGGGCACGGAGCCACCCCCTGCCCACGCACCTCTGGGGCACGGGGTGGTTTTGGCAGGATGGGGAGGCCTGGCCGTGCTGGGGGGCTGGCCGGGATTAGCCCAACTGGGACCCTTCCTTTCCAACTCAAGAGGGTTTCTAGTGCTCCCGAGGGAGGTGTGAGGACCCCACGTGCGGGCAATGTGTCCGCACAGGCAGCAGGGTCCCCGCTCCATGCGCCCTGGGACATCTCTGCACATTTGAACTCCAGGCGAGCGAGTTTTGGGTGGCTGCATTTTAGCGATGGGGAATGTGCCTGGGCACATCCCTGCAGCGGGAGGGCGCGGGGAAGAAGCGCCGTTCCCCAGCCGCCCTTTGCCGTGCCGCATCTCGGCGCTGCAGGACGGGGCGGCAGGTGGATGCGGGGACACCTGCGGTGCTGGGACGGCATGTCCAGCATGTCCGGGACCCCACGGCCCCACGCTGGGGAGGTGGGTGTTTGCAAAGCTCACAGCTGCTGCTCTGCAAGGGGAACCTCATCCGCTGGCTGCAGCGGTGGTGAGGAGAAATCATAATTAACGTGGCCCCGGAGGCCAAATTCCTTTCCTGGCTCTGGCGGGTGGGAGCTGGGTGGGAGTCGAGCTGGGGGGGCTGCCCAGCTCCGTGGCAGTGCCTGGAGCAGGAGGGAGTCCTTGCATGAGGCACCCCAAAATCGATTGCTGTGGCATGGCTGGGCTGGGAGTCTGGAGGTATCGGAGCACAGGTATGTCACATCCAACAGACCGAAAGGGCCCGGGAGATTGTCTCTGTTGTTTATCTCCAGTGTAATTGGGTAATTAACAAAGTAAATGAATTTTGTTTTCTATCTTCAGGGTTGGATTTGGCATCGTGTTTGCCCTCGTTTCGGGGCTCTGTGAGGAGCACGGGGTGAAGCAGGGTGTGCAAACGCTCCCAGCCGTCCCTCCGACACCGCCCTGCGCCGCAGCAGGCACTGCCTGCGCCCGGAGGCGAGCCCCGGGTGGGCTGTGCAGGGCTGCAGGGCGGCTCAGCATCCCCTGGAAGCCCCTGATTTTCCATGGGGTCTTTGCTCCCAGCTGCTGGCTGCAGGAGGGACAGGGCAGTGTCTCCAGCAAGCCCATGTCCCCTGACGTGGGACTCGTGGGTTTCTCAGGTCATCGAGGCTTCCAGCACAGAGCCTTTGAACCATTTGATCCCATGCCTTGGGAGGCAGGAGCTCCTCTGGCTCTGCCACAGTGGAGTCTGCAAAAATGCATGCCTGAAATCTTTTGCAAACTTGGCTCTGAATTCCTACGGAGCAGACTTTTCGCTTCCCTGCTCAGACCCTCTTCCCTTGGCCTGTGCGGAGGGGGAGAGGTGGGAAGCGGAGCCTTGTGCCGTCCCGAGCCCATCACTGATGGAGATTTCGGGGAGAGACAGGATCTTTCTTGCCAAACCACTTTGCATCAACAGTCAGCCCAGACTGCTTTTGCTGCAGGGACTGGCAAAGGGAGAGGCTGCGGAACAAAGGAGGAACTTCTCCACACATACCACACACAAATATTTGCCATAGCAGCAGGAACAAAATAGCAAATTAGCAGCAAACGAGGTGATCCTGTGCTTGGTCCAAGTTACCCAGGTAGGAAAGTCCCACTTCAACGTTGCACTGGGCAGGTGAAATGCATCCTTGGAGCAGCTCCAGCCGTGCCAGCGCAGCTGACACCAGGTCAATGTATTCCTCCCTGCCGCTTCCTTCCCCAACGGCTGCTCGTCCACCAGCTCAGAGGAAAGGCAGGAGGGGAGGGAGGCAGCCCCCGGCGCGGGCAGGAGCTTGGCTGTGCCGAGCGGTGCTCGGGCGGCAGCAGGCATGGAGGGGCCGGGCAGCGGGGCAGCCGCTGGCTGGTGTTGGCAGGGAAATGCCATGGTAACTCGCCGGCGTGATGCTGAGCGCCGCGCGTCCTCCCCGCGCTGGGGCTTGGGGAAGAAAAGGGGACAATGGGGCTGGAGAGGCAGAGCTGCCTCCCCAAGCTGTCCTACTTTGCCGCTCTGCCCCATCTGTGAGATGTCAGGCACCCGCCCGGCTTCGCCCTCCGGCTGCTTTTCCAAAGCGGGGCTGGACCCCCCCCCCCGCAAGCAGCGTGTCGCGGGGGGGCAGCTGCCCTGGGGGAGCCCCGCGCACTAAAAGGCAGCCGGTGTGCGGGGATGCTCGGGGAAGGCACCTCCAATAAGCGTGGATGGCCTTTCGGCTGTCGTAAGGGCGTGCATACAGCGGGCAACGAGCCACGGCACCTTCTTGGGACTGATATTTCTCTTTTTTTTCCTTTTTAAGCAGAGGCACGGACACGCAGCCAAGTGCGTGGCCGGCCAGGCGGATGCCAACCCAGGTGGAAAACCCCAGAAGGAAAAGGCACCTCCAACCAGCTTCCCGGTCATCAGTCCCCAAGAGCCGAGAAGACGAAGATCTTCCCATCACGGGTCCCCACTTTGCCACGTGTGAGCAGATGCACCTCTGTGCACCGTGCCACGTCTCGGGGTTTTGCGTGGGTACGGGGACCTGCTGTCTCGGTGGGGTTTCTCCTACCGCCGCCCCCAAGGTCTGTGGGTGTGGGGTGCTCCCCCGAGCAGGAGGAGGGAGCCGGGTGCTCGGGGAGGCTTGCACGCCCCGGCAGGAGCCGCGTGGGGTGCAGGAGCATGCCCAAATCAAAGGGAGAATTTAATTAAGATTTCCGACAGAGCGAGATACTGAAACGAGCAGATCTGGGCCCTCACTGACAGAGACGGGGCGACTCCCTCGGTCTGCATCGGCACGCCAGGGATCATTTGCATTTTTAAACAGAGCGGTTTTTAATTGATATTGTGCTTGCATAACATGAGGAAGGAAAACCGTAGAGGCCTTTTCATGTCTGGGCCCCAGCTCTCCTGCAGAGCCCCGAGTCCCCGGGGGTGCCTGGCTCTCGGGTGCTGCCAGGGCTGGGGTGCCGGGGCAGGCAGGGCACGATCCTGCTGCCTGCGGGGATGGAGTGGGGCTTTGCTGTGCTTCTCCCTCTGCACGCCCAGAGCCCAGCATCGCACAAGGGGAGGATGCGGGGAGGCTTGCACAGCGCATTTTTGAAGTACTTAGGGGTAAATGTGAACCTCCGGAGCAGGTCCCAGCAGCAGTTCGCTCCTTGCACGCACACCGTGCCCAGCAACTTCCCTGGGCGCTGGTAAACCATTTGCCCTTGCACTTGGCCTCTCCCCAAAAATGCTCAGATGTTCCCTTCCCCAGGCAGCTGCAGGGGGGATCCCGCAGAGCTGGGCGCACTGTCCGCGCTGGAGGGAGCCTCACCCGCTGCCGCTCCACGAGCACCCGGGCTGTGCCGGCGGCGGGAGGGGGAGAGACAGCGCGGACACGCTTGCCGGGAAAGCCATTTGAGGAAACGACACCAAATAAATCAGGCGGATTCATTCAGATCCGATTCTGCCCCGGAGAAAGGGGTGCCTTTGTGGGGAGCGAGGCGGCCGAGCCAGCCGTCCACCTGCCTCGCAGCCCGCGCCGCCGGCTCCGGCGCCAGCGGCAGCAGCTGGCCCAGCCGCCTGCCCCGGCGCCTGCCAAGGGTGCCAGCACGGCCCTAAATGCTCCCTTTGACGGCGTGCACCGAGGGCCAGGATGAGGCGCGGGGCGCGGGGCTGCCGGCCACGCAGCGCTGCCAAGCAGAGCACGGTGGGGTTTGCGGCATGCTGGCGAGGGTGCAGGGTGTTGCACCCCAATCCAGCTCGGCTCAGCCATCTGCTGCTGAAAGACTTTGAGCCAGGCGTCACCGGCCGCGGGGCAGATGCTCCCGTCCCCTCCAGAGCTCTTTCTCCCCGTTACTATCTTTAACCGCCTCGCCAAGGGCAGGGGGACGCAGCCCCCCACCATTTGCTCTGATTCTTGGGATGCTCTGCGTGCCGCAGAGCCCCAGCCCCAGCGGATGCTCCCCGGGGAGGCTGGGAGAGGGGCTCACAGGCCTTTGATCCGCCCCACATCTCCCCCCAGTTGCCAGCCTGGATTACGGCCCCGGCTCGCCCGCACCCCATGCACAGCTGAGCCCGTGGACGCTGGCACGGCCCCGGCACAACTGCGGCCGCGTCCTTCCCGGGCAGCGAGTGGCTGGGGTGGAGAAGAGAGGAGCCGCCGCTCGTTTTCCTTCGTTGTCTGGCTGCTCCCAATGTTCTTCTGGCAGTTTGGGGACCCGGAGAGGTCAGGGAGCCGGGACGTGCCGGGGAGGGAGCCTCCCCCTCCGCCCCACCAGCTGTGACACCCGGGAGCATGCGCTGTTTCCGGAGAGGAAAATGACATAATTCATACCCAGAATAATTCCCTCCTCAGAGCAAACCCGGCCCTATCTCCTGACTGACAGTGAGGCCCCAAACCCCCCTCTTGTTCCCTAATCTCCAGCTCAAGCCGTGAGAGACGGCGGGAGGCGGAGGAGAGGTTGGGGACGGTGGTATTTAAGACATGGGTATTGCAAATCAGTGCCGGTGAGCGGGGTAACAGCTCCAAAGATGGCAGACTCCCTAATTACGTACACTTAGCCAAGATTTTTGGCAACAGCATCAGAAAGGAGCTAAAGCTGCCTAATTCCTGCCTACCCCCAAAACAGCCCCAAACAGACATGGCTGAGGCAGGGACGTGGCCTGGAGCTGCCCCGGGAGCGGCAGCCGTGGGGGTGGCATTGCTGGGGGACCCTGCGGTGGCATTGCTGGGGGGTCCCGCAGCCCTCACGCACCCCTTCCCCCCGTCACAGCGGCTCCGAGGGCGGTGGGGTGGTGGGTTTCGGTGCCGGAGCCCCCCGGGCCCCCCCTCGCAGCTGCCTGGCTGCAGCGGGAAGTTTCCCACCGGGGCCGGGCTGGGGCTCGCTGCTGCAGAGGGGCTGCGCCTGGTTATCTCCCCAACGAGGGGCCTGGAGCCATCAAGATCTGCTCCAAACAATCGCTTCCTTTCCCAGGCACCTTCCAAAAAAAAAAAAAAAAAAAAAAAGAACAAAAAACCCCAACAATAATAAAAGAAAAAAAAAAAAAAGGCAGACTTTTCCCAGTGCTGCCGCATTTCCCTGCCTTGTGTTTTCCTGCCCCCACACATCTTCCTTGCCCAGGGATTGTCCCCAGCTGGCTCGAGCGGGGCTCTCCACCACTCCAGGCTGATCCCTGGGGCCGGCAAGGATTTATCCTGCTGTAAGCTGGCACGGGAGCATCCGTGCTCAGACCTCTGGGACCGGGCGAGCAAAACCCCGACGGGCCGCCCTGGCACTGCGATAGGGATGAATCCTGCACCGTGGGGATGAGTCCTGCATGCAAGGATGGGGCTGCGCCTTTCCGCTGTCAGCGTTTCAGGAGCCCTCGTGCAGCTCCGTTTTCATCTCGCCCCACGCCTCCCCCACAGCTGAGCCCAGCACTCGGGTGACTTTAATAACGACATCCCCTTCCCAGACGTTTTCCTGGTAAAAAGGCTGATGGATTTATGGGGTGGATTGCCCTTTCCCAGCTGCAGGACTCCCGCAGGCTCTGGTGGGAGCGTGAGCAGCTCCGGGACGGCTCTGCAGTGCGGCACGGCCGCTGCGCTTCACCTCAGAGCGTGAAAGTGGGGCTGCCAGGGCAGAGCAGAGGATGCGGGTCCCATCCTGGCATGGCCGTGCTCCCTCCTGCGAAGTGCTGGTTCCCAGGGCTGGCCGTCCCCAGGGAGCCCCGGGGAGGCAGATGAGGGGGCTGAACCCAAGCGATGCCTTCTGCCGCGGGGACCGGCCGCGTCAGCCACGGGGAGGTGTCCATAATTCCCGGCAGCCCAACCCGAGCTGCTGGCGATCGTTCCCAGGGCCGGGTTTGTCACTGGGGACGACGCCAGCATCCATCCCCTGCCCCTTCCCGGCCCCTCAACTTCACAACCTGCACGAGGCAGGGCTCGACCCAGGCGCTGAGCTCCTGCCTGCTGCGAGCTACGTTCCAAGGCGCGCACACGCGCCTGTTCTCGCACGCACACCCGTGCCTGCACACGTGCACGCTCGTGCACCCACAACACTGCTTTTCTCTCTTCTTGGCTTGGGCAGCAGCAGGGGGGATTCGGGCATCGCTCTGCTCAGCACCGTGAGATTTTTTGTGACTTTGTGACTCTTCCCAGCGGGACGTGAGGCACCTGCACCGGGCGTTTATGGTATTCTGGCAGTGACTCGCTGGCTCTGGAATCACTCGGCTTTGCAGCGCACATGAGAAGCGTGGTTACGGGCGCATCTAAACATGGTTTTAAGGGAAGCCCTGAGGCTGCCCTGGCTCCTGGCTGTGCCGTGGCACTGGCTGACAGGCACCCTCTGTCCGGGGCCGGCCTCGAGGGGGTTGCCTGCAATGGAAATGAGACGGGGCCACCAGCGCTTCTCTTTTTGGGGGCTAACGCCGGCCCGGGAGAAACACCCCTTCGTCTTGTCCATGCACAGACCAGGCTTTGCTCCAGCTGGGGCTCTCCTGATCTATCGCTGTGCAAAGTTCTGGTGCTAATCAGGCTAATTGGTGCCAGGTGAGGAGATGAGCTGTGGGCCAAAGGGGCTCTGGGGCCGGCGAACCGCAGCATCCTCTCGCCGGCGCAGGGCGGAGGGCTGTGTGCTGCCCGCAGGAAGCGAGGGCGATATCTCCCCTTGGCCGCTATCTTTCTCTCTTGCACTCACAGTTTCCCATGCGCAGAGCAGCTGGCTCTGTGCGATAGGGCCAGGGCGAGCCGGGGGGAAAATACCCCATTTCCCAGCCTGGGGGCTTTGTGTGTGCGTGGACCCCCCCTGCGCCTGGGTGCTGGGCTGGACCCTGCGCCTCTCCCCATGCCCGGGGGCATCCGGGGGCTGCACAGGCTCTGTGCTCCTTTTGGGGCATCCCTCTGCCTCAGCTCTGCTCCACATTTTGTCCTTGGTGCCCAGGGATGAGTCCTTGGGCTGTAAAACCCCTTCTGCCCCCCGCGTTGGCTCGTGCCCCCCGATAAGCATCCTGGGGTGCAGCGATGCCTGGCAGGAAGGCTGTGCCCAGCCCCGGGGTCTCGCACTGGCGAAGATTTATCTCCCGATGATTCATCTTCCCTCGTGTGGGAGCTGGGACCTGTTTTGGTAGCGTGTGTTCCTGTTTGGTTGTGGCTTCGGTTCGCTTCGTGTGTTTTTTCTGCAGCAGCAGAAGCTCCCTGCCCCTCGTGGGCGCCTGGAGGATGTTTATTTCGGAAGATGGGCTGGGTGAGCGGCCGAGGGACCCAGCGCTGGGGCCAAACCTCCAATTATTTTACGTTCTCTGCAGTAATAACTAGACCTTGGTGGGAACAGAAGAGACCGGGTCCATTTCTGGCACTGGGTCAGGGCAGCCTGGGCTGTCCCTGGCACACAGGGAGGTGACCGAGCGGGGACAGATGTGTGCTCCCGGCGTGGGCGCAGAACACCCCATCCCAGCCGAGCCGTGGCATCTCCTGCGTGGGACGGCCACCGCTGAGCCGTGTCCACCAGGAAGCGTGGGCAAGGCTTTGCGTAGGAGCTTTTTTCCCCTGTCTGCTGTGCACGGGATTGCACGAACAAATGCGTTTTCCCTCTGGGCTTTCGCCGCCAGCTGATTATAAGCAGGGTTCTCCCGGCTCCCCGAGGCTGCAGCACGGGGCAGGGTGGCTGCCGGCTCTCCCCAGGCTGGGCAGCCCCTCGCCTTTCCCGCTGCGGTGATCCCAGGGACCCCAGCAAGGCTTTTTCTGTATTTTTGGGGATCCTCAGGGAGCAGGGCTGTGGCTGTGCCAGGGAAAGGGGTGTTTGCCCGCCCGCAGCAGGCTGGGATGGACCCACCAAGCTGAGCCGGGGCGATGGGCTCCTGCGCATCCCGAGGGAGCCGGGGATGCTCCTAGGTGCCCGCAGTGGCAACTGGTGCTTTCCAAGGATGCGGGGTCAGGATCGGCCTCCTCCAACGCACCGCCTCATTTGTCAGTAATAAAAATCAGCGTTTTTGAATCTGCAGCGTGGGGTGGGGAGGGAGGGTTTTTCCGAGCCCCTGGGCCAGGGCCGGGTGCCAGCGTGAGAATGGGAGCACGGCCGGGAGCCTGCCGGGGGGAGCCCCGCGGCGCCGGCTGCTCCCCCAGCGCCTGCCCCGCTCCTTGGCAGGGGAAACTGAGGCACGGGCTGCCCTCGCTGCCAGCATGGTGGTGAAATCAGAGCCAGATGGTCACCCCCATTGCAAGCCTGATACCTTAAGTGGGGTTTTTTCTTTAAAAATTGGAGGTTTTTGCATGTTCCAAAACCCCAGCTGTTTTGCAAGCTGAGGAGCTTTCGTAAGAGGAGGGAGGGGGAAGTTTTGCAAGCACAGAAAACCCGCACGTGCCTTTTGAAACCAAGCCTGACCTCGGAGCCCGGTGACTGCGCCTCTCGCCTCTGCCTTCTCCTTTCTGCCTGGAAAGCCGAGGCTGAAGTGTCACTCAGGCTGGCCTGGCGGTAGGAAGGGCCAGCCCTGCCATGAGTTTGTTTGGGCTCAGCTGAGCTCAGGCAGGAAGGGGAAACGCAGTCACCTGGGAGCACCACGACACGGAGCTGGGATGTCGTGGGGTGGTGAATGCAAAACCCCAGTGCTTTGTACCATCTCCCTTTGCTCTGCGGGAGCCTCTTTGCGCTCCTGGGCTGGGCAGGGAGGGTGCGATGGATGTGACGGTGCTGCTGACCCACCCAAGCCTCCCTGGCTTGCAGCCGGAGCCGGAAATCTCCCCGTCCCCTATGGCCACGTCTCTTGCGGAACCACCGACCCCCCTGGGGACACCTCTGGAGCCATGTCTGGATCTGATTTGAATTTCAGAGCAGCAGGATCTGGCCGCGTCCGCTGACCTGCAGCGGCGGGGAGGCGGCAAGCGTGCACCCTCGTGGGTGCTGACGTGCACCTCGCTGGCGCGAGGCTGGTTCCCGCACGGAGCTCCCCGTCCCACGTCCCATCCTCCTCCCACCAGCGCATGGCACCGGGGAGCTGAGCGATCTGGAAGGACTCAGTTACCTAATAGGAAGGGGTGGGGGTGGGTGTGGGTGTGATAAATACGCGCAGATAATTTTACTTCAGGGTAAGTCAATAAATTACTAAAGAGCCTTTGATTGTGCTCTCAGTGGTGCATGTTGATTCAAAAACCTAAGACATTTAGCCTCAATTATGTCTATTTGTGTGTCTTTCCTGCCTCTTTTTTTTCCCACACCTCTCCCACCTTGGCCCCACTCCAGATTTCGCTCCTGTCCTGATAACCCTTCCAGCGGCGAGTGGGAGAGGATCAGCTCTTGGCGCAAATCCTCTCCGGCTTTGGCCAGCTTTCTGTGCTCACTTTGACCGAAAGGACAAGGAGCAAACGCTCCCTGTGCACAGGGCTGGATGCGGCCAGCCCGACGGGCAGCAGCCGGGGCAGTGGGATGTTTTGGGGCCAGCAGGGTTGTGGTTTCCCCTGTTCCCCCTCTGGCACGGTGCTGGGGTGATGGGGAGCCGGCCTTGCTCTGCAAAAACATCCCCACGCTGCAGGAGTGCAAACCGTGTTTCCCCGTGCCTGCGTTGGGGAGACCCTGGCCAGGCCGAGGGCCCTAAAGCCAGCTCCCCTCTGCATCTCCAGCCCGGCCAGCAACGCTCCCCGCGGGCTCTGGCACGGCACCGCTCACCCCGTGCAGCATCTCAGCCGCGTGTGCTGGGAGCGAGCCCCCGCGGGGGCGGATTGAAGTGATGCTCAGACCACACAGGTCCCTTAAGCCGCCGAGGATTCAGCTTTAAATACGAGTTGGCACCAGGGCTGCTGCTGCTGCGTGCGCTCGGTGGCTCGGCTGGGGACGTGTAGCCACGCGAGGGAACAGCTCGCTGTGCGGGAGGGCTGGTGTTATCAAAGGAGCGAAAGACCGTGCCCGGGATCGGCTCTGCTCTGCTCCAGGGCCATGTGCACTGAGCTGATCCCGTTT
This sequence comes from Mycteria americana, assembly GCF_035582795.1. Classification (NCBI taxonomy): domain Eukaryota; kingdom Metazoa; phylum Chordata; class Aves; order Ciconiiformes; family Ciconiidae; genus Mycteria; species Mycteria americana. The sequence continues at coordinate 10,729,987 of NC_134381.1, read as the reverse complement.
CCTGGAGCGGAAAAGGGCCGCGCTCCTCCACCTGCCCTAAGGCCATCGCAGGGGCATCGCTGCTTTTCCTAAATCAGGAATGTAAAGTCAGCCTCCAGAGTGGGAGTTCATGGTCAAAGCCCCGTCTGCGATGCATGGCGTGAGCTGTCAGGGCCGTGTCATTAGAAACGAGCTCCTTCCATTGGAAAGACGCTTGCTTCTTTCTGGGAAAGCTCAGCAGAGGGTCATTAATCACCAGGCAGGGCAGAGCTGTCTGCTCCGTGATGGGGCATGGGTTTAGCACACGTACTGATGGTGGATGTGCCCTACGGCTTTCACCGAGGGCTCTGGGTCAGCTTGGGAGACCAGCTGGGTGCTGCTCCGCGGGTGTGCAAGCCAGGTATGCAATAGGAAGCGGGGATTGCTCTGGAAACCAGAGGGCATCATTTCTGTTTCTGGACTGACTACGTACATGTTTGTGCATGCAAATTTGACAGTGGCTTTTCAAGTGCAAATCTCCTGTGGAAACAAAAAGGAGTCCCGAAACTGGAGCACATGTTGCATTGAATTAAGCTGTTCTTGCAACATCTACCCAGAAGCTGTGTCAAGATCCTCCTTCCCCCATGCCCTGTGCCTGCAGAGGTGCACCCAGCACCTTGTTTCTTTGTGCTCTGCCGTCTATTTTTAGCTTGCACAGAGGAAGCACACGTTACCCTGCGGTAACCACCCACCCTCAACAGACACTTCTGCTCAGCGGAGTTGACACACAGCTCAGCCGAGTGTGCCTGACCGCTCGGGGCTTCGCATCAGCGAAGGTTGTTACCTGACGGGATTAGACAGAGAAAGGGAACCGCACGGGGACGCGGCAGGGACGTGCTGCGGGGCTGTGCCGGCACGAAGGGTCTGGCCCCCCTCCAGTCCCAGCCTGCGGGCAGGGAGGGACAGGGCTTCTGGGGTGCAGGCTTTTACACCGGGAAGTAAAATGTAGTTCCTAAACATTCCCAATGTCCCTCCTGGCTTCTCCCAGGTGCTCGGTGCTGCGGTGCCTTCCCCCGGCAGGGTGCAAGGCTCCTCGGAAAGGAGCCCCCATCCCACGGGTGCCCCTGGACAGGCTCTGCCGGCTGCCGGGAGCTGCCAAAAGCTGAACGCAGCAATGTGGCCGTGCTCGGGGCTGAGCCCCCGCTCCAGCTCCTGCAGGGCAAGTGGGAACCTGCAGTGGGGCATCAGCTCAAGAGAGCCAGGTCACGGCTGGAGCACCCCGTCATGCAAACTGCCCTGGCTTGGCACGGCTCGATGCCCCCGGCACCTTGCCGCACGGCTAATCGGTGGGACGGAGCGGGTTCCTGACACGTCTGCAGGACAGGACCACGCAGCGTGGGTGACACAAGGCTGTGGCAGCATCACCAGCCTGGAGCATGTCCACAGCCTCCGGGCTCCGTACACCGCAAGCCATTGAGTCACTACCCGGGGCTATTTTTACCCCCTGAGGCAGGCTCGCTGGGTCATTCCCGGTTCCTAATTGCCGTGATCAGACCTTCATAAATCTCAACTGAAAGAGGAAGTCTGGGAAATAGAAATCTGCCTCTGCGAGCGAAGTGGGCTGAGCTGCGGCCAGGCACCGGCGGCACCGCACGCAGGGACTGCTTTTGCCGGAGGAGGGTGAGAGGGACGGAAAGCGCCGAGCGCTGACTTGTTGCCGTTCAGACCTGGCATTTCAGAGCTTCCCACAAGGATGTTTTGGCTGACATTTTACTAAGGCCACTGCCGGGACAGCCTTCTTCCACCTCCTCCTCCGTTCCCGGCCTCTGCCTGCTTGCCCAAGCTCCCTGGTGCAGCCAAGCCGAGCTGAGCCGAGCCAAGCCAAGCCAGTGCAGGGGAACAGTGCCGGATGGAAAAAGCCAACCCCTGATCTCTTGCTCAAAAGTCGCACCACACCCAAGTGTCTGAAAAGGCTTCGTTGAACAGTTTGTTGGCTATTTTTGTCATTGCCTCTGCCCTTCCTGGCCAGGGCTGAGACCAGAAACAGTAATGCCACAACAGAGAGGATGAGACGGCCGTGTCCTGGGCATGGACGGAGGAGAAACACTGGGAGATCTTGCTAGCAGGGTGCTGGAGATGTTTGGTCATGATAGCATCATCGGAGCTTGATGCTATCTGGACTTTCTGGGTTGGGTCCTGGTTGGACCCCACGGGGGGGTCCTGCTGATGCTGCCGGGGTTTGGTAGTGGGCTGCGGGCTGAAAAGGAGAGATCTGTGGAGATATGCAGAGCACAGAAACATTGCCATCTGCTGACACGTCCGGGCACGCAGCGTTGGACCCTGCCATGCTGCCGGTCACCATTTGCAAACGGCCTGGGCACGGGACACCGGCTGCTGCCCTCGCTGGGCTGACGTCTTCTCGGCCGGCGGCAGGGCAGGAGCATGGTGGGACAGGGCCAGGCGGTCGGCACCGATGTGCAGCGCGTCAAGTCGCGGCCGCAGCGGTGGAGGCCGAGCTCCGACTATGGTGCTGCAGGCACTCTGACTGCTCATGAACCAGGAGACGATGGAGGTCGCCCTGCTCATCCCAAAAGAGTTAACGAACCTTTACCCTGCTGCAAAGAGCGACTTCAAAGTGTTGGGGCAGCATCCAACACGGCAGCCTCGTGCAGACAGAGAGGGCAAGTCTTGGTAATTACAGCCTCTGATGCAAGAGCTGCAAAGGATTTGGGAAAATGCGCACTTGGCTGCAAAAAAAGGTTTTGATTCCCCTCATCTTTTCTCCCCCTGAGCTCCCCCCGGTACCCTCCAGCTACAGAGCTTGGAGATGCATGTCTTGAACTGGATTTGCTTTGTTTCAAGTTCCCTGGGAATCTGGCACTGGTGTTACCCAGAGGAAGGGTGCTTCCAGCTTCCCAAGCACCGGGGTTTGCCATGGCGGGCAGAAAGCTGGGTGCTGCGCCTGCTGAGAGCAACCATCGGCCCCCAAGAGTCGAGATGCAAGCGCACAGCCTCACCGGGGGCCAGCCGGCAGCCCTGCACACCCCAGGCTGCAAATTTATCCTTGCACGGGCCAGGGACTCCTGTGCACGGCACTGGCAGGAATGCAGGAGCAGACCGCTGCCCGTGGGCCGTGGGATGTGTGCTTCACCTGCCCCGGAGGATGCAAGCACCCAGGGCTGGCAGCAGCGGGCAGGAGACAGGGAGGCTGGTGCGGCTCCCAGTTTCTTTGCAGAAGGAGACACGGACACAGGCAGGCGTGCCGGGGCACGCCGGGGCGGCCCGCGGCCTCGCGCCAGCACCTGTCTCGCAGCAGGATTCACCCTCGGTGCGGGGATGATATCAGATGGGTGCCCGGCGGCCCGTCCTCCCCGTGCCCTGGCACCCTGGCCCAAGGACCGAGAGATGAGTTCACCTGGCCTCTTCCCCCCGGCTTGTCCTTGCTCCAGCCTCCTCCCGCCCAGCCGGAGGATGCTGCTCCCCCAGCCCGCCCCTGCCTTCCCCCCGCGCAGCCGCTCACCCCCCCGGGGCCACGGGCAGGTGCACGCTCCTCTGCTTTCCCACCGCCCGGCACGGCCCCCCGGCTGCGCTGCTGCCAGCGAGGGACGGGCTCAAGCTCTTAGGGGGGTAAGACGGGCTGGGGACGGTGTGTCAGGGCCACGAGCAACCCCAAAGGCTCCCTGCAAAGAGGCTGCTGCAGAGCTGGAGGGGCGAACAGAGGCTGGCGGAGAAACGGGGGTTCCCTGCCTAAAGTGGGCGCATTAAAACCCGGAGCTGAGCTTTTCACCCGTGGGCCTTGCTGAGGTTGTCTGCAGATTGGCACCCCGGTCTAGGGCAGAAATGGGTCCGGGCATGGCTCGGTGCTCGGGCTCCTCAAACCCCAGGGGTCCTGGGCCGTGCCTTCCTCATCCCCTGTCCCGTGGGGGAATCCCCTTTGCAGAGGGACCTGTGCCCTGTGCCAGGCTGGGCACTGGTGGTACCTCCAGGCACGGGGACTGAGGTGGCTACAGGGGTCTCTGCAAAGCCGAGACTGCCCTGGGCGTCCCTCCAAATCTGTGACCACCACGGGGATCCCTGCAAAGCCACGACCGGCCACGGCTCCCTGCTCTGGGCTCCTCGCTCAACACGGCGGCAAGGGAGGGCACGACAGCGCTGCTCCCGCTGGGTTTGCCCTTCCCTGTGACGATGTCCAGGCTGCAGCAGCCCCCCGGGACCATGCAGGACATGGTGCTGGTGCAGCGGGGCGGGAGCAGCCGCTCCAGGCTCGGAGCAACCCTGGCCGGGCGGAGCATCCCAGGGGCACAGGCAAACCCAGGCGCATCCTGGCCTCTCCTCCAGCAAAGCAGCACATTTCCCTTTCTCAGCTTGGCTGGCGACCTGGCAGCGAAGGCAGTGTTTCACTCCTGTGTCAACATTTGGAAGAAAAGGGGGGAAAATAGTCATTTCTGTCAAACCCTGGGAATGTGGATGCCCCGAAAACAAACAGAAGCTCTGTTTCTTCAGTGAAAGGCCGTTGTAAATCTGGTTGGCTGCCAAAAAGTGATAAAAATGATTGCTGTTCCGGCACTAGAGAAGAGTTTTGTTGGAAATGTCGCCCCCCACGCACCCTCCCCCCAAATCTCAGTTTTATGAAAACACCATTTTTTATCGGTAGGCTGGCAGGCAAATGTTTGGCCCAGGCCCCCATTGGAGGCCAGATGCACCCAAACTGCCATTCCCAGCCACCTTTGTGTCATCCATTGATTGACAGCTGTCAGTCACCACTCGTAGGGGCTGAGCGTGCTCTGGGGACCAGACTTCTCCCTGCCCTGAGCTTCCCCAGGGGCTTTAGTAAGGGTATTGCCCGGGGAAGGGTCACCCCATGCGGTTCCAGGGTACCACTCCCCACCTCGCAGCAACGTTCTTAGTGCCCAGCACGGGGGGGGGGGATGCGGGATGGGCAAAGTAGCCATGTCGGGGGGTCGGGCCACAAGTGTTGTGGCTTTGGCGGAATGAGCCATGGCCGGTCCCTGGGAAAAAGTCGCCGTTCCTGGCCAGCGCAGCAGCTGCCTGCCGGGTGCGATCCCTGGCCCTGGAGAGCGCAGGAGGGAGGATGCTCTCCGTCCGCACTTACAGGGCTTTTTAAAGGGCACGGGGAAGACAGAGCGGTTGTGTCACCGGAGCTCTGAGCCGGACTTGTCAGGGCTCATCCCCTATTTATGAATGGTGGCAGGTTTCCAGTGAGTTGTTTTCCTGGTGTAATATTAAACTCCCAACCTTGCGTTCCAAGGTATCGCCCCGGCTCGGGTACATCAGTCCCAGCCCCACGCTGCTCCCCATTTCAGCCAGGGTGGCATCGAGCCCTTCTCAGCGGAGCAGGGCAGGGGCAGGCGACGGCTCCGGCGGGATGCGAGCGTGCGAGGGCAGCTCTCGGTGTCCCCTCTGCTCGTCCTGGCACGGCTGACTGGGGCTTTCCGGGTGAACTCATGCGTCTGGTGCTGCCTGACGGGCGCCCTCGCCCTGGGCCAGCGCAGGGGTGGCAGGGACAAGGGGAACTTGCCAAGCCCTTCCAGCCACAGGGCCAGGTGCTGCCGGCATCGCTCACTCACAAGGAGGAAGTGGACTGGCTGTTGCACTCATGTACCTGCAGATCAGTTCTCTGAAAATCGGGTGGTTTAAGGGTTGGGTGAGAAGTACCTCTGCTCCAGCCCTGTTGCGGGTCTTTGCAGGGTCATATCCCTCATGGACAGCTTTTGGACCTGCAAGGAAACAGCCCGAGGGCTGGAGAGGGGCCAGAGCAGGGTTAAACCATGGCCGTGCAGATGTTTGAGGGCAGTGTAAGGGACTGGCCTGCCCTGCCCGGGCTCTGAACCTCACCTCTGGGCAGAACCCACCTATTTGGGCTCTCCTCCACCACCGCCACGCATACAGTCCCCATCCCTCAAGGTCCCGGCTCGAGGAGGACAAGAGGAAAGGACTGAGTTGGGATCAGTGGCTGGGGTGAACTCATGGCCACGGAGGTGCACATCCCCAGCGCCTGGAGCAGCCCGGCGCTGCCTGCTGCGGGGACATGCCCAGGCACAGCCGCTTCCCCGTGCCGCTGCTCTGGAGGATGAGAAATCCCACGGTGCGGAGCCTCCTCCTCCGCAGGGAGCGGCGGAGGGGAGCTGGCAGGTGGAGCGCCCGGGGGCACAATTCCTGATCAAAAAACCACACGTGTCCTGGCTCCGATAAGGAGGTGAGAGCAAACCTCCGGGACCCGAGCGGAAACACGCGTTTGCTGGGAGCGCTAGAGGCAAGAAGTGCGTGCCCTGCTTCCGAGGTGCGTGGTTGTTGCTGTTGCAGCTCGGACACAAATAACGATAGGAACCACGTGCATGTTTCAAATTAATTGATAGAGCACCCAATTACCCGGGTAGATTTACCTCCCCCTTTTCTGGAGCATCCGCATGTGGTGCGGAAGGACTGCCGGAGGCACTGCTGGGACTGGGGCTGCTGTCTGAAGGCTCTCCTTGCCCCGAGCGGCTGCTTTACAAGGACATTGATTTTGAAGCAGGCTCTGCCTTTTTAGTTCAATTCCTGCTGTCTGTGGCTCAGCCTCATCTTCATTTAGGAAAAACTCCCTTTTTGCAATTGCAGCCTCACTTGGGGAAGGCACGTAGGTGCGGGAAGGAGCAGACCCCCCTCCAGTGGGCTATGTCTGCTCCTGACCCATGTCCCCATGGAAGCGCTGGCAAGATGCTCCAGGATATCTAGGCTTTGGATCAAGCCTGCATCCCTCTGGAGCACGTGCCTTTTAACATCTCTCCCTTCCTGAGTTTTGCGTGGTGATGATCAGGCAGGCTAGTAACAGAGAGCAGGAAAGCGGCTGGTTTTGGAGGGGCCGGGGCCCGACAAAACGTGTGTTCATTGGGGAGCACCAACACGCCATTGCTGGAAGCGTGGCCCTTCTGCAGGCAGGATGGGTCATTTCACACCGGCCAAGGACCTCTCACCGCAGCCCTGCCTGCCCCGCAGCGTGCTCCTGCACCAGGCAGAGCTCCCAGCTGCAGCCCAGAGCAGGACACAGAGTGGGGGGACACCGGGGGAAGCTGAGAGCAGGCGAGAGAGAGCACAGGGAGAGAGCAGGGCTGCTTTGGCCTTTATTCTAATGATAATCAGGCTGAATTCCTCTAGACAACCTCAAGGGATGCAGCACTGAATAGCAGGCAGGGAGCTTTCCCAGAGAGCTGAGCTTGCTCTTTGTGTTTTTCCCTCTCCCGAGGGAGCGTGGAGGGGCACAGGGCCCTGCCGGGGACCCTTCCCAGAGCTCCTGCCCGCACCAAATCCCCTGCACGGAGGCAGCATCTCCGGAGCACGCGGTGGCTCATCGTCTGCGGCAGGGAGCTGGCTTATGCCCGGACATGTCCCACAACCTGCTAGGAGATGAGGGCTGCGCTCCCCGGGCTGGTTTCTGTCTTCTTAGCGGTATGAAGGGAGTGCTGGTGAAAGGAGCCGAATGCCGTGTCCTAGGGCATCTCGAGAAGAGTCTGGTCCTCCCCAGCCGGCTGGGAGATACCATCCCTCAGGATTCAATCTCTCGCCCAGTGCTAGAGCTGCCGTAAATGCAGACAGCCAAAGCGAGGCGGGAAGAGTGGGGCCGGCCTGGGACCCTCTGATCCCCACGGCATCGTTACCCGGAGCTGAGTGGAAAGGTTATTTCACTGCCTGTTTAAGAAGTAACAAGTTGTCTCTGCTGCTTCTTTAACCAGAGCCCTCTCCCATGGCCGGTCCCCAGAGCCGGCTGCACCGTGAGCAGGGAGGTGGCAGCTCCCTGCTCCCTGCAGGCACCTGGCCCGGGGGTCCCTGGCCGTGGAGATGGATAGACACCCACGGGTGACTCGTGCTTTTGGCGCTTTGCTTGATTTGCTTTCAAACTCACTAGTTTTGAGGGTCCATCCTAACCAGCCTGTGGGCTCAACCAGGGACGCTGGTGCTGAGTGGGGAAGGGGCCGGGGCTGTCGAGCCGTGCGTGGAGCTGTGCACGGCCTCAGCGGGTGCCTGCAACCATCTGTGGGTGGACGGGCGAGAAGTCGGGGTGCAGCCCAGCCCCTGGCATGTGGCTGAGCACCCGTGGGCAGCACTGTGCTGAACACGTGCATGCAAGCCCGAGCCTAGAAACCTGCCACGTGGAGGGATGGAGGAACCCAAAAATCCCAACTTCACCATAAAAGTATCAATCATCTCTAAACATCCGTGCGATGCTGATCCTTCCCTCCCTGCCTGGTATTTTCTCACGCTCCGAAGCTGGCAGCAGGCACTGGGAATCAGTGTTGGAACTTGTCCTGCTGTCCCATCAAGGCCCTTTATCTCCAACATCGAGCCCTAGAGCTGGAAGAGCTGCAAGTAGGGGCAAGGCACGCTCCTGCTTGCTGCTTTCCATTGCGTCACTTCAACACGGGCTGAGCGAACGCCTGAGGGCCAGATCCCACACACACCACCTTGCCTGGTCCTGCAAAGCACAGCGGTGTCCTGGCAGCCCGGTGATACCCCACTGATTGACAGGACACGGGGACCCTGATGAGACCCCTGAGCATCACTGGGAACCCTCCTTTGCCCTCCCTTCCCAACAGCCTGCAAGGAACCAGTGTCTGTCCACTCTGGGCCTCTTCCAGAAGTCATCGTGTCCAAGGGCTGCACACCGAGGGTGATCCTAGATGTGACCCTGGCTGTCTGGCAGGGATGGGGAAGCTGCTTGGGAGCCACCTTCGGAGCAGAGCATGCCCCGGGCCTGGCTGGATGCTCCCGCCGGGACGGTGGGGACAGGAGGGGATGGTGACACTGCCGAGGCACAGCTGCCTGAGTAGGGGATGATGAGGCACCTGCCCGCGGCGTGGACGGCACAGCCCCTAACGCGGCGTGCTCAGTGTGGGATCCTGCTCGGAGCGAGCCTGGTTAATTAACGCAATTACGAGGCAGGCTGCTCCCTTGCCCCTCCCTTGCTGGCTCCTCCGTGAACCAATGGGTTTGAAAACCCGGCCAGCCTGCTCCGCACCCTCCTGCCGCCGCAGCGCTCCTGGCCCCAGCCACCGATAGCTTTGAACACAAACAGCTGAGATTCCTCCTCCGAGCCCCGGCGAGCGCCGGCCTGCCGAGCCCCGGCCCTTCGCCTCCTTGGGGCTTCTCGCCTGCATCAGGGCTTGGCCAGCTGCATGGCATGGCTTGGCCAGCTGTGTGGCATGGCATGGCTTGGCCAGCTGCATGGCATGGCTTGGCCAGCTGTGTGGCACAGCATGGCTTGGCCAGATGCATGGCATGGCTTGGCCAGCTGCGTGGCACAGCATGGCTTGGCCAGCTGCGCGGCACAGCATGGCTTGGCCAGCGTGGCGTGGCATGGCTTGGCCAGTGTGGCATGGCATGGCTTGGCCAGCTGCGTGGCACAGCATGGCTTGGCCAGCGTGGCGTGGCATGGCTTGGCCAGCTGCGTGGCACATCATGGCTTGGCCAGCTGCGTGGCACGGCATGGCATGGCACTGCTTGATGTGGCGTGGCTTAGGATGGCATGGTGTGGCATGGCATGGCATGGGACATCATGGGATGGCACGGCGCGGCATGGCACCACCCAGCCTCTGGTGTGGGAAGGGGCAGGGCAGCCCTGGGCAGGGGGATGCCTTGGGCTTGCCTTCCCCATCGCAGGCCAGACTGAGGTGTTTGGTGCCCAGAGCTGGTTCCCTGCCTGGGCCATGTTGCCACCGGAAGTTTGTGGAGATCACAGCATGACGGTCAGTGCCATCAGGACCACAAGTCCCATTAATCTGATCCTCCCCACCTCTCCCTATGCCCAAGCCAAGGAGATGTCCCATCCCTCAGTTCTCAGGGAAGCTTGTGCCTCCATCCTGGGGGCCTGGTAGCTTCGTGGCAGGGGGTGCCTGCCAGATGGATCCCTCTTTTCATGGAGAACCTGGCCCTGGGCACTGGCCAAGAGCATGCCCAGGGCCAGGGGAAGGAGATGGGTTCAGCAAAGCATGGGTTCAGAATCAATAGGGGGAGGCAAGAGTTCAACAAAGCATTATGTGATACCGTGGCGATTCCCGATGGAGCTGCACAGCCACGGGCACCGCGGCAGGGGTGGCTGCCGGTGCCCCCCCGGCAGGGCAGAGCCGCCGTGAGCCCCGTGGGCCTGCTGTGCCACGCTGCACGGGAGCTGGTGTGGACAGAGCTGGGGCTTATCAGGGGTTCGCGGCATGAAGCAGCGCTGGGAGCAGCAGAGCCGAGACAGGAAACCAGCCTGGTTTCCTACGCACTCATCACTCAGAGGGTTTCTCGTGTGTGGGTGCTCTGCTGTCTAATAAGAAGGCTGAGCTCCCCGTGCAGTCTCTTTCTCTGAGGTGACACTAGAAGTGACACCAATAGGGCCTCTCTGACCTCTTACTCCACCGCCTACGTGCACGAAACTTGCTGGCAGCAAACAGCTTTGAGATTGTCGCTCCCGGGTCGGAGGAGGCTGGATTTGGCCACGTGCGCTCCTGAGCAGATGGAGCTGTGCTGGGCACGAGGCGGGGGCAGCTCGAGGGCTGGTGGCGTGGCCGAGGGGGCCGTGCCGGCAAGCCGGGAGGGCAGGAGGAGGCTTGTTTGGCTTGTGCAAAACCCACACGGCCAGAGAAAGCTTCTCTTCGCAAAGCCAAACATTAAAATGTGTTCTTTTGGGAAACCATTTTTGGTTTGATTTCAAGTTAATTTAAAAAACTAGCAACCCCACATTTAAGGAGTGTTGCAAGGTGAGAAGCTCTTGTTAAATAGAAAGGCACAGATTGCTGGTGCCGAAAGCGTTAAAAGCAAACACTCACAATATTTGTCTTTGGCCAGCCAAGTACTTGTTTTTCTGACAGAAAAAATAGTTTTATTTCACAATCATCGGAATCCTCTTGCTCCCCCAGGTCTGGATGTCCCGGCGGGTTAGCTCTGGGGCGGGCTTTCCCACCCATGGAAACATCTGAGCCCTTTCAAAAAAAAAAACCTCTAAGCAGTAAAAAAATAAGCAAAGCTGCAAAAGCTTGTTGACTACATTAATTTCCCGTTTTGGTCATTTCCCGGCTCGCCCGGGTGGGAGTCTGTGTGAGCGGCATCCCATCTGCGCAGGGCAGATCGCAGGGCTCTGCTGCGAAGCGGCAGCTGGCGGGGCTGGCTCGGGGCTGCCCTGACCCAGCATCCACACGCCGTGTTGGCCACCTCGCCTTGGGGCTGCTGGATACGGGGAGCCGGGATTTGATGGGCAGGAAGAAGGAAAAAAAAACCAACCCCAAACCGTGCTGTTTTGATGGCAAGAAACCAAATGTCCCTCTGCACCCTGACCTTCATTGTGTGGGGAAGGAGGGAGCTACTGAGAAAACGTGATAAGGATTGCCGGGGTTGACACCGACACCGGGTTTGAGCCGCGCGTGCCAGCGCGTGCAGCGAGCTTGCCCGTGCTCAGCAGCAAGGGAGCGGTGAGTGCCGGGCGCTGCTGCAGCGGGCAGCTGGGGACTGCAGCGCTGGAGCCGGCAGGACTGCAGCAGGGAGAGGGGCTGGAGGAGGAGGGCTCCCGCCTGGCCGGTGCCCCAGAAGCAGACATGGTACCCGAAGAAAACAGACCTCGCTGGAGGAGTCAGGACTGGAGAGCTGGGGGGGGGGAAGACGCTGCTCTGGGGAGCTGCGCCGGGGGAAGTCTGCAGCGGCTCTTCCCTGTCCCCAAACTGGGGGTGCCTGGGCAGGACAGGGTGGGAAATCACCCCCCGAGGGCTTTTCTCACAGGGACCCTGCCTCATCCCCTGCCCATGGGGTGCAGTGCCAGGTTGGGGGGGACAGACCCGCTCGCAGCACCGGGGCCAGCAGGGAGCAGGGGGCCGGGAGCCCTTGCCCCCCCGAGGGCCGGCGGGATGGCATGCTGTGCCGCCGCCTGCTCCGGCATGACAAACGGCGCAGTTAGGGCCGAGGCTTAACTGAGTGTGCTAATTTGACATCTGGCGATTTGATCGGGCTAAAGAAACTGTTTACATTCACCTTCCACTATGTTTGGTTTGCGATAGGAGCAGAACAGAAGGCGATGCTGCGGGTGTCCTGTTCTCAGCGGTTTTATGGGGGTTTCCTATGAGAAAAGCAGCGATAGGGCTGAGCCCTGGCAGCCGCCCATCCAGACCTTCTTTCCCTGATTTTTTTTCCCTATGTTTAGCCTTTACCTCATCTCAAATAAAAAGAGTGATTTAAAACTCTTCACAATAAAACAATTCAAACAGAAGTCACTCTACAGCATTGTATAATGGGGGAGAGGGCTCGTGTTATTTGCTTAATTACAGGCTTTTGTTTGTCAAGTAATTGTGGGTGAATTGTTTGCAAATAACAGGTGAGTTTATTCATGCTCAGAGCCCTGAGCCCTGAGATTAGAGCTGGGCTGGGAGATAGGAGGCTGGAGGGTGCTCAGGGCTGCGGGTGACCTCTGGAAGGTCCCTGCTGTCTGGTCCTGGAGGGCTCAAGGGAGCTGGGGTCGGGGTGCTGGTTCCTCAGGGGAGCTGACTGCAGAGGGCTGCGGGGACGCGATGCTGTTTTGTTGGAGCTGGGTGCCTCGCACAGTACGGTCTTAATCAGACCTTTTATAAATTGCAGATAAGGATTAACTACTTTATGGAGTCACTGTGTAAAATGTAGTCCATTAATGGGAGTGGATGGAGTTTACCTCAGCTTTGGGAAGCCTGGATTCAATGCATCAATCTGGGCCACTCACTCCCAGGTGGTTCCTGACCTCCTGTATGTCCGCAGGGGATAACACCTCTCCTTAGGGCTTCTTCCCCACTTTATGATGCAGATAAGGGCATTTTGGGGTGTTGGAAGGAGAAATGGCTGCCAGGTGCTCTGCTGATGCAATGGTGAGAGTAGGCGGATTCAAGTTCAGAGGTGTCAGATGTTCACAGAGTTGGGATGGACATGGGATCTGTGTGACCACATCTGGTCTCAGCCATTTTTGGGCCACCCTGCTGCTGGTGATGTCCCAGCACTGGAGCACGGGTATCTCCCTAGCGTGTCCAGACTGAATGAAACGGCAGCTGCCCTGCATGCGTGGAGCAGGGAAGTGACACCAGACAGGGGGATGCAGCCCCAGCCAGAAAAAACAAAGTGCGGGAGACAAACATGTCCCTGCAGCCACCCATCTTCCTCTCCAAGGGCTGCAGAGAGCAGAAGTCCAGGTGTTCAGATGGAAACGTGTTCCCAAAGCTTCACCTGCAAGCGAAGAAATCCCAGCGTTTGCAGCCTCTGCACCAGGGAAGAGGCGCACCTAAAATTGTGACCGTGCTTCTAGGGCTGTGTCAGGAGTCTGAAACGGAGATTGAGGCCGAAGTGATGAGGAATATGTGAAAGGGCAGCAGTCACATCTCTACCTCTCACCCTGCTCATCCGGCATCTGCCCAGACCCCGCTTGGTCAAGCCCATCTGAGCCCTGCAGCAGCATCCAGCGTGGGGGCAAGGGGGTAAGAGGCAGCCGCCCGCCTGCCTTGTGCTTGGCGCAGGTGTTGAACCGGGATCAGAGGGGAGGCTGAGCCGGCGCGGCATGACTCAGGGCCAAGTCACGCAGCACCCACTTCACCCCGCCAGCTCTCTTCAATTGCCGCTTCGCCTAAGTCTGCGCTTGCATATTGTGCTGGGGGTGATATGGAGCCGGCACGGAGCCACGGGTGATTCCTAGCCATGATCTGGAGTGTGGGAAAAGCGCAATCGCTGCAAACAATCAGAGGCAAAGCCGGCAGCAGCACGCAGCGAGCCAGCGAGGAATTCGGAGGCACATTCCAGCGGGGATGACAGAGGAGGGGCTGGGAGCTGGGCTGGGAGTGCAAAAAATACATGCTCCGATTTGTTTTGGTTTTTCTCTCTCTCTGCAGAGCCGTCACACCCCGCTTGGCTTTCGAGTAAAGCCGCTGGGTGCTGCAAGTGGGTGGCACGGCAGGGAGCTGGGACGTGGCGAGCCCCGGCTGGGCAGAGCACTCGGAGCTGCCGGCACCAGGGTCAAGAGCAGCTCTGCCTTCCCCTCCCAAGCCTCAGCCGCGCTCCCCACGACCGGGATCTGGGCCACGGGGACCCAGCTCCACCGACCGCGTGTGGCCATAGTCTTCTGGCACCAACTGCCGGACGGCGCTAAGGGCCACAGCCAATAAACCATGTGCCAGGAGCCACCCATGTGGCTCAGCACCCATCCACCGGCGGGTACGGCAGCGCTGGCATGTTTACCTCCTACCAAGGCTGCTGACTTTGGGCAAGCTGCTTCCCCGCTCTGTGCCTCAGTTTCTCCTTCAGTGCAATGAAAAAACACATCTCTGCACCATGGAGACCGGCAAGGCTTTGCCTTGCACGGGGTCAGCTTTGGGCACGGGGACACGTCCGTGTGCACCCCATGTCCACTGCAGGCAGTGCAGGCAGCAGCGCTGGCACGCAGGAGCCGTTGTGGCTGCCAGGCTGGTGCCATCGCTGGCCGGGGGAGCACGTCCCCTGCATGCGCTGCTGAGGGGCTGCAGCACAGCCTGCGACCTCGCAGCTCCCTCCCTCCCCTCCCAGCAGCTCCTCCTGGCTCTTCCTGACCCACTTTCTACATCGCACAATTAAAGCAAAGCAAAATGGAGGGGGAGGAGGGGACGCTGGCTCAGCCGCCGGCGCATTGTGCGGTGACGGGCAGCACAGCCCACTGGTGGCTACTGCGTGGCCTGGGGCAGGGCATGGTCATGGGGCAGCAGAGCAGGTGGTGCTGGGTGCTGCTCAGGCTCAAGAGAGACGGGGTTGCAGGGTTTTCTCCTGCCCGCTGCCCCGTGTGGGACACGTTTGGGGCTGTGGCTGCCCCAGAGAGCCCTGCACACCGGTGGTCACCGACAGCCCCACTCATGTTGCCGGTGTCCACTCACCCTCCCAGGGAGGGAAGGTGTAGGGCAGAACTGGAGGGCCAAAAGGGGACAGAAGTTTGGAGGGAGCTCCCAGCCCCTCCAACTCACAAATTCACGGCCACCTCCGCATCCTTGGTGCCTGTCTTCATCCCACCTCACCAGTGTCCTCCTCCCTTGCATGGGCGCCCGGTGGGCAGAGGCTCCTTCAGAGGCACAAGCGAGGGATAATTGCGAGAGTGTGCGGGGTGCCCTGTGCCGTATTTCACTCATTGCTTCAGGCAGAGCAGCCATCCGGGAGCTAAAAGCATTCAATTGTTCACTGATGCTTTTCTTTGAAGCCCTCATTCATCCTCCAAGGTCTGTATTGATTGGGGACTCCAGGAAAGCATCTGCCCTTCTCTGCCTTCATCAATGACTTTCCCACATTAATCCACCTCTTCCCTTGATAACCACACTAATTACTCTCAGCTAAGTTGACTCTGGCAGGTCACTGGAGGCTGGGAAGAGCAACCTGCTCCGCGGCCTGGCTATGCCTTAAAGCTGCAGATCCGTCCAGTAACAGGCCCCAGTGCTGGAGGGAACTGGCCATACTGGGAACGTGAACGCCGTGGCACGGGTCTGACTGTGGGGCAGCACAGGAGTTTGGCGGGGGCCGTGCTGGGGATGTCTGCTGCTGAGAGAGGCGTTTGCTTTCCATTTTGTGAGGCTTGTGTACCTCCCAGGGAACCGCTGATGATTTTGCAGGGATGGGGACCCCAGACCCTGCCCCGGTCGGGCGCACACCCACACTCCACGCCTGCATCTCCCCAGGCTTGGGGGTTCAGTGCCGTGAAGGGCTTCCCTCTGCTGTGCTGCAGGGTGTTTTAGACCACTGTGGGAGGTTCACACCCTTCAACCTGGGGTGGTCTAGGCATGAAATGAGCTCTTTTCCACTTCTCCACCTGGCTTTCCTTGGGGGGGGACGGGAGGGATGCAGTTCTCTGACCTCCTCTCTGCTCTCGGCCGTGGTCAGCTGTGGCTCAGGAGCAGCCCCGCAGGAAGGAGCTATGCAAGGGGAAGGCTGGATGGGCTTTGAGGGGCTGATGGCCACAGGGCACGTGCCGAATGTCCTGCTGGAGGGCTTCCACGCTCACACTGCTCCCAGGAGGGTGAGAGCCGTCTCGCTGTCGCTGCTGCATTGCAGTAGGCAGCCCCCAAAGGCCTCCAGAAGACATGGGAGGTGCAGAGGGAAATGCATGGAAGAGGTGATCCTGGTTAAGCGATGCGGAGCCTGCTCTCATCGGGAATTAATGCAGGAGGGAATATCTTAACCCGTGAACCCAGAGCCGCAGAGGTCAGAAACATGCCAAAGTGACCTGTTTAAGGAAGCGTGAAAGCCTGAGGACAGGAATTGGCTCAACAGCTGGTAAAATGGGAAGGACTGGGACAAATAAAATTTAAACACCTCAAGGGAGAGACAGGCTTAGCCCTGACTCATCTGGGATCAGCTTGGCAGCTGTGGGACAACCCCATACCACTCTTCAGGGTTATGTCATATACCCACTGGCTTTCTGAGGCAGGTTGACTTCACTTTCTGCAACATTTTGCTTGTTTAAAATGTAGTGCATTAAAAAATACGTCAGTCTGGCAAGGGGAGGGAGGTGTTTCATCCTGCCATGCGAGTCTGCTCTTGACCCAGAAGATACCGGCTTTCTGCTTTAGGGCTCCCTCTGGAAAATCCTTCTTGTATCTTCTAACTCAGACTGTCTTTCTGTCTCCTTCCAACTTAGCGTATTTTGCTTGCAACTGTAATGTACCTCATGGGCAACTCAGCGGCTGGCAGGTGAGCGTGGCCTGTGCTGGTAAGTGCAGTTATACGAATTCCCTGGGATTTGTCTAATGAATTTGTGCTGCTTCTTACCTGGGAGCAAAAGTAGCCCTTCAGGCTGCAAGAGGCTCAGATTCAAGGGTAGAAAAGAGAGACCAAAAGTAAAGTTTACAGGAGGGAAGGTGACTGTGTGCACATGTGGCTGGAGACATCCTGAAAACAACATGGCTGCTGAGGTCTTGACCGGCAGGAACGGTCCCGTAAGGTGAGGCTGCAGCGAGCAGAAAAAGAAAAGCCTCCAACTTCAGTAGGTGAGGTATATCACATCTTTATTTACTCATGGGTGATTGCAACATGGGCTCCCCTTCCCCGTCCCTGCGTGCCATCTGCTGTCCTGGGGGATGGCAGTAACACCCCGTAGCTGGGTAGATACCCACGGGTGGGGTCTCACACGGGCAGATGAGCGGTGCCGGACCGCCGGGTCCCACGGACACCCTGCTGACCTGCTTCTCTCCCCGTGGGGCTGTGGGGGCCAGGGGAGCCGTGCCAGCTCGGCGTGCCCCGGCCATTCCCAGCGAGGACAATGGCGGCCGAGGAGGCCCCAGCCCAGCCACAATCGCCCCATTGTCTCCCCGGAGAGCGGGGCTGGGGAGCGGCGGCAGGACCTGGGGAGGGCGAGCGCTGTCCTCCACGTCGCTGCCAGCCCACATGCCTCCTGCCATGGCTTCGGGCGAAGCCCTCCTTCTCTGGCACCGCTTCTGCACCCGGGCTGGGCTGGCAGTCAGGGGCTGGGTGAGCAAGATGGCCCCCCATGTCTTCCTCCTCCTCGGGTCTCTGCGGGACGCAGGCCGTGGCCTCATCCCGGCTCTTTTACCACAGGCTTCTTCCCCCATGGCGGAATGAGCGTCCTACACAGCCTCCATGGTGGCCTCTACCAGCGCCTGTGGGACACGGGGTGCCAGGGAGGGACGGGGGCTGCACTGGGGACCCTCCAGCAGCCCCGTGGGGCCGGGGGTCCCCCAGGCCACCCTGGGATTTCAGGGGTCCCCCAGGCTGGGCCCTGGCAGCCATTTCTGAGCCGGCACCGCCATCTAGTGACATGCAGCCAGGCTGCCCCTGCTCCCCCGGCGGGTCCCCTGGGCGAGTGGTGGCCCTGGCCCTGTCCCTGTCCCCGTCCCCACCGGCTCCTCAGGGGGTAAATGAGGTGCTGGGGGGGGCAAAGCCAGAGCCGGGTGAGAGCAAGAGGGAGCAGGCTCCCCTCCACGCCGAGTGCCCTTTGGGGTGAGGCAGTGCAGAAAGACCAAAACGCAAAAGGGTGTTGGTTTATTATTTTTCGTACAAAAAGCTCAATTCCTCACAGGACTTTTGAGGGGAACCCGCCCCAGTCCGAGGGCCTGGCTGCAGAAACCAGCTGCAGGGCCATTGCTCTCCCCAGGGTAAGCCGAGGCGTCTCCAGACCCTGCCTGGCTGCTGTTTCCTGGGGTGCGTGGGAGCCCCATGGCCCCATGCCCCATGCCCCATGCGTGTGGACCCGGCTGGGCACCCCATCTCCGCTCTGAATAGCACCTGCAAGCACGGCAGGACAAGCCCAGAGGCAGACCCCACCGTACAGATGCCCAAAGCGAGGGGCTCGGCCCCATCCCTGCACCCAGTCTGCCCAGAGCCACCCGCAGTGGCCACCAAACCTCGCCTGTCCCCAGCCTCGTTGGCCCAAAGCCTTCCCACCCCACACTGCTCCTTCACCAGGGCCATCATCATATCTTTAACCCCTCTGTAACGTCCTCTTTCTGCCTCCATCTCTGAAAACTGAACAAAGGCGCTGGCCGTCCCACCGGCTGCAGGAGGGGGCACGGGCCGGCCTGTCTCTTGTCCCCCCCTCCATTTTCCTCCCGCTGGCTGCTGAGAAAAGGGATTCAGCCGTGCCCACCGCATGTGAAAAGCCCCCGCCTGCCTTGTGTTTTATGAAGGAAAATCTCCTTGGGAGAGCAGCCAAACGTTCCCAGCCTCCTGCTGGGTGTTTCAGACAGGCGTGCTGGAGGATGCGAGGGCATGGCGGTTCTGCGGGCATGGGGGGAGAGTGGGGGGACGGGGACGGGGGCTGCTGGGCTCTGTGAAAGCCGCTGTCAGATTGCACTGGAGGACGAGACAAGGAGGTCACTGCTTTGCTTGGGTGGCCAGAGCCTGCTCTGGCTCTGCTGCCTCGAGGGAGGGGGTTTCACCGTCGGGCTGGGGATGCTGAGCTCCGTGTACATCCCTCGGTAAAGGACGTGGAAAGGGGTCCGGCTGTGTCTGCTGTGACCTGGGCACTGGCTGTGCCACTGCGGGCTGGGCAGCATCCCGTGTCCCTGCCATGAGACAAGCTCTGCAGTGCACTGTGCTGGGGGCAGCCCCAAGGAGCCTGGCTCTGCCGGTCCCTCTCCCGGCTGGATTTTCTCCTTTATTATCCCCACACCCTTCTACTCCTTTTCCTTTTTCTTTCCTCCTGGTCTTCTCCCCACACCCCCCCACCACCTTTCCCGGACCACACAGCCCCATGTGTTAGAGACCTTTCAGACCCAGCGAGTATTTCACAGGCAGCCAAGAGGCCCCCAGGGCTCCAACCCACCAAATCAAACTCAAATTTGCAGCTTATATGCAAACATAATGTATCTGGACGCGGGGGCTCTGCTGGCACACAGAGCAAGTAAACAGAAACACATGGCTGAGCCTGGAAGAGCAATAACCTCAGCTGCAGCTGAGAGCTGGGGTTTTGCGGAGGACTTTTAACCAGCAGCACCCAAAGGGAATTAATTACACCCGACTGCAGTTCCAACGGGCGCTGCCGGACGGTGAAGTCCTAGGCCGGTGTCGGCAGCAGGGCTGCACTTGAGGGCTCAGGGGGAGAAACGGGGGGGGAAACGGATGTTTCTACTCTGTAGCTGAACCGAAAACCGCAAGGACAAAGTCAGACAGGCTCAGACCCAAAGAGAAAGTCTCTGCCATGTCTCCTTTTTTGGTTCATTCTGCAAATGTTGTGCTCCACGTGAAATTAAAACCTTTCTTTCTTTCTTGGGGGCCATTTAATATCCTTTAAAGGCTTTTTGGCTTTCTTTTTAGGCTGCGACCAATTTCTCAGAGAAAATGCTGCTTCCCAAAAGCACGTTTCATATCTGAAAACGATGAAACAAAACATTTAGCAGCTCCAGAATTAAACTTTTTATTGGCAAGCCCTGGTGCAAAGTGTTTCAATGTTTTTATTGCATCCATCCTCCTTCCCCTTTCTCTGTGAAGCTGCTGCCGCAATTTGACCCACATAAGCAGACAGCTTCACCCATTTTCAGACTTTGAATCTCTTATTTGTAAAACCAAGGAACCCTCTGCTCTTAAACCATTCAGCTCCTGCTAGCGTGGCTCTCCCACTCCACCTTCCTGTCGCCTGGAGATGCTGCTCCTCCTTGCTTTATACATTTTCTCCTCTGAAGTTTCCTGAAATGTGTTTCTGAGGTTTAAAACAATGTCGAAAAAAGCCTCTGGACCCCCAGCACCCTCCCTGCTGCCTTTTGCAGCCCAGACGCTGCGGTGTGCCCACCCCGAGGTGGGGACCCCGCTGCGCAGCAGTGGCAGGGGCTGAGCAGCCCCGCAGCAGCTCAGGACATTCCCCGTGTCCCGGGGGACGTGTCCAGAGACACAATGGGATACACTGATTGTTCTGCACAAAATCACACCCCATTTCCAAACCCTGTTGCCCCTCTGAAGCGGACAGGGTGAAGGAGGGAAAACCTCCTCCCAGCAGCTATCTCCTTTCCTCCCTGCCGCCTCTCGCTCTGGAGAGCGGTGGCATGCGAAGGGCAGCTCCCAGCCCCTACTCCCTCACTCCAGGGTTTTCATCCTGGAAAGTCCTGGTGTTCCCTTGGTGGATGGCATCGAGAGTTGAGACGGGTGCTTTTCCTTCGGAGATCTTTGATGCAAATATCCCTAACAAACGTGTGAGCAGCCACGGTGGGGTGTGCTTTTCCTTCCTAAGCGTGCTGGGAGCGAGCAGGTGCAGGCAGACGCAGGCAGCACGTACAGGCAACTCCCACTGCGCCCAAGGAACTGCACGTGTGTTGCTCTCCTTCCCGACTCTTGGTTTTGCTTCCTCCTCCTCATCACATCATGGTCTATATTTAGTCCCTGATGCTGCAAACCCTTTTGCACGACTCCTGCGGCGTGCCTGGCAGGATCAGGGCTGGGATTTCTTATGGTAATTCTTTGGGCTGGGAACACCCCATCCAGTATTAATAACAAATAATGAGGGCAGTTCCTGGAGCACAAGATAATTATCCCTACCACGCTGGGGGCTTCGCTAAAGCTCTGCCTCCACGTGAACAAGCAGGCTTTAGCCAACACAGCTGATGAGAATGATCCAAGGAAACCCTCCCGCAGACACCGGAGGAGGGCAGAAGGAGGCAGGGGGATCGGGGCCCCACCGCGTCGCTTGGCGTCCCCTCTGATAAGCCTGTGTGTCCCAGCTTTGTGTCTGAGCTCCTGCGTGGCCCTGGGGACGCGGCTGGCCTGGTGTGACAGGCGGGTGGCTCTCAGCTGTCACGTAATGCTTCCCCGTGCATGGCTTGCAGAGGGCTTGGGCTGCGACCACTGCCCTCTCATCCTGGGGCTCTTGGGGTACCCAGCCCCCTGCCCAGCCCCTCCTTCCCAGGGATGCCTTTTGGAAAGTGCATTTTCCCACTCTGCTCGTTCACACCAGGGGTAGAAGAAAAGGGAGATAAGGGGTTGCACAGGACGGCTCCCTTTCCCCTCCACATCAAAGCCCCACGTTTATCTCCGGGGCCCGGCTGGGTGCGGGGCTGCTCGCCGGCTCCTTTTAGACAAGCTGGGAGGGGAAGGGGTCGGGGTCTGTCTCGCTCGGTGACTTGGCCGAGGTCTGTGGTTTAACCCCTGAGCAGCACTGCCTGCAGCCCTGTCATAACCTCTCTGCTCCCAGGACCCCTTGAGCGACCGAGCCTTGCCAGGGGGACAGCCAGGGACTGCTGCTGGGGTCCCATTGCCCTGCGGCGATGGGCTAGGGCAAGTGGGAACTGTGGGTCCAGGCAAGGTTGTGGTGGTAAGCAAAGCTCTTTCCTCCTCGATGTAAGATGGGCTCGTGGGAAGACCTGGGGGCCTCCAGCTCCAGCAGCAGGGAGATGGATGGGTTTGGTATATAGAGGAGGCAGCAGGGGAGAGTTCAGCACATTTAGGAGGAGTATGAAGCACCGCAGGGGGTTAAAAGTCAACCTCTTTCCTCCTCCCAGCTCCTCCCGGTCAGAGGGAACTTTCCAAGGTTATCGGCTGGGGTCAGCTGCTGGGAGGAAGGCGATGAGAGGCTGGGGGGCCCGGGGCACCGGGGCGGCTATGCCCGCTGGGCACGGGGGCTCAGCCCAGCTCAGCGAGAGCCGCCCCTCCGACCTGGCTGCTGCCTGCGGCGGTGCACGGCGAGACGAGAGCGTGACCTTGGGGTACGCCCAAGTTGCCATAACAGACCTCCTTCCGCTGCTCCCCGACAGCTGCTGGGCACGCACAAAAGGGAAAGGGCAGGCACAAATTCATGGACATAGAAATTCTGAGGGGTGAACCAAACCTCCTAGCTGGAGGAAGCAGGACAGGAAAGAAAATGCAGGGCTCTATGCAGTTGTCAGTGGGCTGCCAGCATGGATGGTGGGGACCTGGCCCCCTTGTCCACGATGCTGTACAAATGCCATCGAGGCACCACTCACGCCTTGAGTCCTTTGCATCCTGCCCAAGTTTTTGCACCGCAGCTGAGCAGCCCAGCTCCGGGGGAAGCTCTGCGGAGCCCTCTTGGCTCGGTGGGTGTGAGATGAGGCCCAGACTCTGCTGCAGTTTCCCTGTTTTGATGTTGTTAATGTGACAAGTTGAATTAATTAAGTGCGTTTGGAGAAGGCTCTGGCGTTCCTCCCCTTTCAAGGGTTTTTACTTCAAAGGCAGGCAAACAACGAGGGCATCTCCCTCCCTGAAGTGCCTTGGCATATCATGTCAAGGCAGCCCTTCTCTGCTGACCCCAGGCCTGGGACACGTCCTACCCTCCCACGGCCGGAGATGAAGAGCCACAGCAGAGCCACAAGCTCTCTCGTCAGTGTGCGGAGGGCTGGCTCGAGCCCCACGCAGCTCACAGCCCAGGGAAGATGCTCCAGGATTTTCAGGAGCATCAAAACGGTTTCTATGCAGGTGGCTACCAAATCTGAGGTCTCGCCCACAACAGCCATGTCAGAAACATGCCTGGAGCTCATCTGCTTCCCGTGTGGGAGCTCCCCATCGCCCACTGGACCTGCTCTCCCCCCCAGCTTTGCCCCAACATAGCCAGCGAAACGCAGCCCTGTGCAGCGAGCAGCTTCTGCCTCACTTTCTCCGAAGAGCTCGACCCGCTGGCTGTGACCTGCCAGTCTGGAAACTTCAGGAGAACAAACTGGCTTTTTTTAAAGCCCCCAAGAGGCTGCGGAGACGTTTCACACTCCTGCTGGGTTTGTCCTCACAATGTTTTGGAGTGTTTGGTAGAGAAATAAGGCTGTTACAGGGTTCCCTTTGCATCTGTTTCCTTTGCCTATATATCTGTCAGAGTCTCTTGCCCCAGTTTACTGATTTTGTGATGATGGCCTTCCAAGCCCCTCCGGAGAGGACAGCGGCTGTGAGAGGAGCATTCACTCACATTGGCAAAGAGCAAAAGGGTTTCAGTGCTGGGGGAAGCTCTACTCTTTAAATCAGAATAGCACCTCGGAGCGTTGCGCCATGGCCGTGGAGACAGCCCTGCCCCAAGGAGCCTCCAGTCTCCCCGAGCAAAGGCAGATCGTGGCCCACCCGGAGAGGCAGAGGTGTGCAGCAGGGACGAGTGTCCTCGCTGCCTCCTCGTGCAGCCTCTTGCACATGGGGGCTGATGTGTTCCCAACTCGCTGCCCTCCTCGGTGCCCCAGGATGGACGAGAATTGGCTTATCCGCGACATTCAACAGCAGCCGGTTGATGTGTGTTGGCAGGTCACTTAAAACTGCGTAAAGGCAGAGCTAGTTGTCGGTGGAGGCTCCCTGGGCTGCGATGCAGCATCCCTTCACCGGGGTCTGCACGCTGGCAGCATTGTGTAGGAGATGTGATATTAAAGGTACAGAAAAGTAAAAAGCAAAAGTAGGAACAGGGAGTGCACAGCTCTCCCCTCCCTTCCCCGGGGAGTTCACTCCTTATCTAGCCCCACTCCTGTTTCCTTCTGGGATAAACCAGGAACGGGCGGATTTGGATTCCTTCACTTTGCAATTGATGTGGCCAACCCAGACCTCCCCGCAGCGCTGCCACCAAATGCAGATGGGGAAGGGCCTCCAAATCTTCTGCCCGGGATGGTTTGAGAATCAGCCGCGCTCCAGGGTCACGGCTGCCACGCCGGCACGGGAACGCTCTGGAAAATTCACTTACCAGGGCCTCTTCATCTAAAGAAAAGTGGAGGCACCGGGGGTCCAATTACAATGTATTTAACATTTCTGAGCTCAGTGGGGCCTCGCTGTCTCACAACTGGGTCATGCAATCAGCCCGGAGCTGCAATGTCAAACTGGCTCAAGGATTAAGTGTGTTGTAACTGGAGCCGTGAGCCCGGCACGCTGGGAGGGGGAGGCTTTTATCTGGCTGTGACTGCGACGTGGGAGCAGGGGTGAGCTCTGCCGACCTGTGCTTTGCAAAGCGCTCAGCCATGTGTGGTCGGAGGATGTCTCGGAGGGCTGGCCGGAGCGTTTGTGTGGCAGCGTGTCCTCACGTCTACTCTGTGGGATCTGAGCCCTTTTGCAGAGCTTTCGATGGTGTCTCTGAAGGACGGTCTGGTGCTGCTGGGTGGTCCGGCCGAGCAGTGTTGGGTTAAAAGAAGATCTGTGCTTGCAAAGCTGCCCTTCAGCCCCGAAATCAATGGTTGCTCCAGTCCCCCTTTGCAAGAATGGTCACAAGCGCTGGGTCTGCTCGATACTGGCTGAAGCCTGGTCCCCGCTGCCCTTGTACATCCCCGTTTCCCAGAGCCCTGCTCACTTTTCTTGTTCTCTGGCTTGTCCTTATTGCGGTAATGTGTGCGTGGGGAGTTTCCTGTTGTGAAGCCAGCTGGGGGAGACCTGGGTTTGATTGTCTGGGGAGGGATTCGTGACTCTTGACACTGCCATAATAGATGGCAAATGAAACAAAACCAGAGCTAAAATGTCATGTCAACCCAAGAAAAAGAGAGCGAAACACCCATCATTTGGGGTTGATCAACATTTACTTTACCCTTTGAAATCCTGAAAACTTGCAATAGCATCATTTCCTAGCAGGGACAGGCGGTGGTGCCTCTCTGAAGGAGGTGAAGCGCGGTGACCTGCCCTGGCTGGGACGTTTCCTTAAACACGTGTGTCCGTGAAGGCCTGCACAGCCCAGGGCAGGAGTTTGGGAAGGGCTGCTTTCCTCCACTGTCACAGAAATCCCACCTTCCTCTGCTCGACATTTTGGGAAGCCAAGTCTCCTTGCCTGTGCAATGGGGGAATATGTGCTAGAAAGGGAGTTTGGAGCCAGTAGTGGAGAAAACCCTTCCACGTGTGCAGGGAAAGCAACAAGCCCTGAGCTTTGGTTGACCGGGCTCCGTCTGCTAGAGCCAAGCAGGAGATCTGGCTGCAATCATGGGGAAGTGCAAGTGAGAAGAAAACCCTGTTGTCTTGCTCAGAGAGGGGAAAAAAAGGGTTTGAATCAAAGGCTCAGCTTTGCTTTCCCGTGCTGGCCTTTGCTTTGTTCTGTGGCTCTGCTTTCCCCCGCCTCGGCTATCAGATCCTCTCCCCAGAGGAAGCTGGCAGCCATGCCTGCTCTGGAGGCATCACGCGGCTATTGTGTCTGCACAGATGGACAAACAAACAGGCCATGGGCTCGGGGTGCACAGGGCAGCCCCCTCGCCCGGCCCTGCGTGCCTTGGGCTGGGGGGCCGGTTTGTCGCATCCTTTCTAGCTCCAGTCCCCGGGGTCAAGGACTGCGGGGAAGCATGATCTGTTGTAGCAGGAAAACAGGAAACGGTGCTGGTGGCAGGAATTTGTTTCATTTAGCGTTTCACGTCCCGGGGAGGCGTGGGGCCGAGGCTTGTTGCATCACGCTGCTGGAGGCCGGGTCTCGAGCGGCCACGCGCCAGGCGGCCCTTGTCCTCCTTCATTAGCTAAGGTGTCTTTGCGGGGAATCCTCCCACTCCACATGGGACTGGGTGCCACGGGGTCTGCCATCACCCCCGACATGCCTGCATCCAGCTCTGATGCGGCTGGGGCACTGTGGATGCCACCGGGGAATGGGTTAGGATGTATGCAAGTGGGGAGCAATGCCCATTGCACATACCGCTCCTCCAGCTCCAAAATAAACGTGTCCTGCTGATGCCGGTACCCCAGCGTGGGTGCAAACTGTGGGTCCTTGCCCCATGCTGTGCCCCCCGTCTGCCTGGGGGGAGCTCACCACAGGGATGGGGGGGCTGCAAACCAGACCTTAGCTGGTCTGGACACCCCATGCAGTGCGGAGTGGCTCCCTGCAGTGCGTGCCGAAGGGTAAAGGGCCAGGGATCATTCATGTGGCCAGTAGCCACAGTGCCGCGATAGGGAGCAGCACATGGCCGGGTCCAGCGGGACGTCCCATGTTATCTGTGCTCAAACATCTGCACCGCGCCGTTACACCAGTGTTTACTCTGTAAAGACATGCCGCGGCAGCCACAGGGTTTGCTCCAGGATGCTTTCCTGCGCGGCCGGTGCTTGAAATCCCCGAGCCGCTGCGGTGGGAAGTGCCAGGGCTGGATTTCTGGTTCCCTGCTCTGAATCGCTACCTGCGGATGCATCAGCCTGTCCCGTGGCTGCCCGGGCCCCAGCAAGCTGCATGTGGGGGAGCGGTGCCCACTCGGAGAACTGCCTGGGGCCGCACAGCCCCTCAGACCTCAGCACTGGCCCTGCTGCTCACGCGGAGCAGCCGTGGCCTCACCGGGGCTGCCGGGCAGCCACCGCCCCAAGGCCCGGAAAGCCCTGCCTTTGCCCGTTGATAATCTGCCAAACTGCCAAGTGGCCCTTGTATACACTGTGTTTGTGTTCCTGGGGAAACAATGCTGCTTGCATTGTTTAGGGCTGAAATCGTGTCCTGAAGAGCCTCGGAGCCC
Source organism: Mycteria americana (assembly GCF_035582795.1). NCBI lineage: Eukaryota > Metazoa > Chordata > Aves > Ciconiiformes > Ciconiidae > Mycteria > Mycteria americana. Next base: position 10,703,234 of record NC_134381.1, on the reverse strand, counting down.
TCGGAAAGCTCTGGCTTTCTATAAATACAGAGAGGCAGCTGGGAAGGGGGAATGGAGCTTGCGACTGTTGGCAGAAGGAAGGTTTCTGCCCATCTCCAGGTTGTGTCACACATGCTTGTGGTCCTGAGTCATCTGGACCACAGGGAGCCATGGCCAAGGTGCCGGCTTAGCATCTTTTGCACGCAGCCAGACGCGGGTGAGCTGAGAAATGGCTGTGCCTGCCCGGAAGGACCTTCGTGGGGCTCCTGGTTGCGACCTGTACACCTCCCCGTGCGCACACAACTGCAGGCACGCGCACGCGCGCCCCGCTCCCGGCCCCGCTCGCACCGGCTCCCGTTTCCTCCCCGAGGCAGCCGCAGCAGGCGGGATTAGTGATTTATTAATGAAGCGGAGTGACTGTGCCGCTGGGGCGTGCCAGGCGGAAATGTCTGCTCGGAGAGATTGGATAACCCTCTGGCCTGTTTCCCTTCGCAGCCTTCAAACGGCCGCAGCTCCCAGAAGCACCATATCCTTTTCCTCTTGCTGCCGGCTCCCTCCCTCCCTGGGGCAGGCTGGCTGCCCCTGAAGGCAGAGGGGGGATGCAGGGACATCCTTGCTCGACCCAGAGGGGCAAAACCCCATGGTGGGAGCTGCTCAGGGAAAGGACAGGTCCATGAGCTGATTCTGGAAGTGATGTGCAGGGTGATGTGAGCCCTCCCTCCTGCACCCATGGGGTGTGCGGGTCCCACCGCCTCCACCAGCCTTTCTCTGGGTCCCGTGTCTGCACCCGAGTCATCTGGACTTGAGTTACTTTAGGGGATGTGGGGTACAGCTTTGCTCTTGGGTGGCAGCTAATTCAGGCTCACAGGTAGGATTTCAAAAGGAAAGATGCAAACTGCAGTACTTTTGATAGAGTTTCTTGGGGGAAGAATTTAATTTAGTGCATCCTGTGCAGTGTGAATCTGCTTTGGGCTCATAGCATTTGCGCAAACATCCCGAAGCCAGTCAAAACCAAATTGTAGAGTTTTTGCAGCCTTCCAGCCTGGGAGACCTGAGCTTTGCTTTGCACCCACAAACCTCAAACCCCAGACTCTGCACAAGGTATTCAGAAGGTGGCTAAATGTTCCCTGAAGCCCTTGTCCAAGTGTACGGCCTTGGCCCTGACATGGGAGGGCAGGACCTCTGCTCTCTTGAGTTTAGTGTCTGATCAGTGGCACCAGTTACAGGATCATTTTTTGTTATTTGGTTGCCACAAGATCCGTAATTGGTTTATTATCATAATTGGCGATAACAGATATTGCCATTCCAGCTGCGCTAGGAATAAAGCTGTGTTTAACTTTGGGGAACTCTAAAAGTAAACAACCAGGGAAGAACTAGCTCGGCGAGGAATCGCTCTTGGGCTGAAATCTTGCCTGGGAAAACTGCAGCCAGGAGCAAATATTTATGGCTGAACTGTAAACACCTGCAAGGAAGGCTTTTATAACGGGAGCTGCTGCTGTCCGTGCCGTGCCAGGGCATGCTCTGCTCCGATGCCGGGTGGGCTCTGGGCTACGTGCACCAGGACCTGTCTGCAAGGTGCTCGGGCCTCCACTTTACGATAAACATAAAAAAACCTCTTGTTCCAACAAAGATCCATCACTCGGGGTTTCCAGGCGTGGAGAGCCGGTGGCCAGCAGCAATGCAGCGTGTCCCCAGCGCGGCTGTAACTCCGGGCCATTGAGCGTGGAAGGAATGTGTGTGTGCACCTGCACGCATGCACGCAGCCCGGGCATCCCGCAGCAGCTACGCTGCCGCCTGCGGCCGGCTCCTACCCACCTCTGTCAGCACAAACTGCTTCCAGGAAACGGGCTGGGAGAGGAAACAAGCACTAATGAAGAATCCCTTGGTGAAAAATGTGTTTCTACAACCATTAGATTATTTTGTCCTTGAGAGGCGGGGGAGGGAGATAATAAAACAGCCTCGTTGCATTCCAGCCTTGGCTCTGGGGACGCTGATGCTGTGCTATCCAAGGGCCCTGTCTGGGGGTCCCCCATCGTCCCCTTGTTCCTATCAAGCCCCCTCTTGCCCCACGCTGCTGTGGGAGCAAAAGCATCTGCTGTGGGGCTGCTCCTCCACAACCGTGTGCTGCTCCCGCAGCCGCCCTGCCTGCTCCTGGCTTTGGGGACCGGGGCTTCCATCTCGTCCCCATCATGCAGCGTCCCCGGCAGGGTCATCCCACCCTGGTCGTCGGCTCGCAGCAAATGCAGCCCTGGCTCTGTGACCAGCAGTGGCCCCGGGGCCTCGGGCAGAGCTGAGTGACCAGCTGGTTGTTGTTATCCTGCACCAGGGAGGAAGGGGCATTGACTTAGGGCTTCACTGAACAGAAACAGCAGTGGTTATAGGGTGAGCTGCATCCAAAGAGCCAAAACTAGAGCCCTCTTTGGAGAAGGAGCCTGGGGAACAATAAAGCCTAATTTAAGGGGTGGAAGCGCTCCCTCCTTTCAGATCAGGAGGGTCCCTCTGGGGTTTATGCAGGGGATGCGTGTCCCCTGCCAGGGACAGCAGTCCCTGGGGCTTACCCTGGGCTGGCTCAGCGCACACCGGGCCAGGGACAGGCAAGTAGCAGGGACTGTCACAGCCATGGAATGCCCCGTGAGCACCCTCCGGCCATGGGCTGGGGGCATTTGCTGAGGCTGGTGGGGACCAGTGCTGTCCAGGGAGCTGAAGGCACGTGTAGGACAGTACTCCGCACCCGGGCTGCTTGCCAGGACTCTGGAGCTGCCTTGGTTTCCCAAGAGGCAATTTCTCCTTGAGCCCCCGACTGCCTTTCATCTTCTGCGCTCAGGAGTGACTCAGGCCAGGAAACCGGGGGATGTGGTGGCCCATTTCCACTGTGCTGGGATGCCTCGCACATCACCCTTGGGCTCCTGTGGCAGCTCCCAGCCCGGGGCTGCTGGCCGCTCCGCACGCCGGGGTTCCTGGGGCACCCACGCCCCAGCTGAGCCGGCAGCACGCTGTGGGCAGCGCGGCCGCTTGGCGTTTTGTGGGCGGCCGGCAGCAACGACATTCCTTCGGAGATGGGACGTTTCTGCTCAGGAAGATCTGAAAAAAGCCAGGGACAAAGGGGGGAAGTGATGGCAGCCGTGTCTGGAGTTATCTTGCCGCTGCACTTGTGGGGGCCGCTGAGTGACAGCGCTTTTCTGTTTCGCTCCTGAGAGTCAGGAAACACTCATCTCCGCCGGCTCCCTTCCTGCCCTGCCTTGCCCCGCGCTGCGGTTCAGTGGGCCCCGGGCAGGGGGACGGAGCCCGGCCGCCTCTCCCGGCAGTGCCCGGCATCGGTGGGCACTGCTGAGGAAGCCCTGCAGGTCCCTGTGCCAGCACATCCTAAATCTCCTAAGCTAAAGTCCGGAAGCCAGGTGGGCTTCTCATATGTGGAGCAGCTCATCAGCCAAGGTGGCAATGGAGCGTAAATGCCTTTTACCCAAACCGGTTTGCTCCACTGGGTGGGAAATTGGTCAAACAGCTCCAGTCAGCTTGAAGAGCCCCAAACCAGCTGCTTTCCACCGTTTCCTCACTCCGTTCGTTTGTTTAAATCAGATCATTTCTCTGACTCAGCTTCTCGGCAAAGCCCCGAGTAAGGAAAGCTGGTAGCCGCACCACTGGCAGCTCGCTGGCTCCCGGCCCCGATCCGGCCCCCCGCGCTGCGGGGCGGCAGCGAGGGTAGGAAAGGGCAGGGCACTGCGCGTGGTCCCCCGGCTGGCAGGCACGGGAGCCTGGGACAGGGGACGAGCCAGCGCGGCCGTGCCACTGAGCTTCAGGAAGCCAGCGCGTCGCAGGGCTGCAGGAGAGAAACGCAGCCCCGCTCCCGCAGCCGACCTGGCCCCGGGGGGACCCGGGGACAACAGTGCAGGGAGGGGATCCCCCCAGCACAGCGTTAGTACAGGGTGCGGGACCATTGTATCATCTTCCCTGAAATGGGAAGTGAAAGAGTAGCGGTAAAAGGATGTTTAGCTTAACCCCGTCGGCTTTGGAGTATCCTGTGCTGAAATGTTGCTTTACAGCTTCTTCCAGAGCCTGCTCCGCTCTGGATGCCAGTGATGCACCTGGGACTTCAATAGAAACAAAGGAATCTGTTTTCTCTCCCTTTAGGAGTGGAAGAATCGCAATAATATTTTCAGTTGGAAGGACTGGTTTTTCCACCGTGAAAAAAAGTGTTTTCTTTTTGCTAATAATTTAGCACTTCTCGAGCCAAAACCTGCCCCAAAGGTGTTGGCTGGACTGAGCTATGGCTTCTCCTGCTCTCGTGCTGCCTCTGTTTCAGCGAAGCATGATCTGCCTGGCCTGGCGTCACCGGGCCCTTGGTGCCAGCAGCGGGACGGGAACGAGGATTTCTCCTACCCACGTGCTCAGGGCCAGCGCACAAACCCCAGGTCCTGCCGCGGAGACCTGAAGGAAGGAGTTTATACAGTATAACAAAACACGATGGGAATCAGGTTTATCACTAGAGCGGGTTTCAACGCTCGCCCAGGCTGTCCTGGCGTTTAAGGTGCATTTCAGTATCTTTCAAACACGGTTGTTTTATAGCTCGCTTGTCAGCCAGGTTCTTTGCCAGCACTGCCCCGGCTTGGAGCTCCCACACGGCCCCGGTGTGGTTTCAGCCCCTCTTTGATTACTTTTCCCACCCCGTTTGGTCTCATTTGCTTTGCTGTTGCAAACAGCAGGTTTGACAAGGCACCATTTGCAGCAGCTTCTCCAACACGTGGGACTGATAAAGAGCAGCGGCGATAGCCTCAGCCCTGCGAGAGCTGAGCTGCCAACCCCGAGCGAAGGGGAAGGGCGGCAATTAAGAAGTCAGCGGGAAAGCAAGTGATTTCTGTCACTGCCGCTCCGTGTCTCGGCTCAGCGTGAAATTGCAGCGGCCACAGAGGTCAGGGAGCCCTGGGAAGCTGCGGCAGCGTGTCCCCAGGCTGGGGAGGGCAGGGTGTGCCGCACCGCGAAGATCTGCTCGTCCTGGCGTGATTTTTAGGGGTCTCCATTTCTGGGGCAAGTTCAACCAGGGGGGCTGTAGCCAGGCCCTACTTCCAGGTAGTGAAAACACCATTGCTGGAGAATCTGGTTTCCTTTTCAGGCTTTTTAAAATTATTTGAACACTGAGGTTTCCACAATGACTTAGAGATTTGGAAACATGGGCGTTGTGTCTTCAGTGACATTATGACCTTCAGAGGGTTGCCGTGTTTCAGATCCGAAACAGAGACCGAGGTGTACAGAGCACCGCTAACTCCGCCGTGTCTGGAGACGGGGTTTGGTCCCCTCCGCCGCTCCCACGTCCCGGACGGGGCCACCTCGCTCTGAGCTGGCATCGGCTCCCTGTGATGGAAATGTTGCAGCAACTGGCTGCAAACCTGCCACAGTCTCCGGGCTGAGCAGTTCTACACTAATAACAGATTTTTCTAGGGCCAAGTTCCTAAAGTCCCGCAAAAACAGGGCTTTGTCATGGAAATGCTGAGACGACATTAATGGCAGTGTCCTGAACGCAACTCTAATTAAAGAGAGGAAGGAGAACTGAAGCAGGATGTCCTGTTTGGCTGCCCAGGATGGAAAGCTTGTCACAAATAAAATGCATTCTCGTACTTTGTCTCCGTCCCCCTGCACAAGGCTTTCCCAGATTCTGCAAACATTCATTTTCTTATCTCTCCTGGATTCTTGTTTCTTTTCTTTTGAAATAGCTCCTCACAAGAATGTTTTTGCTCTGCTGTATTCCCCACCAAGCTCTCAAACACACCAATCAAACAAATGTCATCTCCTCGAACACAAAGTGAATGTGCTTTTTATTCCTCGAACAAAATCACTTGGGCACAATAGCTGGTTGGCTCCCTGCAAAGAAACTTTCCTATTAACGTCGCAGAATAAGCTCTGGCAAGCGAGCGGGGACAGGCAAATCAAAGCTGGGAGCAAGATGGCAAATGTTTCCTTTTGAAAACAGGCTTTCCACTGAATTAGTGTAGGGTATGGCACAACTGATCTCTGAGCTGCTTCCTATGATAGCAGGAAAATAAATCAAAATCAAAACAAAGCAAAAAAAAAGAAAAAAAAGGAATTCAGAAGTAACAGACAAGTAATTTAGTTCACTGTGTGCCACAGGAATCCTGGTCCAACTGATTTTTGCGCTCATACAGAACCTACTGAGTGCTGGTGGCTTTGTACCTGGGGCTAGTCTCAGTAAAGCTCAGATTTAAGGCTGATACTTGAGCTCAAAGCACTGTGCCAGCAGCGCTCTCCTGCAAATCCAGGATGCAAAATCTGTTATGTTTATGGAAATTAAGATGCACGATCCAAACTGAAGTGTTCATTTGTGCAGCGGGAGGAACTGGGCACGTGACGATGTCCTGCTCCAATGGCTTGATTTCTCTGCTACCAACTGGCTGATGTAGATGTTATCGCTCCCGCTGCGACATTAGCAGTGGAGCCTTTGCTGACCGGCTCGTTTGCTTGGAGCAGGGACCCTCTCTGGGCCGGCGCCAGGGAGGCAGCAGCTCCAGGGCTGCTGTGCAGGGTGGATTTCTATGAATAAAGGAGCTGAAGGCTCCCTGCAGTGTGCTGGCCTGGCACAGCCTCCAGCAGCCCCACTGAGCCCCGGGTCCTCCAGGAGTAGAGGAAAAGTGCCCTTTCGCTGCTCGCTGAAAGTCGGATCGGTCCCAGCATTTCTGCTAGACGAGTTGTCTGCTCTCCGTTGGGGCACTTGGGTGACACTCGTGTGCCCAGAGCGGGACAGAAATCCTGATGTCTGCGCACAGCCCTGGCTGGGACTGACTTCTGCTGCCTTCTGATGGGCAAAGCAAGGAGTGGAGAGGGAATGAGCTCACTCCAGCCCCGTGGGGGACTTTGCAGCCCTGCAGGTGCTGTGGAGTTCAGGGCTCCTCTCATTGCACCTCCAGGTCTGCCGCTATCCCTGGCCTCGCACAAGCGCTCACGACCCTCTCGCGATCTGCCCTGCCTTGGCATCCCCACGGGGTACAGCCTGCCTGGTCCCACCGCAGTAGCGCTTTTCCTCCCAGTCTGGTCTGGAGTCCCAAACCCAGCGCCGTGACTCCGCTAAACCCATGCTTCCTGTGAGGGGAACAAGATACCTCCTGGTAGCCAGCCTTACGCATCCCGCTCCACCAACACCAGCTCCCTGCTCTTCAAATAACCCGCCTCTGGCTTTTACGCTGCAAACCAGTGGTGCTTCTGGTGTCATCAGCCTGACTGTTACGCAGCACTTTGTCTCGGGCAATGGTGGTTGCCCCACCAGAGAAAGCCAGCCGGTACGAGTGGGGTGAACTCGGATTTGTGTTGTCCTTTCCCTGACCTTGCCTTGGGGGTGCCCTCTGGGCTCTCCCGGACTTTGCACCTTTTCCTTGTCCCCCTGCAGCCCTCCCTCTCCCCAGCCCCTGCTCGGAGGGTGCATTCCTGCGGAGCTGTGTACACATTCCCTGCATTGCTGGCACTGGTCCGGGAGCCTGTCCCCAGCACACCGGCATGACTGTGAGCTGTCGCAGTGACTAGGGGAAAGTTTAGGCCTCCTCGTTCTTGCAGGTTAATGAATTACTTTTATGCACCAAGGTGCTGGGTGGGAGCTCAAGAGGAATGGAAATAAGAATAGAAAACCATGGGGCTGGCAAAGTCCTACGGACGTGTTGCACTGTAATCCTTGCCTGCTCCGTACCCCACTCACACCGCTCTTCTGCTGACATCCCGGGCTGGACGTAGGGATGGGCTCGCCCAGCTTGGCTCCCTTGATGCCAACAGACCCATATGCAGAACCTGAATTACACTCAGGCTTCAGCTGGGGAGGCTCAGTCCGAAACTTTTGGTGGTAAAAGGTAAAAATGCGTGTTGGAGCTGGCAGCAGTGGGGGAGGCGAGGGAGCAGACCTGCTGCAGAGAGCTGGAGGGTGACACCATTTCCTCCTGCAGTGAGCCACCGCAGCCATGGCATTTCCAGATGCGCCTTTGTCTAGCACCAGGCTCTGCAGTCCTACCACCTTAGCAGAGAAGATGTCCCTCTGGCTCTCTATCCGCTCCGCTTTTGTCCCTCTGAGCGCTGGTGGGGGCATCCCTCCAGCTGCACGTATTGAGGCCGGACAACTTCGGAGAAGAAAAGTGGAAGCTTGCCAAGATATATTTGGAGAACCGCAGCTTTAGTATCGAGAGGTGATTTCATCCGAGCTCAGCTGTGAGGTGTCCGTGGTGTGTGCTGGGGGGCTCCGCGCCCGGGTTGCTTTGCCCCGGGGTAAGTCACCGGAGCCAGGTGAGCTGCTGGGCAGGCAGGCTGGCTCTGGCCAAAATCAGTGAGGCTGCCTGCCTGGATAAAACCAGGATGGAGGCAACAAGAGAGCACAAAGTAATCTATTTAACCATTAGGCCACATTCATCCTTCCTGCGGTGATCGCAGAGGAGCACACCCCGGGAGAAATTTGGCCCATTTTGTCTAATTAGTTTCTCTCCTGCTGACACTTGCTGACATTTGCTGCTGACATTGCCCAGCCGCGACTTCACATTCTGAGTAAATATTTTGTTTGGATGGGAGAAAAACTGCTCCGAGGAGCTTGTGTGAGTATGTGGGAACCCAAACCGGAGCTGGATCCCCTGTTTGTTACCTGCATCCCTGGAGGAAAGCAGGCCTGGGAAAGCGATGCTCTTGCTGCAGCACGCACGACGCGGGCTGGTAGCCTGAGCTCTGTTCTTAGGGCAGAAACCCCTCCGCTGGCTCACGCAGGGTTGTGCTGGGGGTTCGGCAAAGGCCTTTCACAGCATCAGCAGTGAAAAGCGGTGAGAAGGAGGGAAGGGCCATGAGTCCCTTCAGCTGCAGCAGGTTATAAGCTAATGCTCTTTACCCAGGATTGCTCTGGCAAAGCGCTGGGTACCACGGGGAGGTCCCAGACTGCGGCACTCGCCTTGACCGGCTCTGGCGCTGACGCTTTGAACATCCTGAAGCGCTTAGCACCCTTGGAGATAGGGTGCTTAAGCATCTTTTAAAGTATCAACTCCTGTATTCTCCAGCTCTGGAGCTTCCTTGGGAATCTGGCTTGCATGGCAGGGAGAAAGAAATACAGAGAAAAATGCGGATATGCAGAGCCCGCTAAAATGGAGACTAGTGGTGAGGACTAAAATGGTTAGGACTCATAGATGAGACCACACAGATAATGTTTTGACACTTAGTCAAGCCCCTGAGGCCTCAGTTCACATCCTCTTCCCACGGAAGCTGGGAGAAGGTTTTGTGGTTGACTGAAAAAGGACCAAAAATGGTGGGGCCGGTGTGAGGTCTTGACCATGTAACAGGTTGAGTTGATGCCCTGCCTGCTTGTAAGACAGCTATAAATAGGACTTTTGGGGAGAAAGGCAAGGGCATCCGCTAAATCCCATCCACCAAATCTCCTCCGACCCACTAGACTGGTAGCATTGGGGAGGGACAAAGAGAAAAATGGTAAATATTTTGCAAAAGAACCCAGGGACTGTCCCTGCTAGCCAGGAACTGTTGACAGGTTTCGGTGACGCCCTTCACCTAGGACAGCTAAGAGGGGAGCACGCGGTGCAGCGTTTGCAGTCGGGCCCCGCTGCTAAAGGACGGCGTGAGTGGCTGCGGGAGCCCTTTGTCAGGAAAAAGCTTTTATGACTATATTTGTGCAGGCAGTTCTAAATGCTCAGACCTTTATTCTTTCAGGCTTTTAAACTAAAGGTCATTTTCTCTTCCCTTCCAGAAAAAAAAAAAAAAAGAAGAAAAAAAAAAAAAGAAAAAAAGTGAATTCCTCTTGACGCAGATCCCCTTCCCTTCTGGATGGGAGTTCAATTGTTCTTGCAAGCAAACTCCAAATCTGCCCCTCGCATTCACTTCCTTTTTCCTGCCCGAAAGGAAACAGAGATTTCTGACTGTGTGAACTAGTCCTTTATTTAAGGATACAAGAAAATAGCTAAATGCTAATTCAGTGTAGCGCTGTGCACTTTAGCATGCTGCATGGCAAAACAAAAGAAAGAGAAACATATCCCCGCCCTTCCCAGCTGAATTGTAAACTGCACACTGATTTGAGTATAATGGATATTTATGAAAGTTATACTAAAACATTTACTGAAGTCCAATGCAAAGCAAAAACCTTCAGTCAGGAAGCTTTTAGCTACCAAAAATAATCACCGAGCCCTGGCTAATATTTTTAACGATCATGCATTCTTGGGAATTTCCTCTTCCCTCTGTGGAGATAAGTGATTAAACAAAATAAAGGCAGTGGCCATTTTGATACACTGCAACGTGTCAGAGAAGAGACATATCAACAGTTCTTTTTTTGTATCTTTTTCCTAAGTCTTGACTTCTGCATTCGCTGTCTGACTTTTAGGCTGAATTCCACTTCTCTATTATGTTGCTGAAATCCAGTGAAGTCAGCAGAAAAGCCATGAGAGTTTCCTGGGTAGGACTTTTAAGCCAAGGTATTAGATCCACTAATGGGGAGACAGTTATCTACAACACGTGTTATGAATTTTGTGAAAAAGACATGGATCTCTATTCAGCTGCATGTTATTTGGTTAACAGTTTCTGCAGGATGCCGTTAGTGTAACGTCCTGTCCATTCTTCAAGTCTTTCTCCATGGAGACCTCCTTTGGACTTAGTTCCACACAATGAGATCAGAATCGGCCCTTTGAGTGCATTTTTCAATACACCAAGTATTTTTGACACAGAAAACTTCTAATCAGTTGCAAGTGTTTTGTTCTGCAACTGAGCAGTTTTAAAATTTCAATTATTGTTGTCCGTAAGAACCAGTACGAGTTGCTGGGAAAGGGAGTGTCAGCTGCAGGCAGGGAGGAGGAGGGCTCTTAGCCCTCAGGACTTTGGTGGAGGATGGAGCAGCCCAGAAGAAGTTGCCTCCCCAGGATCTAACACCCTTTTGTGCCGTGCAAATAGCTTTATTGTGGTGAGAGGGAAATGTCTCCCCTTTTGGTGCCTTCACCCAGAAGCCAGCGTTGTGTGAGCCAGCACGAAGGTGCTGCTCCAGCCTCTGGCTTTGGGCACCGGGAGGTTGATGCCTCTGCACCACCCAAATCGCACGACTGCTCCGGTGTGGTGCACGGCTCTTTCGTCAGCCCCTGCAAAGGGATGGCTTTATTCCTTATCCTCTATTTTCATGATATGCCTTTTCCTCCCAGTCAGTCCTCATGGTGCTGCATGAGGATTTCATAGAAATAAATGGTCACTGAAGGTCTTCCAAACCAGGTTCCTTGTAGGGGAGGGCAGAGCACAAAGAGAAGAGCTGAACTCCCAGATGGTGACAGATCATCCTGGAGAAATCCAGCTCATCCTTTTCAAATACGCACGTACGTCAGGGACATTAAAGTACGTGGCTTGTTGCAATAAGATACAGTTCTCACTGACTCATTAAACCAAACATTAATCTTGATTAGCTCTGAAGATGTTCATGTATCACCAAAGCAACCCATTAAGCTTTGAAGCAGGGAGAGGACGTTTTCTTTTTGCATCCTCAGAATGAAGGCAGGTCTGGGGTGGTCCTTACTCGCTTGATCATTTGGTGTTACATTGTGGGGAGAACTCAAAATGCCTATTTTGGATCTTTGCTGAAAGAAAAGTTCTGCATTTAGGATTTGAACTCTGTTGTCAAACGATAGTAAAAATAAAAGAATGTTTGCAAATGTATCCATCTGTATAGATGCTTCTGGTGCAAGAAAGGGGCAGCTGGATTAACTGAGTGAAATTTTGGCGGTGGAAAATATTTTCCCTTCTTTCTGTGCTGGTGGGAGCTGTCTCCAAGGCAGGCACCAGGGACATGCAGGGACTGCAGCTCCTCACACCCCAGGGAATCGGTGGGGGGACATTTCCCAGCCCGGTAAGGAGCCCAGGCACTTGGGTCCCTATTCGGTCTGCGATAATCCTTCTCCGTAGGGACTCACAATGAAAGAGGCCCTCGCAGCCCAGTCCTACAAGCTGAGGAAACCTGCTTTGTCCTCGCATGGACAAGGAGACACTGAAACGCCCGCAGTGTAGATCTAATCCGCCCTGTGTGTCTTTCCATTGCACATGGGTTTCAAAATGATACGGTCTTGCTCAAATATTTTCTGAATGCCTGATACCTTTCTGCAGCAAGGGGAGGTATCTGTGAGTGATACAAAGCTGCTCCAGCAGGACAGCGCTGAAACCTTATCTCACACCAAAGGGCAGATAAAGGAGCCCTTTACCGAGCCGGCTTAGCAAAAGAGAGGCTCTGGGCTTTTTCCCGTCTCTGTCCTCGATGCTATCACAACAGCAGCAGCAAGGCACGGCCACGTCCCCGACCTTGGGTGCACTGGGGTCCCAGTGCTACCCCAAACCGCACCGCTGCAGAGCAGGGGAGTTTCTCCCCCAGCCCAGGGTTTGCTGCCTGTGTGCAAGACACCAACTCGCACAATATTTAGTCTCTGCTCCCTGTCTCCCGCACTTTCTCCCCCTCTCTTATCAGGCTTTCCTTGAACTCTTTGTGAAGAGCAAGAGCGAGAGGGGAGGCTGAGCACGCGGGGTTGCTCAGATGAAGCACACCGAGGGCTGGCACGCCGCTCAGCCCGCCTGCGCGGGAGCTGCCCACCACCGCTCTTACAGGGATGGATTTTTCACGGGAAATCACACACAAGCTCTCTTGGTAACTAGCACACAGTCCTTGGCAGCTACGTGTGTGGGAGTGCTTCAGTAGTGTCTCGAGGCAGCTCTGGTTCAGGAAAGCATAGATGTACGAGGTGCTTTACGGTAAGGTCTGGCTGATCTTTTGATGCCAGTCTTAATGTTGCTGGAGTTGATCATAAATCACCTGGCCCCGGACAAGCTGACCTTGATGACACAAGCTCGCTGGCACTGACGTTCCCCCGTGCCTGTGAGAGAGCACAGGAGCACGCGCGGGGCTTTAAGCATGCGCTCAGGCGTTGCCCACAACAGAAACGCTTCCCTGGCCAGGGGCTGTGTCCTGAGACCAGGGCTGGCTGCTCACGCACGTAGCCTTTGCTTTGGCTTATTTCCATGTTAGAGAAGTCCTGGAAGAACCTGCCAATCTTCTGTAGGAAGCACTACTTAAAGTCGGCATTATAGAGGTCAATCTCCAGCTTTCTGTCATCACAACCCCAACTCCTTGTACAACGTGATGTTGAGTATCTAATTAACAAGTCAGTAGCAATTAGCCTTTGGTGTTAATGAGCAGCTACTAGTACCAACGGGAGGGAGAGGAGGCATTATGAGTGTCAGGACACCTTGAAAAATGTCTTTACTGCAAAAGTGGAGACTTTCATGAGGATCGAGAGAGCTGCACAAAGAGGAGGTCTTTGCCCAAAGCAGACCCAAGCTGACTTCTCCTGGGTAGGAGACCCAGCTCTGGTCCTGGGGCAGCGTCGGCAGCAGATCCAGCCATCTCTGGATGATGTTGCATGGTGCTTCCCAAGTGCTGAAAATCAGGAGTCTTTCTGACTCTTACTGTCAGAGATAAAATAAGCATTTACTGTGAGATAAAAAACCTAGAGACACTAAAAGCCTGGAGCAAGCTGAAACAACAGGGAAAAACCTCGGAAGGGGCAGCTATCCCAAAGCATCTTTCCTTTACCTCTCTTTATGATCTTTTTTTAAAATAAGAAGGCTAATAATCAAAGAGCTGAGGGAACAAATATTCCCCAAACAGCTCTGCCAAAGAGCCTTTCCCAGTACTGTTTCTCCGTGCCCGGCGGGAGGGTCCTGCTGGACGCAGGGCTGCACGGCGACCCAAAAGCCGCTCTGCAAGCGGAGGCCCGTCGCCCATCTCAGCTCGTCACCCCGCAGCACGCTGCGTGGCCCCATCCCAAACCAGGCATGGTGTGCCCCGGCTCACGGCCTCACCAGATACTTCGCTGGTGAGGTTTTGTTTTAAAAATATGCTTTTTTTAACCCTTAGGGAAATTTGAGTGGGAAAACTACGGTTTCAGCTAATTGTTCAAACTTTGGGGCTCTAAAGATCAATTTTTGAACTGGGACACTTTGATAGTTTCGGAGGAACTTTTTTCCTGAATTCCGATTCCTCTGAAATCTGCAACATTCTCTACAAAACACGGATAAATTTCCTCTTCATAGAAGATTTTCACCAGGAGAAGACAGATCCGTTTCCCAGCCAGGCTGCGGTTGCCTGCCAGACTTCCGAGGCTCTCCCTGCTAACGAAGAATACAGTTTCTGAACTTGATTAATTACGTCTGCGCTGCACGAGTATTCCCACAGCACCCTCAAAACTCCTGGTCCTGCCCCAGCGAGCAGGAGGCACACCGTAATCTCCGGGCTGGACTCTGCCCAGCGCCGTCGCCTGTTGTTTTCACCAGCATCCTCGCCCTGAGGACGGGCTGGAGGGCGGCCAGGTAGGGTTTAGAGGTGCCACTCCTCCCCAGGAGCTCATGAGGTCTGGGCATGCAAGACCTGGTGCCTCACAAGAAGTAGGAGCGAGGGGATGAGTTGGCGGGGGCGCAGCTATGGAGCTCGCCCAGGGGACGGTGGGGTGCACAGGGCATGTAAGAAAGGTCCCCAGTGCTCAAACCTGGCTGCTGGGGGTCTTGCCCTGGCACTGGTGGCTCTGAGTGCCCTGGCAATGGCACGGGCACGCTGCGGAGCAGCGCCGGGACCTGGCCCCAGGTCCCCACAGGTGCCCTGCGCATCCCATGTGCAGCACCTTCGGCGGCTGGAGAAATCAAGAGGTTGTTAAAGCATGGGGATGGCAACCCGGGTGCAGCGGAGGACGAGCACTAAAAGGTTTTGCTTTTCCTCCCCTGCTCCCTGAAGAGGTTCACGTTTGAAATAGTTTCCTCTTACACTTTGAGGGGCTCAAGCAAGCATCTGCTTCTTCTGCTGAGAAGAGAATTAAAGCCAGTGAAAGTTCGCAACACCTAAAAGTAGGAGTTAAATTTATGTAGCAGGTTTTGTGCAGGAATCTAAAAGCAGTTCATGGGTGTTAGTGGAGTAAGCAGCACAACTTCCCCGTGATGGGACTGGCGCTTTTATTATCCACTGATGAGAAAGCAGGCAAGGGATGGTAAAATAGTTTTTCCATGGAGAATACAGGAAGTGGGTGGAAACAGGACCCGGGCAGCCTGGCTCCCATGCCCCCGCCCGACGGCCAGGGACCATTCCCAGATGCAGTGTGCTCCCCAAGAAGCAGTCGTCACTCAAGGATTTGGAGTGACCCGAGCCTGGAAACATTTGGCACGGTCCTCCTAAACCCAACAAAGGTCTGGACCGGCTCTGTGGGGGTGCAGCAGCGCTTTACGCTGGCTGAGGCTCCGACCCCGTCCCTCCGCCAGCAGCCTGCGCACCCCTGCCAGACACGGCGGGGCTGCCCTCGCCTTCCTGCGCTCCAAAAGCTGTACAAACTGAAGGTGGAGTTTTTGCCATCTGATTTTGATTGCTGCTTGGTAGTTGACTTTATTATTTAAAGTATCAACTGTTGCTGCGGGACAGTATTTTCCCTGATACTCGCTTGTATGCTGATTAAACCCTGACTGACTGCAGCATCACAGCGAACAGCAGCACGCTAGCAGAGAGCAGCCCGAGAGGGCCAATACAACAAACCAGGCAGGACTTAGTTTCTCAGGAGCAGCTGAGACTCGGAGGGAAAAGACACACTGAAGAGAAAAGTTCCTGCAGCAAAACCGTGGAGGAAAACTGATCATAAACCAAATATGGCCTCAAACAAGGAATCAGGTGGGCAGGGGATATTCAACGGCAGCCACATCAGCTGACAGGGGAGCAGCACGCCACACTAATTGGCTAGTGCTAATGAGGAGCTAGAGCCCCCTCCATCCCCCTACTCAATTCACGCCTGAGAGGCCCTGAATGCCGCTGAGCCGGGGCAGAGCGGCGGAGCGGGCTCCACGGCCTTTGGAAAAACACGTGTCCCGGCTTGGGGCTGCCTGCCCATCTGCGTGCTCTGCCCTCGGTGCGTCCCGCTGCCACCTGCCGCCGTGGGCTACCAAAAAGGTCACCTGGTGATGGGCTGGGGAGGCTGCCAGCCTCGGCGTGCACCAGAGGGGATGGCAGCAGGAGGTTTGGGGCTGGCGGGGAGGTGCGGGCAGAGGCAGGGCTGCGGGCACGGCTGCACACGGGCGGGTGTGCAGTGCCAGCACCCCAGCTCCCTCCCTCTCGCACACCGTAACTGAGCCTTGGCTGACGCCCAGGTTTTCCCCAACACCGACTTCCACGGGAGAGTAGCGGCGGCTCTGCAAGATGAAGCGTCATGATTTCAAATTTAAAAATACCCGTTCATATGGCCCCTGCTGACCGCTTCCTGCTCCAGCATCTACTACTAAAGACGCTAAAGACGGGGTAAACAGGAAGTGTTTTCCACACGTCCCGTTTCACTCCTGCGGCTCCGCTGCCAAGGCCAGAGCAGCCCTGCTCCGTGCTCCGCTCCGTGCGCGCGGGGAGGTGTGGGTGGCCGATGTCCCAGCCGTGCACTGTGACCTGCGTCCGTCCTGGGGCAGAGGACATGGGAGAGATGGCATAGGGCCAAGTGCTGGTCGCTGCAAGTGATGAAATTCGGGTCTAGAGTTTTTCCCAAAGTTCACAGGCTTCAGTTTGGAGGAGGTGGGGAGGAGAATGAGGATGCTGGGAGCCTTTGTGAAGGCTCTGTACATTGCAGGATTGAGTCTGTGTGTCTGCTGATGGTGGAGCAAGCTCTGGACCTGAGTTTCCAGTGTCCGGCATCTCTGCCCTGAAAGGAGCATCCATGGCTGCCTCTTCTCGCAGGTGGTGTGTGCCGTCCATGCAAGCCCTGTAACTTTCCACAGGGAGCTGCTGCTTAAAGCTCAGCTCAGCACCGAGCACAGAAACAGACGGAGATACACCCTCCCTACAGGTTAACGCAGCGTGCACACACAAACGCACACAGCGTTTCGTGCACAACAGAGCACAAACACACGCGTGTGCCTAGAAGAGACTTCCCTGGTGGGGCGCGCTCCCGTGGAGTCCATCAGCTGGCAACGCTCAGGGCAAGCGGCACGCAATATAAAATCACCTATTGCCGGAGAGACTGATGGGCAGCAGAAAACAGCCTTTAAAAACCCGTCTGCCAAGGAAAACAAATGGGGTCTTTCTTTAGCCATGCATTTATATAAATAAACACAGGAATATTTTCCAACTCCCAGGGGACTTGCCCAGAGTAATATTTTGCTGAATAAGGGTGGGAGTAATCCTCTGCTCACTGCAAGCCTGCGCACAAGCGCTACGTGCTGCTCAGACCGGGAGGACCCTGGCGTGTGCGGCGCGCGCCGGGGACGTGGCTCTGCTCCAGAGGAGCCCCAGACGACACGCGTCCCCAGACCCGCACCGTGCGCTCTGCCATGCCAGGAGGAAAGCGTACGGGCTGCCGTGGGGGTCTCGCCGCCCGCAGCAGCAGGCGGCGACGGCCTGACAGCCACACAGGGCTGCTCACTCGGTGGCCCAATCGTGTCCTCTGAGAGAGTCGAGAAATAATTGCCACAGCCACGGCCCTCATGCTCCGAAATGTCTCCTTTCCCAGCATGAAGTCTGGATCAAAGTTTCAAATTCCAATTAAAAAGTGGCCACCCAGAACCGGGGTCACACATACACATATATTTAATTTGAAATCACAATCAGCTTTGCACCAGAATGGCCTTGAAAATTAGGGCAGCAGGGCAGTTGTTTCTACGCCCCTCTCTGCCGCCCGGCGCTGAAGACGCCATCTTTGCTGGGTGATGTCTTGCAGGTTTAGTGGCCCAAACTGCCTGTACCTCGCTCTTTCTCAAGACAGGGACAGCATGATGGGGGTGGCAAGCCATCCACAAACTGACAGACCGCTGAGGTGTAACCCAAATTTCAGGGGGTCGCAAATACCCCAGGACGTGCCCTACTGGTGCCTAACGCCAACATGGCCCCCTCTTGAGAAGATGGCCACAGGCACCACCACGCTTGGCACGGGCTGTGAGGGAGGCCCTGGTGCCGCGGGGGTCCCCACCAGCCCCCCATCCGCCCCCTCTGAGGGGAAACGAGGGGTGGCTGTGGTGGGGGCTGCTGCAACGTGCCCCATGCCAGTGAGGCAGGAGGGCGGGGGGCAGCAGCCATCTTAGGCCTGGTGTGAGGTGCAGGTGGGGAGCCCTTCCCCGTGTCCCCGGGGACGCGTGGCTGCCTCCTCTCCATTTCGGCACCCTGTGGCCATCCCCAGTGGGCACGGTGTGGGGGGTGCCGCCCTGTGGCCCCTCTCCCCCTCCGGGCGAGGGGCAGCCGTGTTTGTTCTCCTCGCGGCGCCTGTTATCAGCGCACAACACACACAGGAAGTCCTGTCTGGGATTGTCCATCCCCGGCCTGATTTATACAGGAAGAAAAGCATAAAAAGCCGCCCTTCCACCTCGGCAGCCACCTCCTGCCTGTGTGCGGCCGGCGGCCGGCCATGCCGGGGGTGCGAGGCGGGCGCCCAGGCCCGCCGGACCCGCAGCGGCCAGGCGGGAATGGCTGCCGGGAGCCATCAGGGAGCACGGCGGTGGGGCTGCTCCCGGCGCGGCGGGGGACAGCGGGGCGCCGCAGGTACCGTATGAGCCGCGGCCATCGCCACAGCAACGATGGGGAGGACGGGATGGGATGGGGAGCTGGCGCTGGGGGCGGCAGGATCGTGTCCTCGCCAGGCCAGACCCTGCGGGCTTCGGGTGGGTTTTTGCCCCAGCTCAGGCGGAGACGATGGCGGGAGCCTCAGGGGCTGGTTGAACACATAGCGCTGGCAAAGGGCCGCCGCAGCAAACGGGTTTTTAGAGCATCCTTCGGCCGCTCCCAGCGAGGCTGGCTCTGCTGTCAGCCACGCACGTGCTGAGCCGAGGAGCATCTCCAGCGCCGGTTTGCTCGGAGCGGAGCCCAGCCTGCAGCACTATTATTTTTCATTCACCCCACTGGCACTCAGGCTGTTTTCCAGGAGCGGAGAACTCAGAGGGTAACTTTTACCTCCTGTGCGTATAGAGGAAGGCTCCAAACACTTGCACAAATACCCGCGAGATAGCTGGAAATTCTTAGCAAATCTCCTTTCTTTCCGTAACTCATTCTCTTTTTCCATCTGCCGGCTCTCTGAACACCTCTGGTACAACACCATGTTGTTCATCCTTCCTCCCGCGCTCCCCCTGTCCGCCCTCTCTTCTCTTCTCTCTGCGCAGTGTGCGGCCATGCCGCTCGCTCTCGGTGCGGCGGGACCCCGAGACGGGATGCCGCACTACTGATTTTGGATTGCACCGCGGCAGCGTTCGGCCCCCGGGGAGCGGGCAGGACGTGGGGGTGAATGGGGCTGCGGGCAGGGACCGTCCCTGCTCTCACGCAGACCTGAGGCTTGCACTGGCTAACAGCCGAGCCTGGAGCGTGCCGGTGTTTGCATGTCAGGAGCTCAGCAAAGCCTCTCAAATTTATAACCGTGGAGCTGGGTGATTTGCATGGTATCCGTTTTCAGCTACCTGCAGACCTGTGGGTCCCACCGTCCTAATCTGTGGCATTACACAATGCAGGCAGGAGGCTTTCAGTGACTCACCTGGGGTATTTGGGGATAAAAGGCTGGCTGTGGGTAGGAGCAGCCTAGGGATACCCAGGCGCTGGCTGGCTGTGCGGGAATATGGAGCAGGACCACGCCAGTGAATGGCTCTTGGTAGAAATAACCTGGCATACTTTTTCCCAGGGTCTAACATTCACGGAATCAATTCACTGGGCAGAGAATCGAATATAAGAAGAAATAACAAGGCTTTGTCAGTGATAAAATTAATTTAAAAGCAGATTGGGAAGCTCTGCTGCTGCTTGGGAAGCTGTGCGAGACAGAAGCCCAGATGCGGTGGCTGGATGCTGAGCCTCTTCGAAAATCTGCCTCTCCTCTGGGTAGCAGCAGAAAGCACCGAGTCTGCTCTGGCAGATTTTGAATGTTATTCCCTGTGATCCAGCATTCATTCTGCCGATTGAGTTAGTCCCCCTCTATGCTGTTAAACTACCAGCTCTGCACAAGTTTCCCTAGAGGTAAGGAAGAGAAATTGAATCTGAGCTGCGGGCTCATTTGAGCCGCTTCCCAGACTCTACTGCTGCAGATGGGGCTGGCTCTGGGGAGACAGATTTACAAACTGCAACAAATTAGAGTAAACGAACCTGCCTCACAGTCACACCAGCAGCAGAAGGGCATGGCGAAACACAAGGGAAGATTTAACTTGAGCTTTCAGACAGAGAAAGGAAAGGAAAGGGTCTCTGCAAACAGAAGAGGATGATCAGAAATGTTATTTCACTCTCCGTCCTCTCTCCCAAAGCGAACGCTTGGACTCCTGTCCTGCCCATAGCCTGGGAGGTGACTGCAGAGAGGAGCTCTGCTTAGTGCAGGTTTCTAGAGCTGGAGACTCTCTCCTGACAGAGAAGGATAACCAGAGCAAAAAACAGTCTTGTGCGAAATGCCCTCCTCTCCTGAGCTGCTCACTGGGATGGCCCTGAGGAAGGGACCGAGCCGTGCGTGCAACTCACGGCTATTCCCACTGCACTTTTTGTGCGCTTCTCGGGGACTGATTCATTGGGAAAAGGCAGAGGGGAACAGCGGGGTGGGGGACCATTCCCTGCTGACTAATGCTACTTTTTTGCAGGGAAATTTCACAAAAAGCCGCAAAATTCAGTTTATTCCTTGGTGAGATGAATCATTGCCCAGTTTTTACGCAGCAGCCGTTACAGCCTCCTCTAAATGTAAATAAGAACTCATCAGTGTGCACATAAGAGAAAATAAACCTGGCTCCAGGACGTCGCCCTGTTCACACATTTGGTTTTGCCCAGCTACAGCTAGGCTGCTGTATGTTTCTATGGTCGCCTTAAGTTATAACATACCGGTCCTGAGACACTTAATGCTTGATAAGTCCTTACTCAGGCAGAAGAAAATCACTTTGTGGGAATCAGCTCTTGGTCATAATGTGCATAGCACTGGGCAACTGGTGACGACAGACCGAGAGCTACGGGCCAAATACTTTTCTTGGTTTGACCTGCTTTGATCCCATGACATCAATGGACTCATCTAGATTTCCACTGAGATAACTGGTCTGCAGCTGACGCAACCGAGAACAATATGGGACATAATAGAATAGTGGGAGGTCATTTTCCTTACAGAGCTCTGCAGAGCAGGGACTGCTCCAAAGCCTAAACTTTAGTGTAAAGTTTACAAACAGCCTTATGAAAAGCCGGAGCGGAAGAGTTTGTCCTAAAACAGGAAAAGCCATTCCCTCTTTTTTCAGAAGCACCAAAAATTCCTATTGCTTTAGCACGTACTTCCAGTTCTGTGTGAGACCCCTGCGGAGGCCAGCGAGAGCCCATTGTACACAGCAGGTACGGGGTCAGCCGTGGCTTGTAGTAGCTGAAAAGTTTTGCATCTGTATGTGTGTCACTCTTCTGTCTGTCTCTCCGTCCATCTATCTCCATCTGCCACTTCAGCACCTCTGGCCCCAGTTTGGGGAAGCGCTCGTGTGCGGGCATGTCCCATTTACTGTGATGGGCCGTAAGCACTCCTCTCTAAGAGAGGTTTCCTGATGTGGGACCTTAGTGCTGATCTCCTATTAAGTCTCCTCTGTTAATCATTCCTTTTTCATGCCTACAGAGCCAGAGCAAAGTTGACTCCCCCCCACCCCAGCCCCAGCC
The DNA here is from genome assembly GCF_035582795.1 of Mycteria americana. Lineage (NCBI taxonomy): Eukaryota > Metazoa > Chordata > Aves > Ciconiiformes > Ciconiidae > Mycteria > Mycteria americana. The sequence continues at coordinate 10,681,636 of NC_134381.1, read as the reverse complement.
ACCCTCACACCCTCCGAGCTCACCTAACCGCACGGGGGACCGGCTGGAAGCCCAGCCCACACCTCCAGCCCTCAATCCACCACGGATGCTCGCAGGGTGATGTCGGATCTGGCGCTGCTGCCCGGGCAGGTGCTGTGTGCTTGGCAGGTCTGCGGGACAGGCTCTAGGAAACGGGACGGTGGGTGAAAATCTCACCTTCTCAGCCAGCCCGGTGCTCAGCCTGAGACCTGCTCTGGGCCAGCACTCAGCATGCCCCGTAGCTCACGCTGGTGGTAAAACCAGTGGGAGACAAGGAGATTTCGACATCGTTAAATCTAAGAGGGAGGTTGGACAGAAATATTTCTTTCTTGGCCCAGAGACAAGTATTAATATTAGATGTCGTGGGAGTACAGTTCTAGTGTGCAAGGGAGAAAGCTTTGGAGGAAACATGTAAAACACCGGTCCAGGGAGGACTACAAATTCAGACAGACTTGCAGTCGGGAGCCAAAATCCCTTACTGCCTTTGTCAGAAGCTCATCACACCAATATTAACAGAGCCAACAGATCTGATCTTCCCCCACTCTGAACTGGCATCACTCCTCTGCTTTCAAGGGAACCTTGCCAGGCTGTGTCCTGGGGGATTTCCTCCCAGCTTAATGAATATTAGCATGTAAGACACTGAACCCTCCCTATGAGCGGAGGATTAAATGCTCTTTTAATGGGTTATATGCAGTTCTTAAGCAGCTGACATGGGCACTTGCTTGAGCAAAGATTTGACCCAGTAAACGGAACCGAAAAGCAAACATTTTGCAATTAAAATAATTGCAGAATTTTAAAATGCTGCAGTGCACTTAGGGAATAATGGTTTAATGGCTGAGAAGGCTCTAACGCAGACCCTGAGCAGCGGTGTGCTTAGTCCTGCACTGGGTGTCATTGTCCCGCAAGGAGCTGAAAGCTGAGTGCCGTGTGGGACCTGGGTGTCGAGACCATCCCCTTTCTCACCATCAAATTTACGCTTGGGATCCCGGGGACTCGTGCAAAGGTTGCCTGGGCAGTTAGGGGTCTTTGTCCGTAAAGGAGCGTGTGTACGTACTGAAGATGGTAAAATACAGCGTTGGGGTACAGCAGATGGGATCACAAATGAGTGTAAAGGAACTTGGATACACCCTGGTGAGTGTCAGCAGGAACAGGGCACCCCGTTCTCTTGGGTTGTCGGAAAAATCCCAGCCTTAGGCACTGGGGAGACTGCTGGAGGGGATAGCTTGGTGTTCAGTGAAGCCCCAGCGCTGCGTTAGGTGGAGCCAGGGCTTCTGCTCTGCTCAGTCGTTGCTCATATCCCTGCCTGCTCTACCCCAAAGGGTGCAAAGGCACCGCGGGTCTGCCTGGCCTTTCCCACTGGGGCCACAGCAGGGTTACCCACACTGCAAGCTCGTGTGAGTGAGGGGAGGATCAGGACCCGTAGGATGTTCCTAAAACACCCACTGTGCAATCTGCACTGCACAGGAGGGAAGGGACGGGGCTCTCCGTGCCCTACCACTGGTATCATGATGTCCGTGCCTCTCCGGCACGCCAGCGAGCCTGTGCGGTGTGAGCTCGGTGCCAATGCCGGACAGGGGCACTTCTGTGGCTACGACCCTGCTTTCATCCTCCACCCCAGTCCACAAGGGGCTTTGGGAGCATCCAGGGAACCCCACACCAGATCCATCATGGGCAAGGGCTGGCTCCCTGATCTCTGCCTGCACGACAAGGGGAGTGTAACAGCGGGCTTTTTCTGTTCTGACAGTAAGAAACCAAGATGATCCATAAGGAAAGGATCCCTGCCCAGGACAAATGATGGGGCACCACAGATAAGGTGAGTGTCTCGGCCGTGAAATTAGATCCTGTGCTTTCAGTATGGTCAGATGGAGAAGCTTTCCATTGGCTTCCAAATGTATCTTGCAATTATTAGACAAGTTGAGTAGCAGGCTCTGTTCATCTTCCCCATACACCAGAAAAGACAATAACGCTCTCTGCATAATAAGATAATTACCGTCCCTTCAAGGCTCTTGGGAAAAGTTGCCTGTGCTTCGTGCTTATGAGATTAAGTGAGCTGAAATCATTCCCCAGAGGTAGGCTGGATCCAGACAGAGTGAGCAAACCTGTTTGTGCTATGTGAGATGCTGCGTCATGTGGAGCTGCGCTTCCCCCAGCATCAGCTAGCCTTTCCCTTGCTGCTGGGAGGGATCCCATCTCCCGCGCGCTCCGTCCTCCCCGGCACTGGAGCTCCATCTTCACCAGCACGTCCCAGAGCTGATTGCCCTCTGCTCTGCTCCCTTCCCCAGGGAGGATCTGACCAAAGCAGTTTGCGCTCCTTTTACACGGGTCCGCCTGAGAGCCCCACACCAGCACACCTAGCACCCATCAGCTTCCCCGGAGGGCGCAGCACGACCTGAGACAGCTCCAGTTCAGTCCGCAGCCTCAGCGTATCCATGAGGAAATACAGGGAATGGGCCAGTGATCTCAATTGCTCTTTCGGAGCCATTATTGTTTAACTGGTAAATATTTCCTTTAAATGCCTACATGCTTTCAAAAAAGTTGCAAAGCTTAATGGGAACAAATATTCCCAGGGGGTTGTATCCTGCCATTCATTTGCACATCAGACCCCTGCAATCTTTAAGGCTGGCTCTGTGCATGGGCAGGCACCTAAGTCATTTGAAAAACAGTCAGCCTCTGTGCTCTAATTTCCCAGAGAAAAATGTAGACAAAACAAGTGGCAATTTGGCACAAACTGAACTGCAGAATTTTCTTGATAAATAACCAGGCATTTAACACGAGAAGCCTGCAGGCAGCTGGGGGATCGGCCTGCCTGATCTGTCCCGGCGCAGGCGTTGGCAAGCCGGCGGAGCCTTGCCCTGCGTGGGTCTGCGTGTTCAGTTTGGGCATCTCTCCTGGTCAATCCTCACGCTGCTCCATGGCTGGGGGGGCACCCAAGGAATCCTTTAAGCATCCTTTAGGGCTCGCTGGAAACCAGCCTCCCTTTCCTGGCAGTTCATCGCCTGCTTCTGGAGGACTTCGCTGTTGTAATAAGCTCAGGAGGATTAACAGGGCACGGCAGGAGGCTATGGACCAGTATGGTGTGTTAGGTCCCTAACGTAGCGACAGATGATGTCTCCTCTTATAATTATGCATCCTCCCGGGGAGTGCAGAACCAGCTACAGTATTTTTTAGCAAAGAGAAATAAATTTGCCCTGGCTGCTGCACTGCTGATGGACCATTTCACCTGGGAGTCTGAACGCCCCTGGGCAAGGGGCTGGGGGCTATGCTGGGATCTCCCACTCTTACCGTTAATCCCCTGCCCACCCAGGTTGGTCTGGGGGGGGTCAGAGACCTTGTGCCCTCGTAGCGTGGGGCATGCAGAAACGGGCTGCCGTAGGGAGTCTGCAGGTAAGGCTCCAGCTCGATGCCAGGGCAGGGATCCCCCCAGTCTCGTCTCTATCGGGGTCAGCACGGCAGCGAAAGCATATGGGGCACAACGCCAGCGTGTGTCCCCCCCCGGGCCGGGCTTCTCCGGGGGGTCCTGCCCTGTCCCCGCACGTCCCCCCCAGGACCAGACTTCTCCGGGGGGTCCTGCCCTGTCCCTGAGTGTCCCCCGGGGAGCCGGGGCACCTCGGCGGGGGCGCGGGGGCAGGTGGCGGCCGGCGGGGGCCGGCGGGGCGGGGGCAGGCGGAGGCTCCCCGGGCCCCGGCGCTTCCCCCCGGCCGGGAGGCTCCGCTTTCCTCCCCGCCGGGAGCTCATTGGGCCGGGGCGGAGGGACCGGCTCGGGCCGGGGGAGGAAATGCGCGGGGGGCCGCGGCGCGGCGGCGACTCCGCGGCTCCGGCACCGCCGCCGCCACCGGTGAGTCCCGGCGGGCGCCGCCCGGGGGCTCGGCACGGCCGGGGGGGCCGCGGCCGCACCCTCCGGCGGGGAGGGACGGGCGGCGCGGGGGGGAGCGGGGCGGGCGTTTCCCGGAGCGGGGCTCGCTGCCGCAGCGGGGCCGCCCGGGGTCCCGGCGGGGCCGGCGGAGGGGGCGGCCCGGGAGGTGCCTCTCAGGCGGCGGTTGCGGCGGCAGGGCTGCGGGCAGCGGCCGGGCCGGCGGGCAGCGCTCCGCCTGCCCCGGGGGTTGCAGCGCCCGGGGGAGCGGGGCTCGGCCTGCTGCGGGCCGGGCTGAGCATCCCTGCGCCGGGCGCCGCGGTACCCGCGTCCCGCTCCGTGATACCCGCGTCCCTGCGTCCCGCTCCGTGATACCCGCGTCCCGGCAGCCCGTTCCGTGATACCCGCGTCCCGGCGGCCCGTTCCCGGTACCCGCGTCCCTGCGCCCTGCTGCACGGTGCCGTACCCCCGCAGCCTGCTCCGCAGTGTCCCCCCTCCCTGCTCCGTCGTGCCCACGTCCCCATGCCCGGCTCCATCGCGCCCGCATCCCTGTGCCTGTGCTCCGCGGTGCCTGCATCCCAGCCTGAGCAGAGAGCAGCTGGAGGTGCTTGCAAAGGAAAATCCGTCTCCCTGCCGCTGCCGCTGCCCCTCTCCAGGAGCGGTTGGCTCTAAGGGCGCAGACCGGGTCCAGCGCACAGTTGGGGGCAGCGGTTTCACCTGCAGAACCAGGCCAGGCTGTTTGAAAAAGTGCAGCTGTTGCGTTCTCCTGAGGGTAATTGCATCCTCTTGAGGCACTGGATTCTCTTGCACCACTTTGCAGACAGACCCCGATTCCTACTGCTGCCATCAGCTGGAGTTTTAGCCTTGGTTTCATGGGCAGAGCTGGAAAAAGGATTGCTCACCCATACGGTGGGTTGTATTTTCCCGTTGGTTGCTGCAGCGGGTTAGGCAAGGGCAGACTTACGAGAGTTACGGGAATGTTTCTGGCTGGCGGGAGAGGGACCCCCAGCCTCCCAGGAGCTCATGGCCAGCCAAGGAGACGGTGCCCCCTGAAACAGCAGAAGCTCAGGTGCACCCACTTAGTTTCACTTGCCAGACCGTGGGGCTTCACCTCTTCATTTGAGAGACTAGAAAGGCAGTGACAAAAAAACCTATATTTTTTTCTTAGTCATGAAAAGATTTTCCTTAAGTTATGTGCTTTAAAAGAGGAGTATTAGAATAGGTAGTGGCAACAGGTTGGAGGATCTTCAGTGGCTTTAAAGAGGCTGATTTTCATAAACTCATAAAAAAGACAAGTATAGGCTCATATTTTCCACTTTTGAAACTTTTTCTGGTATGAAGCAACCATAATTTTATGACCCAGAGGGATACTCTGACCACTTGAGGTAGGGCAATGCTGCTCCATTTCAAAGCAAGAAAACAAACTGCCTATATTTTAGGCTTGTGCCCTGTGTTTCTTGCCTTCCCCACAGGGAAAGCTCCCACAGCAGTCACGGGAATCCTGTGGGAGGACGGAGATGGTTGGCAGAGTTTGACTTACAGACTTCTGGAGAAGCACCGCTAGTCTGGGGATCTGTAATTGTAAGGAACATATGTGCCCCAGTATAGCCCTGGGAAAAGCTGGCTGGCTGAGCAGTGGGGAGTTAGTACGTCTCTGTACGCTAGTGTCCCTGGGATGTCTCCAGAAAGGCTGGGGAGAAAGAAGGTTTCTTCACTATTTTTTTTTAGACTTCCCTGCAAGTCAACCAAGATTTGATTTCCTGCTGGTGGAGATACCACATATTAATCATTAGAAGATGAAATGCATCACTATGTTTGGAGGAAAATGGAGGACTACAGGCTTTATGTCACCAAAATCCTCCTTACATCTTCCAAGCTGGGCTTGCATGGAGGTTAAGATGGGCTCAGGCATCTGCAGTTCCCTGCTGGGCTGCAGCTCCATGGGAATAGCTCGTACCACTGTAGGAGCAGGGCGGGCACGTTGCCATCCCTCCCTGTCCTGGAGCTAGACCCTCAGCTTCAGCAGTACTGCTGAATTCAGGGACTGAATGAGGTCCTGATTGCATTTTATAGTGGTACAGTGGATTTGCTGTGACACAAAACCTCCTGAAACCTCCCGAAAGCCAGGCAGAGCCGCGTGTCCTGCTCATGGACTGTGTCGAGGGGAAGGGGCTTCCCAGCCAGCCGTCCGCCTCGCTCAGCGCTGTCACTGCACGGAAGCATGCGCAAGACGTTTGATATTAAGGGGCAGGAAGGCACCAGGCTGGTTTCTCTCCAGATGCAGGTCTGCATCTCTCCGTGCCTCAGTTTCTTCACCTGCACAAAGGAAAAGATGATAGAGTGCCTTGGCGAAGGGCTTCGAGACCTGCAGGGTCTATAGGTTTGGGATAATTATGCCAGTTATCCCCAACGACTTGGCTCAGAGTTAGGAATTGTCCCGAAGGAGTTTAGGGATGAACCTGCAATCCCCAATCCCACATCACCTGGGGATTTTAGAAAGTTTATTTGCAGCTCACCATATTTGCAGTTTCAGAAGGAGGTTTCATTTTGTTTCGCCTCCCCTTAAAGCCACTCCTTTCTCGAGGTTTCATCAGAAAGACTGATTCTTTCTTTAATTGGCATATATTTAAGGTGAGTTTCTTTATTTCTTCCTCCTTTAACTGCTGCCATCCGGAGGCCAACTGTTTTGTTTAAATTAGATATTTTTTAAATTAAATATTGTTATTGACCTTCTTCAGCCTTGTTTCATGTTTGTCCTCTGCTAGAAAATCAAAGCCTCTTTATTCGCCGCTTGGTTAGTACTGACTCTGCAGACGGTACATATGGCCCTTACAGCACTTTTCTCTGGAAAGAACTTGTGTTTTAAAGAGAAGAAGATCAGATTTCAGTGTGTTATGTGGTGGGAAAAGGCAGCTTTACAATGCTGTATGGATTAAGAAATTACGGGCCATTGTTTTGCCCTTGCTGTCTGGAACTGGCAGTGTATTTCACGCGACACAGGTCCCTTCCCTGCCGCTCACAAGCGACTGTGCAGCGCCCAGTGCCACGAGAGCATCTCCTGCGTGCCGGGCCAGGCGTGTCCCCGGGGTAAATCACTGCTGCACCAGTGACTTGAGTGGGGCAAAGCGGGTTTGTGCCCAGAGGAGCTCCCGCCTTGCGAAGGCTTCATGGGTCCCCTCTTCCCCTGTGCTTTAGCTTGTCACACCGCTCTGTTGCCAGCAAGTGTGCTCCTGCCCCAGCCCCGTGTGCTGCCCTCGGGGGGTCTGTGCGCACCCGGCACGGTCCCTCTGACCCCGGGAGCGAGGGCTGGCCCCATCCCCACGGGTCCGTCAGGTGTCACCAGCTGGGGACGGATGCCACATATTCACACTGCTCTTCTCTCGGTTGCAGGGTTCCCCGCTGAAGGGTGAGACATGCGGTAGGAGCCAGCGCTTCCCACCAAAGAGCGAGACTCGGTCGTGCCGCTCAGCCCAGGGCGCTGCAGGAGGGACAGGACATGCGCCGCATCAGCTACCTCCTCTCGGGACTCCTCTGCATCCTCAGCGTGACCAGCACGGACGGCTTTGCCCGGGCAGGGTAAGCCCCCTTTTTGTCTGCATCTCCCAGGTGCACGCTGTCGCATGTCACGGCGCGTCGCATCCTCTCCTGGCGAGGAAGAGCCCTGTTCAGCAAGCCGGCTGCATGCGCATAGGCAGCTCGCCGGGCTGGTGAGGAGGTGGGAAAAGGCTCAGCTGAGTCCTCCCGGGGCAGCCGGGGCTCGGCAGCCCTTCGCTGGTGTTTGTTTGCTTTGTCACTGAAGCAAAAAAGCCTCTTGGAGAAAATGCCCCAGCTCCATTTAGCTCCATGCAGGGGACACCGAGACACTCTGGGCTTTTTGTCCGGGAGAGTCAAAAGCTAATCAGGTCCTGAGCTGTTCATGAATTATTATTGTCTCTTTCAAGCACGTCCTTGCACAAAAATATGCGTGCAATCCCGCTACCGCACCAGTCAAGCCTTGCAAAAGAGCCATCAAAGGAGGATGCAGCTTCCCAGCTCTGAGAGGATGCACTGTCCAGGGGACGCAGGCATGGAACGTCCAGGCGGGTTGTCCCGCAAACTCGGGAGCGGCAGCTCCAGCAATTCCCCTTCCCTTTCCGGGAAATGGGCCCGACATGGCACCCTGGATCCCAGCACGGCCTGGGCAGGCACAGCTCAGCTCCCGCTGGGTCAGAGGAAGCCCAGAGCTCGGTGCCCCAGTTTCTTCCCCAGCCGAAAGGAGCTCGAGCTCAACGCCCACCCCCCAGATACAGCTCACATGTTCTACAGAGTTTGTTTTTACATTGAAATACTCTCCTTTAGCGTTAAACCTTTCGCATTCTGGTCGTGACTAAAACCACAGGCTGAATTCCTCGCTCGCACGCACAGGCTGCAGCTATAGCTTTATTCTAAATTTTGCAAAGCAAACAATTGCCATTCAAAAATTGCATCTTCTATAGCATTAATCAGTGAGGCTGAAGGGAGTTTTCTGGAGTTAATGGAAGCCATCTGATGTCCATGCTAATTCCCAGGCTTTTTATTCTAGTTTCTAATTGGGCTGGGAGGCTGAGACAAGTAGGCGAGTTCCTCAGTGGGACTGACCTGCTTGGGCTGGAAAATGTTGAAAAAAAGAATTTTTAACCAAGACCACTTTGGCTGTTAACCTTGGGAAAGTTTTTGACTGGATCACAGTTATCTTAGGAAGACTGGAGGATGACTTTCCTCTGGCCTCTACTTTTTTGTGGTGAGCCTGACCCTTCCTGTGAAATCATTAATTTCTTGGTGACCACAGGGACATGCGTTTCAGGAGTGCAAAAGTCTCAGAAAGGAAAAATCCACCCAGAAAGGGAGTGATTTTAAGGAAAGGGAGGCGATGAATGGAAGGAAAACTGCTTTGAGTAAATCCCCCCTAAATCTGGGCCCCGACCGCTCTCCCGAGACAGAGGGACTGTGCCGGGGTGAGTGTACGAGGAGGCATCAGCGCCTTCGTGCAGGGGCTGGGGAGGAAGAGCCCGTGCAGCCCGCAGTGCTCAAGCTTTGTGTCGCTGCCCCAAAACAGCTTGAAGTAACCTCCCGGGTCACCCAGGCAATTAGCCGCTGCTGTTTAAATAGCCCTCTGTCGAGAGGGACTGTCAGGCCGTGTCCTGGGCTGGTGTAAATCGGTGGAGCCCCTTTGCCCTGAAGGGAGAAGCAGCGGGTTGGTTTTTAGCCGGTGTCTGACCTGCTCCCCTCTCCGCAGCCGCAGGGTCTGTGCCGCAGCACCGCAGAGCCGGGTGGCCACCTACGCCGAGTCCCACGTCCAGCCCATCTACCAGCCCTACCTCACCACCTGCCAGGGCCACCGCCTCTGCAGCACCTACAGGTGAGGGCAGCCGCCCGCAAGGCGGGCCTGGTCCCTGAGAGAGAGCCGGATCCGTCCCAGCGAGGCAGCGACCGGCGGGGGCTGCGGAAGTGGGGAGTCCTGCCTTGATCCACGGGGAAGGGGCTCCCAGCCCCCAGGCAGGGGGTGCCAGCGCAAGGGGGTCTGACCCACTGGCATGGGAGCGGGATGGGGGGGGCTCGGGGCGGATTCTCAGTCACCCGGCTCAGCCCCATCTTTGCGTTGCAGGACCATCTACAGGGTTGCCTACCGGCAGGCGTACAGGCAGCTGCCCCAGCCCGCAGCCTCGTGCTGTCCCGGCTGGAGCAGAGCTAACAGCCATGCGCTCGGCTGCAACAGAGGTAAGAGGCTGCTGTGCCACCCCGGTGCCAGTGCTCGCCCTTCCCCCAGACCCCAGGGGCCGGGGAGCTCAGGTCCCTGGACGAGGCCCCAGCAGCCAGCTCTCTCATTTACCAGCACTCCGCCTGTCAGGCGGATTCTCCCTGTAGGAAAGCATTTAAATTTTTGGCGTCACAACCAAATGCGGTTCAATTTCTGATTAATTCCCAGCCTTTCTCTGCTGCCTCGCAGGCCTTCTTCCTTTGGGATCGCTTACTAACTTTATAGTTACCAGAGGATAAATAGAATGAGTAAGTCCTTTCCATATAAATCAGCAGTAATGGAAGAGAAATGCTTTCAGGAGGCAATCGTGATGTACAGCACAAAACAAATGCAAACCACATCAGCAGCTAGTCTGTCCCCAGATGAGCGCAGAGCGCGGCACCAGGGGCTTCCCAAGGCCTGCTGCTGCCCGTCAGCCCTCCTCCCTCCCGGCTGTGCCGGCTGCAGGTGCCTCGACCTCTTCCCAGGCTGCAAAACCAAGGTCCTGTTCATCCCACCCGTCCTGTGCTCTGTGCGCCCCGCTCAGCTCAACCCCTCTGCTCCAGGGCTGGGGCAGAGCATCCTGGCCCTCAGATGGTGCTGGGGTGTGTTTTGGGGGGTGGGGGTGTACTGTGTGTGTACTGTGTGTGTGTACACACATCCGTGGTGGCAGGGGAGGGAGCTGGGGACCCTCAGAGCTGCCCGGTGATGCTGTGCTCATGTTTGGTCCCACAGCTCTCTGCTGGGTGCCGTGCCAGAACGGCGGGAGCTGCACCTTCCCCGGCAGATGCGCCTGCCCGCCCGGCTGGACGGGGCGAGCCTGCCAGACAGGTACTGGCCGTGCTGCTCCCCTCTGGCTTCCCTGCGTTGGGGCTGTCCCGCCGCTGCTGGGAGAGCTTCTCTGGGGAGCAGTGGGGCTGCCATGGGGCTCTGGAGGTCCTCTGCCCACAGACCAACCCCTTGGTAGGGGACAGGGACCAGCACCGTGGCTCCTCACCAAGCCTTGGCGCATGCCTGGTGCTACTCAGCCCATAGAGGGGAACCGGCGTGTTACCCCTACACCCCCCCCCCCCCGTATTGCTCCAGGGCAGCGATGCCTGATGGTCTGGCCGGGAAGCTCGGCTCCCAGGGGAGCTCTGACCTCCCTTTGGCTGCGTCGGTGCTCTCAGCCCTCGAGTGCAGCCCTGGCATCCACATTTTCTCTCCGCTGCTGCTCCGCGCTGGGTCAGCGTGAGCAGAGGCTGTACTCTGCCGTGACCGTGCAGCCAGCAAAAGGCTTTCTGCAGAGCAGCTGTTACACTGGCGGGGTCGGCCGGAGATTGTGTATCTCCCAAGCTTTGTAAACGCTTGCTTTAAACTAAGATGCCCATTTACTGCAGATACTAAATCTGTAAACCAAAAACATCTGGGGGTGGAGGGAAAGCCTGGCGATCTCCAGGCACCGAGTTCCTCTCCAGCATGAGAGTAGCCCAATGCTCCTCACCAGAGAGCAGGGAAATCAGGCAGCGTGGAGGGCAGCAGCGCTCTGCAGACCCCAGCGCACCAGTATGGTGCAAACCCCTGCCACAGCATTTCCCGGCTTTCTGCCCTCCCTGAAGGCAGAGGAGGAGCGTGTGGCATTGACCCACGCTGGACCAGGCAGGGCTGAGCACATCGCTGACAGCTCCGGCTTCAGCGCAAAGGGGAAAGGATTTTTCCCACTGCCTAAAACAGATTTGCCCGGGCGTGGGAAGCGGTTCAGCTCATTTTGTTTTGTGGGAACAGCTTTAATAACTCCCCTGTGTGAGGAGAGGTTACTGGGTTTTGTACACACTTGAAAGGCTGATAGCTCCTCGCCACGGCTGGCTGGAACCAAAACCCCGGCCATAAATCCAGGATGAGAGCCGAGCGCTGCCTGCGCCCGCCTGGCCAGAGCTGGGAGGTTTCTGACCATAGCTTTTGTTTCTGGCTCTTTTGTGGGGGGAGCGGGTAGAGGGGAGGAGGCCAGATCTCCCTCAGGGTTAGCTCAGGTTTACTCCAGCCGGGTGCAAGAGGACAGGCTGTCCCGGGTGCTGGCGGGTCTTGTGCTCACACCCTGCAGTGCTGCGAGCGCCCAGAGCTGTGCCCGGCACAAACGCCAGCTTGGTCTGGGGTCCCATCGCATCCCCACCCTGTGTGAGCCCGTGCGGCTCTAGAGAGGGGAGCGGGACCCCTGCTAGCGGGACTGAGCCGTCTGCCTCCCTCGTCCCCGGTAAGCACCTCCTCGCCACCCCTGTCCTCACTGAGCCGTACCTGTGGTTTCAGACGTGGATGAGTGTGCCAGCCAGAGCCACGGGTGCGGTCAGCTCTGCATCAACACGGCCGGGAGCTACCGCTGCGCCTGCCGGGACGGCTTCAGCCTCGCTGCCAACGACAAGGCGTGCCAGCCCCTGGTGCCAGCCCCCGAGCCAGAAACCTTCAGTCAAGCAGGTAACCTGTCCCCTCTTGCAGAACAGCCCCAGCTGCTCGGGGCCTTCAGTGAAAGCTGGGATTAACACTCAGCATCGCAGGGTGGCTGGAGCAGGTGTCTGACAGCAAAAGACAGGAGAGGGGACGACAGCCAGAACCCCTCAGCTTTATTCCCAGTGACCCGGGAGTCCCTCTACCACCCAAACAACCTCCCCTGCGCACAAATCCAGCCACTGCTCCATCTGCAAGGGTGACAGAGCCCATCCGTGGTGTGCGGTGGCCGGGATGCAGCTGTTCTCTCCATCATCATCATCATCATCGTCCTTCCTGCAGGGCAAGTCCAGAGCCACGAGGAGCGGCGGGCGCTGCTGGTGACGGCCCATTATTACTTTTGGTACGCGCTGTGACACTTCAAACTCGTACCGTGAGTAATAATGCGCTGTGGCCAGCACGGGCATCACGCGGGAAACGCCTGGGAGAGCAGGGCACCGTCTGCACATGCCCCGCAAGCCACCTGCCCTTATCCCGTGTCCAGGGCCCTCAGCAGGGACGATCCTTTGTGCTCACCGTGGGACAGGGCAGACCCGGGTGCTAGCTAACCTGACAACACAGGCATGAGAGGCCAGGCTTCGCCAGACGTCTTATCCTTTAAGGATCACCCCACTGCCTGAAAAACTCCCCACTTTGTTGCAGGTACTCCAGCAGGAAGGAGAGGCTTGTGCGCATTAGGAGCAGGACTAGATGCCAGTGCTTGCAGCAGGCGTTGGATCTGATTGATGCTCCAGGGGCTGGACCCAGCAGGGCAAACCCCAGGGGCTCACTAGGAGGGGAGTGCAAAGCAGCAGAGCTTGGCCCGAGCCCTGCAGCAATGTCTCTCCCCAACACCTTCCACTTCACCTTGGGCAATGGGCTTTTACTCACTGACTTTTCTTGGTCACTTTTTCAGGTCCCCCCAGTGAAATGAAGGAAGAAATGAAAGACCTGAAGAGCAGAGTGGAAGCGCTGGAGCAGGTGAGGTTCCAGCCCACACCTCTGCCCTGCCCTGTCCTGCCCTCACTGCCCTGTTGCAGCTTGAGGCTGCGCTCAGCCAGCTCCCACCCGGGGCCGTTTGCAGCCAGGGTTTCCCTCCGCCCCGGCTCTATTTTTAACGTCATGCTGGCCTCGTGCCGCAGCGATCCCAGCTGTGCTCCACGCTGCTGGCAGCACCCACGCAGCAGCTCTTCCAGCCCGGCGGCCCTTTGAATGCAACCAAAGCCCCGTGAGCCGGCCGGTGTGCCGCCCCAGTGGGGTGCACCCTGGCAGACGATGTGCTACAACCTGCCGGGTGGTCCTCGTGGCTCACGGCTCCCCTTCTCCCTCCAGAAACTCCAGTTGGTGCTGGCCCCCTTCCACAACCTCATGCTATCTGCACCGGAGGACGTCGGCCCAGACCCCATCAGCCGGCTGTCCCACTCCCTCCAGCAACTGGACAGAATTGACTCTCTTAGCGAGCAGATCTCCTTCCTCGAGGAGCGGCTGGAGACGTGTAAGTGCCTGAAAAAGCAGGGTTGAAGTATTTCACTCCACCCATACTGGCCACGGTGAGCAGATGCGGGCCAGCGAGATCAGTAACACATATGCCACTATTAATCTATATCTCCCTCAAGCTCAGCAGCCTGTAATTAATAAAAGATGAACACAAACAGCCCATTAGCTTCATTTCAAAGCTGTTTCTATGGCTGCACCATCTGACTGCCCTTGTAGCAGCCAAAAATCATAAGATCGGCACATGGAAACGTGGCTCTGGGGCAGAAGCAGAGGGAGCCCGCTGTGAGCAGTGGGTCATGTGTCGCAATCGGCACCCTCACCGGCTGCGTTCCCTTCCTGTACTGTCCTTCTGAGGACTATAACTTAGTCCTCAGAAAAGAAACCCCAGCTCTTAGGAAATTAACAGTCCAAAAAGTCAATCAGGAGAGTTTAGGGACCGTGCAGAAGTTGGCAGATTTACGAGCCTGGGAAGTTTTAGGCATTTCTTTTTGAAGTCTACAGACCAGTCCTTTGCCAAGCAGTGGACCAGAGAGGGCCTCCTAAGTAGCAAACTCTGAAGAAGAGAGACTGGTGAGAGCTGTCAAGTGTGAAACGGAAGGCGGGGGGTCCTGCCTGGCGTGCTCCCCCGCGGCACCGTGGAGCGGGGCAGCATCCCCTCGGGTCCCTGAGGCAACGCTCTCCCTGGAGCACTGCAGCTTGACTCAGAGTAGAGCACAAACCGTAGGAACGCTATTTTGATAGGCAGCTCTCTGCAGCTCGTTTTCCCATTAAATAATTCCAGTCAAACATGTCCAGAAACTAGGCGTGGCTGGGCCAGCTCAGGAGCTGGGTACAGCAGCAGCCTGGTGCTCATGGCAGAGGGGTGAGGGTGCTTGGAAAGACTTAAGGGGAAACTGTTTCAGGGCATATCCAGTCCCAGTTCACTGCTTGCAGTAATGGCTTAGATATAAAAGACTTCAAAGAACTTGTTTGAAGACTAAGTAGCTGCAAATAGACACTTAAAAAACATGAGTGAACCACTGAGTGTTCCAGCAGACCGAGTTTCCTAGTATTGCCCTGTACATATTATTAGTGACAGCACTGAGGAATGTGAGCAGTATCACAAGGTAACATGGATTTATTCCAAGGGATGACTCCCAAGTCCTCAAACTAACTTCTGCCAAGCCTGTTCTAGCAAGAAAAACTTGGTTTTGTCCATGGTCTTGAAAGTCCCTGGAGGACACAAGACTGTCCTTTCGTACTGCAGCAAGCACTGGGGCTTGGAGGGCATCCCAGGGAGAGTTAAGTAGCCATCCATTTTCTGTGCCCTGCGAAGCATTTCACAACTGAATGCTAAGATACAACCGCGCTCTGCAATTATCTGCCCAGTGGGGATGTGTGTAAGGACTGAAAAACATTTTCTCTTCTTCAAACCACCACTGAAGGCACAGGGTCGGATCTCTTTAAGCCATAACCATTTGAGCCCCTTTAAGTCTGAATTACCCCCAATGCAGCACAGACCGTCAATGCTCGGCTGTGACACAGCCGGTTAGCAGCACGACAAGGCTCACAACTGCATGTGGCTGGGCAGCAGCCACCCCGTGCGGTCCCTTCCCCAGCCCACGGAGCTCCCTGGGCCCTGGGGACTTTGGTGACCAGCAGCGCCCGCTTCCCATTACTGTCACACAGAGCCACCGGCTGTGTCTGCGGTGGGGACAGGCTGGTCCCAGCCTCCCGTCCTGGGGCAGCCAGCGTTATTGTCACTGTCTTTGCCCCCCCCCTGCTTTGGGATGCTTTGCACAGGACTTCTCAGGCCCAGGTGAGGCTGGTGAGGACTGCGGCAAAGCCAGGGAGGCGAGAGCCATGCTCCCAAACATGGCAGGGACAGAGCCAGCCTGGGGTTGTTTGGCAAAGGGAAAGCATCAAGTGTGGGTGACGTTCACAGAGGTTGAGGTCACCCTCATCCTTCTTGGGGAAAGAGACAAACCAAACCCAGGCTAACAACATTACTGGATTGGTTTTTTTGTGTTTTTTCCATCTTCCCAGGTTCCTGCAAGAATGAACTCTAGCCGAGCGCCCGAGGAATTGGAGCAAGCTGAGTGCATCTGCAGCTCTTATCTCACTCTCCAGCCCCAGGCTGGGGACGAAGCCACATCATCTACAGGAAGGCACAGGGTAGCAGGAGAAGGCTGGTTTACCATCAGCATCTCCATCATTTTCTCTTCCAAGTCACCTTATCAAAGGTCATGCAATTACTTCCAAACTGGACTCTGAGCCCGCAGCATCTCACCCCCTTCCTGCTGGAGCGGCAGAAAATAAATGCCTTACCTCGTGCCATTAGTGCCTGTCTGGCTGTGCCAGAGAGACGGGCTGTACGTGAAGCTGTGTGGTGCTTCGCTTTGCTTGGCTTTTACTTAGCATTACCCCGGGACATCATCTCCCAGTGGAGCACAGACCTGGCCCAGGCAGGACAGCTGCCCCCCCGCCATGCTCCCCTACCTGCTCCCTCCCAAAGAAGGTTGGGGGCAAGTCCTGCGTTTGGAGGGCTAGGGCCAAAAATGCTTTGTGGCAGAGGGGGCAGCCCCAAGCCAGGCGCCATGGCAGTGGATGGGTGCAACCAGGCCCCGCAAAGGTATTGTGCTGGCTGGGTACGGGGAGCGGCTGCCCAGCCCTGCAGCTTCTGTTCTGCTCTCCGGGACCAGCCTCCCTCCACGAGCGCTGGAGGTGGGCTGGTGCCTCGCCGCTTCTTAGCACGGCAGCTGCAGCAGCTTGCTCTGAAATTACCTGCTCCTGCTCACAGTCCTCTGCACCGTCTCTGGGCCCTACAGAGCAATAACAAGGATGAAGCTTTTACATGGGCCTGAAGGTGCAGAGAGTCTGGTTTTACTTGCTTTAATAGAAAACCTTTCCCTGTGACACTCCCATCAACAGCACAGAGCAAACAGGGACCAACCTGTGCCACCCAGTAGTGCCAACAGGGTGAGGCCAAGGAGGGAAGGACACTCCTCTGCATGCCTGGATTGGGGACCGAGGCCTGGCACACCCACGTGTTTATACCGGCACAAGCACTGGCTGTCGGTGTAGCCGGTCTCTCCCAGATCCAACAGCCGCTACGCACGTGCCTACCTCTCCCCCAGCGCTGTTTGCTCAAGCCCAAGGCCACCGGTACAGCAGAGCAGACATGACCGACCTGGTACAACACTTTCCTACTTGCCTAGAGTGGAGCTGCAGGAGGAGCCGCGTGCCATGTGGGCAACGGGGTGCTGCAGGGGTTGTACCAAAATAAAGCCTCCTGCTGCGCACACTGAGGCTGCGGGACCGTTCCTGACTGGGCAGGCGCTTGCTCCAGGGCCCTGCATTGACATGGGCTCCCATCCACACAGACACCGCCTTCCTCTTCCCCTGCGACAGGCCCCTGTAGGCATTTGTCATCCCAGTTCGGGCCAGGCTGTGGCTCAGTGTGAGGCTGGGGTGCAGAAGCACGGCCCTTCTGCCTGTGGGGCACAGGGTGGGGACAAGGACCTGCCATTCCCCCTCAATCACCCAACCCACCCCCTGCAAGAGCTGAAGGGTCAGCACCCTTCCTCCTCCCGCAGCAGCCCTCCTCCCTCAGCTCCCACACAAGACCAGGAGTCTCCTTTATTTAAATAATCAAAGGTGTACTTTTTCTTTTTTTTAAAGCACATAACATTATTCTCAACCCAATTAAAAGTGAACAGCAGATAACTGCACACAGAGGCACCGCTCGCTCCTCTCAGGGAAGGATGCTGCAGGAGTCACTCCATGGAGGTGGTCATCCACCCCAGGAGCCCTCCCGGGACCCTCCTGGGTTTAACCTCCATGACAGCCCTTTATCTGCCACTCTTAAAGTGCTGGTTCAGTTCCCATCCTCCCACCCCAACCTGTCCCACGGTGGGTCTGACCCCTGAGTCTGTACTGTAAGGCCCCTCCAATAAAGCCCCCGGCCCCTGCCAGCACCAGCTCAGCCCAAGGGCTCCCTCCCTTGGGGACCACTGGCTCTACAGGAACTCCCTGCCTTTCCCAGTTGAGGCTTTAACCCCAAAATGCCCCATGACTGCAATTCCACCAATGCAGCCCCAGAAAGGCTGCAAAAGCTGGCTGTGGCGGTTACCCGAGCAGCCCCAGGCAGCTTATCTCAAGGTTATACACCCTGTGCCATGAACAGGAGAGCTAAAGCCTCCCTGAACCCGAGTTAGTGGTGAAGGTTACCCCCTGGAACCACGGGCCTGACCCAGCCTTGCTCCTCCCAGAGATAAACGCTTCTGTGGCTCCCAGTGAGGGATCCAGGAGCCCGGCTGGTCCGGCACCCCAAAGCACAGGGGAAAGCCCGTTAACTGAACGGGGGAAGGAGCCCATTTCCTCCAAAGGGAGAGCTGAAGCCTTCTGAGCCCCGTTACAGTTGCAGCTCACCCGCCCTGTGGCTCTGCAGAGTTTTACACGCCTTGCAGAGCAGCAGCTCCACCGAGATCTGCACAAAGACACGTGGGACAGGCACCATCTTTCGGCCACTGCTGACCATGACAAGTGGCAAAACAAGCATGACAGAGCCCTTCGCATCCGCAGGCACTACTGTGACAAGGTCAAACCATGGCAGGGAGCTGGCAGCGCAGTTTCCCAGCACCAAGGAAGCTCTGAGCCGACCCAGGTGCATGTCACACATGGCATCCAGAGGTGGGCCACGAACAAGTCACACATGAGGACAGGTTTGCCCAGGACTCCAACAGATCTGTGCAGTTTTTAAAATCAAGCTGGTGGCTCTGAATGGTAGAAAAAAGCGTGGGGTTTCATTCAGAAGGTGACTAGACTGGCAAGGCTGGACAGCATTCAGCTAAACTCTGCCCGGACCATATACACTGGCTTGGTCAGACTGCAGCTTCCCTCTTCACTGCTGCACCCCTCAATGAGCAAGGGCACTTGTTCAGACAAGGCAAGCGAGCCCAAAGAGACACTATAAGGCTGACTGGCCCCACACATTCCCCTTTGCAGCCCAGCTGAGGTGCTTTCTTCAGAAGTGAAAGACTTGGCTCGGGAATGCCCAGGCAACACAAAGCCCCAGCACAAGATGCTGCTGTGACCCAAGGGCATCTCTCAAGGAGAGAGGCCCTGCCCCAGAGACCGCCCGTGAGCTCCACCGTGCCAGATGGCAGTGCTCCGGGCTGCCCAGGGAGGATGCCACACTCCCAGTGCTGCTGAAGAGCCAGAGTCTGGATTTTCACCCGATTCTCAGCCCTGTTTGAGCAGCATCAAGGTTGCGCAGATAGAGAGAGCTGCCTGGTTGGTTTCCATCTGGGACAGCACAGGGCCAGGCCAGCACTAGCTGAGCCTGCAGGAACACAGGTACAGGGACACTCACGTGAGGCAGAGCCCAGTCTCCAACCAGGCTTGCGTTGTTGCCCCACGCCAGCTGCCTGAGCTGGGGGAACTCACCTCTCTGGTCATTGAGCCCTTTGGTAGCACAAGTTTGATGCCTGAGAAATTCAGAAAAAGGAGATGTTTCATTGCAAGATAATGAACCCATAAGAGAAATCCACTCAACGGGGAACCTCAGTGCTGGCTCGATACCCCATGTGTGCCAGTCCATGGTGTTCCCAGAGTTAGAAGTCACTGCAGAGGAAGAGAAGTTCCTTCAGTGTTTGGCAACAGACAGGTCCCTTCAGCCACCACCACACGGTGACACCATTGGAGAAGCATCTAGGACGAGTCCTTCGCCTCACTTGGACTGCCCGACAGCCTGAACAGGGTCTCCCTCATGGTGCGGAAGCATCTGTCAGTCAGGTCAGAGACATCATCTGATGTCAGGCCTTTGGTCTCTATTGGAGGCAGGACCTCAACCTTGATTTTGCCTGGGAACAAGACAAGAGCCTATGAGAAACCCACACACCAGAGGAGCACTGTTCTCTGCCCTCCCAGGACCCCTGCTCCCCCCACCCTGGACAGCCCCAGCACAGCCCTCATCCCCTCACAGGGCTTCAGGCATCCATCCCTGGAGCACAGGCAGAGGCTGCACTGGTCTCAGTTAAGAGATTGCTCTGGGGATGAGACCCTGCCCTCTAACAGCTGCACCAAGCAGAGTATTCCGCTTGTGCCCCAAACTGACACCGCAGCCAGAGCTTGCCCCTTTCCAAGGCCGGTGTCACTGCTCTGCCCCCGCCTGCTGGCCAAGAGACCAGAGGGAGCCCAGGGCCATGGACCCCCACAGCTCCAGGGCCATGCCAGGCACAGGTGCTCCCTCCATCTGCTTCTGTCCAACCCTCCTAGCCATCAATGCAGGGAGCATGGCAAGCATGGCTTCCTCCCAAAAATGAGAGGTACTGCTCCAAGTTGACTGAAAGCCAACTTTCTGCCCAGCACTTGTACTGACAGACTTCAGAGCTTTGATACAACCAGCTTCCTTGGTTTGCTTGCAGAGGGGTCCCTGCTTTGAAAGGTCAGGAGGCAGAGCACGCTTGCTTCTTTCCCCAAGCCCCCATCAAATGACGGGCTGTGCCAGTTAGGAGGGAGAAGTGGCGTCCAATTTTTAATGAAAACATTCCTCATTGTATTTAATCACATTCTCTCCCAAGTTAACCCAACCCAGGCTCTGGTGCCAAGTGCTTTGAACTGCCTCCACATGTACCCCAGAGGGACGACTCCTGTTCACCCCAGCTCCGCTTCCCTCCCACACCCTTGTGAACGAGATCTCCACATGGGTATGGCATCAACCCTGTCTCCAAGTGACTGTAAAGGCCCTCAGGCTCTTTGGTACCTGATGTAAACAGATTCTTCTTTGGGTTATAGAAGGTGGTGAAGGAGGAATACACCACGGGGATCACTGGGACCTTGGGGAAGAAGAGGAAAAAGAGGAGTTACTCGCACTGCAGCAAGGGCAGGCCAGAGATAAGCAGCAAATCCCAGGCAGCAGAGCTGACCTGGCCTGGCTCTCAGCCATACAGGGCACACAGCCCCACAAGCAAGACCCACTTCCAAAGGCTGGGACAGTCAGGAGTCAAATGGGATTGAAACCACTCCCCAGCAACTCAAGGCACAGGGACATTCATGGCTCTAGGGCCAAGTTACACTTCAGCATCAGGTCAGCACTGGCTCTCAGGGCTCCTCATCCCAAGCCAGGCTGCAAAACTCAGGTATTTTCTGACCTACAAACATTGGAGGATGCCTGTTTTGACAGGCCTTGCTGTGCTGTACAAGCACACGTTTGGGACAGGCCAGCTGGTCTGCTTTCAGCTTCTAAGAAAAGGAGTCACCAATTGCAATCAATTGCTTCCAGGGAAGCTTCAGACAGGCAGAGACACAGCCAGGAGGGCCGGCACAGAGTCATTGTTTCAGTGGTGATAACACAGAGACAAATCTACAGCCGGTGACTCATGGGGAGTGTTAGCAGAGGTGAGTATTATTTCCACTGTCGTCCTTTCCTTCTAGCAGCCACCAGACCCTGCCTCGGTTGCATCACCCTGGCAGGAATGAGGATGGTAAAATGCAGGCTACACCCTGGACTTGGCCAATCGAACCCAGCAAGAGACCTGGCACCTACTCCCTTCTCCAGGATCCCTGCTGTAAGTGCTTTTAGGGAAAGCAGTTTCCCCTCAGGCCTCAAGTCATCCCAGTCCTGAGAGGTGAGACAGAGCATGCATGGGAAGGCAAGGCACCCATCTCCTCCCAGCCGCCTCTCCAGAGCCAAGCAGGGTGGCTCAGGTTCCAGCAACTGCCTGGGCACAGGCAGCACAGCCAGGTCTTCAGTGTCCCTGGCACACTGCCCCAGAGCTCTGCCCAGGCAAGCACCACTGCTCCTTCAGGAGCACCAACAGCTCTAGCTGTCCAAAGCCAAGGAGCTGTTTGTCTGCTCCCCCTCTAACTGCTCATGGATCTTGACATTTTGGAGAGAGAAGGCATTTAAGACATATCAAGAAGTGCCATATGGCTGTCTGAGAGGGAGCAGCTATTTCCACACAGAGCAAGCCCAGATGTTGCTCTAAAGCACCAGCATTAACAATCCTGAATCAACACTACACTATTGCAAGCTGGGGGATTGAGAAATGCATCAACAGCTTTGGGATTCCCCAGGCAAACTCACGAAGTGCAGCACCCACTGGGCTCCCTGCCAGAAGCAAGCTCTGTGCTGCAGCCATGCTCGTAGGAGCAGGGCACAGACACTGCACCGCCACGCTGCCAGGCAGCTGCCTGCAAAGCTTAGAGGGGGTCAAGTCTGCCTGTCCCCCATGCTGTGCCCTCCAGATGGGACACTGGGACTGCAGTGCTGGGGCAGTCAGGAGAGAGGACAAGGCAGCTTCTCCACTGTCTGCAGCCCCCCGTCCACAGGGGTCAAGTCACTCCTGCAGGGGATGCCAAAGGCTCTCGGCTCCTGCTGGGCAGCACTTACGACACCTAATGGTGGTTTAGCTGAGGAGCTCAGCTGTGACCTGGGAACACGGCTCACTTGAGAGCAAATAAACCATACCACTGCATGACCAGTCTGCAATGCCACTGCGAAAGCATTCAGGGTCCCCGTGCAGGGGCAAAGCGCTGTTACCTGTGCCTGGACAGCAAGGTGAAATGCTCCTTTCTTGAATGGCAACAAATCCCCTGTGCAGTTCCTCGTGCCTTCTGGGTACACCCACACCTTCACCTGTACATGGGGAGATAAGGTTCTGCTCCAGCAATCCACTTGCAGTGCTCCCTTCCTGCTGGCCAAGCCACCAGCCAGCCTTGCCAGGAGCTGCAGGTGGCTGTAACTTCAAGCAAGCCAGCATCAGGAGTGCCACATCCCCCCATGCCACCCCAGGATACCCAGGCACATGCCACCCTGCCAAGCACCACAGTCACACTCACATTGTCAGTTGCCATAGTCTTGGCCACCTCTGCCATCACCATCTTGGCGCTGGTGGTGCTCTTCCTGTTGATGAAGATGACACCGCCAAGGTAGATGATGAGCCCCACAGTGCCGGCGTACATCAGCTCTTTCTTGCCCACCTGGACACAGTCGTCGGGCAGGACCTCCATCAGCCCTAACGTGATGGCAGAGGGTGAGAACCAGCAGCTGCCACCCCCCCATCCTGCACTTGGATAGGACAAGAGACACAATCCGAGGTGGGGAGGGGACAAGCCAGTGCCTTGTTTCTCTGCTGGCTTCTGCTGCCATCAACAGAGCAGATGGAGACTCAGCACGCAGCAGAATTACAGGGGCAGGGTGGCTGCAGGTCATAGAAAGACCTCTCAGGAGGCAGCTTACTCCTCAGCCCTGCAGTGCCCAGCGAAGCCGCCCCCCATGCCTGCCTGCCTGGTACACTGACGGGTACACTAACGCGTACACTGACGCAGGTGCTAGGCCAGCCAAGGCTATCAGCGAGGCAGGGATGTAAAAGGGAGCTGAGAAGCACCTGAAGCTGAGCAGTACCTGGGGTGCTGCACAGGGGTGTGATTGCTCAGAGTGAGCAGAAGACACTTCCTGCAACCAGCACTGACAGAGAAAGCTGGATTAGTTGGCTCGGTAGCACAGACCAGCCAGGGCAGGGGGCTGCTTGGCCAGGAGATGCGAGCAAAATTTCTCTGATGGTGAGCAAGAGAACTGCTCCCTCCCTCCCACCAGCTCCTCACCCATCATGTCGAGGATGCTCTGGTGGTTGGACACAATGATAGCAGGGCCCTCCACCTCAAAGTTCTGCAGTCCCTTCACCTCAAACCTCAGGCCAAAGAAATACTTGAAGGTCTTGACCACAGTTTTGATGATTCTGCAGAAGAGAAGAACAGTCAGCAGCAGGGCAGGGAGGTGACAGGGTCTGCTATACCCAGGGTGGGCAGAAGGAGACAAGAAGAGCTCTGTGACAGGGAGCCTCCAGTCTCATTTGCCCTGTGGTCCACCCAGATGTCTGGTCTGCATGGTCCCACGTGCTCAAAGCACTTTGGTTGCATGCTAAGCACCATCCACTCCCAGCGTGGGAATTTTACTGGAAGCCTGGGGGAAGCCAATTGTAACTTTGAGGCCAGTACAACTAGACTTGATGGCCCATGCTTCCTTCAAGCTGACAGCATCAGCTCACACCCAGGCTCGCTACGGGCTCTTCAGAAGAGGCAAGTCCAGCCTAGCGTAGCTGCAAGAGCCCTGCAAACAGAGGGCAAACTGGAAGCCCTCCAAAGTCCAGGAGGGAGAGACGTTGGTTTCAACACTGGATCAAGGACCACTCCTCCTGCTGCCAGTCCTGCTCATTTAGTGCTGTTTGTTTCCCCCTGTGCCATGGCTGTAGTCTCCTCTGATGCTACCTATGTTTTCCTTCTGCAACCAGCAGAGCCCACAAGTTGTTCAAACAGTTCTACTAGGAGCTGCCACTCCCAGCGTGTGGGTATTAGCCTGCATACCCATCACCCAAGGAAGGCTCTGCCAATTCTCCTCCTTGCAGTGCTGGAAGATGCTGCTTAACAATACAAACAAACACGGGGTGTCACGACCCCAGGGGAGTCCAAGAAAGGAGGAGAATGAAGGTGAGAAACACTTCCCTGTACGACAAAGATGCAAGCAGCAAACGGGATGCTCCCCATGCAGCCTGGCAGAGGCTAGGTGCCCCCGGCAAACCCATCTTCAAGCAAGTAGCTTTTGCCTGTCAGTTCACTTCCCCAGTGGATCTACAGGTTTGTCCACAAAGCTCCCAGCTTTCTTCCCCTGTGTTTGAGAGCTGGGGGCCCAGCTGCCAGGAGACACCAGCAGCTCCACTCAGCCCTGCCAACGCATCGAGCAGGCTGCCATGCCCTTGCTGAGCACACCCAGCCCAGGCTCGCCGGCCGAGACCCTGCCAGCCCATGGGAGCAGGGCCCATCTACGCCGCCCCCAGACAGGTGGGAGCTGGGGACCCTCCAACTGGGCCAAAGGACACAGCCAGAAGCTGGCAGCACACAGGGGCTATTTTGGGCAGGGATGCAGCCATTCGCCAGGACAGGAGGCAGAGGAGCTTGCACATGAACAAAGCCTCCAGGAGCAGCCACCAGCTCTGCTCTGCTCTCCCCTAGAGCAGATTCAGGAGCTGACCTGCCCGCCAACAAGCACCTGGATGCCCTGTCTCAGGGCCCACCTTCTCCCTGGCAGACAGGAGATGGAGCTTTCCTCCCTGCAGGAGGAGACCGAGGGGCAGTGTCAGCTTCTCCCCCACCACAGGGTCCAGCCAGAGGGTTGCACAGCACCATCAGCCTGGGAAGCACCCATCACCCGAGGTGGGAGGTGAGCACCCAGCCAGCATCTCATCCTGGCTGGCAGCAGCACCCAGCATCTGCTCTCCAAAAGTATCCCCACCCCTGCCTCCAGCTCTTCAACCGCACACCTTCATCAAGGTGACTTTCCCTGGCTTGCTCCTACCCACAGTGGGGTTCATTTCTCTGTGGGGTACCCCACCACACAGGCACTGACTTGGACATGAGTTCAGGCAAGGCCAACACCCGCAGGAGACACAGCTGAGTGACACCACTGCTGTCAGTCCCCCAGCATTCAAACTTGCTGCAAAGGTTAGAGCCGCACCCAGGGAAAGGACACGGGGAGGTGCCCAGGCTGCAGAGCTCCCAAGCACCAGGGGCCTGCACCGAGGTGATGTGAGTGCAGTCCAGGTGAAGAGACACGGGGGCAGGTGAGTGAAGGCAGGGTGACACGAATCGGTGAGGTCATGGTGGATGCCATGCCACCAGACTGACCTAAATCCCACTTCTCCTCCCTTCTGACTGCCAACCGAAGAAGAGGTCACTGCTCTGGAAGTCACACTGCTCGGTAGCTGCTGGGAGAGGCTGGTTACACATTACTCAAGAGCAACCATCCAACTTCCCCCTGCCAGCAAGGAGCCAGTGTTTCCTTGCACAAGATGTGGCCTCAGCCACTGAAAGAGGCAAAGGGGCAGAGCCCAGAGCAAGCAAAGAACTGGGTGACCGGCAACCCTGCTGAGCTGGCCATGCCATCCACAGGGTTAAGCGGATGGGTCCTACTCCCCTCCAACCCTGCAAGCAGCTTCTCTGCTGGTATGAATGATCCTGACTTGGTGCAGTCACAGCTGCAGAGCGCTGTAAATCTGATGCACTTATTGCCAGATGAAAAATGTGCTTTTTCAGTGCATCCGTATCAGCCTGGGTCTGAAAACCAGCAGCCCTGACTTCAGGTGCTCTGCTCCGCAGCCTGTGACAGAGGCCTTTTTAGGATCCTCTGATTTTCAGAGATTAATGAAGTGTGCTTACCAGATTGGAAGCTCTTGCAAGAGGTTTCGCCGCTAGATAAACAGCTCTATCGGACACAGAGGGCAACCTCTTCCAAGTCACACCAGCTTGGCACTGGAGCCAGGAGCACAGCAAGGACGGGGTGTTCTGCACCAGGCAGCGACGCTGTTATCACTGTCTGTCCACCAGCACATGCTCTGCTCCACCTCCTTCCCCGAGCCAGAATAAGCAGGCTGGGATGTTGTAGAAATAAGGAGCTCACTGGATCACCTCAGCCACAGACCTCCCAGGGGCTGGGATACATGACCAGGATCATCAGCCAGTGCCAGCACATGGAAACGATGGGCTTAAGTTACAGGAAAAGGGCGGTTCTGGCCAAAATTCAGCTCTGAGTTTCAACATGAGGAGTTGTCCAGTGCAAAGAGCTCTTGTTCCCAAAGAGTTCCTTTAAGTTTACAGGAGATTTACAAAGTTTTAGGGGTGGGGAAGAAAAAGAGAGTGTCTCCATAACTAACATCATAAATTCTCCCAGCTGCAAAGCTGGTTGCGCATTGGAAAGCTGCTCCTGAGTGAGCCAAGACAACCAAAGCTGGAGGCAGAGCTAGGCTGGAGATCCCAGAGCAGATTGCCACAGCACCAGAGCGGATCACAGAACATGGGCTCAGGCGGGCAGGGCAGAGCCCACAGGGCAGCACGTCAGTGCCCTGCGCCCACTCGCTCCGCCCTGAGCCCTGCCTGCGAGAGCCACACCGCAAAGCAAAGTCCAGCTCCACCAGCTGAGACACTGCCCAACCTTTGATCCAAAAGGATGTATTAAGGCAGCAGGGCTCCCCTTTCCCCCACACCCATATAACTTGGCCTGGACACAGATGGTTAGAATAGGTAAAAAGCTGCCTATGGAAGAGCAAAGCAAGGAGCCCAAGTTCTCCTGTGCTGCCAGCAGTAGTGCCAGCTCTGCCCTTAAAATGTGCCTTCGCACGTAGAGGAGCTGCTCTTCTCCAGCAGCAGCTCAGTCACTGCCCCAGGCGCCCTGTCACAGGACACATGCAGCAAGGCCTGACAGCAACAAGTGCCCCAGGCAGCTGCATGGCCGCCATGCTCCTTGCACCAGGCCGAGGACAGCATATTAAACTCCATCTGCCAGCAGTCTGCCTCCTGACACAGCCGCCACTTCTGGAGGGGCAAAAACCCCCAAACAAACAGTGCTGTCGCACAGCTTTCCCCAAAACCTGCGTGGGCCCTGGAGCATGGCCCCTTGCCACCATCCTCACACCTTCCAGGCCCCACTGAAGGGCGTTCATCCCCAAATGGGGCTCTCCAAAGGTGAGGGCACAGCTATGGGCCGGAGCAGCCCCTCACCGCAGCCCCCAGCACTCCCCGTGAGCCAAGAGGCAACCTCGGCACCACCAGGGCGGGCACCCGAGGGCCTGCTGTCACAGACCTGAGGTAAAAGGAGGCCACCACCATCCCCCCCGAGGCCCCCACGCAGGGGCTGGGCCTGAAACCGATCTCCCCAGTTTGTGTTTCACTCGGCCCCGCCATCGCGCCCGCCCCGCGGTTTCCACGGGGCTGGCTCACCCCCGCCTCGCCCGGGGCACCCCCCGCTCACCTCATGTTCTTGACGGTGCGGCCGCCGTTGACGAGGAGGCAGACGGGCGCCGTCAGCGCCGAGCAGACGATGCACAGCAGGTAGTAGAAGCCGATGCGCAGCACGAAGTTGACGGCGGGGCTGAGCTCCATCAGGACGTGGAGCAGCAGCAGCACCGCCGCGCCCCACAGCAGCCACCCCAGCTCCATGCCACCGCCCGACCGCACACACCGGCCCAGACGCCGCCGCTACCGCCGCGCCGAGCGGCGTGGGCTGCCCCCGCCTTATGTGGGCGGTGCGGGCGGCCCGGCCCGGCCCGGCCCTCCCGCCGCCCCGCCGCTCCCCTCAGCCGGGGCGGGACGGTCCCGCCCGGGCGCGGCGGGAGGAGCGTGGGGGTCTCTCATGGGGACCCTGAGGGCGTGGGGTCCCCTCACGGTGCTATGGGAGTCTGGCTCCCCTCATGGCGTGGTGAGGAGGGCTTTTGGTCCCCTCACGGTGCCGTATGGGGGCTTTGGGTCCCTCATAGTGCCGTATGGGGGCTTTGGGGGTCCCTCATAGTGCCGTATGGGGGCTTCGGGGGTCCCTCGTGGTGCCATGTGGGGGCTTCGGGGGTCCCTCGTGGTGCCATATGGGGGCTTCAGGGGTCCCTCATAGTGCTGTATGAGGGCTTTGGGGGTCCCTCGTGGTGCCATGTGGGGGCTTTGGGGGTCCCTCATAGTGCCATATGGGGGCTTCAGGGGTCCCTCATAGTGCCGTATGAGGGCTTTGGGGGTCCCTCGTGGTGCCATGTGGGGGCTTTGGGTCCCCTCATGGCATGGTGTGGGGCTTTTGGGTGCCCTCTTGGCATTATGTGGGGGTTTCAGGTCCCCTCGTGGTGCCATGTGGGGTCTTTGGGCCCCTCCTGGCACGGTGTGGGGTCTTCGCATCTGTCACGAAAACTCGCAACTGACTGAGGTCAGCATGGGTGAGTTGTGAATATTCGTGACAGGTTCCCACTGGCCACATCTCCCTGCCCCTTGTCTCACCCATGGTGTCCACTGGTGCTTGATGCTGGTTTTCCACCAGCACAAACGTGCTGAGCCGGAGGGAGCTTTCCTCACTGACGCTGGGACGAGGTCAGGATCAGGCCCAACAGCTTTGTAGGTGCGAAGCTGGCAAGAGAGATGAAAGCATTTGTGCTGGAACTGACACAAACTGTTTCACTGGCCTCAGCAGGTTTTGCAACATTTTTTATAGCAAAACCCCAGTCCCGTGGGTGGTGGTGATTTCCCTGGGGTAAGATGGGATGCTGGCGCTGCAGTCCCGAGCATCCTCTTGGTATTCGCAGCTTCGCAGCTCCTGGAAAACTCAAGGAAAAGCGATTGTCCCTCTGCAAATAACCCTCGTTCCCTTGGATCTCCCTAGGCTCCACAACAGAGGTAGCGGGCTGTTCCCAAATGAGTTGTCACCAAAACAGAGCGGGGCTCGCTGCATTTTCCCTGCCCCTCAGCAGCTTTAGCTCTTGAAGCAGGAGACAAACTCCTTCTCTGCTGGAGAGCTCAAGGCCAGCACTCCCTACGGCTGCCAGGCAATGACATCTCAGAGCTGGTCTCATGATTCCTGCTAATGCCACAAAGAACCCTTATTGTATTAGCATCTCGATGCAGCATTAGATTAATCCCTCCAGCCCGCATCGTACAGGCTGTTCAGAGAGCCTTGCTCCAGCGCCGTGCCAGCCAGCATATGCCTGGGAAGTCACTGAGACCTTTTCAGCTGAACATACGCTGGCCCAGGGCAATTCTGCATTATCCTCATGACTTTCGCTTTTGTTGACACAGGAGGAAAGTCACTGGTGATCTGTCACAGGGGCATCGTGCGAGCCGATCCGCTCGACTCGCAAACGCTGGCTGACATTAGGAAACTGAAATGCAAATTCCAGCACGGTCGCGGCGCCGACGGCAAACAGTATTAGCAGATATGGCGTGGTGGAGATGGCAGTTGCGCGGTTGCTTCATGTGTGGGCTCCTAAAGGAGCTTGGCTGTAATTCCCTTCTCCCCATGCTCTCCAACAGATTATCTAGAGTAATGCAAATGAAACGTTTAATATTAGTCTGTAGCTCCAGGAAGGGGAGTGATTTCTGATGCCAGATTAGAAGCCAGACATGGGCCTGCCTGCTAGCAAGCAGAGCTGTCACGCTGAGTTATTTCATAAGGCAAGCGGTTATGCTGCCAGATAACGACAGCCTGTGCATCAACATTATCATAACAAACTGCCTGACGAAAGAGGGCCCGTGAGCCTCAGCACGCTGCGTAACGCAACAGGGATCGCGTCATCACCCCTGAAACGCGGCCGTTTTTGGGCAGAGGCAAAGGCAACCCCCTCCCTGCCCTCCAAAGCCTCAGCAGCCAGAATGAAGCAGTTCCAAATTCTTTTTTTAAAAAAAACCAGCTTACTAGATTGTGCTGCGTGTTTTGCATATTTAAACTACTGACTGAATTATTCAGATGCGTTGCAAGTGTACCCTGCACGTAGTCTGGCTGAGCGGGGTCCAGAAACACTGGCAGGAACGAGCACCCGGCCAGCGCCGAGCAGGCAGTACATTCTCTGCGGCAGGCGCTGCCTGTTGAGGGTGCGTGTGGCACCCAGGGCCTTCCAGCACCCTCAGCGGAGACCTTGAAAAACTACCTCGAAAAGGTAAAAGAGTGCTAACAGCAAAGCATGGTGAGCAGAAGGGTCCGTGCAGCATCGCTGATGGTGGGATTTCTGTGGCTGGGTCCGTGAAAAGCCGTAAAGCCGAGAGCGTTACCCTTGGCCTTAGTTTTCTCATGTCTTAAAATAACCTGGCTGTGTTCTTTAATCTTTTATTTATCTTAATTTATTGCTTCCCTTGGAAACAACATGTGACCTCACTTTTGGTGACTTGCTTCTGACTGGAAAAGAAATGGAGCCAGGGAGAAGGTCTCCCACACACGCGGGGAGAAGGTGAGTGGAGAAGGGAAGAGAGGGAAAGCACTCAGCAGGGTAGGAAGGAAGGAGAGACACGTCCATCGCCTGGCATCGCTGTGCAGGGCTGAGCAGGTTGTAGAGCAGCGGGAGGCTCGAGGCCGGGCGGGCGGGTGCTCGGCGAGGACCCCCCGGCAGGCGCAGGCTGTGCCGAAGCAGGGCCGGGTCTGTCTGCAGAGCGGCGTCTCGCTCCCCGCTGCCTCACCGCACGTCTGCCCTTGACTTCCCGCGACGTCTTTGGCAGCTCTGCCCGGCGGCCTGCTTCTCTTCGCCTCCTGCCAAGGGACGTGTGTTGAAAGCAGCAGCTGGGTTTGGTGACATTAAAAGCAGGGGGAGGAGGAAGCAATCGGCCCAGCTTCGTTCTTGGCCATGCCAAGGCACGCATGTGCGTGGCTTGTGAGCCCTCCCAGCTAGGGCTGATCACGCGGGCAGCATGAAGCCCCGGGTTGCTCAAGCTCCTAGACAGCAACCCCTGCTGCTGCGTGGTGCAAAGCAGCCTCGATTGCTAGGGACCTGGGGACGGTAAGGTGATCCATGCATCTGATCTAACTTCTTCCAGACCTCTGTCAGTCCATCCATCCATCCATCCATCCATCCATCCATCCATCCATCCGTTGATCCATCCTCTCCCCTCTTTACCTGTCTCAACTGGCAGCTGGCTTTGCGAGATATCTCGGAGCCTGGTGTCACTGAGTCTCACCTCTGTGCAGCTCAGGGCACATAAAACAGCCCAGCATCACGATACAGATGTGGTTACGCTGCTATAGCTTGCTCCCACGTGGGCAGAGGTATAGACTGGTAACCCGGACCATCTTTGTGGTAAGCGAGGCTGCCCTAAGGGCTGACACCAGTAGGATGGCATCACTGAAATCTTCTCCTCAAAGTGTTGGTCTGGCAAAGACAGTGAAGACATCTGGCCTGGGCTGTGCTGTATCTACTGCTGTGCACAGCAGGGCCCGCTGCAGGCTGCTCGGCAAGGCAAGGATGGTGGCTAAGAGCAGTTTGTGCAAAGGATGTGGGTGAATCCCGTTTCCGTCTCACTTGATTCAGCCTAAAAGGGCACCAGTGCATGGGGGGTGAAGGCCTCCTGCCGCTCCTCGTGTGGGTGGCATGGGAAGCCCACGGCCGAGCCCACGCTTGCACAGGCAGAGCTTCAGCCTGACCTCCAGCTGCTGCGTTGGCTCCCGCTGCCTCGTGGCCACACTCCCTTCGAGTGCTTGTAAGTAATAACACGTCAGCGCTCTCGTGACAACAGAGTAAACACTTGGGGAGGAACTGGGCTGTCGGCTCGGTGCGGTTTGGATGTGAGCATTGCAGTTACCAGCAGGGCTACATAGCAACAGGGCTGCACAAAAACCAGAAGCCTGAGATTGCTAAACTGCCCCGGTGCCGGGGTTCTGCATGCACAGCGTCCGCTGGTCACTGGAAAGAGAAAGAGCCTGGGAGAGTTTGACTCTGGGACCACGCAATTAAGAGAGAAACATATTGCAAAAGTGTATTAGATAATCGGAGCCTTCCTTCCTGCAACCTTTACTCACCTACAAATAACTGTTGAGAAAGTAAGTGCGTTATCTGCTGGGATGTTGGCTCCAGCCAGCTGTGGATTTATGGTCCCATTCGTCAGGGACTCGAGCACTTTGCAGGTTTCAGGGCTGTCGTGGTTTAGCCCCAGCCGGCAGCCAAGCCCCACGCAGCCGCTCGCTCACTCCCCCCCGGTGGGATGGGGGAGAGAGTCGGAAGAGCAAAAGTAAGAAAACTCGTGGGTTGAGATAAGAACAGTTTAATAATTGGAACAAAATAATAGTAATAATAATAATGATTTGTAATGAGAAGGAAAACAACAAGAGAGAGAGAGGAACAAAACCCAAGGGAGGGAAAAAGAAAAAAAAATTAAAAAAAAAAATTATACAACCGCTCACCACCCGCCGACCGATGCCCAGCCAGTCCCTGAGCAGCGATCGCTACCCCCCGGCCAACTCCCCCAGTTTCTATACTGGGCATGATGCCATATGGTATGGAATAGCCCTTGGGCCAGTTTGGATCAGCTGTCCTGGCCGTGCCCCCTCCCATTTCTTGGGCACCTGGCAGAGCACGGGGAGCTGAAAAAAGTCCTTGACCAGTGTAAACACCGCTTAGCGACAGCCAAAACACCAGCGTGTTATCAATATTATTCTCATACTAAAATCCAAAGCACAGCACTACAGCAGCTACTAGGAAGAAAATTAACTCTATCCCAGCCGAAACCAGGACAAGGCCCCACAGCCCACGCAGCCCCTGCCAGCCCTGCAGGAAACACCCCTGGTGCCTCGGGACACCCAGCCCTGCCGCGCCGAACACAGCGAAACCCTTCTCTCGGCTGTGCTTTTTAAAGGTCTGCTTTCTCGGAGCTTGTCCTACCTCTGCCTTGAAAAACTCAGCCAATTATTTAAATCCACGTAAGATACAAGGCTGATTTGGCACGATGCTTATCCGCACGAGGAACGTCACACGAGCAGCCCCATTGAGTGCCAGAGCTCCTCTGGCAGTCAGTGAGTCTGGAGATGGGTGTTTGCAGAGTCAATGCACCATCAGTCAAGGATTACTGCTAGGGCTTACACCCCACCGTGCTCCCCAACACTGGTTTTTATTTTTTTCTCCTGGCAGACTGTGCCAGAAACAGGAGACAGCAAAACTGTGAGGCTGCAAGATCTTACTGTTGCATTTGCATTTGTACGCCCGGGGTGGAAATCCCCCTGCACCTGATGGTCTCTGCAAGACAGCGCACCATCCGCCCCAGGCGAGGCTCTGAGTAAAATGAGAGTGTACCAAGCACAGGACACAGCCTTGGAAACGGCATCTCGTCTGCCTGCAGCACTCCAGCTCCTCCAGGCCCAAGGCTGTAAAACTGGAATTACTTTTTTTTTTTTTTTTTTTCCCCCAGTTGCTTTTTCCCAAATGACATGTATAAATAAAGGAAATCAAATTGTTTCTAATGGATTTTGTGCTAGTGGAAGGGGCTGGGTGGTTGACCTGGAGATTGATGGACTGAACAGGGAAGGCAAAGCCGTTAGCCAAGGGCTTCTCCTGATGGGCAACCTGGGACTGAGGAGGGGTTTGCTGTATCTCCCATGCCAGAAACCCTCATCCCAGGGAGCCACCAGCCAGCAGCAGTGTAACTTGCCCCATCTGGGCTAGATTCAAGTGATGGTGCTGAGCTCTGTGTGTGTGCGTGTTTTTCCAGGGCCGTGACTCTGTCAGGTGCTTATGGCCAGCGTGTGCCTGAGCGTGCCTGCTGCGTGCACCGCCGGTGCGACCTGCTCCTGAGACGGCAATCTCCTCTTCCCCTCCTCCCCTGCTCCCTTTGATCGCTTTGCTGTGGATGTGTAGTGGTAATTACAGCAAAGATGAAGATCCCATTTCCCCAGAGAGCTGCAGTAATTACCACGGCGCAGTGGCCCGTGAGAGCTGGAGCAGCGGGAGACTGGGGCTTTGGGAGTTGAGGCGAGATGTGGCCCAGAGAGGAAAGGGATGCTGATCTCCATCGGGATCTCCATCCCCGCCTCCAAAAAGGGCATTTCTCTTGCTCTGAAGCATCACTTGGCACCTGCTCGGTGCAGGCCCTGTTAGCAGGAGCCGTGCTCTGTCCCCGTGCTCCCTCCGGTGCACAGGCAGCGAGCAGCGTGCCGAGCATGGCGTTCCCAGGCTGCCAGACCTGCCGGCACGGTGCAGAAGGTGTACCAGTGCCCCAGGACTGAGCAGTACTAAAGGGCCTTTGGGCTAAGTCCGCAAGTGCAATTAAGTACCAGCTCAGGTTCTGCACCACAGGCTATTCCCCAAGCTGAGCTCAGCCCATGCCGGAGCCCCCGGCACCTCCGCAGCCCGAGCTTCCCGGGGCTGCTGGTTCCTCTGCCTGCGACAGCACGCACCGCTCACAGCAGGCGGCCGGTACCACCGCCTCTCTTTGCAGTCACCTTTGAAGGCGATCCCGTTCCCCTGCTCCTGAGCACGTCTCCAGTCCCCTTCTCCAGCTCTCCATGGGAAAATGGGCTCCAGCACCTGCACAGACACTCGGTGGGGCTGAGCACAGGAGGTGCTTGGAGAAGAAAAATGGGTGTTGCCACCACAGAGCAATGGAAATGTACTGACACCGTTGAGGCAGGGCGGGAGGGAGCGGTGCAGCCCGGGGCGCTTTCAGCACAAAGACCGTTTCTCTTGCAGACAACCCTAGTCTTGCCACAGGAATGAATTCTGGTCTTTCCTACAGCAGCAGCAGCACCACGGGCTGAGCCACCGGGCAGGGACTGAGCTCAAATGCCGGCACCCATTGCACCGCTGCCAGGCAGCGACCGGATTTAGCAGAAGCACGATGTGAAACCAGTACCCAGCACTTCGGGCGTATGAAATTAGTATCCAGCTCTTCCTGGGGTACTTGTGTGGGAACAGAGGGTCTGGGCGATTTGGGGTGCCGGGTAGGATGCTGGGGTACCTGGAATAGGATGCCACGAACTCCCCAGCTGGACGCCTCTCATTGCCCAGCCTGGCCAGAGCTGCCAGCGTGTTGCAACCAGCTCAGGATCTCCTCCAAGTGCCAGAGTCCAGCACAAGGTGAATTTTTTTCCTGGCAGATCTCCCTGCCACTGGAAATAAAACATGCGCACCTCAGTGGGCTAAAATCCACACGGGGAACATGTCCCCATGAAACAAACAGTTTCTCTCTTTCTGTTTCCCCTGTTATTGATTAATGCCTCTTAATGACTCCAGCTAAAAAAATCTTGTAGTTGCTGCCTGTCACGGAAGATCAATGGAGCAGCATTAGCGAGAGATATAGAGGCAAACTGTCCCAGGCGAGTTCTCTGCAAAAGCCATCTCTGGGAGCAGCACCGCTGCCTGCTCAATCAATAGTTCATCATGACCTCTCCCTCTTGCTTGCTTTTTTTCCCCTTGAGCTAGCTGGGCAGCAAAGGCTGCTCCAAGCTTTCACAAGGACTAGATTATAACTATCCCGATTGATCTGATATGTAAAGAATAAAGGGGCCTCTTAAGCCAGCTGTCTGCATTGGAAAAACTCAAGTGGCCGCGCAGACAGGGTCAGACCCTCATTAATTCCTGGATGCTCGGGACCCCGCTCATGCAGCGCGTGAAACCTGTACCGCAGCACTGGAGACAGTCAATTAGTCATGACAAATCCAATCCAACTTGTCCCCGGAGGTTTCCTAGTCAGCTGCCCATGCTGCCGGAGCCTTTTCATGAGTCCGTCACCATCGGAGCCACCATGCCCTGGCCCTCCCAGCACCCTTTCTGTGACACCTCCTTGTTTCTCCTGTTTCCCTTTCTCCAGAAATCGCGGTGCTCAGTGTGCGGGGAGGAGGGGGAAGCCCTTTGCTGCTTCCTGCATGCCCACCACCCGCCTGTGCCGTAAGATGCCGCAGCGAGCAGACGTGTGTCCCAGGTGAAGTGTGGCCATGCGTGGGGGTCCCGGGCACAGGAGGTGAGGGGGGGTCTCCTTTGCTCAGGCAGCCGCTGCCTTCTTGAAAACCCTTGTCCTTTCCCATGCCGAGCCTCCACACTCTCTCCTGTAGTCACCTGAGGTTAATAAACAGGCAGCATCTGGAAGGTGAAGGCTGACTTAAAAACCCAAGAGCTGTGTGTGTTCTGCTTTTGCACAGCACCGCTTAGAGATGCCGTGATATTTCCTGGCTCAGGCGGGCAAGTCCAGGCTGCGGCTCCAGATAAAATTTGTTTCCCGCTCCGTGTTGGTGCAGCTGGGTTGTAGCAATGCCACGGGTTACTCGATGCGGTTCTGACATCGGCTGGGAGACCCCAACCCCTTATTAACACATCAGCACACTGGGCACGACCCCAGGAGGCTGCAGGGGAGTCTGTGAGCATCTGAACGGCACTTGTGGGGCGAGGGACTGCCAGCCTTTGCCTGGCCTGTGCCGCACTGGCTCTTGTTTGCCGGGGAGAGGTGCCAGCATGCGTTTGGATGCTGTCCCTCTCTGAGCACAGTGGGCTGTGCGTGTGTCCTCACGCCGTGGCCCGGGTGCTCGTCCTGCCCGCGCACCTCTGTCTCCTCCATGGCCAGCTGAGCCCCATGGCCGCTTCCAAGGAAAGGCCCCCCAGCCAAGCCTGACTTTGGGAGTGAAATGCCCAGGGACAAAGCTGTGTCCTGGCTCTCGCAGCAACAGGAGGGCTCTGGCTCAGCATGGGGAGCAGTGTGGAGGGGCTGGGGGCTGGCAGGGGCTGTCTGCAGGCACCGGCAAGGGAGGAATCCCCTGGGTTGTGTTTCCTAGTGCAAGCCGTGACAATGAATAACTCCGTAACAGCTAAGCTTGTGCAGGGATCTGCCTGCTCAGCCTCCTTGTCCGTGCTCCTTTGCAAGCCCCTTTTCCTCCTCGGCTGGGAAGAGCCCGCGGTTGGCACATGACAGAAATCCTAATGAGAACATCTCCCCTTGCAGAGCCGCTGGGCTGGCAGAGCCCCATGGCTCCGGCCACAGCCACCACCCTTCGCCTTTAACCCCGGCGCTGCCTGCAGCAGAGCCCTCGGGCTGCCCCTCTTCCACCCCACGGTTCAGTGCCGGGGCTCTCGGTGAGCGGCAGGGGCGTCCCCAGGGTGTCCCCAGCCCAGGCTGCTGGTGGTGAACGGAGGGCAAGACCCCCAAACCGTCCCCAGCAAGCCAGGAGCTCCGTGGGGGCTGCCCGCCTGGCCCAAAGCGTGCAAGGAGCCCCAGCAGCCCCAGCTTTCGCCCCCCCACCCCCCCCCCAAATTCTGTAGTGCTTAATTACAAGTAGCAGGGATTTGGAGAGGAAGCAGAGGGGGCGAGCATAGGACAGATTGGAGGGAAGATTGTGCTGGGGGTGGCAGGGCTGTCAAGCCAGAAACACAAGAGCTGATTAGCATTTCTAATTATAACGGCTGCGCTCAGCCCCGTCAGGGCCCGTCAGGCAGGCAGAGGCAGCTGACAGCGTTGTGCAGAGCCAGCTGTGGATGCCGTGCAGGAAGCGCAGGCGATCAGCCTCAAATCCTTAAAGGATGCACAGAAAAGAGCATTAGAGCCCGGATCCGTCATCTTCTGAGCTGCGGCAGTGTCTGGGAACGCCGGGCGCCATCGCAGCCCCTGGGGCAGAAATCCCTCTGGTTCGTGGCCACGGGGCTGATCCTGACGGCACTGCTGGGAGAGGGGAGAGCGTGGGCAGGGGGTGAGCACGTGCCCCTCTTTTGGCTCTGAGTTCTGCACCCCCCTGCCAAGCAGCGGCTCTGGGCACTGCGGGCGATGGCATCGGGCTGCGCTGTCCCTGGCTGTCACCTGCCGCTGACATCCCACCCAGAGGAAGGTGGGTGGCAGAGGGTGCTCTGGAGGGGACGCAGGGACGGGTGGGTAGAGGTCCTTGCTCACAAGTCAGGGCTGCTCTGTACTTTGCTGTTAGCACTAGCTGGCAAGATAATTTATTCAGTATTGAATAGCATTATCATGTAATCGGGTAAATATTATGGGCCAGCAAATGAGCGTTACAGCTGTGGGTGCCCTGAGAGCTCCCGTGTCCCCAAGGCGCGGTGCTCTTGGGGACGTGCCCACAGAGCCACCACATGGCTGGGAAGTGGCCAGAGGCGAGCGTGCTGCACGCTGCGGGTTTAGCGGAGATTAGCAGGGCTTTCATGGCCTGAGTGACTCGGGAGAAACCGAAGCGGCTTAATCAAGGGAGCGAGGGAAAGATTCCCAGGGAGGAGATCAGCATCGACTGCTTTCGGCATCTTCTGGATGCTGACAGCTCCTCGGGGACCGCCTTCCCCACCTCCATGCCACTCGGAGCAGCTCTGGATGCCTGCCCGCTGCCGGGAGCCTGCCCCGGCAGTGCTGAGGGATTTTTGGGGAGAGGAGAGACCCCTTGCACAGGGGCAGCCCAGGCTGGGGAAGCAGGGTAGCAAAACGGGCATCTCCGGTGCCAGGTCCTCCACGTGCCTGGGATATAAACGGGAGACAGGCACCGCGGGGAGAGATCCCGCTGCCCTTCCGCATTGAATATAAGATATAATCACACCTGCAGAATTTTTATTACTCTTTTGATTGGATTAATTAATCATTCAGTGATAACCGCTCATTAGGCATTCCAACGATCAATACTAATCGCTTAATTACTTGGTGTATTACAGCTCGGGAAGGTCTGCTCATTCCTAATTAGATTCTCCGGACAATCCACCCCTGAACGTTGCAAAGCCCCGCAGCAGAGATCCGTGGCATTTCAAGCCTTTCTCAGCTTTGGCCCAGGCATGTCGTTTCCCATCTCCGACGAGGGCTTCACTCTGCCTGCGTGCACCATGCTCGGCCCCTGAAATCAGGGCTCAAGGTGCAGGGAGCTGCAGCAGCAGGGTGAGCCGGGGAGCGCTCGTGGGATGCTGCCGAGCCCAGGCAGCGGGAGTGACTTCATGCCACGGGCACAGAGGGGACTTCGCTGCAAGCAGCCGCCCCGGCAGGACAAATACCAAAAAGCATCTCTGTGCTTAATCCTGTTGAGTCTCAGCAGGCAGGAGTCGGGGCGGAGGTGAGGGGCCCAGGGAGGGCAGGGCAGGAAAGCTGACTGCCGCTGCTCAGCCTCACAAGATGGCTCCGAGGGTGGTGGGAGACAAATCCCGCTGAGGAAGGCTCAGGGGAGCCTGAAAATAACCATCTTCAGGCTGGAAGGGAAATAAGGAATTTATTGGTGCTTGAGTAAAAGGGCTATTTCCCTGTAGCTGCGAAGGAAAGCAGCATGTTGCAGCACCAGGACCCCCGGGACCCTCCTCATCCTCACAGCTGGCTCAGCTACCGGGCACCCAGCAACGCATCTTCCTGTCCCTGCTGTTTTCAAAATTACCAACCTCACCATAAAAAAAAAAAATAAATAAAAAAATCACAGAGGCTCTTTCTTTTAGTGGGCTAATTAAAACTAAAAATAAGCTGTGTAAGCTCCAGAGAACCATCCTGGCTTCAGCAGGACATAAAAACCTGCACGAACAAGAGCTGCAGGCAGATGAGGCAACGTTAACCCGGCCCCGTTACTGAAGCAACGCCACGGGCAACGTCTGCTCGTTCGGAGGCGAGCGCGGAGGTCACGGCGCTGCGCTGGCTATGCACAGCGTGAGAGCAGCGGGGATCTCCTCGACGCTAAAGGAAGGCAGCAAACAAGCTGCAGGATTTGGGGTGTTTTAGTTCGGTTTTGTTGTGATGCTCATTATTTATCACCGCTGATCAGATTAGGCCAGCACAGGCTTTTGCTAGTTAGTCCCCTGGCACCCGGCGCTTGACACCGAGTAGGAACCATTGGGTACGAAGCAACCAGCTTGTTTTCAGAGGTCATTTTGAGCCAAATTCAAATGGAAGGAGGCAATTTGCACCACGAAAAGGGGACAAATGGATAATCTGAAGAGTTGCTAATAGCGAGCGGGGAATTATCTTAACAACGGCCTCAGGGCTGACCCTCCCAGACCATTTTCCATCATATTTTCCCCTCTCTTTCCCCCCTGCTCTAGCTTGCCTGTGGATACTGCAGCCCCCCGGGATGAGAGCTGTCCCTGGCCTGTCCGCTCACCGCCTGACACAAAGCAGCCCCTGTCTCGCCTTGAGGTTTCCCTGCCCAGGCGCAAGGCAAACAGGGCGGACGGGCGCTGCTGCCGCTGCTCGGCTTGAAGATTCCGATGGGAGAACGGGCAGGGGCGATGGCCGCTCTCAGCCCTGGGGGGGGTGCAGCCCCCCGGGCCGTGCTCGAGGGTTACCCGCTGCAGAGTGGGGGGCTCTTCCAGGCTGCCACCCGAAATAGCGTTAAAGAAAACCTGGGAGTGCCGGGGGGGAGCAGCATCTCCATGCCCCCCCCTCCGCCAGGGTCATCAACCGGCCCTGCGGCGGGGGGACCCTGCCTGGGACTCCCGGGCGGTGGGGTGAGCCTGGGGGTGGGAGACCCGGGGGGGTGGGACCCCTGGGCTGGGGGGTGGGATCCCCATATGGGGAGCCCTGGGGTTGGGTTGACCCGGCGTGGGTGGGTCCCCAATCGGGACCTCGGAGCCGGTGGGGTGGGGGCTGATGCCGCGGGGCCGAGCCGAGCGGAGCCGGGCCGTGCCGAGCCGAGCCTAGCCGAGCCGAGCCGAGCCCAGCCGGGCCGAGCCGAGCCGAGCCGAGCCGAGCCGAGCCGAGCCGAGCCGAGCCCGGCGGCAGCCCCCCGCCTCCCCGGGCTGCGGCGGAGCTGCGTGCGCCGCCCCGCGCCGCGCCGAGCCGGGCGGAGCCGCGCTGAGCCCCGCCGGGCCGGGCCGGGCGCGCTGCGGCGGTGCGAGCGGGCGGCGCGGCTCGGCCCCCCCCCCGGCCTCCCCCGGTCCCCCCCGGCGGCGAGGAGGGGGCCGCGGCCGCCCCGGCCATGCCCCCCGGAGCCTGAGGCCCGCGGCCGCGGGGCGCCCGCAGCATGCGGAGGATCCGGCGGCTGGTGCATCTGGTGCTGTTCTGCCCCTTCTCCAAGGGCCTGCAGGTACCGGGGCGAGGGGCGGGGGGGGGGATGCAGCGGGCCGGGGGGGGGGGGTGGTCCGGGCCGGGGAGGGGGCGGGGGGGGCTCGATGATGCCCGTCTCCGCATCCCGGCACCGGCCGTGCACAAAGGGACGCTCCGCCGCGGTCCCCCCGCCGGCCGGTGC
The DNA here is from genome assembly GCF_035582795.1 of Mycteria americana. Lineage (NCBI taxonomy): Eukaryota > Metazoa > Chordata > Aves > Ciconiiformes > Ciconiidae > Mycteria > Mycteria americana. The sequence continues at coordinate 10,640,680 of NC_134381.1, read as the reverse complement.
AAGGGGCTGGGGGGCCGGGAACCGGCAGCGGGGGGACCTGGAGCGGCAGCGGGAGCCGCAGGGGTTGCATAACCCGCGCCGCGGTGCTGTGCTGTGCTGTGCTGGGGGAGCCGCACCGGCCGTGAAGCACCGGGGCAGCCCATCCGTCAGCCCGCATCGGCGAATGAAGCAGCCGACGCAGCAGTGCAGGGCAGGGCAGGCTCCTTCCCTCTCTTTTCTTTTCTGTTTTTTCCCCCCCTTCCCATCCCTGAGCTGCCGGGGGGGCTGGGGACCCATCTCAGCGCTCCGGGGACCCGGTGGTGACGGGGCTGGGGATGCTGGCCTGGGTGCTTTCTCTGCACCCATGGGATGAGAAACCCCGACTCTGGTGGAGGTCCTGGACCAGAGAGGTTGTCCCGCTGGAGGGGAGAAGGGGGGACACGGGAAGAGGTATCTGATGGGCAGAGGATGCTGGCAGGAGGTGGGTGCAGAGCTGGGGCAAAGCCCTGGGCTCACCGGGCGCGGGAAGGGCTGCACGGCCGAGAGGAGCGTTTAGAGGGGTGGCTTTGTGGGTCCCCAGGACAGCCGAGAGCCAGATGGGTGCTGCAGCTCTGCTCCCAGGGGAGATGGGCCTTTGGCTGCTGAGCCACCCCCGCAGGCTGTCTTCTTCCAAGACAAAAGGCCTGAGGAGCGGTTGCGTGGGGCTGCGGCGGTGGGCAGGGGCTGGGGACTGGGTCTGGCAGGGAGGGTGAAGCTGGGTGCAGAGTGAGGGTGGGTGGGAGCTGGGGGTAGCCCCTTGTGTCAGCGTCGCCTGCGCGGATACCCCATGGGAGGGAGGGTGACGGCCACGCCAAGCCGCCCCTGGGAGCACACCAGCCCTGGCGTGGCCCCCACCACCGGGACCTGCCGTGAAACAACCCCCCTGTTCCCAGGGCGCTGCAGGGGAACCACGGGGATGGAGCAGGATTTTGTGACGCTGCATCCATTTTGCCTTTGAAGTCAGCGCCGGCCCAAAGTCAATTCCAGGTCCCCCAGAGTCGCCCTAAAACTAAACACAGCAACTCACACGAGCGAAGGGCAACACCCTTTGGGCGCAGGCTGCCAGCTGAGGCGGTGGGCAGGGAAGGCAGCAGGCAGGGAAGCACCCGTGCCTTGAGACTGAGCCCCTGGAGGAAACCTTAGCACCAGCTATGAATCCAAAATACTACCAAAGCCCAGTGGAACGTCTCGTTTTGATGCATTCCCCACCTCCACATTTCTTGCCATCATTTAGGGGACAATGAAGCCAGCGCTCCCCATGCCATGCTCGGGTCACAGTCCTGACCCCCCTTCTGCCCCAGGAATGTGATGGATTCTAGGTCTGAATAATCAAAACCGGACATTTTGGCCATTCCAGGGCTTTGCTGCCCCAAGCCGAGTCTCTACTGGGAAGTCCATGGAAAGGGCCCCTTTGCTGAGGGCAGGGGGCCTGATGGGTCACGTACCCACCACAGGGGAGTTTTCGGGGGACTGCTGTGCTGGGGAGCATCTCACGGGTCGCAGTGGTGTATGTCTGACTTCAGGGACTTGAGCTGGTTTTCAGCTCACAGGAGCAGCCACCCATCCTTTGTCTTTGCCAAGTCCACGCCGTGGTCAGGTTCTCTTTACCAGGTGTTAATTAGCGGTGCCATTGCCATCGACAGTTAAACCGGGCATCGCGGCCTGCTTCGCACTTTGGCATTTCCAATTAACGTGCACGATGTCGCGATCTCGAGGCAGACCTGCCTGCTTTCACCCTCGCCTGCCGATTCCTGTGAAGCCTGTTCGTCGGGGCCGGGATGAGCCGAGCCGCTGGCTGCAGCCGGTGTGGCAGGAGGCTCCACCGCCTCCGGTTACTGCCGAGGGGCAGAGCCCTTACAGAGCTGGGCAAGGGGCCAGGGAGGAGGCATTTTGGAGGTGGGAGCGGTTTTGGGCTACAAGACCCAAGCGAGGATCCCTGGCAGGTTGTAACGGTGCCGCATCCGCTCGGATCCAGCCCTATCCCAGCAGCAGGTCGCGGTCTCACCAGCTGATGTGGTGCAAGGAGAGAGGAGGGTTTGGAGGTGGCCACTCTCCAAGGGCTCTCTTGGCCTGGCGAGAAGCAGGAATTGTCTATAGAAACCAGAAGGAATGGGGTGTTTGACGCAAGGATTAATTCCCTGCCCTTCAGAACCGCCGGGGATCTGCGCTGCGTTACACGGGTCAGGTAAACAACCTACGTTGCGGGGAGGCCAGATGGCAGCAGCGCTGCTGTTACAGGGGCAGAGGGGAAGAAATGAAGCCAGGAAAAGAAAATCATGCAGCGAGCCTCCGAGACGTTTGCGTGGAGTATTGTCCATGCGCTTCCAGGTTCGTTACTCGCCCGCTCCCACACGGGAGCTGGCAGCGGCAGCCTCCCGTGCCCGTGGGGCTTTGCAAGGGGGGGGGGGGTCTGCTGAGAAGGGTCCCCCCGGGCAGGAGCAGAGCCTCTCGCAGCCCTGATGGTGAACCCCGGGGTTGCAGAGGGCAGCGGGCTCTGCCCTTGCGCTTGGCAGGAGAGCGGGCATACGCGACTGCGGTTCCCGGGCACGGGGATGCCTGGCAGCCAGCTCCTCACAGCCCAGCGCTGTAATCTCCTTGCTTTTAGGGAATTTTAAGTGACCTACTTGCAGCAGGAGTTGCGTAATAGACTGGTGAATATATATAAAAAAGGCTGAAGGTTTCACCAATGCTCAGGTTGGTTTGTCTAGGGGAAGTTGTCCTTGTCCAGCCACTGCCGACCCGTGCAGAGCCCCGGCCTTCACCAGCGTTTTCTTTTCCTTCCAGAATCGCCTCCCGGGCATCAAGGTGAAATACCTGCTGGTGGTGTGGCTGGGCATCTTCGTGGGCAGCTGGGTAGCGTACATGCATTACTCATCCTACTCCGAGCTCTGCCGCGGCCACGTCTGCCGGATGATAATCGTGAGTGGCAGCCAGCAGCCCCCGTGGCCACGCTGGTCCCGGTTCGGGGTGAGCGGGGCTGCGGGAGCCCCGTTTCCAGCCCCCCAAGCCCTGTGCGGTGTTTGGAGCCGGGCAGGCAGTGCTGGGGCAGCATCCTGCACAAGAGCTGGGCTGAGGAGCCCTCCTGGCAGTTGATTCCCCGACACCGTCCCCGGCGTCACGTGGAGCTCGGAGCGGGAGAGGTGACCTTCTCCTGCCAGGGCGACGGCGAACCAATTTAATGAGATGTCGGGGGGAAGCAGGGCAGGGCAGGCCAGGCAGACGTGGGCAGATTAATGTCTGTGGAGATGAAGTTGCAATGTCAGAGCAGGGTCTGCAGGCAGGGAGAGCATCACGCCAGCCCTCCCCGAGCTCTGCAGAGCCAGAGAAAAAAGGGGAGCAGCCAGCCCGTGGGTACCTCTCTGCAACTGCTGATGTGCCCTAAAGAAAGCACCAGCCTGCATGAAGAGCAGACCCCTCGTGGGAGCTTGGCTTGGTGCGTTTTGCCCCTCCCCGGGGTTTGCAGTGGGGTGCAGCCTGCTCCCCACAGCATCCCCGGGGCCGGCAGCCGAGCGGGGCCCCCCCGGGACTGCTGTGTGTGCGCCGTGGCAGGGGAGCAGGTCGCCCACCCAGCCCAGGCGAGGAGGGGGACGGCAGGCTGTGTCTGCAAATGCCTCGTTCATCAATCCTTCAGCAGAGAAGGGAGGCAGGAATTGCCATAACAACGACGATCGTTTAATTTGATTTTCTGCATGACTCTGACCACGGGGTCCTGGGCGCTAATTCCTGCTCTGAGCTCGGGGTTTAAGACACCGTGTCTGGCCGTGTCCCCTGTGAGCCGGTCTGAGGGTTAATTCCCATCCAACATTGGGGGGAAAAAACCAAGGGAAAAGATGCAGTGAATTTCTGCAGCTCCTGTTTCCAGCCCTGAGGCTGTTGTGCCCTCGCCAAGAAGCTGCAGAGCTGCAGCCTCTCCTGCCCAGGGATGCCTCCAGCTCCCCACCCAGCCGCCCTGCTTGCGGATCAGAGCCACCCTCTGTCCCTGTCCCCACCCCAGCCCGTTTCACAGCAGGGGCTGCTGCTCTGCTGAGCAGCCTGAGCCCGTGCATCCTCATCCTCGCCCAGCTCCACGCTGCCCTCTCCTCCAGCCCTGGAAGCTCCCCTAACCCCCTGGACTTGCAGCAGGAGCACCCAGGAGCAAATCCCCTGCGGTCCCTCCAGCAGCACGGGGGGTCCCCGCCAGCCCAAGCCCACCTCGCCCGAGGCACCGAGCCACCCCAAAGGGCCCTGCCTGCAGCCGGGAGCTCTGCCCACAGCTGCTGCCCGTTTGGCCGGGGCTCAACCCTAGGTATGCCTACACACTCTTCTCCCCATGTCTCCCCCCTTAAAGTCGTTGCTCTGGGGCCAGTGGAAATATTTGGGTCTTAGCGCAGAGATTTTGGGCTGGGATTTCTTTGGAAGACAGAGAGCGGGGAGTTTGGGGGCGCGGGAAGGGGCTGGACTCTGAGCAACTGGCACTCCATCTCCCTGATGAAAGTCTGAGCACAAGGTGCTCCCCTCCCTCCCAGAAACCCTGAACTGGCCGAAATGGCTGCCAAGATGCAGACGTCGCCCGAAGCCACTTGCACGCCATGCCGGCACTGCCGGGGCCCCCCGCGGCAGGCGGCACCTCGTGGGCTGCCAAACCCAAGGCCAAAGTGATATTGGGATGGTGACCCCGAGCAGCCCCTCTGTGCTGGAGAACCTCAGAGTCCCAGGAAAGAAAGAAATTGTCGGCAATTGCAGATACTGTTCTCGCCTGCAGCAGCCTGCGTGGCTTTGCCTCTTTTAAGGTGTATTTTTCTCTTGTGTAAGAGACTTGCATGAACTCAGAGGAAACGGGCTCACCGGGGATGCGATGGTATTGATGATGCTTTCGGTTACACGCAGTAAATTGAAAAACCGAAGTTCCAGCCCCAGCCCTGCTGCAGGAACGAGGGGTGAGGAGTTTGGGCAGAGCAGGTGACGGGAGCAGGGCTGGTGGCCGCAGGGGAGGCCGGGCGTGCTTGGGGTGCCCCAGATCACGAGCTGTGGGACTGAGCCTGGACCTGTCGCACTTCTTCGGGCAAACGGGGAGCTGCTCCCGCTGAGCTCCTCTCTCTGCCTTCCCCTCCACAGTGTGACCAGTACAAGAAGGGAATCATTTCTGGCTCCACGTGCAAAGACCTGTGTGAGGAGCGCAGCCTCCTCTTCCAGCACTGCCTCTCCTCCTCTCCTACCCAGCAGGTAGGTCTGCCCCGCCGGGGAAACCACCGCACGGCAGGGGATGGGTGCAAGCATCAAACCTGGGAAATGTCCTCCTCCACCCACCCGCATGTCTGCTCCTCACCCCATCCCCGGTACCCGTCCCAAACCAGAAACCAGTTCTCTGCACTTGCTGTTGTTTTTCTCCTCTCTCCGCCGTGTCCCCTCTCCTTTGCTGTAGGTTTACAGTGGGCTCTGGAGGGAGACGGAGGTGATCATCAAATGCGGCATCGAAGAAGCCTTGAAGGCAGACAGCCACCCAGACTCTGTGCCCAGGAGGGACGTGGTCCTCTTTGACAAACCGACACGAGGGACATCGATGGATGAGTTCAAAGAAATGCTCCTGAACTTCCTGAAGGTCAGGGTGGAGGGTCCCTCTGGGATCTTGCGGGCCTGGGATGCCACTTGCGAGTCAGAAAGACTAAACGCGTCTTTCCTTCCCCTTAAACGAGAGCTCCTCTGGCCCACGCTCTCCCATCAGCTGCTGGGCACCGGGCAGGGCTCCTTACCCTTACTGCAGAGCAAGGATTAGCCAAGAAAAACCTCCATTGTCACACAGGCATTCTTATTTGCAAGATTTTAGTAGCGGCAACCCTGGAGGCTGCTGTACCGCAGCTGCGGGTGGCATCTGTGCTGGGCAGAGCTTATTCACAAGCCCACGGGTGGCCCTGGCAGTGCTGGCACCGCTGCAGCAGTTACCTCTGTGCAAGGCTTCTGCTGGAGTGGTGGGACGGCAGCTCCCTCAAAAGCTTGCTCCCATCCCGGTCTAGAGCAGCCCCGAGGCCGGTAAAATTCAGCTGGAGCTGAATCCGTCCAACCATACACAACGGTTTGGCACCGAGTTTGCTCGAGCACGGTGGCTGTTTTCTTCTCTCCCAAGTTCAGTTCTTTGCTTCCCTGGCTCAGTTTCGCGATCCTGAGCCCGAACACAGAGAGCTGCAAGGGTCTGATGCCACTTCTTGTTCTGTTCGCAGTCCAACCTGGGAGATCAGCCTTCTCTGGCAGCCTTGGTGAGCCGGATCATTGCCATGGCAGATGTGAACCGGGATGGGAAAGTGTCTTTAGCGGAGGCCAAATCCATCTGGGCACTACTTCAGCTCAATGAGTTTCTTCTCATGCTCTCCTTGCACGAGAAAGAGCACACTTCCAAGCTGCTGGGGCACTGCGGGGACCTCTACGTCACTGAGAAGATCCCCCACACCTCCCTCTACGGAGTGGATGTCCCCCCCTTCCTCCAGTCGCTGCTGCCTTCAGTCGTCCACCAAATCATCCACCAGTGGTTTGCACCAGCGTGGCCCCGGCGGGCAAAGATCGCCATCGGCCTTCTGGAGTTCGTGGAGGAGATATTCCACGGGACCTATGGGAACTTCTACATCTGCGAGACCAGCTTGAAGAACGTGGGCTATAATGACAAATACGACTTCAAAATGGTCAACCTGAGGAAGGTGGCGACGGAGATGACAATCAGAGGTTTCCTCAAGGGACGTCACTGTGAGCAGAACGTGGACTGCACCTACGGCAAGGACTGTATGGCGACATGCGACAAACTCATGAAGCAGTGCAAAAGCGACGTGGTGCAGCCCAACCTGGCGAAGGTCTGCGGGTTGCTGCAGGACTACTTGCTGTACGGAGCACCGCCGGAGCTGAAAGAAGAGCTGCAGAAACAGCTCCGAACTTGCATGACCCTCAGCGGCCTGGCCAGCCAGATGGAAGTGCACCACTCCCTCGTGCTGAACAACCTCAAGACCTTGCTCTGGAAGAAGATTTCCAACACCAAATACTCCTAACGGGGGAAGCACGGCCCTGGAGTTTAGAATCTGCAATCTTGGAGTAAAGTCCAAGGGCTGAAGGCCTGTTTCTCCATCGTCTCCCCCACAGGAAAAATACACCCTACACAGGGAGTTCAGCATAGCTGCAGCCCCTTCTCCTTCATGGAAAACCAAGCATCATGACTTCCACCGCCCAGCAGCATCATCGAATCAGTCGGCAAGAGCACGCTGCAGAGCTGGGACACCGGGAGCCGGGCTGAAGAGGCTTGGAGGAAGAAGATGACGCGGAAAGCGATAAGGAAGCGGAGCCCAGCTGGACGCATCTAACTGTTTCTTGATTAACAGGAAAGCAGTGCAGAGAGATGAGAATGAATCATTCATGCTGTACTTGTCACATCTTCTTTTGATGAACGTCTCTGATGTAAATAAATAGCTTTTACGTGAATCACACCAGTACATCAATAGCGAAACAGCAGCCTTTTAAGTACCAGCTTGCTTGTGATCTAAAAAGGAGAAAAAGGTAGATTTCCCTATTCAAAAGTCTCTCCTTAAGTGTCTGAGTCATCCGCCATCAGATCCAGCTGTAACTTAGGAAGCAGATAAGCTGTCTTTTCCACAGCAGAGAATCCTGGCAATTCTTTCATTCCTTTTTTAAGTGCCTGACCCCAGACAGCGACGCGATGGCTTGCGTGAGGCTCCCAGCCGGCTGCTCCTGCCTGCAGTCTGAAATTGGCAGCCCAGGCCATTCCCTCTCGCGTGTCGGCTTTGGAAGCATCTAAGGCCAAGAACAGCTTAAAGGAAAAGGGCTACAACATGAACAATCCTGACCGGTTACCGTATGTGCTCCGTGTGTTACTTCCCACAATACTCAGTGCAGGGATAAGCCAACCTCTCGGTTTAATTCTCCTAAAACTAAGCTGGGCTTGCGCTGCAGAGGTTAAAGATTAATACCAGAATAATCCCATGCTTCTCCCTTTATTAAAATGAATCTCCAGGCAAGCTTTCCCCAGGTTTCAAGACATTTCCCTGGGTTTCAGGTCATTTGTTTGGCTGTGTAAATACTAGCAGGTCTCCAAGTACAGTCTGTTTCCTTTAAGTGCTCAATTATAGCGACCTTTTAAAACTACGGGTAGAGAGGAAGAGTTTATGTAAACTACCCCGAGCGTGCTCTGGTCCCAGCGCCCTCCTATTCCTGCTGATGGACCATATGCCAGTGCTCTTGCCAACAATTGCTTAGTGAAGTGGAGCGTATATCTGAAGTACAATCACCAAGAAAAAAATATGTCTGACAGAATATATAGCCTGTGAAGGCAATCGGTAGCGTCATGGCTGCAAATTTATGAGCCCTTTGGAGGAGAGATATCAGTATTTCCTTCTATTAGTTCTATAGGATCATCATTACCTCTCACTATTATTTATGGAGGAAACGTTTCAGTGTCAACAGTGCTCTAAATCTAGCACGGAGCCAGCATAGCTCGCTTCCTGCAGAGGAGCTGGCTTCCCAACATCATTCATCTGCGGTAAGCGAGCATTTGTGAGGTTGCCCTGTCTGAGGGGTGGCAAGTTCCTCAGCCCGTCGGAGTCACCCTCGATTCAGTACGAACACTGCAAAGATGGTGGAGGCCCCACCTCCGGGCACCGCACCGGCGCGTGCAGGCACAGGTTCACCTCCAAGGGAGCCTTTGGTGGAGGGCGAAGGCAAGGACTGGAATTCGGTAACGAGGCTCCATGCAGCCACCCCAGCTCCTTGTCTATTGTCCTGCATCCCCATGGCAACCAGCTCCACTGACAAATTAATTTTCTTCTGCTATTAGAAAAAGGAACCTCACAACCATGCCAAATCCTCTCCGCAGATTTTCAGCAAAGCCATTTTTCACCCTCCCCTCTGTGTTTGAAATCTGCTAGTAAATTTTGTCCCGATAAGCAGCATTCCCACTACGCTTAATCCCCACTGCCCCCTTCCCCAAAAGCAGTATTAGGTAAAGCAGCAGGTAAGCACCCAGAAAAGTGGAGGAAAGCAACCACGTTCCTTGCTTATCCACATAATCTTAAGTATCAGAATCTCTTTTAAGCATTTATGATGAAAGATGAAGTTCAAGGAGAAAGACAGCCCCTGTACCTTAAAGAACTAGCCAAGACAGCTTTATTCACATAAAGACACTTCTGACAAGAACCGTCACATTGCCGTGTTACTAGTCTGCACACCCCAGTAACAGCAGCGGACGCTCTCACGTACCCCAAGAGCACCGAGGTTTGGTCGTCACTAATAAAAAGCACAAGTGTTTTCAGACACATGCTTACGGTTTATGAGCTACACTACAATATGGGAGAAAAATGACTAATGGCAAAGCTATTTTATGCTCATAATGTCTTCTCCAGATTTCCCACATTAGCTGGAAAAAGAGGAAGAGCCAGAACACTGCAAGACTGACAATCTGATCTCACCAGATGCTGCTGCTTTAGCAGCATAGTAGATTTGTGCTACAAGGGGATGGAGGTAAGCAGCAAGACTTCTACCTTCCATTGCTGAAAGCAAAAAACCATCCCAGTTCTCATATCCATAAATAAAAGTCTTAAATCCTAGAATGGTTAAAAATTAATGTTAATTGAGGTGCTACAAATACACAAGCATAATCATTTCAGACTTACTGTAGGTGGCATCTTTATTTAGGTTTTATTTTTTTAAATCCTTCTTAACCATGTAGCGAAAACATGGATTGAAACAGCAGTGCTTTAGAAAATGGCTGTGAAAACAGCGTATGAGCCAAGACGACCGGGAGAAAGGCAAAATTACAACTCTCGCAGCTATTCAACAGGAGTACAGCAAAAGGAGAAAGGACACTTGGAGCAGAACAACTATAATTTTTTTTTTTAAACTGACATTTGTGTACACAGGTTGCAGCAAACATTCAGAACCACAAGCAGCATCGCATGCACTTTCACTGGCTGTAGTTTGCTTGAACCCACAAACAAGAAAAGACGAACTTATAGGAATCTTCAAATGCAGACACCGCTAACCATTTCTTTCCCTGTAGCCAGGTTTGCTAGAGATTCTAAAACTCAAGGCACGACCTGCAAAGAAAAGAAAGCCCAGGATGTTAGACAACTTCAAATACAGCCAGCACAAGTTAGCAATAAATGCCAATACTAAGAAGGGAATCAATCCGTATCATCCAGACTCCTGCTGTCCACTGTGGCACAGATCTGAGCTAAGGTGCTGCAGCTAGTCGGGACCAAGAATTGCTTTTAATTGCAAAGGCAACATTTTCAGCTAATTGAAGAATTACATCAGGTTTGTCTTGGGACTGTCCAAAGATTTTTCACATCCCAGAGGAAATAAAAAAGCTTCATAAAAGGAAACCAAATTTTAGGGAAGTCATTAGCTGGGCTCGGTTATCATGATTCACAGGGAAACTTCAGAAAGCAATTTCCTTCAGTCCAGAACCACAGGACCACCTTAACTCGCCCTGGCTGTATTCACTGCAGTCAGTAGAAGCTGAGTGCCTGCAAACTTGGGTGGATCAGGACCTACAGCACTGACAGAAGGCAGATGGCACTAATAAATTAGACTAATTTAGGAGAGGTTCTTTGCCACTAGATCAGAGAGGTTTTGAAAAAAAAATCTTCCGGCTAGGCAGTGCACTCTGGTGAGTCTGGGAAAGGGATAATTTAACAGCATGATAGCTGGAGCCTGCTCTTGGTTACTCTTTTCATTCTTAGGCTCCCTGAAAATCAAAGGTGAGTTTGCCAACCTCAATGCAGAGGCAAGCTATTTATTAACAGTGCAGAGAAAGAAAAGCTGGGCTTATTCCAGCGTTCAAGCCATGACATAAACCAGTCGTAAATGGTGAAGGGCTAAGTTAACGTGCAGATTTCTCTCAAAACCACTTTAATACAAAACATTCATCTTTTCCACAGCTGAAAGCCAGGCAATTCTTTCAGTAAAGCAATATTCATAGCCTGGGATTGCTGCTCAGTCTTGGGAAGATGGTTAGCAACAAATGCTATCACAAAAATTTTAATAGCTATCCTGTGTGTCACACAGTAAAGTTCTAAAGAGAGACTCATTAGGCACTCACTACCCCTACAGGACCCTTGATGTGAGTAAAGCCTGATGAAAAAACTCAAATATGTATTTCAGGGTTAAAAAGTCAGGAAGTTTAAATGGAAGAGTCACATCTTAAGGCATGCCTCTTTGCATAACCATATCCCCAGCAACCTTATTAGCATTCTTTTCCAAAGCCACTGCTGGTAGGCAGTGACTTTTCCCAATTAAATGGCTCATTTTGCAGCCAGCAGCTACCCGCTTGGTTAATGGCACCTTTGGCCCTCATAATGCCCATTTAATGAGGACATTTTCCACCATTTAGCACTGCCAGATTTTGTCAAGCTATTAGTCACTGCAAAACCTCTCCGAGTTTCACACAATACTATCGATGTGTAGCCACAGCTTCTCTCACCGCTTGTTTTAATACCACCAGCACGGCAGAGGCTCATGTGCACGTCACCCAAGAAAGGACAGTGACACACGGAGCTATTGGGATATATTGATACCTGTGCTCCCTACCAGCTCACTGCCTTGGAGGTCAAGTTCCTTTGCCATCATGCTAGCACATAAACACAAAAGAAACCAACTAAAAAGTCACATTGTGCTTAATTGTATTTTTGCTTTTTGTCTGCTGTGTTACCAGCTAGAACACAGTGCTCAAGGAAGCTAGGTCTTGTCTTGGGAAAGGGGGCGAAGCATTCCACTGTGGCACTTACTGGAAGTTAGTTTAGAAGGGCTTTAAAAAGACTTCAGGTTTTAGCATTATTTTTTTTTGCTTGGATTACTGAAATCTCTTTTTATTTCTTCATTCATTATGCCTAAGACACAATCTCACTACCTTGCACATCTGTGACACAAACACTTTTTTCAGTAGCGTTTTGTGTCAGACTGCAGTAGTACCAGAGCCTGTTTTGCTAATCCCAGGCACTCTAATATAAGTAAAAGTGTAAACTCTCAATAAAAGCGTCGTGTTCTGACTGACAGCTGCCCTTAAAAGGATGCACTTTGGGGGCTGAGAAAGGCAGTTTAAGGAAGTGAAATAAAAAAGTTAATCAGAAGATTGTTTAAGATTGCTTACAATAATTACTGCACTAGCAGAATAGAGAAACCTGAAAGTGCTCCACCTAAAGTAGAGGTTTGTCAGCAAAAAAGATGAAAAACCACTGAATCTTAAGTTCTTTCTGCAAGTAGGCACTAGTAGCATTTAAAAAATTTTTTTAATTTGTCCACGTCCCATGAAAAGTCAGAAGGACAAGATGTACCAACCCAAGGACTTCCTACCACTGACTGTTTTGGTAACACACCGAGATTTAGTATGTTTCCAAGAAATTACCTAATACCTACCTTCAACATTTGAAGCAAGTTCCAAAACTCAGTCCTGTTCTCAAAAGTAACTGTAAGAAGGAAAAAGATCTTCAGTTTGGGTTTTTTGCGGGGAGGAGGGTTGGGTTGGGGTTTTTTTGTTTGCTTGTTTTATTCTGCCTCCCCCACCCCAGCAAGTAGGATTATAAAGCTGCATTTCAGAAGACTGCTGATTGCACCTTCTGGTCAAACTTCCTCAGCACCCTTGGAAGTAAAGATGTTGTTGGCTGAGTGTTTTATTGATGTTGGGAACAGGGTGCAATTTTCTCCATATGCTAAATCCACACCCACCTGTTTCTAGAGCATGCCAATGCTTTGGAAACAACAAACTTAAGTGCCCGTTTCACCCATCTCCTCCACTCCCACATGCAATTCTTGCTATCTACATAATGCTAAACCCTGCAAAACTCAAGAGGTACCGTTTCACAGACAGAAGAGGCAGTGAGCAAGGATGCCTTGCAGGCCACAAAGAATTGTTGAAAGCAAAAATAGAACTCAAGAATAGAGCTGTCACTTCTATTTGTCCTTGGGAAAGGAAAAAAAAAAAAAAAAAAAAAGGAAGGACCTTCCCCTGATGCAGTTAAAACTTGGCATCATTTTAATTGCTTTTCAAAGGAATTTTGCTCCATCTTCCGCTGGTTTTCTGGAGAAAGAGGTACGCATGGAAACAATGTCAAGCTACTGATCTCTGAGCAGCTGCAAGTTGCAGGCACAGGAAGCCCCTTCATCTCTGCCCCCTAATGACATTAACATGTCAGGAGAGCAAATCTCCAAGGACTCAGGACTATTAGAATAAAGAATACTGGAGTTTGCCATTCCTCCACAACAATATAAGATGTGATATACAAGAAACCTGAATTAGCTTTTAACATAGTTAGCGTGTTAGTAAAACACAGAAGTTTCACTTCTAAAACATAGAACGTGAGGGCAGAAAATCGGTCGTATCTCTTACTTGTCACATAAACAAGGCATTCATTAAGAGAATGACCGTCTGCCCCACTGAAGGACAGGGCTAGCTTCTGTACCCTGTCCCTCCACAGTTGTCCATCCTTCACGACTTAAGATTAACATTAAAGGAAAAAGAAAGGGAAAGCAAGAAACCATTGTCAGGTTGCTCGTCATTCCTGAGCGCTCACAGGTCTCAGAGCACTAGCAAAGACATAGCCTTTTCCTCTCTGCCACCTAATGACACAAACATGGCACTACAGCCACATCTGCAACACGAGCTGGGGCATGGAGCTATTCAACAGGGGAACTTGTCCACTACTGCTCACCTCAGGTCTTTGAGAAGGCCTCCTGGGTCTGCCACGTCACACAGCTTTCTCTGAAAAAGAGCTGGAAAATACATACCGCATTTATTTTATATATTTAGACACGCTTCAAAGCCTGGTTATCTGGTTACTGTTTCAATGACGACAGAAATTTGAAAGGCTCAGTAAGAGAAGCTAAAGAAATAAATGCATAGTGCAGGCATATTTTTTCTTTCAGATACGAATAGGGTTGGGGCTGCCAGCATGCGACTCCCAGGACGTGCTCCCAGTGATGTCACCAACTTGCCATGTGGCTTTAGACAGATCACTTCAACTCATTCTTCTGCAATACAAGTCTACGTACCAACAGGATCCTACCGTTTTCAAGGCTAAATCATCACAGCCTTTCTGCTGCACATTCGCTACAGGTCAACCAGAACACCTTTCTATTCTATTACATACAGATCTCACATTTAAGGCAATTAAAAAAAATAGGAAAGCCTTAGTTTCCCAAGAGTCTCCTGTTAACCAGCCTATTTATAATGTCAGGCTATCAATCACTCTGAGTGCTCACGGGTTTCAGAACAAACGAGCGTAGAACATAGCCTGTCTCTCTCTGCCACCTAATGACACAAAGATGCCACAGCAGCCACCTTTGCAACGCCTGTGGCAGGTTGGAAAAAAGCCCACAAAGACTGAAAAAGGTGTTACAGGTATTTGTAAGAACAAGATTATATCACCTACTCAGAAAGTAGTATTAGAAAGGTATTTGGTGCACGTGTGGATGTTAAATGCAACACACCACTTACAAGCGGTGTTACAAGAGTTAACAAGATGGCCGACACTTACTTGGACAGCCGTTGGGTTAAGCACCACTTACCCTTGATTCTTCAAGACGTGCAATCTTTTTCACTTCACCCTTTGTCTTCTGCCAGGCTGAAGACACACAAATGAAAAGAAAGGGAGAAGAATGTAGTTAATAACAAAACAAGTGTTTTGCTGATTGCATAACAACCTTCTTTGTGAACTGCAACACTTAACAGAAAACCAGAAGATTAAAACATACTACTACTACTACTAATAATAGTAAAAAAAATTGTTTGCTGAATAGATTCACTTTAGTTACTCAAATCTTTAAAAACATTTCCCTCAAAACCTGAAAAGGTGGCAGCCCTCGATTTTCTCTCCTCCTTCAATGGAAGCACAGCCGCATTTATCTTAATCCTAGTACCCTCCTATACATCAGTTTATAATATATCCGATCTACACTGAACACAGCAGTGCCTGAAGCAAACAGAGCACCGGACGGGGCCCAAAGGGACCCGCGGGTCTCTTCCTGGCTGTGTCCGGCCATGTGGCCGAGCGGGACACATTTTGTCCCTCTGAGGCCCAGAAACCTGGGGAGGGGGAGCAGGCAAGACTGGGGACTAAAGCCTGATCTTCCTAGGGGTCACCCAGACCAGTAAGACCAGCACCCCACACGCAGGCAGCCCACCCAGCTGGACACAGGAACCACCCGTACCTCCAGTCACACCTTGCTCCTCCGCCTCCCCCCGCACAGGGGTGGGTCTGCCGGTCCGCAGCCATGTCCTCACGCCGTAGCCATCCCTTCTTCAGCCACGGGGAAGAAGAGGAGAAGCGGAATCGGCCGCCGCCGCCCAACAGCCGCCGTTAGGGCCCGCCCTGAAGAAGCTTCGCCGCAACATGGCGCGGGAAGGGGCACCTGGGGAGAGCAGCCGGCGGTCAGTGCGGCACGGGCCCTGCCCCGGGGCACAGCAGGCCCCTCCTCGGCCGGCACCGGCTTCCCGCGCCAGAGACCCCCCCCCCGTCAGCACACGCCTCCCCGCCTCAGGGGGCGAAGGCAGCCCCCCCGCTCCCCCGGACGGATGCGGCCTCGCTCACCTGGAGGAACGGTGCCCCCCGTCCCGGCCAACACGGACCTCCCCTGCCCGAGGGGACGAGAGATTTTCCCTTCACCCCGCTGGGGCGGAGAGGGACCGAGGGAGAGGCCGGCCCCGCTCCCCGCAGACGGACCCAGCCGCCGCCGCTCACGCCGCCGAAAGGACGGCAAAGTCCCCGCCTTCCGCTTATATAGGGCCGGCGGACGGAAGCGCCGCGGGGACAATCCGCGCAGCGCGTTCGCTCCCGCGGGCTCCCGCTGCTGGGCGGAGGACGCCGAGCAGGGGGCGGCCGGGGCCGGGGCCGGGGCCGCGGACACGGGGCCAGGACGCGGGACAGGAAGGGGGACCCCCGGCCCAGTCCTCTTCCCCACGCTGGGCCTGACCCCCAACGCTGCAGGACCACCCTAAGCACTTCCACAGAGACCCAAGGCATGTTAGGCGCTGGATTTCCCCTTTCTCGGCTGCACCCTGGAGCCCCCCACTCCCCGTGGCGCGGCAGAGGTTGGACACTGGGACAAAGCGAGGTTGGACACTGGGACCCTGCAACCCTGTGATGCACCGGCCAGGCTCGCACCCCTCCTGCTCCCAGCCTGCAATGCCCCGCGGGTCCCCACGCCGGGAACACCCATCACCCCCCATCCCAGGACGATAAATGTTTGCCAGAGACTCCCCCGTACCTCCCCATTTCACAAGGGAAGAAAGAAAAAAGGATCCCAGGGTCCTTTATTTGTCACGTCAGGAAGAGGCACGAGATACAAGTGGTTTCAGGTGAGATCACAAGCTCAGGAACAGGAAGGCCACAGGACAGAGGCCTCCTTGCAACAGGGACAGACACAAGGACAGGAGCTGCGTCTGGCCCGGCTCCGTCTCCCCTTGCATCGCTCCAGACAATTTTTTTTTTGAGCTACAGACCCACTGCAGCTGTGACTTGCTGTGGGATCTCTGCGCAGCGGCAGAGCTGGGGGGTCCCTTCCACAACCAGCCCAGCTCTGCCAAAAGCTGCTGCTCTGGGTGCAGGGTCAGTCCTGCAGCGCCCGCGGGAGCGGAGCAGGACGCCCATCACCAAGCTACTGGGCACGGCCGAGCCTGTCCCTAGGGCTCTAATTGCCCTCCGCTTTGCTCCGCAGCTCATCGAAGACCTCATTCTGCCGCCTCTTGTCCTTGGCACGGATGATGGTCATCCTGAAGAGCTTGCAGTAGAGCTCCATGGCGGCGGGGCTGTCGTCGTTCCCGGGGATGGGGTAAGTGATCAAGCAGGGGTTGCAGTTCGTGTCCACCACCCCCACCGTGGGGATGTTCATCTTGGCAGCATCCCGGATGGCCACGTGGGGCTCGAAGACGTTGTTGAGGCTGCTGAGGAAGATGAGGAGGTCGGGCAGGCGGACGCCGGACCCAAACTGGATGTGGGCATTGGTGAGCAGGCCACCCTGCCAGTAGCGGGTGTGGGCGTACTCCCCGCACTCCCGCGCCGTGCTCTCGATCAGGTGGCAGAACTGGCGTTTGCGGCTGATGAAGAGGATGATGCCCTTGCGGTAGGCGATGTGGGCGGTGAAGTTGAGCGCCAGCTGGAGGTGCTGCATCGTCTGATCCAAGTCGATGATGTCCTGATCCAAGCGGCAGCCAAAGATGTAGGGCTCCATGAACCTGCAGCGACAGAGGGAGGGCGAGACCAGGGGACACGGGGACAGGGAGCTACAGGCATCGAGCAGCATTTGTGAATCTGGCGCGGCCCCACAGAAACCTTCTCGCACCCCAGCTCCCAGCCAATACCAGCAGTGCTCTCTGCAGAGAGCCCTTGTGCACAGCGCCTGTCCCAGCCGGGCTCAGGGGGGTGCAGGTCTCACCCCCCGCTCAGTGCCCATGCTGAGTGGGGTCCCTGTATTTTTGCAGGGCAGTAACCATGCCCAGGCGGAAATGTGGGGCTGTGTGGGCAGTTCCAGCCCCAGCCTGACCTAGCACAGCCCCCAAAGGCTGATGTGGTCTGGGGAAGCACTCCTGATGTTGGGTCACGAAACGGTTGATCCAACATCAGGATCCAACAAGTGTTGGATCATAAAACGGGGTCACCCACCTATGCCGACACCCCTTTTTGTGCCCCAAGTGCACCCGGGCATCAAAGAGATCTTTCAGGGAGAAGAGTTCCTTCACGTTGAAGAAGTCAGGGTGGCTGAGAGGTTCGGACAGCAGCTTGTCATCCACAGCTGAGAGAAGGAAAAAAAAGAATAAATCACTGTTCCCTCTTGTTGTGTTTGCAGGGGATGAGCCCGGACGGGAGAAAGGGCCCTGATGCGCCCTTGGCCACCCGAGCACAACAAGGGCCTGGCGATGCGGTTATCCCACAAGACTCTTGCACTACAATACCAGCAAGGACATCGCTCAGCACCCGGCCCCAGGTGCCGGCAGCGCTGCGGGGTGCAGGGCTGAACCACGACTCGAGGCCCGGCTCGGGGAACCCCCCCCTTTCCCCGGGGAAGGGGCCGGGGCGCGGCAGCACTCACCGCGGGGCCGGGCCGCCGCCGGGGCCGGTACCGGAGCCGGTACGCTGCTGTAGAGCCGCGGGGCTGCTGCGGGGAGAGAAACACGGAGGTCACACGGGCGGGCCGGGCACGGCTGGGCTGGGCTGGGCTGGGCAGGACCCGCTCACCTGCCCGCAGGAGCCGCGGCACCGCCATGCTCCGTGCCCGGCAGCCGGAGGAGGAGGAGGAGGAGGAGGAGGAGGAGGAGGAGGAGGAGGAGGAGGAGGAGGGAGGAGGAAGGTCAGGCGGCGCCTTCCGCTTCCTGCGCGGCGGGGCGGGGGCGGTGCACGGCCCCTGTGCCCTCCCCGGGGCGGGGCGCGGAGCGATCGCTGCCCGCCCGCAGCGGCACGTCGCCGGGCAACGCGCGGCCCCGCGGCCCAGGCCCGGCCGCCATGTCCCGCCCGGCGGCCGCGGGCAGCCCCGGCCCCCGCACCAGCGACTGGTACCGCACCAGCCCCGGCCTGCCCGGCCGCTTCCAGCAGCCCGCCTGCTTCCGCGGCTACGGGTGAGCGCGGCCCCCGGGCCCGGGCTGCGGCCGAGCGCGGTCCCCGCCCCGCGGAGCCCCCCCCCCCCCGGCACCCTCTCTCCTACCTGTGCTCTCCCCCCGCAGGAAGCCGGAGCCTCACCCCCGGTACCGGACCACCAACCAGGCCTACGGCAGCAAAGCCCCCACGGTGCACGAGGTGCCGGTAGGTAGGGGTGCGGGGTGACGGAGGCACCCGCCGGGCTTCAGCCGGGTGTTGCGCAGACAGCGTCTCAAAGTTTTGGTCTCTGCAACATCCCCTGGCAATGAACTCCCTGAAGCGCGCGAAGATAAAGTGCCCTCATCGTTGCATCCAAGCTTCTGCACCTCGCAGGCGCTGCAGATGGTGGCATTTAAGACATCTCCTTCCTCCCCTTCCTTTTCTCGCTCTCACAGACCTCCTTCCACGTCACCTCGCACGCGTTTTCGAAGACTCTGGCACAGTGTGGCATGTACAGAGATAACGGGCTCAACACCTCCCTGGAGAAGAGCCATGTCACCGGCCCAGACAACTTCATCACCGCCTATGACCACCTCAACTTCCATCCCAGCTACAACCCAAGCGGCCCATCGCACTGTTAGATCTCCAGCAGTAATGGCAATATGAAGCGTTTACTGCTGGCTGCCTAAATAAAAAAAACCCAAAAGACAAAAAAAACACAAGCAAGCAAACAACAGCACTGACCTTATCCTAAATCTGTTGCTAAGCCTCATCTGAAAGCATGCCAGGAGGCACTACACCGTGCCACTGTAGCTGCTAAAGGAGGTTAGAGGCTCTTTCATCCAGAAGAAGGCCGGTTTCTATTTCAGTTGCACCCTGTGCCGTCAGGCTGGACGAGTCTTGTGGAGCACTTGGCTCCAGGTTACCTCTCCTGCCCGCAGACTTGGGATATCACAGTTGTTACCACTGAGGAGAGTAAAAACTGTAGAGACGGTCAGGAAAATAATTCATACGGCACACTAAGCAGCAGCAGATTAACACGCATGCTTCATGCTATTAACCACGTAAGTCAGGATTTAATGAGAATTTTTCTCCTGAACACAGGGAGGAAAAAAAAAAATCAGCTTGGTAATGTGAGACTTGCTATTACAATGTGATGAATAGCTACAAAATTAGCAGGTTAAAGGTAGCAGTACATTTCTAAAAATAAGCCCCCCAGCCCAAACTGTTGTATGCATTATTTTTTTTTAACGGGACTCCTACCCAGTTAAGGTCACAAATTTAGCTTTGCGGGAAAAGCAGTTTAAATCTGTGTTATCAAAACCGAGTTCAGTAATTTGCTGGGAAAACCACATAAAGCCACTTTGGTACTAGATGAAAACTAATTTACAGAATGAATGTTACTAGGAATAATATCTTAATTTGTAAAGATTTAGTATGATTAAATGTCAGTTAAATAGCTCATATGAACCATTTTACTTAATTTATAGGCAGCATATAGTTATAATACTAGAACAATATACATTACACACATATATATATTCCCTTAACCTTTTCTCTGTCACTAATGATCCTTTAAACTCTTGGCTCATGTACCGCATATCATTAAAAATTAAGATTTTTAAGCTGTTTCTGTACTATTTAATGAATAACCAAACTGCGTGTTTTCCAGAGGTATTCATTAAGCCTTTGGATTTCTTGTAGAAAGCATGTTCATCTTTCTTACCTCTCAAAACTACAATGTTTTAAGAAATTATTCAAATAAAGACAAGTAATCAAAAAGAAAATGTTTTCTTAAGTTTTATTGTAACAACTGTAGTTACACAGCGAGTGAAACCGCATCCTTTAGACAGTAACGGCACTAAAAGGAACACCTTAGCACATTTAGCTTAAAGACTAGTCTTGAAGAGAAAGTAGTCTGCCTGTTTATGGATGAGAAACCATCCTAGCTTACAGGTATAGCATACTGATAGTGTATGTTACAAATGAGCATACTATTCTAGCTGTTTGCTAAAAAAATTAAAAAATTAGTGTAATAGTATGTCCAAGTACCACTGCAAATGATATTCTTCACAGGTCAGAAATATTCCCCATTTGTGTCATTTTTATGTAGTCTTACAAACTGCACAGGAAGCATGACGACGATGTATTTAAACATAGTTGCAAGGTAGAGGTATTCTGTTTAGTTAATAGCAAAAATAAGCAAAAATCTGAAGTTTAAAACTGAACAGTGTGTCAGGCCTGTACTTGTGGTTTTATTAAACATTCAAACCCCAGTGTAGCTGCATGTTCCTGGACCCACCAGCAAGATTTCAATCACGCCTACCCCACAATTCCAGTTCTCACTCCCATGCATTTGGTTATCTCAAACAGAAGAACAGCCGGCTAAATTCACCTTTGCTGAAAACACACCAATACATTGGAACAAGTAAATATACTAAGCGGAAACGGGCCTGAAAAGTTAACTTTAAAAATATTTAACATATGAAAATAAATAAGCAACCCTCTATCATTCACTGCTCTTCTATTAGACTCTAGACAATACCGTGAGCTTCTCATAACTTCCCTTTCTTCTCCTGAAATGAAAAATAACATAAAGCGCTGAATTAATACAAACAGTTGTGACAATTTTACATGTATTTTTTATCCACAGATTTTTCTGTAGGTGGAATAATTTAGGGATAAGACTGCCTCTTAAAAATATAAACTTAGTGGCTTTTGTCACATATTTTCCACTTGTTTTCATACTTCAGCTAAAACCACTCACCTCTTTTCTTCCTTGCCTTAATTTCTCCCCTTTTGTTTTATTCTTGAACCAAAACCAGTTTGTTTGAACAGTTTTGCATGCAGCGTACCTTATGTCACCCTCATACAGACTGTATCCTCAGGTACGTTGGGTAAGGTTATCCAATTCACTTCCACTGAGGTCCACGGAGAAGGGAGCGACCCGCAAGCTTCAGCTGCAGCCGGCCCCGAGACGTGCCTCTACACATTGATTTGCTCAAGACTACAGAGGTTTGCAGTTCCTCCTCATCTCTTCTGCATACTCTATTTCTCTGAAATGTCCTGTGTCCTCATGTCAGGTTGTTAACTTTACTTAGGTCAAAGACATATTTTCCTTATTTACTTTCCTACGTTTCCCTGTTTTAGTGGGCTTAAGAAATACTGACCTGTTTGTTCAGGTGTTAGAGATCCCATACACTTTTTTTTCATTTTTAAGAAATACCTGTACAAATTCAAAACATCATCCTAAAGATGACACATTTTACTGTAGAGAATCTACCCGAAACAGCCTCTTTCTACTCTGTATTTTGAAAGCAAGATTTTCACATTTGCAGATAAAATTATGTAAGGCTGCACTATCAAACCAGGACAAACTGCAGTTCTTAAAGGTCTGAAAAATTAAAAGCACACACATTAATAAAAGAAATGGCGGCAGAGATGGTGTGTTCCTTCCTTGTATAAAAAGCAGCTACACGTCCAAACACGTATTCCTAAAATAGCAGCAAAGAACTGTTTATAAAAAATTAAGGTAGTCCTTGTGGTCCCCTGAGGATCCTTGAAGATTGCCCTTCCTGAAGCACAGAAAAATAGTCACTGTGATAAAAATAAAACAATATACCTATTTTCAAAGTCCTGAGTGAGCACGGATTTATTGGGAACTCTTGTATTGCAGTGAGGATGCTGTAACTTACCAGTAGCCCCGCTATTAAGGACTGGTGGTAGTGAGTCTAGGATATATAATAAAATATACTGAGTAGTTTAGTAACTTAACATCCAAATTAGCAAGTTTTGTGCTCCGACTGGAAAAAAAAAATCATTCTGCATTTTTAAAAAATATAAACCAGCAGTGATTAAAAAAAAAAAAAAAAGTAACTTCTTCACACGCTTGAGTAGACCTGAGTTCACGGTTCCATGCATGTATCTACCACAATAGCTAAAGGATCAAATTAATGCCTCAGGAGGGTTGAAATAATGGAAAAAGGAGCTTGTTCCAGGCACTCACCAGAGCCTTGTCAGCTATCACTGGAGCGCTGAAAAGGGCCAGGCAGGGCGTTATAGTCTGTGCCTGCTGTATGGTTGTCTGCCTGTTATGATCAGTATCAACAGGAAGAAAAAAAAATGCTTTTGGTACTGCATCTATCAAGATTCAACCTCGAGATTTGTACTGCAGCCCCAAACTTGGTACCACACGCTCAGGAATTTATTCTCACTCAGTATAATCTTTCTACTCCTCAGCTGTTCAACCTTTAATCTGTAATGTCTAAGAGTGATTTCTTCTTGCTCCAAGACACCAGACTTCTCTTTTTTGAATGAGTGATGAGAACTGTACCCAGAATGACGATACTGCCAGCAGAGCCATGGCACTCTTCTTGTGGCTGCGGCACCAATTCCAGAGACGTTGGCTGACCCACATCCCCTGTGGGTGCTTGCTCCTCCTTGGCAAGTCAGCAATTCTCATGGGACAAAGTCTGGAAAAATTACTTGCCAAGACCAAAGACGACTGGGAGGACTTGGAGGTAGAAGGGAATACTCATAGCATATTGGTACAGGAACACCAAGAGTGAAAGGATGGCTTGAATATCAAAACAGCAGTCTTCCTTTCCTTCCTCCCACCCTGAAGACTAGCTCAGAGTCTCCATGCCTTCTAGGAGAACTCAGTGCTGGGTGTTGCAATGTCACCTGTGAGCAAGAAAGTGTGTTCATCCCATGTCCACACCATCAAGGGCTCCTAGACTCACTACCACCAGTCTTCAATAGCGGGGCAGAAAGGATCATGTGCTAATCCTGGATGCTGCAGAAGCTGTGCTACAGAGGATGCCATTTAGACATACACCGCGTGCTTTCTGACTGAATGACAGATGTCACCTACTGACCTCTGCCTCAACACCAAGGAACCCCTTTTGCTAACCCTTGTGCTACTAATGGAGAGGGACAAGCACAAGGAAAGACTCCACTTCTTGACCATGAATGCCAGGAAAGAAAACTGCTGTTAGGGTTTTGCTAAAACTGCAAAAACCCTTCTCACCTCCCAGAATACCTGCAACTTTTTTTGCCTATGCACTTTGTAGATTCTCCTTCCTCATTTTTTGTTATTAAGAACAATACTCCCTTAAACAGACACATCTTTAAAGATCTGGATTCTGTTTCACAGTCACAAGGAAATCACACGCTATTGTCACACAGGGGGTTACGGTCTCAGACAGCGGGTGGCTGAAGACAATAGGAGGCAAGAAGCAAGAGCAGCAGATGAACTGAGATCCCGTTCCCAGGTTCGGCTAATACAAACGCTGTGATTGTCTTCAAGGGTGACATCCTTTACTCACAAACGTTACTGGCACAAGCTAATTACATCTTCCGACTACAGTCAGGAGAGAAAAAAGGTAACACAAAAATACTACTCACTAAAGACGGTAACACAAATCATAGGAGCACTCTGGTTTCACGGTCCATGGTCAGAAGCCCATTTATTAAACATTATAAACTTATCAATGTACACCATTTCCTATATACAAATCAAGTTTATCAATTTAAAAAAGTGCTGTTTGAAATTAGGTTTTATTTAAAGCAGAAGGTAATCGGAATTGCATCTTAACTGAAAGTCAATCAGTTCACGAGTAGTATTGAGAACACAGACACATCGACAGGGGCACACGACACCTTTTAAGTCTTAATGTTGATTTACTGAAAACTTTGAGGAGAAACATTCAGCTTATTTTATACAAACAGTACATAGTGCTTCCATCATCTCTATTAAAATTAAGTATACAGTTTAATCCTTTTAAAGCAAGGTACTCTGAAAACTTCTATTTTAAAATACCAGCCTATTTACCTATTCCAAACAAAAGGCCCAAATCCTGCAACTGAATCAAGGCAGACAAAAATATATGCCTGTGTAGACGGACTGCAGGCACGTGAGCTAAGTAAAAAACACTTTTCCAAGGTATCCTACCACAAAAATGAGATGATCTAGCATACGGATCTCTTCAACCAACCAACCCAAGGACTATAAAAAGGTGGCCGGACAGTAAGAAATGCCAAGTGACCACTATAAACATGTTTAAAATGTAACTGCACAACAGTATAAACACACAAAGGATGTTGTTTATTTCTCTACATGCCACAGTTACTTGTCCTACTCTATGCTACGCTGTAGTTTGCCAATATTCTGCAAATGCGATCACACCAGGGGATACTGTGTGATACTGGATCTGTTCTTGACTGCTTTTGCTCCATTTTGCGACATTAAGGCCAGGAAGACTGCTGAAGTGATTGAGAAACAAAGTGATACTGAGTGGTAGTTTGGCTGAGAGAAGTTCTGTACAAGACTAGATAAAGAGAATATCAGATCAATTCACAGGGACAAGATGTAAGAACAAACTACTCAAAGGAGTTCACTACACACAAATGAAAAGGAAAGAACCAGCCAACAGCTTAAATTCACACTTTCTTGATTTTTCAGTGAAACCAGCATGGGGACACTTTTTTGGTGATATGAACATGCTACTTCCATCTCATTTAAAGTTAGTACAAATAGATAGTAGTGAAAAATTGCTTTATTCTGGCTGCTGGAAACGGAGGCAGAGAAAGCACTACCAGTATGAAAGAACAGTGCTGAAAATATCCTTGGCGTTTACATTAGGGAATTCCTACAGCAAATCTAGCTTTGTTCTATTGCACAAAAATTGTAAATGAAAATAAAAGTTCACAGAAATATAACATTTTAGAAACCACTTTTGAAAAAGGAAAGTAAGGGCACTCAATTCAAGAAAAGTTCCTTTAGAAAACCAAAAGCCATTGCTGGGTAACTGCAGGGCATTAAAATTACACTTGGGAGCAACGAGGAATTGTTTCAGCCTTGCAGGCCCAACAGTACGTAAATCTAGAGAAATCCACAGAAATCATGTTGTCTGAACAGACACGCTCCATCACTTTTCTCGAACTGCAATTGTGCTTTGAATCATCTGCTAGCAGGAGGTTTCCGTATTCAAAAGGTACTTTCAGCAGCTGCTGAGATCGCTTTACACAGGACGTGCAGACAGACTGATCCACTTTATTTACCTGAATTTGCACTTGTATCTTCAAGGATGGATCTCCACACCTACAGCTGCACTGACTTTGCTGGAGTTCTGCTTAGTGAACTCGCCCAACAGTCCTTGGGGTGGGAGAACTGAGACCCCAGCATAAAACCACTACATGGGATTGTCCTAAGGCAGCTCGAATAGGAACAGATGTCAGATAATCTGCTTCAAAAGCATAGCATTGCTATCAAATGCTGTGTTTTCCTAGGATCTCTTAACAGATTGCCAAATACATTCTGCGTGCAAACAGGTTTCCTTTCGATATATGATTAGAGGCCTCATAATTTAAAGCGTGATTAGCCAGTATCTTCTTACCTACAGTAACTACAGCATCCTGTAGTAATGCAAGCCCTAAAAATCATTATAAAAAATATTTCCTTAGAGCACTTTAAATAATTTACAAAATTCTACAAAAACTATGTATGTTTATCCATGATATCCCTGTTAAATAGAAGCATTTTCACATTAGTGTGTATATGATATACAGATATCAGCATCTCCCACTGTCTCTCCTTTCATGTCTCAAGTTTTATCAAGGTAATTACAATGGTAGTTATTTTCTAAAAAGACTGTTACTGTAAAAAAAAGTGTACTTACATATTTGAAACCTTTCTTTTCAAGAGGGAATCTGGGCAGTCCCCTGCAGGTATATCAGTAAATTTTGCACAGGTTTTGTCTAAAACTTCCTGCCCTTGGTCCACTTCACAAGCAGTTCCCCTATTCTGCAGGACAAGTATTTTTCCTTCCAAACTGGAGCTGGATACCTGAATTTCTTCCTGCCTGTCACTGTCCTGGCAGGTAACTTTTTCTTTCCTAATGCACATCTGCATACTGTTATTTGTACATGCTCCTCCACTAGTTTCATCCACTGCTACTGCTGTCGCATTTAGTTCCTGCAGTGGGCAACCTAAACTTGGATCTGGCCTCTTGTCCTGCTGGTTATTCTCTCCCTTACTGCACGCATGTATACTCTGCGAAGATGTGTCTCTGCTAACTTTATCTGCTTTTACCACTGCCATACTGTGTTCAGGGCGCGGGGGATCTAAATTTGAATCGGCCCAGCTGTCTTTGCAGATATCTCCTTCCTCAATCCACATCTGTGTGTTCTCAGCTTTGGATGTCCCTCTGCAAACCTTATCTACTTCTACTGCTGCCACACTCCGCTCCTGCAAGGGGAGACTTGAGTGTGAATCTGACTGGTCTCCTGAAGCATTAGCCTTTCTGCAACCCTCTGCTTCCTCTTTGATATACAAAGGAGCGGCCTCCAGTCTTTCACAGGTTTCTGCTACATGGGGACTTGACACTTCCACAGCAAGCTTCTGAGAAGAACTGGATTCTTTTATTGCTGTCGTACACTCCCCACTAAGTTCGCCTTTTGGTAAGGGGGCTCCTCTTCCCTGGGTAAGTACGTCTGTATCCTGGGAAGCTACCTCCGTTCCTAACGCACTGCTCTGGGCGACCAAACACTCTGCTTTCTGCCTTTTGTTCAAAAGCATGGATTTCTTCCTGTCCCGAGCATATTTTAGACCTGCAATAAATTTACTTGAAATTTTTAGGTGAAAGGTATTCTTTCTTTTAGGTCTAGACTTTGCATTAATTACTTTTCGTACTTTACAACCTTCATTTTTGCTGGTTTTAGGTGGAAGCATTTTCTGCACGGGCTCTGTATTAGCCACATCCTTTTTACCTGTTGTGTTTCCAGGTAACTCACCACCAGCAACACCTTTAACCCCCACCGCTCCTTGCTTAGCTTTTGACTGACCAGTAGTATGAAGATTAACGTTCTCTGCAGAGGAAGATTTCCCACTGCCATGTAACATTGCACTTTTCCCTTCTGCTCTCTGAGAGTTCTTCAACTCATCAGTCTGCTGAGATACCTCAGCCTTTTTACTCTGACCCAGCATGAGGTCAATCTCATTTTCAACTGGCTCTTGCTTTGCTTTTCCTTTATTAGCAGTTTGGTCGGTCACTCTCAATAGGTCCAGAGTTGCATCATCTTTTTGCATCTCTGAATTGCTTGCAGAGTCTTTCGCCTTTTCTGCCAAAAACTTTCTAATTTCTTGTTCGATGCTGTCATCGCTGTCCACTGAACTGCTGTCATCAGCATCTGACGCAGCTGCGAAAGTACTTTTTTTATTTTTAGCTACCCGCAGGTTATTCTGGTTTGCAACGGGTTTAGGTTTATATCCTTTTTTAAGCTGTAAGTTAAACTCCAAGTTCTTAATGGTTTCCGTTTTTTCATTGGTAAGTTTGACATTTATGTTGTCTGGAGGATTTCTGATTGCAGTCTCTTTCACAGCCTTTCTAGGTTTTGAGAGGCAGCTTTTCAGTAGCATGGGATTTTTACATTTCCACTCATTTTGTTGGAGGCTACTAAATTCATCTAGCAGCTGAGTTTCTGTCTCACTAAATCTGACTCTCTTCTTGCACTGAGATTTCTGGTCCTTGGACTTCTTCTTTAATTTTCTTTTAGACCGTAAAAGGTCCTTGATAGCACTATCAAGGTCCTCATCACTATCGAGAGAACTGCTCTCATCATCCGAACCATCCCTCTCTTGAGTTTGGATGGTATTTTTCATAAGCTTTCTTGCGCTACTCTGAACCTGCATAAAAGGGTTTACAGAATCCAAGGCCACACATCTGCCAACAGATCCGGATAATTTGGAAGACATCAGCTGCTGCTGCTGCCTAGTCTCTTTGCTACTGAGCCTTTGAGCATCACAGAGTTCTGCGGGGCTGCTCAGGGCACACCCCTCTTGGGGCACAGGAAATTTTGAGTAGTTACCTGGCTGGAAAAGTCCTGTCTCCAGCTGTTCAGGTGGTTTTGATGCACCTTGTTTCACTATTCTGCCTTCCCTTTTAAGTCTCCTTTTACGACTCAGTGATAGCTTCAGTGTTTTGGGAAGAGAAGGCTCAAGGGTACCGGTGAGGCTGTTTTGATCAGAAGGCAAAGGCACCTGGATTGAGTGCGACAGGCTGGGAGGCTTTGTTCCAAGGCTTTCTGACTGTGCTTTCAGAGCCAAAAAAGCCCTGATTTCTTGCTCTATACTATCATCGCTGTCCACAAGGCTGCTGTCACTTTCACAATGGGAGGACGAGAGAAGCTGGGGAGAAAAGAAGGAGTCTGCAGCGAGTGATTTGTTGTCACTTCCCATTTGGGATGGCATGATTGTTTTGGAAATATCAAGGATAGCTTCCGCACACATGAGTTCTGCAGATGTGTCTGCTCTACAAGAGGCCTGCAATGTAAGCTCACAAGCAGCAATCTTGTTTTCTGGAGGTGCAAAATGTCTGGCTTTTTTCAGTGGTTTAAAGAGCTTGTTAAATTCATTGCTGGTGCTTTCTAATTCTGTTGACTTTGAATTAATTTCTTTTCTCTTGTTGCTTATAGGGCTTTTATGGATTTCTGGTGAGGCACTTTTTGTTGAGCTAATCGTCAGGCTTGCAGAAATGTCTGCCATACCCTTTGTATCAAATTGTTCCCTCTGCAAAGGGACACAGTCTGTTGCATGACCTGCCTCTTTCCTGATTTTCTCCAGCTGATAAAGCTGAATGGCTTCTTCAATGCCATCATCACTACTTGAGTCAGATGTGTGCACGCTCTCGTTGACAAGCGCTCCCCTTGTCTCCCAGTAATTAGCTCCACTTTCTTCATTTTGCTCCATTAACCAGGGCTGGCTGGCAGTGGCCATTTCTAGATACGCTTGGTTCACTTGGCTGAAATCACTAGGCTCTTCTTGGATTTTAGACTGCAAACACTTGGACTGCGTGCTGGTTTTCTGTAGCTTGGGATGCTGTCTCAAGAGGAGCGCATTACAACCTTGCTTTATAGCACCACAGTTTGTTTTGTTAGTTGTTTCTTTGTTGCATTTTAGGACAGATCTCACATGGGAATCTTTTTTATCCTCCCCGATTACACACTTACTAATTTCTTGCTGCTTCTTCTCATTCAAGAACTGCACTATTTCAGCTTGTATGCTCTGTTCAAAAGAGTCATCGCTACTGATGCTCTGAGGGGACGCAGGCTGTAGCCTTTTACCAATTCCCAGGTGGTCAGACAGGTACTCTTCAGAGAGCATCTCAGCTTTAAATTTCACAGGGAGAAGGTTACTAGCCATTTTGTTCTGGGAGAATTCTCTCTTAAACCTTTTGTCTCTGCTTATATTCTCAGAACACTCCGCATTCCTTTGCAACGACTGGTCACTTTTGCTTTTTGCTTTCAAGTACTCTTGAATGGCTTCCTCTATATCTCGGTCAACAGAATCATCACTATCAGAATCTAGCAAGAGAGTCCCAAAGCCCACGTTCTCTTCCACTTCAGTGTCGTCTGAATCAGCAGGGCAACCACACTTGGTATATTGAGGATGCTTCCGTAGCAATGCGGTGCTAGATGTGACTCCGTTACTAGTGCCCTTTTCTCCCTTTTGTTTCTTCTGCATAATACAATCATACTCATTGTTCATACCCAGGGGAGATTCTTGACTTTGCAGGTTGTTTATGATCATCTGAACTTTGGCACTTACAGAGGTTCTAGTGACATCCCCTTCAGATTCAGAGAAGCAAACGGGATATCTACAATTCCTTGCTGGTCCAAAGGACTCCCATTTTGTCTGAAGAGCTACCAAAGGAGAAGCATTCATAAGGAACATTCTAGCAGACAACAGCAAAGTCCACAACGGAACGATTTTTCAGACTGGCCTCTCTTCCATCCTACAATAAAGAGAGAGAAAAATAGTTTTATTATGCATCTACCCTCAGAAGTGCCATGTAATAATACGGGTAACATAAATTGTAAATTGTTAACACTCAGACCTACTGTGCCAGATAATCACAAGAGTTACTCCTCAACATCACTTTAACGGGTAAATCAGTCACTACTGCTATTAAGGATAAGACAGAGCACTCATCATTTGTGGTTTTCAGTATTTTCTGGCACAATAATAATCCAATTCAGGTAATTATCTTCACTTCCGAAACTCTTCCTGCACTTTTCATTGAAGGTCGCACTCTCTTTTGCGCACGCTCCTAAATAACCATGTATTGTCAAGACTCACAAAGAATCACTCTGATGATACTGCAGTGCACAGGCGTGTGCGATCCCCTTCTGCACTAACGTTGGCTTAATATTTTTGCAATGAACTTTGTGGCAAGAGAGAAATAATAATTTTAAGGGAATCTTCCATAAAAAGTGGAATTGGTGGGAGTGGAGAACCCTGCAAAATATTCTGCTTCCTGGGTTTCCTTTGGCATAATTGCCCTTTTTAAAGAACTCCCGCCATGCATAGCTCAGCTTTTCAGTTTTACAACGAAAACAATGTTAGCTATGTCCACATGGTATATAATGGGCGGATGTGAAGCAAGCTTGCCTGTGATCCGAGATGGTGGAACACAAACCAACTCTTATTCAAAGCGCAGAGTAACTGCGTTAGCATGATGCCTGAAGTCACCCACGAGCCCGAGACAGCTTCTAGTAGTTCTGGCCTGGCATTAAGCACACACAACTGCGGGACCTGGGGCAGCTCAAAGAGAAGGAAAGGGAGCTTATTTCTTCCTGAAACATACTATGCAGCAGTAACCCTCAGACTTCAATCATTCTGGCCTCACTGCAGGGTAAAAGCTCTTGGTAAACACAAATCTTTAGGAGTTTGCAAAAGCAAGATGAAGATTATGAACTATTCTTTGTATTATAGTAGAAACCTCAACAGAATGAAGCCCTGTTTCACAAAAAAAAAAAAAAAGCCATCCAGAAAATGCCAAATAACAGCCCAAAGAGTTCACAGCTTCCATGTGGTCCCATGAGGGCTGAAGGTTTCACCTGCAGCATCATTTGGTGGGATCAAAACAGTATCTGGCTGACACAAGGCATACAGCAACCCCAACAAAAAACTACAGCAGCAGAATGGTTCTTCAAGCCCAATTCGCCGTCTCCCAACACAAACCCAGTGAGCCCCGACTGCAGCGTGGCACTGGAGTACCGACCTACAGACACATGCTTCTGCCTCTGAATCCTCGCCGACCTTGCCCTTGTCAATTATTCTCTAGTTCTGGTTTCAAATTAATCAGTGGCAATAAATATTTTGAAGAATTAACGATTCTAAACTCTTTAAAACCTATATTTATTTGCCACTAAGATAACAGACAACCAGGGAAGACAATTCTTTATCACTTTTAAAAAGAGCATAGTGCTCCAACAAAGAACGTTATATTTAACATGATAAATGCTTTTGTCAAAATTATTCTGGGACCTGTGCTCAGGGAGCAGTTTCATTGCCATCTTGTTCATAGACTAAAATACTCTTGAAATCTTATTGACCAAGGCAGAGTCACCCTGAACATGCCTTACGTGACATCTGCGGAGCAGTTAGCTCTGAACACACCACTAATAATGCTTTTGCCACCTCTTTTACTTGTTCTCTGCCGCAGAACATCTTAGCAGAATACATTTTAACCCAAGCTCTGGACATCCATTTCGGATTTTCTTTGGTGGCAATTACTTTCAAAACATCGTTCCTGAAGAATTAAAGCTTTAAGCGTCGTGATCAAGAACATCCCTCCTGGGATGGAACCTGGAGCAACCCAACACATGCTGTTTTAACTTCCACCTTTTAGTCAAATGAAGGTAGTTTAGACTGACTCCTGCTCTACGCGTGCCAGTAAGGCACAGTGCTCCCGACCGTTCGTGTATTCGGCCATGAACTAACTGGGGAAGCATCTCACAAGCAGCCTGCCATGACACGGGTCAGAACCCGAACTTTCAGAAACATGAGAACGAATGCACAATTTCTAAAGTAGCCTCCAACACATTCACTAGGGCAAACATAAATTAAAAACATTTTTCCTTGTAATAAGCAGCTGAGGATCAAAAAGACGGAAATTAGAATACCTAATTATCTTGAAGAAATGCAATTAACACACTTACACTCCCAGCTTCATTAAAAAAAAAACAACCCTCAACTTATTTCCTATTAACCTATTTCCACAGTTTCCAGGAAAGGGGCAGGTGCCTTCCTCACCCTGCGCTGGGATTGCAGTCATGCTGCAAGAATTACATGGGACGGGGATGAACCTTCCCGCCCCAGCACTGCTTCAGGCCAGGGCACCCACCCAGGGGTGCGGGCTGTGAGGGGGCACCCACGGAGGGCGCGAGGGGACACTCAGGGCCACCAGGAGGCTGTGTGAGGGGGGATGTGAGGGGGTGCAAACCAGGGGACACCCACAGAGGGTGTGAGGGGACACCCATAGTGGCTGCGTGAGGGGACAACCCACCCAGGGGGCACATACAGAGGGTGTGAGGGGATACGAAGGGACACCCACCCGGGGGGCACCCACAGAGGGGCTGTGAGGGGACATGAGGGGATACCCACCTGGAGGGCACCCACAGAGGGGCTGTGAGGGGACACCCACCCGGGGGGCACCCACAGAGGAGCTGAGGGGACACCCACCCGGGGGGCACCCACAGAGGAGCTGAGGGGACACCCACCCCGGGGTCACCCACAGAGGGGCTGTGAGGGGACACCCACCCGGGGGGCACCCACAGAGGGGCTGTGAGGGGACACTCACCCGGGGGGGACACCCGGAGGCGGCGTACGCGGGGCCACCGCCGCGGGGCGCCCCGCCCGCTGCCCGCGGTCCGCCGGGCCCTGCCCGCGCCGCCATGGCTCCCCCTTCCCGCCTTCCGCCGCCCTCGGCCGGCCGCGCTGGGCCCGGACCTGGGCCTCGGCCTCGGCCTCGGCCTCAGCCTCGGCCTCGGCGGGGCCCCGCCGCGCCGCCCCGCCCGCCCCCCGGCGCTCACCTGCCGCCGCCGCCGCCGCGGGGGGAGGCCGAGAGTGGGTGGTGGTGGCGGCAGCGCCCGGCCCGGGCTCGCCGCTCCGCGCCGCTCCGCCGGGCTCCGCTCCGCCGCTGCCCGCCGCGCTGGTGCAGGGGCGGGCGGCGCTTCCTTCCCTGCCCCCGGGGAGCGGGAGGCATGCGCCGCAGGGCTCCGCCGGGGAGGCGGGGGCGACCGCCCGGCCGTCCGCGGCCGCCGGCTCTGCCCGCGGGAGCGGCGGGGCGTGGAGGGGCCGGGCCGGGCCGGGCGGCCCCGCCGCGGGGGCACAAAGGGAGGCGCGGCCGGCGCGGAGCGGAGCGGAGCGAGGCTGGAGCCCGTTGAACGACCGATAGCGGAAGGTCCGCCGGGGAGGAAGGCGAGCACCCCGCCGGCCCTGTGGAGCTGGGGCCTTTTGCAGACCCAGGGCAAGATTTGGGCCCCAAACCCCGATCCTGCAAATGCTGACCAGCTCTGTCCCGGCAGGGACTTTGGAAATACACGTACCGGGCGTTTGCACCGTTTACTTTTGAGACAGGAGTCGAATACAACGCACAGGAGTAGAATAATTCGTCACGCTCCCTTTGGGGTGTGATAGGGGCTGCCAAAGGTGGGGAAAACTCAAAACATTCGCAAAACGCCCCAGTGACTGTCCCAAACCCTAAGTTCGGGGCTGCAAAACTAGAACTGGGGTTAAGAGAGCTGAGGACCGTTTTTTCAGAAGCTGAAGCGGTTGGTGCTTTGGCTCCTGGAGTTACCAGGGTGTTGTTGCTTTCACGTAAAGAAACAGCAAAGTTTTAGTGCTCTGTTTCTTCTGTTTCGCTGGCAAGCAGGCTTTCCCCGAGGACGTGCTGCCAGCCGTGTCCTACGGGCCCTGTGCTTCCTGAGCGGAGCCAAGCTGCAGAATCCTTCCTTTCGGGACACCCATTTCAACCTGCTCATTCACTAAAAAACACAGAGTGAGTCATAACTCTTGGTTTGTAAATCTTCACAAGCATTTCCATTCTTAGGTTCTGGCAAATGAAAACCCGGTGCCTTAACCCAAAGTGCTGCCTAGTCTTGCTTTGCCAGTGCAATTTTTTTCCCCGTGGTGCTTGAACACCTGCGATGCTACAGAGGAAACCAGCATCTTTTGGCTGGGTGTTGCCAGCATCACAGGGAAGATGCTCAGGCTAGGAAATGTCAAGTGAACAGCAGTGGGGAACAGCAGATACGAAGGGGCCCAGGCTGAAAAATGGGGTGACAGCTTGTGGAAGTGCAGACCAGGCCCCATGCTCACAGCCCACTGGGCTCCTCTGCCATAAGGAGAATTATTGCCAGTGCACAAGAATGTGGTGGATATCAGAATCAGGCCCGTTATCCTTAATAGGTGTGTCGTGTACAATTAATCATTTTCTGTGTCACTTTTCATTCAAAGCTTCAGACACTTTGCTTGACTGATGTTGCTGTTTCTGCTGCCGCTTTGACAGACAGCACGTCGCAGCACTGCAGCACAGCTCGGAAGAAGTTTAACTCAAGAGTTAGAGGGCAGTTTCCCCATGCAGTGTTGAACACCAGTGAGAATTTAGCCAGGCTCTGAGGTGAATCCATTCTGTCCTTGCAGAAAGAGAAGGTGCTGCTGGAGCTGGCAACACGGCTAGACTGAACCTGCTTCGTCTGTGGTGTTGGTGCAGGGTGTGGAATGCTGCGGCTCTGAGCTGCAAGGCTCTTCGGACGTTTTTGTGCTCAGTCGTGGCAACGCATTGCAAGACGTGGGGCTGACACATGCTGAGTGCTGTGGAACGGATTTCCATCTTTCACCCCAGAGATACTTGTTTTGGAGAGCATGTGTATTTTCATGCCCTGAGGAACTGTGCCCTTTCCTGGACTCCAACCTCACATTCTAATTTTTTCTTTTCCCAGGAGTCCGCTACCTACCAAACCACATCTGACCCTGGGGGTGTGGGACAGGACCACGTTTCAAACCGTCAGACACAGTTACAGACTCATATTAATTTATCTCCTGCTCTTACAATAGATAAAACAGAGCAGATAAGACATTTGCCTTTGTTTTTGTCCCTGGGATATGTAATATGCTTTTATATTCTAAAATGGCTCAGTTGAACAAGACTGCTGAAAACAGCACAGCCAGCATCTGTGTGCAGAAGGAAACAATGAACTTGCTTTTCCTTAGCTGCAGAATTGCAGCCCAGAGGTGAGGAAACTTTGCTCCTTTCACCATATTCCTCCTAATGCCACTCCAGAGGAAAGAAAGGGCTCTTGTATTCGTGTATCCTCTCGGGCCAAGTCAATTTACATGTGAATGCACTTTAAAAATAAAATGAAAGTCAAAGCTACGGCCAGAGCCTGATAAATGTTCTTGTGCACATGCAGTTGCTTGGCAGGGGGAGGCTGGCTGCTGCTGGAGAGCTCTGCTGTCACCAGCGGAGGTGGCATTTTATGGCTCTGCAGAGCAAGTTGCCTCCATGCGCAGCCTTTGACTTGAAAGAAGAGCAGAGCCTCTCCCTGAGGTCCCATTAGGGATGATTTGTCTTCCTGATCCATAACCTTTGTGGAAATGAGAGCAGTGGTCCCCATCCCCGTGTCCCCGCTGGACGGATGACAAAGTCACGAGCACTAATTGGACCCCTTGTTAGGATGGCCGGAATGGCAGGGAAACATTCATGTTTTCAAAATGAAACATCTTCCCCGACCTCAGGCTCTGCTCATCCCATTTGCAGCTTATTGCAGGGGGTAGGAACAGGCGCTCATTATAGGTGGCTCTGGGTACATTAGAGGCAAAAGCTGCCGTGGGTTATCAGAGGCTGAAACCGGAGATCAGGTGATAGCTTTTTTTTCTTTTCCAGCAAGAAAGAGGACAAGATTAAAAACAAAATAGTAAGAATAAAAGGACTCACCTCGCAGATCTTCCTGTTGTCAGGTAACCTGTGGCTTTGTGGCCAATTACAGTTCTCACATGGAGCCGTGTTAAAACACCGGGCATTTCTGCCGCGCTGCTGTTTTGTTGGGAACGTGAGTCATACCCGACACCAGCCGAGGGCACAGCCGTGTCTGGGACACGAGGGAAGTCGATAGCCTCACGTTCTGCAAACCTCTTCCTCTGCTGGTGGCAGTTTTGCATTCCCTGAGCACGTCTTTGGGTTTTGGGGCAAAACCAACCCACAAAAGTGAAATCCCGCTGTCACCACTGAGTTTTTGGTGGAAGAAGCAGTGGGGAAAGGAGGTGGCTGGAGTCCAGTCTGAACCTTGAGCTCAGTCAGTGTTTGAGGTCCATATATCATGTGGCTCCACCGAGCTTCAGGAGGCTCAAAACTGTTCTGGAAAAAGTTTGGCTTTAAAATAAATCAAGCAGGCTTCTTACCTCTGCTTCAAAACAGGGCTCAGGTGTGACTTGAGCACTTGTTTCCCTCTTGCATGAGTTTGCTGGTGCTACGAGCCGCAGTGAGCACCGAGCACATCCCGGGCGGCAGCAGGTCTCTTGGAGCAGCAGGTCACGGTGGTGGCCCGACTCCTACGTCCTCCTGCCCCGTTCAGCTCCTTCAGCCTGATCACAGGCGGCGTATTAGATGGAGTACAACTGGATCATGTGGTAACATGGTAAATTGAAGAGTTTAGTTGTTATTTAATAAATGCCAAGGAGACTCATGAGGCCTTGAAGTTATAATAGAAAGATCTAATTTAGAAAAAAAGGAAGAGAGATGCCTGTGAAAGCTGCCAGCAAACAGCGCTGGATATTGAACATTTCTATTTACCCTCTGAATGGAGCAGAGATGGTGCGAGCTTCCTTACAGCAGGGCTGGATGCTGCCCGGGGAAGCAGCATCCGGGGCAGGAGGAGGTCTGAGGGCAGTTCTCGGTGTAGCTCGGTCCTGGGAAGCTCTGCTGTGTCTTGCCTTAGAAGACACCATTGCTGTAAATAGCCTTTAGATGCCAAATTAAGAAGAGACCCACCGGCTCCATGAAGCACATCAAGTGGCAAGTATAGCACAGAGGCATGGTTACAGAATATATTTAATGTTTTTGAGTCAAATCTGATGAACTTCCCATTCATTACTGACCATTATACAAAACGTAGCTGAAGGTCTCTGTGGGGCACAACTGATTGCTTTTGAAAACGTCCCTTTTCCGTCGTAACTCCCAGTGTATCTGACATAAGAATACAACCTGAGAAATACAATTTAGTGCCAAGAGGTTTGATTGCAACCCTGACCTTTCCTTGCTATCATATGGCAGAGACCTCTAAAATGTCAAAGGAAATGATGGCACCTCTCATATTCTGTACCTAGAACCTTTTACTAGTTTTCGTACAACTCATTCCTATCTAGGTTAAATTATACATTTTTCATGTTTACAAACATGGAAATGTGCTGTATGGGCTCTTAGGACTTTTCTTTATAGAAGTCTTCCCTTTCTGTCCAGCTCCGTGGGCTTTGCTCTGAGGCCATGCTGTCTGTATTCCCATGAGGACATTTCCAGCTGGATCCTGTTCTTGTCACAATTCTGCTTGTGCCCATTAGGTGTCAGACTGTTATCGGCACAGTCTCCTCCAGTTTCTGGGGCTTCGCGGAGAAGAGAGGCCAGTATGAGAAGCCAGGAGCCAGCGTGGCTTGTCTAGGGTGCCGGCTGCACGCTCGCCTATGGGTCCTACCTAGAAAGTGGTGTGGTGCTCACTGTGCCACCAAATGGGAACTTTCTGCTGGCCTTGGCCCAGGTTTTACCGTCTGTGGTTCCTCTGAAGCCACTGCCAGCTCATGGCGGGGCTGCAGGCTGAGCATTCACACGAATGACTCCTGCCCCAGTACTGCAGGGGTTTTACAGTGCATTTATATTTTAGATCGTGTGTAATTGCATTCCTCAGGTCAGCTCTTCATATTGCAGTAGCTCCTTCCTTCTGCTCTTGGATCTGCTTTGCTCTAAGGGTCACTGAGGCGCTGCCAGAGCGGTGGTGGGTCTCTTTCCACCTCGTCCATCGTCCTCTTGGGGATGAGCAGTTGAAGTTGAGTGTTGAAGGTTGGTGCCAAGCCATGCCAGCAGCATGAGTTCAAGGTGCTGGGACAGCTCAGATGTTTCCTGCATCTCAGGGCTTGGGAGCACTTGACGAACACACGGGGATTCGTTCAGAGGCAGAAAGGTGCCATGAGCCAAGGTGGAAGGTGATGAAAAGAGGTCTGTGAGCTTCCAAATGGCCTATTTAAAGGGCAAGATCAAAGATGCACAGCGGGATAGATACCTTCCCTGCTACACGAAGAAAAGCCGTAATGAAACTGAGATGCTGCGCTTGCTATATATTTCAAAAGGAAACTGTTCTGCTTTGACTTTGTGCTGCAATTGCTGAGAGCTTTAATGGGACTGGGGGAGGCAAAGAAAACACATTGCGCTCCAGCTCCCCTCGTTACTGCAGCTCTGACTCTTTTGCTGAGAACTCCCAGCACAGCTGTGGACTTGTCCGTCCGCAGTTATCATGTCTTGCATTTACGGAGTGCCTTTGCTGACCGGCTGCTTGCTCAGGAGCAGCCCTGCAGCCACCCGTGAGGCATGGACGACTTCTGTGGAGCAACTCCCGATTCCCGGCAGAGCCGTCCTGAGCCCTGTCCCAGCCCTCATTGGCTCAGTGTTTTTAAAAGGCATCTTCACATGTAGGAAAGCTTTTTAGATCACCTTCAAGGAGTACTCTATTTTTAGCATCCATGGACTCTCTTGGCTGCAAACAAGCAAAACCTCTCTGTGGTGAATTCACAACAGGGCAACTGGCAGGTAGTCAAAGTCTCCGACTGCAGCGTGGCACAAAGGGAGCGGCTCGTCCCCGAGGTCCCCGTGGAGCTGGTTGAGCCCACGTTGCCACCATGGGATGCTGCCTGCCCGGTCACGCCGGGGCGGGCAGCGGGGAAGGCAGGGGCCGGGGCTGCGGTGCCCGGCGGGTCTCATTCACCGGTGCTTTTGCAAATGCAAAACGCACTTCATGTGAGCAGGGTTTGATTAAGCATTTGCAAACAGCTGCTGTTTGGTTCGGTGGTCAAAACGCTTCCTTACATGAATTTTGGATCAAACCAAAGATCACCACTGTTTTGAATTTTCATCAAACAGAAAAAAACATGTTGGGCAAGAGAGTCCGTGCAATCCTTTGACTTGGGTTCTTCTCCAGCAAACCAGCACAGAGCAAATCACCCTCAGCAGAGCAGCCATACAGAATGGAAGCCTCCCTGCGGCTCTGCAGGGTGAAGGGACCTCCCAGGAACAGTTTCAGGCTGGTTGAAGCAGCATTTGGCAAACATGCTAATAGTTATTTTAAGTATTTGTTTTTCCCCTAGTCCTCATTCTGCTCTCCCTGTGGGCCAAAGTCACCTCCCAGTGCTCCAGCCAAGAGAGGCGGAGGGCAGGAGCCCTGACCACCCTTGCTTTGTGCTAGCCGCAGCTGCACACACTCCACATTCACACCCACGTGCACTCCTGCTTTTGCATGGGGCTTTTGGGGCCATGGCATATGTCGGGTGATGGTAATTTTGGACTAAGTGCAGTGTCAGATTCACCCTCCCATTCTGCAGAGCTGTCGGGGATGGAGGAGTATTGACTGGGCACCGCGAATGCCTATGCAACAGATCCATAACAGCTTTGGAAGCAGAGGAGGAGATCAAATCCTGTCCTTCTGGTAAGCGTTAAGAAAAACGTGGTATTTAGAGAGGCACTTTCTCCTGGGTGGGGCTTGTGCTGCTGGCATTAATGGACAGCTCTTTTGAAATGTTTCCTCATCCTGGTCTTGAATCCCCCGGCAGTGGTCTGAGCCCCTTGGAAAATGATCCAAACCCTCTCCGATCCATCCAGCACCCCTAGGGCAGCTGGCTCCATGGCACCAGGAAGCTGGGAGCTGCTGAGCTCAGATGACAGTGTGGGACTACAAACCTTCACCCAAAATGTGGCTCACAGAGAAGATCCGACGATGCACTGATACCTGGTGCTGCCCGGACTGGCCTGGGAGAATCAGAGAGGGGAAAAAAAAAAAAAGCCTATTCCCATTACCTGACATGCTTAGCACTTTGCTCGCTCCTCGCTGCACCCTACACTGTGCAGGGCGACCCTCGGCCAGGCTTCCCTGCCCACCACCCAGCTTGGCCGAGGCCCAGAAAACCCCCGAGCGTGGAAGGGAAGGAGCGGAGGCAGCGCCCCAGGCTCCCAGCACCGCCTCGGGCAAGCTGTGCACGAAGCCGCGCGTGGGACGGGAAAGCCGGAGCAGCTTGCAGACGTACGTGCCGCAGACCGGGAGGAAGGAACCGGCTGCGAGGAGCTCGTGGGAGGAGGAGGAGGAGGAAAAAACTGGGTGTCAGCAAATGAGGCAGATTGAGAGCTGAGATGTGTTAGTGGTTGTATTTGGGATATGATCAACGTTTCCTTGTGATTTGCACAATCTGCAGGGGCCTGAGCGGTACAAAAAAAAAAAAAAACCAACCACCAAAAAACCAGTGGGAATGGAGCTCCTACATCCCCTTATGCTGTAGGAGGCTGCAAAGGAAGGCAAAGCCCGCTCACACTGTGCAAGGGCCCCGTGTTCGATGCAAGTCAGAGCATGGGCTCATCTGGCTGCTGCAGGGCAGGAGGTGGGTGAGCTGGCAGAGGGCAGCCCCCGGTCCTGGGGGCCGGTGGGTGCTGCTGGCACAGCCCACCCCATGATGTGGGGCTTCCTTTTCCTCTGCATACCTGAGGGTATGGCCCTGATGGTTTGGTCCTCAAATCTCTCTCTCTGGAGAGATCTCCAGCAGAAAGGAAGAGCTGCCGTGGGCAGAAAGCTGCCGCTTGTTTGCGGCGCTGGGCAGTGGCTTGGCCTCAGCACCCCCTGGAAAGGGGAGCTGGGAGCGCAGAGAAGAGCAGCTCTGCTGCTGGGGTGGGAGGAGGGCACCTTATCATCACCCCCTCACGTCTCCACTGTGGTAAGTCATGAGTGTCACTGGCACATCCGTTTGGAGAGAGAGAAAAGCAATACAGGTCCAGCTGAGTGATGAAATTGCTTTCAGGGCTGTCGATTCCCACCTCGGGGGTGTGCGGTCAGCTTGACTGCAGGCTGGGGATTTTTAATTTATTTTTTCCCCTCGCCTTTGCCCTCTTCCTTGCAGCCAGCATAGATCAGTCACATGTAAAGCAGGCAGTGCCAGCGTCTTTGAATCCTATTCCCCCTGTTCCCATGCTCTGGGAAAGATGGGCCATCTGGGCTCGTTCGTGAGACGCTGAAATCGCTCACGCTGTGCCTGGCTGAGGGATTTGCATCTCGCTCATGACCGGGATGCTCTGCTTATCCCTTTCCTGTACCCCCCCCCCTGCTCTGGGACCGGTACCCGTTTCTCCTCTAGATGGTGCAACTGCCATTGAACACCAGCGAGCTGCAGCCAGACCCCAGCCCCTGCAGCGGAGCGTGGGGAGCAGCCAGCCCTGGGGCCTGCCCCCAGCTCCCTGCCACCCCTTCCTTGTCTCTCCCGCTGGCAGAACGGGCGTTGGGGGCCATTGCCCCGCACGCGTCGCCCACCCACCCGAGGGTCTGCGCCAGGTACCTGTGGAGCATCATCATTCCACCAGCCACAGGGCTGTGTGGAACCGAGGGAATGAGAAATTCATCTCCTGCTATTCCTGGCATCCCTGTCCTTGGCAGAACACATCCCGGCAGTGCCCAGGGGAGATGCTGGCAGAGCGCAGCGGAAGGTGGAGGAGAGGGGACAGATCCTGGGGGTGACCCCGTGCCTTGCAGCAGTCGGGCTGTTTCCGTTCACGCCGGGTGCGGAGCGGGCCAGCCGGAGGAGCCGCGATGCCATCATAGTCTTTTGTTAGAAACCCCGCTTGCCTGCCATTCCCTGACTCATCTCCAGGCGAGGAGGGATGCAGCTGCCAAACCTGCAGGCCTGGGCAGGAGAATGGCCCCTGCAACGGGCAGCTCGAGGCTGGTACACGCTGAACCGCACCGTCCCACCTGGAGATTCAGCCTCTCCACCCACCCAATGGCAGCAGCAAGAAGGACACAGAGATGCTCTTCTCCTCCAGGGCCACCACTATCAGAGCTATCTCCTCGCAGCAGCAGCAGGGCATTTATGGCTTAGGGGTTGTGTCAGGGCAGAGTGAGCTCAGCTGGGTTTGCCAGCCCCCGTGCGCAGGTGAGGACAGTCATCGGCGAGCCGAGCAGATTGGGTTTGGGACCCTGCAGACATAAAGGGAATCCTAGGCAGTTCTCCCTGCAATACTCCCTGTTTGTTTAGGCTAAAAACAAATAAACACAAGCTTAATGATTTGAGTGAAACAATAGGAGAGATTCCAGCATAAAGAAAGGTTTCCTCCTATTAAGCTTTGCTGGCAAGCTCTAGAGCCTGTATTTTAAATAAATGTTATGGGTGCATTTAAAAACACACCATATGTTCTCCCGCGGATCTTTCTGGTAGCTGTTACAGCGTGGCTCTCGACTGGATCTCCTCCTCCCCGTGCCATCAGCTCGCCTGGGTGTGTTTTGCCGTGCGCCCACGGTGCCGCAGCCAGAGCAGAGCCCCGTGCCCCGACTCCTCCTCGCACCGGTGAAGCCACGTGCGGGACTCCCCGTGCCCCATGGCATGGGTGCTGGCATGTATAATGTGCCCAATAAACTCTTATTATAGGTCAGGGTGGTTTTGCTGGAGAGCTGGTTAACTTGCTGGGGACCTGCCCCGCGTCCCTGCCACGATTCCTGCGGTCTGCCAGCTGCAGCCTCACCCCGTTTTTTTGGAAGCACCCCAAAACCCGTCCAGGCCTTTTGTGTCTCCAGCGAGGTCAGGGAGCGTGCTCCCAGTGGGAAGGATGAGCAGAAGGAAGGAAGGGCTTGGAGCTGCAGCAGGATTTCGGATTTCTTAGTTCCCCCCGACCGCTGTAGATGGCACTCCGGCCCCGCCGCCTGCCCAGCTGCCGGCGAGCTGTAATGCGTGCTGGCAAGGAGTCAGGGGATGAGCTCTGACTAAGTTTACAGCAGATTTTCCCTTCTGACAGATTACCGCTTCATTTGTAAGAGGAGAACTTCTCATTAAGTACATTTTTGACATTTTGTTGGGGGGGGGGAAATCCTCGTGATGCCAAGCGCGCTGGAGTGCGAGCGCGGCTGTCTTCGCGGGTTTGGGGGCTGGGGTTGAGTGTATTTTTTTTTTTGCTTTGGCACCAAAGTCCCTTTTCATAATTATTCAGCTCTGAGCACAATTGTTGCGGGTGGGAGGCATGTTTAAAACAGAACCCAGCTGAAAAGCCAGGAGGACTTTGTGGTGGAGAAACGGCAGCTCTCGGTTCCAGCAATGCTTGGATTTCAATG
Source organism: Mycteria americana (assembly GCF_035582795.1). Classification (NCBI taxonomy): domain Eukaryota; kingdom Metazoa; phylum Chordata; class Aves; order Ciconiiformes; family Ciconiidae; genus Mycteria; species Mycteria americana. Next base: position 10,596,953 of record NC_134381.1, on the reverse strand, counting down.
CTAATCCAATCAGGTTTGATTAAAGTGTATTTTCAAGGCAAAATCAAATCTAACTGCTATTATCGTTGCTCTCGGCGCTGTGCGAGTGCCTGGGCACGCCAGGCTTTGGCTGTGCTCGGGGAAGGCGATCTCAAGGCATGAAGTCGGTCCCGGCTCTGCCAGGGACCCATGGCTCTGCGGCGGGGACCTGGGGACGTCCCCCTCGGGGACTGCTTTGCCTCGCACGATGCTTTGCTCTCGCCAGACTACCTTTGCAAGCCACCCGAATCATTACAACAGAACGAAGACTAATTTTACTGTTAATTATGCAAATTGGCCTTGATGGGAAACTCCAGAGTGAGGTTATTATCGCTCTTTTTTCCAGGGTGGGGAACAGCCCTTTTGGAAAATCCTTCTTCTTGCACAACCATGAACCTTTCTTCCCCTTGGGTTTCTTTCAAGTGAAAAAAAATGCTGAGCAAGGTTGTTACCATAAGCTCTTGGGATGTTTTCCTTGATCCAAATCATACTGTTAGAGAGAGCAAGTATCAAAAAGCACTGCATGACGTTATAGCTGTATTTTAATTATGAAAAATGTTGCAAGCAACCTAAAGAAAGTGAGCACTTCACAAGAAAAAAGCATTTCACTTCTTTTCTCTCAGAAAACACTTTTTCTCATTATCCAAGCTGCTGAAACCGTGTGCTCCTCAGGGGCGAGGACCGCGCTGGCCTTTCCCAGCTCGCGTTGAGTGCAACAACATCAAGAAAATTGTATTAAACTGCCCTGAGATTTTTCTCTCCTGCCCTAATTTCCTTTCCGGCCCGGACTCTTCCCACCTCCAGTGAAACACAGGTATAAGTGGCCTTGCCGTTGTCGCGTTGTACAGCCCAAGCAAAAGGAGGCCACCCTGGCGATGCCCAGCACTCCTGCAAGGAGCTGCTCTCTTGTTTAGGTGCTTTCTTGGAGGAATACTTTTTAATCAGCTTTGAAAAGCATTTGGAAACCTGGTTTCCTTGTATCAACAGCTGCGGATGCGGATGCCCGGTTCTTCTCACTGCTCCCTGCCCATCTGCCTTTCAAAGCTGGGATAAACCCTCAGCCGCTGATGGTTCAAACCCTCAGCGGTGACACGGGCTGGCAGAGGTGGCCGTGGCTGGCCGCAGGAGCAGCCCGAAGCGGTGATGGGCTCCGGGCTGAGCTCGTCCCCGGGCGAGCTGCCCTCTCCCCAGCGTTGCAAGGTTTGTAGCTCCCCTTTTGCAGAGGTTGCTCGCTCTGCGCAGAGCGCCCGTCTCAGCAAAGTTGATCAAATCTTTCTCCCCTAGTGAATGACATGCTCCTGCCCGAGAAAATCAGATTACAGCGTCTTTTATCCATGACGGCTTCCAATGCTGCCGCTTACTTGTTTTAGGGAAGGAGTCTTGTAGATGGAGACGTTTGAACCTGGAAGATGATGTTAGGGCTGAGTGCTAAAGACACGCGTGAGAAAGTGCTTTAAGGTATGGACTTGGTCACCTTCTCACCCACGGGGCCATCGCTGCAGACATGAGGGGCATCTACAGGGGGGACAAAAAGGAGCCGCTTGCCCCCCCAGGGAGAAATACAAGGACTGCTTAAGTGCAGATCTGTTACACCCCAAGACAGGCTGAGTGGGCCCAGGAAAGGGTTTCAGGGTTTCTCTAGCGAGGGAGGGATGCGGCTCTGCACATGGCGGCACGGCTTCCAGCAGATGGTACGCCCGTCTCATTGCACTTGACGGGATGGTGGGAGAAGTTATTATGAAAGACTGCTGTGACATTCACAGCACAGATCTGCCAAATGGTGTCTAGAGGAGATGGAAGGAGTACATTGCAATGCTGCATAAATCGGTGCAGAGATATATCTGATGCTGTATTTCATAGCAGGGCAGAAAGACGCCTTCGGCTAACGGTGGAGATGGTGTGTCCAGCCAGCGCCCTGCTCGAGGCTGGCGCTGAGCCCTCGGAGAGGCAGGGCGTTTGTGCTCCCGTTGATGCCTTTTGCCATCGGGATGTTCACGATTTCTAAAAACTGGTCCTTCCGCGACAGAGCCCAGCCTCTTCAGATGAATGCAACTGGGGGGCCCTCCCAGCGTCCCCCCCCCGGCTCTCAGCTACATGGAGCCTTGCAGATGCCCTGTCCCAGCCACGGATGAAGGTTCCACGGAGCCACGTGGATCCTCTGTCCCGTGGGCCCACTGGGGAGCGAGGGCTGCCCATGCCAGGGCAGCGTCCCTCGCCGCCTGCTCTGCAAGCCTGGGTCAGAGGAGGGCTGTGCTGTTGCTTTCTCTATTGTGTGGAGACAGTTTCCCCTGGAGTTATCGTTTCTGCTTTTTGGGCAGAAAGCAAAACAAAATTCAGCACATCCCAGTCCCAGCGAGAAGATGGTCCAGCTCAGTTTGAGGTGGGATTTATTTCCCTGCTTTTTCCATCGCTTTGCTTTCAGGGTCAATTCCCCTCCACAGTTGCCCACCCTGGGCAACAGAGCAGAAGCACGGCAACGATCCCCCTCTTTCATTTTTGCTACTTGTTAATTTCTTCATTAGCTTCCTCTGAATCTTGATGAGGGGTTTTATTTTTCCATGGCAACTGCATCCACGAGACCTCCCCACCCACCGACCCACGCCGTGCAGGGGTGCCGGAGGGCCACGCTGTGCCCGGCTCGGCTCCGAGCAGGTCCCGCTCCCCGCCGAGGTGCCTGCCCTACAAATGCAAGTGGTCGGGGCATCAGAAAGACCTGCCCTTGGGGGGACTTTTCCCACCGCCGCAGCAGAAGCAGGAGGATCCGTCCCTGAGATGCCCTGTGCCGCTGCCTCGCTGGGCTCCGCGGTGCAGGGGCGGCTGGGGTGCTCTCCCCCCGGTGAAGGCATCCCGGTGTTCCCAGCTGGATGGGTGCCTTCGCTGCGGCGTCTCGGCAGCTGGGAAGCATCAACCTGGGAGCGGAAGCTCGCCCCGTTCACATAAACAGCCGACGAAAATTAACGCCCACGAGGACGACATTCATACCTACAAATTATCCCTGCCGTGGAGCTGCAATTAAACATGCCTCTGCTGCAACAGCAGTGTAATGAGAAACCTGTGCAGCGTCCGCCCCGCGGTGCCTCCTGTCCCCGTCCTTGTCCCCGTGCCAGCACCCCCCTACCCCGAGCTCCCCGATCCTCCTCGCCCGGGGCAGGACGGGTGCTGCTGACCCCTCCGAGCTGTGCAAGGGCTTGCACAGGGGGCTGTGCATGCTTCGGGCTGCTGTGTGTGGGGGTTTTTAATTCCCCAGGGGATTTTCTGAGGGCGATTGGAAAAGACTCTGTCCTGCAGGTTGCAATTCCCTAGATCTACAGCCACGAAAAGTAAGATGTAAAAGGGCCTGATCCTGCCCTGACAGCCGGAGAGTCACCAGCTTGAGGAAGGAGACAGAGGAAAAACAACCCTGCACATGGGACCAGGGCTGATTTCTAGCGCAATTCGCCCATCCCAGCAGGAAAGCCCTAATTTCTGACTGTTCGCCGTCTCCCAGCAAACGCCTACTGGCACCTCCTGAGCAGTGGCACCCGCTGTCCCCAGCCCAGGGTACCCAAACCGGCTCTCTGCCTCGAAACCACAAAGGAGGAGATGGGGATGGGGGGGTCTCAGTGGAGCCCGTGGCAGCGAGGGACTGCGGGAGCTCAGGGGACCCCGGGACACCGCGGGGCGAGACACGAGCCTGGCTCCCTTGGGCTGCCCGGCGGCGGCGAGGCAGAGCCCCCCCAAACTCCCCATGGCCTTTCAAGGGATCCTTTTCTCCCCCCTCAAAGAGCTGGCGGCGGTGGGGGACCCCTGGGACGCCCTAACTCAGCTCGGCAGGATGCCGGAGCAGAGGCGAGCGCTCCTGGGGGCATGGCGGAGAAGGGGAATTTTGGTCCAAACTCTAACATTTGCTCATTGCAGACTTTTAGGAAGAAATAATTAGCTCTCTGTTTTTCACCAGGAGCTTCTCCCCCTCCATGCCCTCTTGTGCCAGGATGATGTGTCATCATGAGAAGCTGCAGGATCATTTCCCTAAGATAAAAAAATAAAAGAGCTCCTATTCATCACCGGCCTTTGTGCTAATAGCCTGCGCTCTTTAAAGAGGGAGCGTGGCCGGGGCTGTTCCTGCTTCCATCTTGCGGGATAAAGGATCTCTTTGCACTCCTATAATAACCTCTTTCATCTAACGCCCTCAAAGTGCTTCTGGACATAAATTAATTAAGCCTCACAACACCCTGTTGAGTTCAAGCTCACTCAAGGGTTTTCATCATGTGTTCAAACAATTCATTGCATCTTTGCGTCGCCGGTTTTCGGCAGCCCAAGGGTCGTGTCCAGCTGAGGTGTGAGCGGGGCCCGTTCAATTATTTCTGCCACGTGTTGCCTGCTCCTGCCAGGGCTTGGGCTGCCCTCAGGGTTAATGCTCCGTCCTTAGAGCCTCGTCAAAAAGCATCTCAAAGCTGCACAGGTTGAACCCACAGCACAGCAGCTCCCCGAGACCGCGCGGCCTCACCCAACCCTCTTGGCAAGTACCGAAATAGCTTCACTTTTCCATATTTGAGCTTTTTGGGATTTACGACCCACACAGTGCCCCGCCGGCATCATGGAGGCTGGCTCTAGCGGTCCCTTACCCCATGCAAGCTGGGGTTGCATCCTGCCCGGGGAGATGAGCTGGGCCTTGCTCTGCTGCAGCTGAGTGCAATTTGGCAGCAAATAAGCCGAGGAACAATTCACAAACCCCTGCTCCTGCTCACTGCGCCTACCCCAGGCAAAAAAACCCCCCTCGCGTGGATGTTGGCATCTCATTGCAAAAAGCAAAATGCAGATGGAGGCAGCGACCCCTTGGTCCTGGCTGCCTGCAGCCGCACGGGGCAGAGCGGGCAGGGAGGTGGCCCGCCATGCCGATGCTTCAGGTTTGCTCCTCGTTTCCGATCACCTCTGATGAGGCTTGTCGTGGTTTAGCCCCAGCCGGCAACTCAGCCCCACGCAGCCGCTCGCTCGCTCGCTCCCCCTCGGTGGGATGGGGGAGAGAATCGGAAGAGCAAAAGTAAGAAAACTTGAGGGTTGAGATAAAAACAGTTTAACAGGGAAAGCAAAAGCCGCGCAGGCAAGCAAAGCAAAACAAGGCATTCCTTCACTCCTTGCCATGGGCAGGCAGGGGTTCAGCCATCCCCAGGACAGCAGGGCTCCGTCACGCGTAACGGGGACTTGGGAAGACAAACGCCATCACTCCAGACATCCCCCCCTTCCTTCTTCTTCCCCAGCTTTATACGCTGAGCATGACACCCTATGGTATGGAATAGCCCTTTGGGCAGTTGGGATCAGCTCTCCTGGCTGTGCCCCCCCCCAGCTTCTTCTGCACCCGGCAGAGCACGGGGAGCTGAAAAGTCCTTGACCAGTGCAGCAACAACTAAAACATCTCTGTGTTATCAACGCTGTCTTCAGCACAAATCCAAACCCCAGCCCCATCCCAGCCACTATAAAGAAAATTAACTCAACTGAAACCAGGACAGGCTCTTGCAGAATGCAGACGGTGGAGGGATTTGCCGTGTGCCCCAGCCCTGCGGAGCGAAGGGTCCTGCGAGAGGAGAGGGGGGAGCGGGAGCTGCCTGCGCAGAGACTGCAGTGCCGGGGATGCAGAGTGGCTCATCAGTGGCTTCAGATTCCTAATTATATCTCTTTAATGAGCACCCACACTGTTATCAGGGGTTCCTCTGGGGCTAAGCGGTGATCCAGGCTCTTCTAATTACTTCTTCTGACTCTTAATTTTCATGTCTGTGCTAATCCTTCGTAGTTCCCCTTCCTTACTTGATGCAAAGGACTCATTACCAGGAAATGCATCTTCCTCCTCTCCGCTCCTTCCACAAGCTCTTTTTTCCTTCTTTTTTCTCCCAGAACTTACAGAAAGAGATGGAGCGGGTAGAAGCTGCCCACTCACAGTGCCCAAAGGCAGGGAGTTAGGTCGGGCGGGTTTAGCTTTCCAGAGGAAGCACAGGAAGGCGGTTGGGATGGAGGTTGGGATGGAGGTTGGGATGGAGGTTGGGATGGAGAGCCCGTCTCCCGCTGCCGCAGAGGCTGGAGCCGAGCCCGGAGGCACTGCTCACCGTGCTCCCACCCCCCGGGGCTCAGCACGCCAAGCACCCGCACCAGGGGCAGACACGTGTCCACGGGCACCGGCTGTGCTCAGCTCGGCTCCCCAACACAGGCCGGTGAGGGGACGGGCACCCGCTGCTCCTCGTGCACAAGCACCTCGCCCAGGAGCTCCCTGTGCCGCTCCGAGCTGGGAACCCCAGCGCTTTGGGATCCCAATGGTCCCCAAACGCTGACTTTGCTGCTCAGCATCCCGAGATGCCCAAACATCCGGGCACGCACCGCCGGGGAGCAGCAAGGGCTACCCCAAATGTGCCACCGGGCTGCTTTTCCCCATCCCTCCCTGTGCCGTGCAGGGGCAGGCAGCCTGCGGGCAGGTCTGGCAGCTGCCAGGGCTTGGCTCGAGAACGCACAAGTGTCTCAGAGGGGTTTTAGTTCCGTTTTTGGATTTTTCTGGTCAGTCCCGCTAGCGCAGGGAGGGGGCACCGATGGATACATGAAAGCACGGAGGCTTTTCAGAAGGACGGAGGAGAGGAGGACGCTTGCTGGGAGAGAAAGCCCAGGCTCTTAGCGCTACCCCAGCAGTCTTTGAAAGCAGACTGGGGAAGGTGTTTGATCTCCAACCAAGTCCTCGATGTTTTTGTGATCGTGGTGAGACGATCCTGCCTGTGGCGCTTGTGAAGCCGCCTGCTCGGGAAACCCTTCTCCAGGAGAAACCCTTCTCCGGGAGAAACCCTTCTCCGGGAGAAACCCTTCACTGCTGGCTTTAAACTCCCCTCTTGCAGGCTGCCCTTCGCAGCCGGGTCCTGGGGAGTGCTTGGAGGGGGAAAAAGTCCGTGGGGGCATTTCTGCTGCTGGCACCGGGGTGGGAGGGCAGAGGCAGAGGGCTGCCACCGGCTCCAGCTCTGCCGGGAGGGCAGGAGGGGCTGGGGGGGCTCTGTGTGGCCCCCAGCCAGGGTCCCAGGTGCTTGTGCTGGTCCCCGCAGGGCAGTGGGAGGGGATGCCCGTGTCCCCGCAGGGCGGTGACGATGCTGGTGGCTCCAGTCCTGGAGAAAAGGGCAGAGCCTGCTCTGGATGGTCGGGGGAAACTGAGGCACGGAGATGCTCTAAGCCTCACAAAGCCTCCCGAGATGAGCCGGCACATCCCCATGCTGCGCGGTCCTTGCGCACGTGCTTAAGTTAAGCTGGTGCCCGGGGGGTCCGCACCCGAGCTGGCCTCCCCCCACCCTCTGATGCTTTCCACAGCTTTTTCCCTTGACTGAAGCGAAAGGATTTTTCAAAAGTGGGTCTTGGGCCTTGAAGTGACAAATAATTGAAGGCGGTAATTAAAGGCATAGCCGAGCGCTGAGTGAAAAAAGGAAAAATAAAGGAAAAGTGCCAGTTGCAATTTTGCGATTTAATTAGGTTCGCTTTCTCTCGTAGCGGGGAGCGTGGCAGGCAAACCCCGAAGGCGCAGGACTTTCTGATGCTGCTGAGAGCAGGGGGGAGGTGGCAGAGAGCTCTGCAGTCAGCTTTCCCAAGGATAACTGCACAACTCCGCCACACATTAAAAGGCAGAGCTTAGCAAAAGGCCCTTTTAATATTTCTTTTCTTCCTTGAGAAGGGGAGAGCTTCTTGAAGCAGAAACTTTCAATAATTAAAAAACGAAAAAAGAAAAATAATAACTGTTGGTATGGAAAGGATATGAAAATAGATCTCTGCTGACTTCCCCACTCTGAGATGTTGTCGGCTGGCGATATTTTAAATTTCTCTAATAAGAGAGCTCCAGTCGGTGGCTTTGGCAGCCCCGGGAGGTGGAACCCGCCGACCCGAGGGCAGGGCTCACAGGGACCGGCGCGTCCCCCGAGCCACTCGGGCGGCAGGTTGAAGCCGGGGGGTGGGTGCCAGCCTTGCAGCGGGACCCCGGGGTGGCAGCTTGGCTTTTGTGGGGCACAGCCCAGCCTGGGGGCGAGCGGGACCCTTGGCAGAGCAGCTCTGATGGCTGTGGTTTGGCATTGGAGTATTCTCACTTGTATAAATTATATAAATCATCCCCCCGGATGAGGGAGTGTGCACATAAATATGTAGATTCAGGCTCCAGCCCTCATGACTTATTCACCAGCAGCATCATATTGTTTCTAACTTCGGAGCGGTTCCTGGAAACTGTTCGTTCTTCAAATTAAAAAAAGATATATGGGCGCTGCTGGAGCGGCCCGCATGTTCTCCCGAAAGCCCTGGGGTTTGCTGGGGAAGGGCTGGGCGGCAGCAGCTGCCTCCCGTGAGCTTGGGCTGCTCTGGGGGGCTGCACGCCCGCCCGGGGAAGGGAAGGGAAGGGAAGGGAAGGGAAGGGAAGGGAAGGGAAGGGAAGGGAAGGGAAGGGAAGGGAAGGGAAGGGAAGGGAAGGGAAGGGAAGGGAAGGGGGGAACCGTCCGGCTGCAGAGTGGAGGTTTGCAGGATCCTGCCCTGGCCACGTTCCCCTCTTTCACAAGGCAGCGGCTCTCCTGCCGTGCTGTCTGTGCAGTCAATCCCTGCCCTAAACCTCTGGTTTGCAAATAAACGGGTGGAAATCTTTACTTTCGCAGCAGCCTGGGTTCTCCTCTGCTTGAAGCACCCTTGCTGGTGGGTCCCAGATGACCCAGGAGCTTTTTCCACATCTCCCTGCCCGCCCGACGTTCGTGGTGCCGTGAGGTCCCGGCGATGCTCGCCGCACCTCCCGCCTCGCCGGCTTCCACCCCAGCCGCTCACCACTAAACTCGGCTCCCGTTTTACTACATTTTCCTGAGATCAGGACACGAAGACACGGTGGTAGCAGCATCCAGCCCGCAAATGAGGTGGTTTCACCCGAGATGGATGGGTGAGCATCCTCTCTGCCGGCTCCCAGCGCGCGGGGCCATTGCCCGGTAAATGAGCAACCCTGAGAAGGCTTAACGACAGCAATTGTTGCACGTCCCAAAATATCCCACTTAATAGACTCCATCAAGTAAGTATTGTCCTCAATGGTTCAGAGCGAGGAGCAGCGGAGGTAGTAACAATGCGGACATGCCATTTGTGGAGAAATTTTGCCTTGCTGAGATTTATCGGAGAGCTCAAATTGCTGTTAATAAAACCCACTTTTGCTGGTGCAAGGGAAATTGGTTTTCACGGAGGCTGGAGGGATCCAAGTAGAATATTCTGGGTATCATCTCCAGTGCAGCAGGAAAATGAGCTCCCTGCTTTCCTTGCCTAACGTGGGGAGGGCTGGCGAGGCCGGATCCTTCACCCTGTTTTGCCCAGCTGGGGCTGGGGTTGGGAGGAGACCCCGAATACAGGGGCTTCCCCTCCTGGCCAGCTGCTGGCTCCCAGCCATCACTTAATTCCTTCATGCCTTTTTGCCAGCCCTTAAAGCTTATATTATATGCTTTCAATGTATTTTAAATTTCTCTCCGTTCCTAAAGACTCCCCCAGAAAATCCCCCTTCCGCAGCCCCTTCCAAGCCTGCCTGGTTTCCTCTTGAATTTCTTTCCCTGTGGCTGGCGGTGCTGATCTGCGTAGCACCGTGCTGCTTTCACCAGCTGGGAGAAACCGGCCCCTTGTTTTGAAGCACAAATAAAGAAGCCATCCTGTAATTTCTCTGCTGCGATTGTGTTATTTTCCTCGCCTAACCTGCGTGCTTTGTGTATTCAGAGGAGCGGGTGCTATAGAAAATGCCGCAATTTGATTTGGGAATCATTCTGCTCAGGGAAACTGCAGAGGAGGAGAGTGGAGATCTCTGGCATCAATAAATCATGACAAGTTGGGAATTTCACAGCGCTGCATAGCACATGGTGTGGCGTGGGATGGATGCGGGCATCCCTCGCCCCCGGCTCATCCGCAGCGGGACCCTCGCACAGAGACGCGTGAAATGGGGAATTAATATTTATTCAGTTTGTTTACTTAAGAAGCAAATATTTGCTGATGTATTCTTGGCAAATCTAGGACATTAATTACTGGGTACCAGAGCACTGGAGTGCCTGTAATCCACTCCACACCTCGGCAAGTCCCTGCTCTCATATCTGCTAATCCAACGTTTGGAAGACAGCCCGCATCGCGAGCGTCGCAGAGGGGGCTGAGGCTGAGTTTCGGGACAGCCTGCGGGGAAGCCCCATCCCAAGAGATGCCGGGCTCCGCTGCCAGCCCCAGCCCTTCGACGGGACCTTCTGTTGCCATAGGGCCCTGCGGTGGCCCCGGGAAGCCCAGGGCACTGGGCTTTTGTGGGCTTTTCTGCTCCTCTGCAAAGGGGGGGCTTTCCCTGGGGAGGGACAGGGCTGGGCTCAGTCCTGGGAACGGGCACCGACCCCCAGGACTTGCTGCCGTCTCCCTTCCCGGGGATGTCAGAGGAGCCGAGCAGCCTGCGCCAACAGCAGTGACCGGGAGATTGCTGGAAAAATTTAAAGCAGAGGAAAAGCCACGTTTCCCCTCCCCTCCCCTCCTTGCGGAGATTAAAACGGAGATTGAGCTGCTCCGGAGAGCTGAGCCGCCCTCACCACCGCTGCTGGAATAGCAATGACTGCAAGAGATAATTAGTTGAGCTCCTCCAACCCTGATAATGAATTGAACCCCTCCAACCCCCATAATTACCCGAGCCCCTCCAACCCCTATAATCAGTCGAGACCCTCCAACCCTGATAATTAACTGAGCCCCTCCAACCCCAATAATTACCCGAGCCCCTCCAACCCCGATAATTAACTGAGCCCCTCCAACCCCAATAATTACCCGAGCCCCTCCAACCTTGCTATTTAGCTGAGCCCCTCCAACCCTGCTCAGGGCTGGGCTGCCCCAGCAGCTCCTCGTCTGGGGGGGATGCTGGGGGGCACAGAGGGTCCCAGGGTTCGCTGGCCGGTTTCCCCAGCTCTGCCCATCCCCGGGCCCCCCTGCACCAGCCGGGGCCGAGTTCCTTCCCAAAGGCCCCCCCAACCCATCACAGCCCAGGAGCAGCAGCAGCCGCCTTCCCCGCGCTGGCTCCCTCTCAGCCAGCGGAGACTTAGCAAAGTGCTAAGAGGATCGCAGGGAATTTTTCTCCGTGATTACTCAGGTCTAACAAGAACTGGCAGCTTTTTTATTTTCTGCTCTCCCAGGCTTTTCCAGAGGCACCGTCCCCCCCTCGCCCTGCAAGGGCTTTCAGCAGGTTTCTTAAGTTTTATTGCTTTGATCCCATAATGTGCCGTTATGCAATGAGACAAGCTCTTTCCCGTCACTTCTCCAGCTTCAGCCAGGCCTTTTGCTGTAACAGGCACAGCTCTGGCTTGAAATATTAACGAGTTTTACCTTAATTACCTTTCGGGCTTCTCAGGGCTGTCTTCCTTTCCCTTCTCACTCTCTTTTTAATATCAGCATTGAGCAGAGCCAGCTGCTTGGCGAAGCTGGGATTTATCCCCCTCCTCTCCACCCTGCACATCAGGTGCTGCCTCCGTGGAGGATGGTCCTTGGAGGTGTGGGCAGCCGGTGCTCCCCGGGCACCGTGCTGGCAAGGCGATGGGGGTATTTTTTTTCTCTTACGATAAAACATTTCCCCTTTGAAATGTGGTTGCTAAAAAGAAAAGAGCGCCTTACATTTTTCCTGCATTTCAGATAAATTAACCTCTTACCAGATGTGGAGCACGGGATGCCCTGACCCCTGCTACCCAGAAACGGTCTCTCCATCCTCCCTGGCACGGGAGACCTTTGCCCTTTCCCCACAGCCCTGTGCCCATCACCGTGGCCTCAGTGGCCGCCTCAGGCTGTGCAGCAGGAGGACAGAGCCAGAGCGCTGTCCCCAGCAGGGCCAGGACTCCTCTCATTGAGAAATTTGAATAAATCAGGCAATTACCTTCAGCAGTGCCTCCGATACGCCATTGCTTTGCTGCTGCCCCAATGCACTTATCTAATAAATGGCGGTGCGTTTGCAGGAATTCAAGCGTCCCCGGCAGCGGTGGCACCGCACGGCTGGCTGGGATGGCTGGGGAGGTGCTGCGGGACCCCCGCCCCGGCTGCGGGGACCGGGAAGCTGCCACCTCTCCCCCTGTCACAGCCGTCCGGGTCTGTACCCCCCTCCTGGGCACAGGACAAGGTGAATTGATTTCCATCACACACCCCAGCCCTGCAAACCCAACTCCTTTTTAAGACACAAGCCAGGCGGGGGGACTGGATAGTTGCTTATTTATGTACGTGCTTTTTGGCCCCTTTGGTTGAGTGACACACATAGGACATGTTTCCCGCCATGAAATTCAGCACGGAGTGTCTGAAGGCAGGGCAAGTTAGACACTAATAGCTCCGAACAAGGAGGCTGATTCATGGCTCTTTGCTGCGAAACCCCCATTTGACTCCCCAAAGACTAATTTTACATTCGCTGTCACGTTTCATCAGACCCGTGGACGTGGGCTGGGTGCTGGGGACGGCGGGATGCGGCGGCCTGGTGCGATGAAGGGGCCAGTGGGATGTGGGAGCCCAGCGGGATGCTCGGCCACGGTCCAGCGCTGCACAAGCCCTGCACAGGAGCAGCGTCTCTCCTGGCCTCTCGCCACGGTCGATGTGTTTTATCAGAGTTTTTCTACCCATCCGCTGGCAGCAGGGCTGGCAGGAGGGACGGTCTGGGAAAGGACAGCATTTCCAGGTGCCACCGTGGGTGCAGTGCCAGGGAAGGCACCAGCCCGCGGCCGCCGGCGTCCATGGCACTGCGTGCCAGTGGCTGCGTCCCCTCCCGGTCGGTGACTTCAGTGACGATGACAGTCCAAGCCTTGGCTGAATGTCCCCAGGGCTTCGGTGGTGTCTAGATGTTGAAGAAGACCTGAGCCAACAGTAGCTGTTTGATTTCCTCCCCAACATTTTAAAAAATTCATCCAGGACATCCCAGCCTCTTGCGACAGCCAAGAGGTGTCACCAGCCCGGCTCCCCGGCGTTTCCCAGGCAGCCAGCCGAGAAATATGCCGCATCGCTGCCTGCCAAGGCAGAGCCCGGCTCCACACCAAGCCGTGCCCGGCAGCAGGGGAGCCGGGAGCCGAGCGTGCCGGCTGATACCGGCTGCTGGGAGCCTCGTCCGAGCTGTACAGCTGAGGCTCCGGCTCCTGAGCCCCTGCACCGACTAGAAGGTGCCCTGGAGAGGAAGAAAGGGTTTTATATCCTGAGCTCTGACCCAAATCTTCCTCTCCATCAGTCAAAACTCAATATTATTCCCCAAAGCTGCTCCTGCAGCTCCTGCCCCAGATGTGGCTGCACCACGTTGGGCAAAGCAAACTTTTCCTACCCACCCAGCCAGCGTGCCCGGGCAGCGGGGAGACAGGCTGCGATTATGTTATTAACGCCACAGACAGCTGTGAAACAAAACCAGCCACTTTTAAAATGGTTTATTTTTTTCCTCTACAACTTGATCATCTCTTCTGCTCAAATCTGCAGCCGCTCTAATGAGCTGTCTCACACGGCTGAGCAGTCGGGAGAAAAATGGGGGGAGCAGAAAACCGGTGTGTAATACTGCGGAGAGCATCGGCACCGGCAGCTCCCAGCCCTGTAACCCAGACCCCCTGCCTGGCACAGCGGGAGCCCCTCCGAGCCCCCAGGCCTTTCCCTTTTGGGCCTTTCTTGCTTTCACAGGTATTTTTCTAAGTAGCAAAGTGGTAGGTGAAATTCCCTGTATCCCATCAGCGCAGCGGACTGCCCTATCCATACAAAATAAATGATAAATCCTGCTATGAGGGAGTCAGTTTCTAATGAACTGTCCTCTTTTTCTGCTGCCGTATTTTCTTGACCCTTAATTTTTGGAATGGTGGGAGGTTGTGAAGGCGGCCTCAGGTTATCATTGATAAGGGGCTGCCCAGGATGCCATGTACCCATCAGACCCTCTGTGATGCTTTGTACATAAAAGATAGGGAAAGGGACAGGGATGGGGATGGGAACACAGAGATCTGCTGCTCCGGGGATCGCGGCCCCTCGGCCCTGAGCAGGATTCTGGCAGACGGGGCTCCTGGCGCGGCGTTTCGGCATCCCGGCTCCCCCTCGCTGGCTGCTATTTCTGCCAGAGTCTCTCTCCCTCCCGCCTCCTCCCCGGCAGCCCCCGGCGCTGCAGTCGTCGAGAGAAGCTGCCACCATCTCAGCCTGCTTCGCCTCAAAAAAATGTACAGATCAATACGTTCAGCAATAGATTTCCCTTCGCTCTGTTCCTTACATGACTTCCTCGGTGAGAGCTTCTGTTGGGGCAATGTAAACCAGCTCCGAAACAAGCAGCACCGAGAGCAACAAACAGCGACGCTCGAAGGGACTGAGGCTAGAGAAGGACAGCGCAGAACAGAAAAAAACCCAATTCTCCCCCAAATCTCAGCATGTGTCACTGTCCGTGATGCAAAGCAATGCAATCAGACAGCCGGGACACAGGCATGAATTAAACATTCCCCCGTAGCTCCTGGGGAATAATTCCATGAAGCCCAGATCCATGGGTTTTAAAACCAGGAGGGACTGGTGCCATCATTTAATCCCGCCTCAGTCACTCGTGTGGGGCTGCTGACAGCCAGGGATGCCTCTAGCACGAGGCGAGGGGAGAGCCAAGGAGACACGGGGTGTGAGGGGCTCATGGGGGGAGCCTGAGCTCGGGGCGGCAGCCCCAGACGAGCCCCCCCTGCTCCTGCAGCGCTGGGAGCATCGCCTGGGGGGGCCGCGCACGAGGCAGGCAGGATGAGTCCCCGTTTTGGAGCCTCCTCATGTACCAAGGTTAATTTTTCTAAGCAGCTCTGCGGAGGAAAAGACACTGCATGCCAGGGGCTGGTGATACATCGCGGGGCCGGCCGGCTCCCCTGGCACGGCTGTCACCACCCCGCTGTGGCTGCCAGGGAGGGGACACGTGCTGTCAGCGTCCCGTCGACAGGCAAGGACGGCTCAAAGCGTCCCCCTGCGTGGCTGCGAAACGCCCAGAGCGGCAGCAGGGGCTCACGGCCCCGCGCCGGGGGATGCTCTGCGGAGCAGAGGGTACGGCCGGTCCTGGAGGCAGACGAGCTGGCACTGGTGGCCGAGTGGCAACGGGCACCGTGCCACCCACCGCCCAGCGCCCTTCCCTTCTCCTTGGGATGCTCCACGTTTAGCACAGCCCACTACCAACCATTCGGGCAGCCTTGCCAGCGTGTCCCTCCACTCTGTCCCCCCACTGCCATCCCCCGTGGGGGCACGGTGCTGCCGGGGCAGCAGCACCGAGGGGCAACGGGGTGGAGGGGGGAGAGAGACCCCCAGGCAAAACGGGGCCATTCCCTGGGGCAATAAGTGGTGGGGAGAGGGGCGAGACCCCCCCCATTGCAGCTTGAGCATCCTCTGCAAGGGAGCTGTAGTGGCACCCAGCTCTGCTCTTCCAAGGAAGAGGGTAGCAACAGTCCCCGTTGGATTTTTCCTGGATCTCTCCCGGTTTGGAGCATCTTTTCCACCAGCAAGTTTTGCTGTGAATGAATGGGCAGCATCTGAAAGCACACTGCCTGCGTGGTTCATTAATTACTCAAGTTATAGGGCTATTACAGCCAAGAAATTGCATTATTAAAAAGAAATCTCTGCAGACGCTTCAAATGCGTCAACCTATTCAATAGCTGACACTGGGTCATAATTAAAAGTAAAAAGTATGGGCCAGGAGGGGACAAAAAATGGCAGATTTCCTGAATATGGCTAATGGAAACATTATTAACATTAGGAAATTACATACGAGAAATCACTGGCTCCTGGCCCAGTTTAAATATGCATAAGGCTCCTGACGTGTGCCTATGGTGATTAATAGCATTAACAAAAAAAAAAAAAATTAAATTAAATTCATCGAGCTGCCTTTAATGGCTGCGTCTGCGTGTGGCTCCTTTGTTCCCTTCATTACAGCAGGCAGCCAGCGAGCGGGCAGGGTCGCTCCCGTGCCCCCGGGATGCTCGTGCCCCGGGATGCTTGTGTCCCGGGATGCTCGTGCCCTGGGATACTCGTGCCCTGGGATACTCGTGCCCCGGGATGCTTGTGTCCCGGGATGCTCGTGCCCTGGGATACTCGTGCCCTGGGATACTCGTGCCCCGGGATGCTCGTGCCGCTGGGATGCTTGTGCTCCAGGATGCTCGTGCCCTGGGATACTTGTGCCCCGGGATGCTCGTGTCCCGGGATGCTCGTGTCCCGGGATGCTCGTGCCCCAGGATGCTCGTGTCCCGGGATGCTCGTGCCCCGGGATGCTCGTGCCCCAGGATGCTCGTGTCCTGGGATGCTCGTGCCCCAGGATGCTCGTGCCCCAGGATGCTCATGTCCCGGGATGCTCGTGCCCCAGGATTCTCGTGCCCCAGGATGCTCGTGTCCCGGGATGCTCGTGCCCCGGGATGCTTGTGTCCCAGGATGCTCGTGCCCCGGGATGCTCGTGCCCCAGGATGCTCGTGCCCCGGGATGCTGGTGCCCCGGGATGCTCGTGTCCCGGGATACTCGTGTCCCGGGATACTCGTGCCCCGGGATGCTCGTGCCCCGGGATGCTCGTGCCCCGGGATGCTCGTGCATGGCAGCACGGGCATGTGGCAGGTTTCTTACTCCTCGGCAGCTTTTGCAGCCAAATCGAGGAGAACCCAGATCTGGGCACGGCTGCCTGCAGAGGAAAGCTGGGGCTGCCCGTGGTAGGGAGGATGAGAATGGGGGAAAAATCCCCAATTTGCTCCCAGCCGGGCTCTGCTGCCCGTTTGTGTCCCTGTGGATTTGAAGATCCTCCCTGTGGACACAAGCCCCTGCCCCTTTTGTGCCCCAAAACAGCCCTTGGGTGAGGCTTTCACTCCCCTTTTCTCAGCTCAAAGCTCGTGGTCTTGTTGCTGCTTTGCTTCTCTTTCAGGTTTTTTTTTTTTTTTTCTTTTTTTACATTTGTTCTTCGCAAACGTCGCTGTGAATCAATCTGGCGTCAGGCCTATTCACCGCCTAATATTTCTCAATAATTTATTATCAGTGGTTTAATCCTCGTGGGAGCTCCCTCCACATTAAAGCCTGTTGTTCAGTCAGGTCATGTCCCGGACTGGAAGCACTTCCAGCCCTTTGATTTGTTTGTGTTTTATGTTTTTGTTGGGAGAGCAGTAAAAGATATGAATTTTTCCCCCTCTTGAAATTGATTTATCTCAGTTGTTTCCTTTATTCTCTCCAATTGAACCATAACTTTGTGGTTGCTCTCATCTCCCTTGCTAGCGGCCCTGTTCCATATGGATGCAGTGGGATGTAAATACAGAGCAGAAATCAGCCGCGTGCCCCGGTGCCGGGGCGTCCTCGGTGCCCTGCACTCCCCGCTCCCCCTTATCTCCGACACATTCCAGGGGAGAACAGGAGTTTGTTGAACCTCCTTTTCTGGTTTGCTCACGTCGATCTGGTTGACACCCCTCATTCCTTTCATCCAAACCCCAAATTTGGGTTGAAAAAGTTAAAAAAGAAACAAGGAACTCAAAAGCCAGCCTGAGCAACCAAGGATTAGGGGGGGGCTTGTCATTGCCTTTGAAAAGAGACTTTTCTTTTTATTTTTGGCACAATGCAGCCCTTCAAATTAAAAAGTCCCCAACTTCCAGCCAGCCCTAAGAAGGGTCTGCCCCAAGGGAGACACGGTCTCAGCCCCCCTGCTCCATCCCTGCTGCTCCCTCTGGACCAGTGCTTCGCTGTGGGAAAGGACCGTGCTGGTTTTTGGGGGGAGAGACCGGCTCACCCCACCAGACTTCCTCGCCCGGTGAAGGTCTCCATCCCGCTTCTCCTCCCAAAGTTTGAACAGAGCCAGGGCAACTCATCACCGGTAACAAGTTACACGGTGCTGCTGCCAAGTGGTTCTGCGAGGCCTGATTAAAACCATTCATGGAGAATAATATTAATCAACACTATTACCCTCTCCCGAGGAGAAATTAGGTTGTACATGCTTCTCTGTCTTGTTCCTCGGCACAGTTTTTAATCCCACATGCAAATCAGCGTGCAGGTGCTGCCTGCGGCTTTGGGCAGGGAAAGCGTCGCTGCCCGCAGCGCCGGAGCCCGGCACGGTGCCCAAGATGCCGGCCAGGCTGCGGGGAGCCAGGATGCGGCCCCTGCAAGCCCCAGAAATGCGGTGATTTTAGCATCCCCCAATACGACATAAATCCCAGGCGCGGTTTTCCATGCACAAAGCGAATCCTTGCAGACATTTCAGTGCAGAAAAAGATAAGACCGGCCCTCCATCCCCTGCACCCCCTCTGAAAAGGGCCATTGCTTCAGCTCCAGGAAAGAGAGTTTCTTTACCCAAAAGAGAAGGGCCAAAGCACAAGGGGCGTTGCTACCAGGTAAAACCCGCTTAACTCCAGGCACGAGCTCGGATGGCTGCAACCTGCTGCCGCACCACGGCTGTCACCCGGAGAAGTGGCTCGTGGATGAATCGCAGGCACAGAACGGGGACGGTGGCACCGGCAGGGGACACGGTGCCGTCCCGGGTTCGTCACACGCTCTGTCACACTGCTGACGGGCCAGGCTGCTGGAGAGACCGAGGGGAGGGAGAGATTCAAAAGCCTCCAGAAAATTCGGAAAAAAACGTCGGAGCAGCAGAGGAGCGCTGCCCCTATTACAGCTTTGCACCCCGGAGATGAGTGTACAAAACAAGCATCTTTAGCCAGAAATAGGGGGAGAGAGCTGGAGATTTCCATATAAAATATTGAGATCCTGAGACCGCCAGAGTGGAAGGCAGAGCTGATGTGGCTTCTGAATAAATCATCGGAAGCAACACATGTGCTCGCTCGCAGTGACGTCTTTGAGGGAAGAGAGTGGGACTAGGAAAGAAGAAAAATAAAGTGCAATAAAACAAAATACAGGGCACTTTTCCCCCCTAAGAGCTTTTGTTAGGGAAATAATTAGCTCTTCTCAACCTCCTAGAACAGCCTCAATCTGTTCCCTCGTTTGTCTCTCATCAACCCATCCACCTTCACTGCCGAACAGGAGCGCGCCTTGGCAAACCGCAGCACTTGGTTAAAATCTCACGGTCTCTGCGTAAGCGGTGGCCTGTCAGGAGAAATGCTGAAGTCCTGGGACGACAGTGCCTCGCCAGAGCTGGGGGACTGCGGGCAGAAACAACACGCAGAGAGCACCCTGCGTTCAAAACTTTGTTCGAGAGATGCTCTAAAGCTCAGCGGGCTGCCGGGTGAACCCGGAACCTGCTGCCGGTAAGCGTTTGATTGCCTTCCAGCACATCTGAGGGGCAAGAGGTTATGGCAGAAGTGAATATTTAATTGCAAAATAAAATAGACTGCTTGGTTTGCTAATGTACATCAGCATTTTGCATAAGAGTGAAAACCTGTAACAGAACTGACCTGGAAGGATCTGGTTTTTATTTCCCCTCTGCCTGGAGAGGCCGGTGTACTCCCCGCGGGCTACTTGCTGGAAGAAAAGTAATTTTGGTGATTCTAAAAAAGCTCCATGCCACGCAGTAAGGATGTAAGAAAGGCCACCCGCGCTGAGCAGACCCTACAGGCTCCCCAGCACCATCCGTTGCTCTTCTGGGGTCCTTCCCCCAGCCCCGGGCAGGGACCCCACCGGCACGGCCGCAGGCTGGGGGACAACGGGGACAGCAACAACCTTGCACAGACCCTGTGGTAACCAGGCTCTCTTCACCAAAGTTCCTCCCTGAGCCTCAAATGCTCTGTGTAAAGAAAAGAGGGAGGTTGAAAACCTCCTAACAAACTTCTAAGCCCTCTTAACGCCAAAACATTAAGAGAGGCAGGGAGGGGGGAAAGCAGATATATGTACTGGGGGATGTTACTGAGCTTGAGGAGTCCAGGTGATGCTAATCCTGGTGAAACGGAGATGTGCCCTTGTTAGGAATCAAATGTTTCCCAGGGTGTTAATTCTTGTCTAATTAACAGCTTAGAAGATCCACAGAGGACTGGTTTCAGCTGGTTCTCAGCCCTCCCTGGAAATAATGTTTTTCAACATCTCTAGCATCATCCTTAGAAAAATGTCTCTAGAGTTAAATCCTCAAGACAGACTGGGGTTTTTAAAAAATGCATTGCGAGTGCATCATCGTCAGCACCATCACATGAGCAGGAAAGTAGGACAGGCACGATGCGTGCCACGCGCTTTCCTACCCCCGCCGGTTTTGGGTAGCTGGTGCTGCTTAGGAAGTCCGAGATCGTCTGAGCCGTCCCGTGCCATCGGTGCCTCACCTCAAATCCAGCCCTGGGGGGGCTCCAGCAGTTGTTTCTCCTGCAAAAGGCCTGGGAGGCATTGCAGTGAGTTTACTTATCTTCTAATTTGAAAACCAGGAGCAACAGAAAACTCTGCAGCTGGTCCAGGCCACCAGCAAACGCACCGTCAAAACTACGCCTGGGCCGGAGGGTCCTGGGTCTGGTCCGGGCTGCGGCAGCGGGGAGCGCGCACGGCGAGGGTTTGAGCTGGGTCATGCAGCAGGCCTATGTAATCACCCCAATTTAATGTGATCGTTGGGAAGTTTTAATATGCTTTTGAAGTTAAATGATAGGGGTTTGCATGCTAACTGGGAAAAAAAAGTCTGCTGCACAAGTGAGCTGTGCTTGGATGCTGGCAGCGGGTGTCCCTGGGGTCCCCACGATTGATAGGTATCAATCAAAAAAAAAAAGAGATCCCCAGTTTTCACCTGCCTCATTTTTTTGCTGTGCTCCTCTCTATAATTAATCCCCTGCTGCGATGTCCACGTGGGCTCCTGCACTGCCAGAGGACGCAGCCACGGCTCCTCGCGCATCAGAGGACTTGCCTGCTAGCACGCCCTGCGCGCCGCGAGCTCTGATTGCTGTAATTAAGGTGGCGCTGGATGGTGTTGTGATAGGAAGCAATTATATGCAAATAAGAGACTGCACAAGTGTGAGTAAACATTAGGGGTTGTTTTTTTCCTGTTGAACCTCTGTGATTTAAAAGCCATTAAAGGGCCCAGCCAGTGCACCGATGTCAGCAGTTTCCCAGCGCTGCTCGTGGCTCTGAAAGCCATTTGCTCGCTATGGTTTTGGTAGCACTCGATCTGTCCCCTCCCGCAGCTCTGCAGCATGGGGTGGGCATCGGCTGCCTCTTACACCATCAGGCACTTCCAGTGGTCTGGGCTGAGGTGAGCCAGCCACGCAGGGGACAGCCTGCTGCCCCATGTCCTTGGGCACGCTCGTCCCGTGCAGCCTCGGGCACGCTCGTCCTGCGCATCCTTGGGCACGCTCATCCCATGCATCCTTGGGCACGTTCATCCCATGCATCCTTGGGCACACTCATCCCCTGCATCCTTGGGCACACTCGTCCTGCGCATCCTTGGGCACGCTCGTCCTGCGCATCCTTGGGCACACTCATCCCATGCATCCTTGGGCACACTCATCCCATGCGTCCTTGGGCACTCTCATCCTGTGCATCCTTGGGCATGCTCGTCCTGCGCATCCTTGGGCACACTCATCCCATGCATCCTTGGGCACACTCATCCCATGCGTCCTTGGGCACTCTCATCCTGTGCATCCTTGGGCACGCTCGTCCTGCGCATCCTTGGGCACACTCATCCCATGCATCCTTGGGCACACTCATCCCATGCGTCCTTGGGCACTCTCATCCTGTGCATCCTTGGGCATGCTCGTCCTGCGCATCCTTGGGCACACTCATCCCATGCATCCTTGGGCACACTCATCCCATGCGTCCTTGGGCACTCTCATCCTGTGCATCCTTGGGCACGCTCGTCCTGCGCATCCTTGGGCACACTCATCCCATGCATCCTTGGGCACACTCATCCCATGCGTCCTTGGGCACTCTCATCCCCTGCATCCTTGGGCACACTCGTCCTGCGCATCCTTGGGCATACTCATCCCATGCATCCTTGGGCACGCTCATCCCGTGCATCCTCGTTCTTCTGCTGGTCGCTGAGCCACCCGGGGCTGGGCTCCCACGACAGGAACAGGTATTTTTCCATCATGCTCTGCCCCGCTGACTTCCACTTCTGGGGAGAGCATCGAGCGGGGCTCGCTAGGCGCTTTCAAAAAATAAATGAAGTCTCTGCCCCTCAGTATCTCTGCTAATAAAGTGGCAATAAAAACAACAGCTGCTGTTAATGGCAGGATGGACGTGTGGGGGCTGCGAGACCGCAGGGTTATTGCCTGTGTTTGTCTGGTGTTTCCTGCTGATGCTGAAGAAGTGGAGGCTGTGCTCCCACCTGCGAGGACCAGACACGTCTGTGCAACGTGGCCGCGGGATCCTTGGGGGTTCACTGCTCCGGTAACGTGCTGGGAGCTTTGGGAAGGGCCAGCCAAGAGCCTGCCTGCTCCTGTGGCTGAGCGAGCGGCGGGATGGGGTCTGGGCAAACCCCCCTCCCTGGGGGAGGGAGCTGAGGGGAGCAGCGAAACGCTCGGTGGAATGCCGGTGGCTGCAATCCTAAAAGTTGCTGCCGGCAAGGGATTCTCCAATGGGATTTTTTGGGGTGAGGTACAGCAGGTTCTGCTGGTGGTCTGGGGGAGAGGGAGAGCTGCCGCTCGGGAGCAGCTCTGTTCGGCGGCAGGGGAATGGGCCTCGCTCCGCCGGGGCAGCTCCCCCCTGCACCCCCCGGCACCGCGGAGGAGCGGGTCCCCGAGCCCCCGAGGGCTGGTCCTTGGCCGTGGGGTCTGCCGCCGGTGCATGCACAGGCATTTCCCCTCGGCGTTATTAGGGATAATTATAATTTCACCTCCTCTGCAGCCTCCCTCCAAGAGGAAACGCAAGACTGATCCTCGCGTCCTGTCCTGAGCTGCTGGTCAAACATTTGTCTCTCCGGTAACTGGGGACGTGTGTTAGTAAAACTGCAATTTAGACCAAGGAAATCACGGCGAAAACAAATACAGAGCCCCATCCAGCCATTTGTAACACATCACATTCCTGACAGCGCTGCCAAATAGCCAAAAAAACCTTCAGCCTTGAAATTTTTGTAGCGCGAAGATAAATGAAGGAGATTCATGTCTCTGTTGGTGCTACATTGTTTTGCTCAGCTGGCTGCAGAGCAAATACGATTCGGTGGCGCATTGATTTGTAGTCTGAGAGCTGTCCTCCCAAATAGATGCGCTTGGAAAAAACTTCATTTGTGACTTAAAATGGAGAATGCAGCAAGTGTGGGGAGGGGGCTCGGTGGCCGGACCCTCGGTGTCCTGCTGTCCCTCCTCCCTGGGGGCACGTGGCCCAAGGGGGTGCAAAACGGGGGCTGTGCCTCCAGCTCTCTCTCTTTTTTGGGGTGCTTTTCCCTACGGCTCCACAGGGTCTTCCCCAGCCCCACGTGCCCTGCTCAGCGCTCGCTGCCCTGTGGCTTGGACACAGTGCCAAGAGCAATAAAAACCGAACCAACCATTTCCAACGGGTTTGGGGAGAGGGAAGGGGAACCAGCCCTCTTTCTAGGCTGAGCACAGCCCCCCCTCTCCGCCCCATGCACCCCACCAGCCTCGGGCTCACCCCGCAGGGAAGTGCAAAGAGGGGGGTGACACCACGAGGGCCCGATCCTGCACCAGCCTCAGCAGGGCGCAGGTCCGTGCAGCAGAGCCGGGCTGCAAGTACCTCGCCGTGGGTTGTGCCCGGGGAGACCCCGACGGGAGCAGAGGGATCCGTCACCGCGCTTATGCCTCTCCCTGCCCAGCGTGGCCGAGCGTGCTGGGCGGCTGTCGCGTGGGGCGAGTGATGCTCATTAAGCGTTAATAAATGCATAAAAATATCGAATCAACGTGCAGGAAAAAAAGGAACATTGCAAGGCTGGCACTTCCCCCAGGTCTTCCCATAGAGGGTCAGGGTGTCCAACGTGCCGTCGAACGAGGCTCCTCCGTGCCACGACAAGCAGGGCAGCACCCGGGAAGAGGGCAGAGGGAGGATGAGGAAGGGCGAGGAGGCTCATCATCGTACGGCTGCTCCCCTTCCCTCCCCATCAGCCCTGAAGCATCCGATGCAACCATTGCTTAAGAAAAATCCCCCCCTACTCTCACAAGACAGGAGGCAATTTTAAAGACCCAGCGTTTCCAAACGAAAGCGGCGCTGGCTGCGCCCTAATGGAAAGACAGCCAGTTTTATAGCAGAATGCAAATGAAAAGGTATAAATAAACAATCGCTCACAAATAAGTGCTTGCCTTTAATGAATATTTCATATACAAAAGAAGTCATTGACATTTTGCTGGATTGCTTCAATTAGCTCTTGAGCCTCGTGTTCATGCAAATAATAAGCTTGCTTTTCATAATGCTTTGTTAATCTGTTTCATGGTGTGAATTTATACAGTAATGTATCACACAGACCTCCTGCTGCAGCCTTTATTGGATATAAATGACTCCGTAATTGCTATTGATCATTAAAGAAGTGCAACGTTATTTTGGAATTACAATGTGGGGGATCTTTGCAAGACCGAAGGAGCTGGGTGGTTTGCTATGCGCGAGCCTGGTTTATATTCAGAGGAGTGACTGATGGGTTCTTGGGAGGAAGAGCCAAAGTGTGCCAAGATTGAGTCGGGGTCAAAACGCTGCTAGAGTCATTGCTGGCTTCCCATCATGAAACGCTCCCGGCTATATATTCAGAATATATCTCAACATACTCCATTTCACACATCGATCCCTATTCCAAGTCAGGCTTTGCTAAGATTAGCCAGGAAAATACTAAGGCTTGCTGGGGAAAGTCAGCAGCAGGCTGGATCTGGGACGAGTACGGCAGCAGAACACGGCACGGCGGCGGCGGGAGCCCCGCGCAGGTCCCTGCGCATGGTGGCCATGCCGGCGTGGGCAGGTGCTGCCCGGCAAAGCCACCGTGGCCCTTCCCAGGGCTCCCACCGGCAGCCCCAGAGAGGCTGCGGGTCCTTAATCTGGGCTTGCTGTTCAGCTGCAGTATGCGAGTAATTAAAGCAAATGTTTTACGATTACCCGGCTTGCAATACTGGCTGTATTGATCACGGCTCCAGATCCTGAAGTCAAGTGAGCGTGAAGGTCTCTGTTTTCCCAACAGGGATATTCAGGCTGAACCTCCTTTCCATCACTTGCTGGTTGTCTTCCAGCTTCAGACATTAAAACCTCATCGCTATGAAATGAAAAAAAGCTGGTGTTGCGCTTTAAATTTATATTTTTCATTTAGAAAGCCCCTTTTTTTTCTTAGTTGGAGTTTTTGCTTTTCTTCCAAACTATTTTCCTTCTGTTCCTATTTCCTTCCCTTGGAAAAGCTGTTGTTGGCTCGCATGCCCGGGAGAGCTGCGTTCAGCGCTGCCTCTTGGCGTGCTCGGAGCACAGCGGAGCTGCGAAATCACTGCTTCTCCAGCGCCCCAGGAGGGCACCCCAAAATGCTCCCCCCGCCACCGGGCGGGGTGTTTCGGCAGGCTTTGACGTACACATCCATCTGTAAAATGGTTAGGGGCATTAACTCTTCTCTGCCTCGAAGGGGTGTACTGGGACTCAGTTAATTAACATCTTGAAAGGGCTGTGAGATTCCTCCATGACACTGTTCTTATTAAAAGCCTATATGCACATTTTCCCCCTTCCAATTTACTGCATTTCCCCCCTGGAATGTGCTTTGATTTTTAAGCAATTTATAAGTCCTCAGGCTTTGCCTGGAAGGTAATTTATACTAGTTTGTGTTTTTATGTGTGTGTACATGTGCTGCAGTGCATTGGGAAGAAACACAAAAAGCAATCGACTGTGCTGAGGCTGGTATTGATGGAATAGCGGTGGAGGAATTATTTCCAGGAGCTGAGAGCTTGCTCTGACCTGCCCAGGGAGATGCTGCGATGCTGAACTGCAAATCAAACCAGCTCCGGAGGGAGCCGTGCACCAGCGGGACCTGAGGGATGGCTGCTGGGCTGGGCCCCGGGCAGGGCTCTCGGGGCTCTCTGCGGGGGCTGGTTGCTCGCCTGGGCTGGCCGGCCACGCGCCGGCCGAGGTGCTGCTTGGATGCGGTCACCGAAGCCAACAAGGGTCCTTTCGCAGCCCCAAAAGGACCCATGCGGGCGTCCAGCCATGCGCACTGTGTCCTACCTTTGCTCGCCGGTGGCTTTGGCACGAGCCCCGTGGCGAGGCTTGTTTGCCCAGCTGGTACCCAGCGGGTGATGAAGCCAGGCTGGCTCTCGGGAGAGGTTGTTCTCAGTCCCATCAGCATGGCACTGCTCCCGCCTCGTCGCCGGGAAAGCCAGAGCGTGATGCTGACGGCATGAAGCAATGCTGAAATGTTCCCGAAGTCACCCCAGTGCCCCGTGGGCCGTTCTGATGTGAACTTTTGCACCATGAAAGTAATTTGTTTCAGGGAGATTTATTTATGCAAATCTCCAGCAATATTTCATGCCATTCACATCTCCCAAGGCAGGTTTTTAATAAGGGCTGGGGAGCGAGAGGATGGCCAGGAGGCGAGCGGGTCAGAGCTCCGGGAGGCAAAAAGCTGCCTGGGATTTAATGGCACCACGTCGATTTATGTCCGCTGGGGATGTGACCCTCCAGCCCCCTGCGACTGGAGCTGTCTGCATTTCTAAGACTGCTCTTCAGAGCAAATTTTCTCTTTTTATTTGTGTTTTGGATCAAACCGCTCAGGACCGCTGCCGGATCCCCGCCTGCTGCAATTCCAGCCCCCTGGGTAGAACACTCATTTCCTTGCCATGCTGCCCGGGTTCTCGCTCACCTATTGCTGTGAAGCAAAAGTCCAGGCACATTTGCAGCGGGAGAAGGTGGAGGGAGCTGGGGCAGTTTGGTTTCTGGGCTCAGGGGCCCCGGCAGCGCCTGAACCCCAACGCCCCGATGGAGCAAACCCTCCGATCCCGACCAGCGATGGAGCAGGATGCAAATGTACCGGAACAGAAGTGCTGGAGAGAAATGTTGGCTGGATGCTTTTAAATACTATATTTTTCTGGGACAAGATTAGATATTTGGGGTTTTTTTGTTCCAGGAAAAGACTGAGAGGGGCTAAGATGCTTGAAGAGTGAATGGAGAAGGGATGCCCGGCTGGCGCGGTGGGGCTCAGTTCACTCAGTTTCTACCAGAGTGTTTTTCTCTCTGCAGAAGTAATTGCAAGATGTTAGAGTTCACGGCATGCACGTGGAAGATATCCACTTGGTTTTATCCCTATCAGCGTGAGGTTTGTGGGTGTGAAGGGGCTGACGGGATGGTGCAGGAGGGTGGAGGAGCTCAGAAATCACCAGCCTGGGCCGGCTCCTCTCCATCCCCTCCCTGCAAACCAAAACTGGCTGAAACCTCGGCTCATTCCCACAGTCAACACCCGAGAGCTGGGTTTCTCGTGGCCGTGCTAAGAGACGGCGGTCACTGCAAGGTCGCAGCAAGCTCACAAACACCCTGTGCACCCAACCTCCCTCCTGCCCCGTCCCTGGAGCACGCAGCCACCCACAGGCGCTAGGAACTTGCCCTTTGCTTTAACGTCCATTGCTGTGGCTACCCACTCAGCTACACAATGCTGGATGTATTCCCAGCCCGACCCCGCCTGAGCGTTCCTCTCTTTGTGAAATTACTGGGAAAGGGTAGCGTTCACGCTGTGCATGCAACGTACCCGCCTCTTCTGGTTCCTGGGTAAATAGGAAAGCTTTGCCGTTAACTCCTTGGGTTTTCTGGGGCATTTAAATGCTGGAAGGAGATTCAAATCCCGGCTCAAACATGTGGAGAGCTGCTGCTCACATCAGCATCCCGCGGATGCTGTCGGGAGGCACCCAGCGTACCACCGGGCACAGCGCTGCGAGGCTTTCCCACAGCTGGGTTGGGTTTTTCCTACTTTGCTTTGAGAAATGCTTGTGTTTGACTCAGGCTCTCTGGGCAGGAGCAGAAGAGAAGACCTGATCTTACCCAAAGCCCTTTTAGCTACGCAGACAGGGAGGGGCGAGTCCCATCTCAAATACAACACCCGGTGGGTGCCGGGCCAGCAGCCGGGGTGGCTGCGAGCCCCAGGGAGAACATAGCCGCCTCTCAGCCACCGATGGATTTTCCTGTTCGGCTTTCCCTTCTGTTGGCTTTATAATTTATTTACAACTTTTATAGATGTTTGCAGCGTTTCTTTTTTTAAAATGGCTTTTCAAATCAAGCATGCTTGCCAGCAGCTCAGGCAGGTGCGTGGACCCACGGCATTTTGTGATGCTCCGGTACGGCCCGGTGCAGCAGGCGTGCATCGCCCCGGCCTTATTTCTGTTACCTCCTTGCCTTGCCTGTGCACCGGGTCCTGCCCCGCGCCCTGCAATGGGAAAAGGAAGGACAGAAAGAAGGATGCTCCCAAATAACAGTTTGAATAGGAAAAATACAATTGCCACCTCCCAACAACAGGGAGAGAGTGAATGAGGAGTTCCAGGGCTGATCTGCATTTAAAAGAGGGGGAATCTGCAGAAGGCAGAGGAGACCGGTGCAGAGAGGAGAGGGGAGGGGGAGATAAAAGGGAGCGGGGCCTGAATTTGCATGTTGTTTTTCCTTATGGCAAAAATCATTTGAAAGCTGATGTACTGCCAAGAGGAACAAAAAGAGACCCCTTGGCATTGCCCCAGGCTCCTCATTTACTCTTTTACAGCAAGGAATACTTATAAAAACTGAATAAAACATCTAATAAGGCTGTTTAGGATTCCTTGAAAGATGTCTCTATCAAAGCACCTGGGGTCAGCCTTGCTCTCCTTGTCTCCACTCCAACACCCTTGCTGATGCTCCTGAGCCTCTGGTACCAACGCATCCCTTCCCGGGAGGATGACCGGTGCGCAGGGCAGCACACGGTCCCATTGGGACGTTTTTTGGGGGGGTGAGCCCTTCCTGGCTGCCTCTTGCCTGTGATGGGGGGACATGAGCTTTGCAGAGGCCATCCAGGAGAGACTTCTAGGGCGAGCGGAGCTGGAGGCCAGGACTTTGGTGAGGGGCTGCGGCTGCGTTTGGAGGATGCACCGCGGGTGAGGGTGGTTCTGCCAGCGTGCCGTGGGACCTCGGTCTTCATTTCTCATCCATGCAAAAGACACGATAACATTGCCCTTGGCAATGTCCCGTGTCTGCTCCGAGCTTGCTGCCTGCCTGTTTTATGCGTTTGACCTGCCCTAAGTCCCAGCTCAGTCTGGGTTTCTTGATCTTGGTGTAAAACAAGCATAAAATCCTACAGCCAATCTGGGGATTTCAGGGCACTTTACAGCTGCGGAGCAAGCGGGGCCTCGGGAAGATGGGATGCTTATTGCTACACCCCATTGCCACCCCTTCTCGAAGGCCCCTTCCCGCACACAGAGGCAAGTGGAGGCACATTGGAGCAGAGGGTTCCCATGGCGGGCTCTAACTGCTGGGGCTGCATTTTGGGACATGGCCAGCATTCACTGGCAGAGCAGATTTTGCTGGTCTCAGCTCCGGTGTTGGTCTGGAAATCAGAGCTGGGTACAGTCAGACATCGCCGTCTCTGCTGGGTACAGCCTTCCTCTGAAGATGGACAGCGGGTTAGTGCTCTTGGGGTGGGTAATGTCACCGTGGTCTCGAGGATGTGCCAAAACAGCGACCAGAAATGCTCCACAAGACAGCCCTATGAAAGAAACCAAGCAAGAAGGGTGCGGGTGATGCCCAAGGGGCAGGGTGAACCGGGCCACTTCGTTCTGACGCTGCGCTTCGTGCTCCTCTAAGGAGAAGCAATAAAACCCCTAAACCGGGATAAAACGGCTCTTTACTAGCACAGTGCTGTGCTCACATGCCAAGCTACCAGCAAGGTGGCTACGGGAATAAAAAGCCTCCTGGGTTTGCACACGCGAGGGGCTCTGCAGTTTGTGGTGTCAGGGTAGCTCCAACCTGCCCGTGCTTGGGACCAGCGCAGGGAGCTGCCACGCCGCGGGCCGTAAATCAGAGCTCTCAATACAGAAAAGTGCTGCTGCTTTTTACAAGAAAATTGGAAAAAAATACAACGGACAGAAGCAGTACGTGGCAAATCCTGATTTTTAAATATTCTAAAGGATGCTACCCATTAGAGGAGAAAAGCTTTTGTGACATATTTGGAGGAGGGTTGAAGGGATGCTTGTGGGAATGGGTGTTTACAACAGCAAGAGCATGGGGAGGAGGCAGAGGCAGGCGAAAGAAAGGTAATTATATTGCAAAAACACGAGCCACGAGCTTTGCAGTATTCATCACCCCATTAGGCGCTTGTAAAATTTGCAGACCGTTAGATGGGGTTTTCAAACACCATTTTTGTCCTGCAGTTGCAAAACACTTTTGCCCTGCATCACCTTCTGGTGGCAAAGACAAGACTCGCTTCACCCCCAGCCGTGGCAGCGTGGGAACGGTGACCAGCGCGGCGTGTCCAGCCTCTGCCCGCCACGGTCCCTGGCTGGGGACAGACGGCGTGTCCGAGCCCAGCCGGGCACAGGGATGCTGTCTGCATCTCTCCACGCCTCTCACACACACGCTTACCCAGAGAAAAACCTCTCTCTCTCCCATACTTTTCTGTATTAAATTAGCCGGGGGGGGGTTCATTAGTGAGGTTAAATTAACCACGGATCAGCTGGATCCACCGCTTCACCAGCTGTGACTGCGGGAGGCAAGCCCAGCCGGGCACCCCAGCGTGCCGCTGCCCTGTGCCGTAGAGATCCCACGGGGCAGCCGTGCCCCTGGGTGCAGGATGGGACCCACGTGGCTCCCCCCTGCGCAGCGGGAGCTGCAGAGCAGCCCTCGGGGAGGGAAGCATCCCCAAACCACAGGCGCTCTCCCCTCGAGGCTGGTAAATCCTCGGGGAGCAAGAGCACGCAGCCTGCAAACCAGCTGGCTGTGAGAGAGGCTTTAGGAAAATCCAGCTCGTTTTATGGAAGCGGGTCAGCGAGGCTGATCACAGGGGACGGGGACGGGGAGGTGGGTGCTGAGGGGGGCAGACGGGGCTGGCGATGGGGAGCGGTGCCCGTGGTCGCTCTCCTTCGCCGGTGGCACCCAGCGACTCCCCGGCGTGCTCAGCTCCATCGGCTGCAGGTGCACGTGAGCATGGACCTGCAGCACCCCAGGGAAACTCCCGCTGCTGCCCGGCACTGGGGACGTTCTGGGGTCACTGCTGTTTTTTCCCTGTCCGATACAAAGGTCCAAGCCCTCAGACTGCCGCACGTGCCTGGCCCTGGGAGCCCCACTGTGCCAGCGCTGGGCCTGGAGCCATGCATCTTTGCTCAGCCGAGAGCAAGAGCAGCCTCTTCCCTGGGCCTCAGGACGAACACACAACAGTTTTCCAATGCAATTTTTCTACTGCAGAATAAATTTGTCTACGGCGATTTTCTTCTCCCATCAGAAAACGCAGTTGTTGATGGTATTACCATTTTTACCAAACTGATTAATACCAGCAGTGAAAGCATGGAAAAACAGAGTTGTCCCAGTTTTCTCCAGTTTCCCATGCACTGAGAAATTTGGGAAGAAATGACCGAATGACAACGCTGTAGCCCCCGAACGGGACTCCTGAGCTGCCTTTCCCGCGCTGTGTCCCGGCTGCATCCCATGGCCTGGTCTGGCTGCTTCTGGGCCGGTCACAGGGATCGCCTGCCAGGGAACGCTGCTTTTTCCATGCCTCGGTTTTCTCCCGGCATTGAAGACGGTGCAGAGCTCTCCTGCAAAGCCCCAACACGTTCAGCACCGCACAGAGCCTCCCTTTGCTTTGTGCTTCGCATGAAAGTCGGGAGCTGCTGCAGCGGTTATGGTGATGGAAACATCCACCAGAAAAAACAACCTGGCCATAAACTCCCAGGCTGTTAATTACTTCACTGTTTGTGAAGGATCCTGCACAAATATCACTGCCCTGCTCCATCTCCCTCATTCTCAAATGGGGAGAGGGGTTGGGGAAGGAGAGAAAACGCTGCACTTAAGAGGTGTAAATATTTTACAGTTTTTAATTAAATATGAGAACCCTGCTGGGGCTGGGAGCAGGACCATCCTGGAATATGAATTATCGAGAATCCTCCTTCCCAGATGTTCGCTCTTTCCACCCAAGCGCCCAGGCATTTCAAACAAATAAAATGGAAAATAAATCCAGGTTTAAAAAAAGCCCCAAATCACGATGGCAACAGAACCCCCCAGCCCCCAGCAGCTGAAGAGCCCTCCCAGCCCGCCAGCTGCTTTGACGGGGACAACTTCCATCCTGCTTGCTTTTCAATTAATAGATTCGATGCTATTTGCAGTGCAGGCTCTTTGGGGTGGGGGCCGGGACACCGCGGGCATTGCCGGCCCTGGCATCACAGGCACCAGCACCTTGGGGGCTGCCGGCAGGGACCACCAAAGCAGAAAGCCAAACCACATCATTTCGATGCCTTTCTCCTTCCCAAAACCCAAACCCCAGCAAGATCGACACTTCCCAGCGGAAACTCATCAGCTGGAGACATCCGCGGCAGTTTGCAACCTCCAGGAATTTTTTCCTGCCGTGATATGAAAAACAAAAAAATGATTTTTGGGGGAAAAGTGCTGTGAGTGGGTGCGGGGTGCTCACCAGGAGTTACCCGGGACCCTCTGGAATAAGCTGATGGTTTCAGGGGCAGCTGGTTCAGTTTCATGCTGGACCAGCCTCGCTGGGCAGCGCTGGGTGCCCGGATGCCTGGCTCCCCGTCCCGGATCCCAGCTGAATCGAGCTGCTTCTCGGCTCTGCCAGATGGGCTGTGGCACAGACACTCGGAAAGGAGCTGTTGCTTAAGATGTTTCTGTTCTGGTACTTTTGGGAAGAGCTTTCGAGTGGGCTCTGAAGATGGATGGGTAGTGGAGGATGCCCAGCAAATGCAGTCTGCTCCCTGCAAGCTCTGCAAATCAATTAAGTGGTGCTTCCCAAGAGGAGATTAAGTGGCTACAATTGGCCAGGATTGACCTCCGTGGATCTCTCTTGATTTATACCAGCTGGGGAGCTGATCCGGCGCGTGCTGGGGGTGGACGTTACGCAATGCCTTGTCCTCAGAAACCTGGGGCACGGCTTCCGTGGCCGGCTTTCCTGTATGAAGCAGAGCAACAGACAGCCCCGCTGAGCCCAGGCCAGGCACACGGTGCAAATGCAGATCATGGTGAGGTAAAAATTCAGCCTAGAAATCGTTTATACCACTTGCTCTCCGCTCTGAGGACAGAGGGGAAGAGTGTGCGTTAGACTAATATCTGCAACCCTGGGGCTTGCTTGTGTGAAAAACACATCCAAAGCTCCTGATTCCTCCTGCCTCTCCAGGCTGGACATAGCTCAGGGCCAGTGGTCCAACACCAGCCATGCACGGGCACGGTGGGCTGCAAGGGGCCGAGAGAGGGGCTCGCAGAGCGGAGCAGAGCTGCTGGCAGCCTGGTGCTGCAGGAGTTAACACCAACATTGGAGGGGTCACATTTCCCCAACGGGTTGGGGAATTTTGATGAAAACTGTATTTAATCCAAACCGAGGCTGTTACGGTGTCAGAAAGTAAAGGCAGAGCTTTAAAGAAAGCAAAACCCCCAAACTCAGCCAAATGTCGTGAATCCAGGAGGGCTTGGTTGCACCAGGGCCAAACACACAAGCAGCGGGAAGCCCTTATTCCTCACTATGTTGGAAACCAATCTCCCGCTGATTAACTAAGTTGTATATGACAGGCCCATGGGACATATCCCATGTAAACCATGACAACCTACCCCACCTCCCAGAGACAAAAAGGGTCCGAAATGAGTGAGGTGTTCTGCACGGGTCCCTGTCCCTGAAAACGTGGCTCAGCAGCTTTCTGCCTCCCCTTGCTCTGACCTGGGCAGCGCTGGTTGTCCACACCAGCTCCAGCCTGACCCCAGCCAAGCCCCCGGCCCCGGAGCAGACGGCTGCTGCTGAGCCGGCAGAAGCCCCATGCTGAATGGTGGGGCAAAGACAGGCCCTGCTGGACCCACAGATACTGCAGGGACGTCTGCATCTTCCCCAAGAAAATGTGTCACCTCCAGCATGAAGCTGGTGTCTGGAGCAAAGCAAGGCACCAGCAGGGAGTAGATGAGCCTGTGCCATCATGTGATGTTTATAATTAGACTGTTTGGCAGCCTAACATATATCATTAGCCTCTTTGCTAATAGACTTCTCTAATAAGAGTGCCCTTAAGTGACCTCGGTGAACATTCATCTACTTCTAACTAGATTTATAATTGTGATTGATCTGCAAGGTGCTGAAGCTTTGCTTGGCTTGGTCCACAGCTCCACTCGGTTGCAGGTAACTTGTTTCCTTCGACCCAGGCTTCAGGGCTAATATTTCCTTTGAACAACTCACAGTGACCAGGTACCAATTAGCGACTCGTCTCTCACTCGCAAGCGAGACCCCCTGAACCTGAAGCGAATGGAAATTCCCCAGGCGGGTCTGAGCCACAGCACGGTGCTTTAGTTTGGCAAACAACCGGTTGCATCTTCCTGAAGAACAAATCAGCCCTGCACGGATGATGCCTGAAAAGGCTTCAGGTGCTGCTTTGACCTGGTCTTTTCTGCACAGCTATAAGATTTGTGGATGCCCTCCCAAAGCTCGATGACAACGAGCCAAAGCTCGTCCCTACATCACTCCTCTTCCACAGGTCACGAGGTCCTACACCACCTCACAAGCTGGTTGCCCATCTATAAAATGATGAGAATAGCCCAGACCCCTTTGGCTCCAGCACTGAATAAATTATAGAGAAGAATTAAGCATCATTACAAATGCTTCTTCTCCTCCTGCACGGCTAAGCCCCTTTAGGGAGAAGCTAAGACACGCTCAGCACATCTCCAGGGCTGCCTGAGCACCGCTGCCCTCGGGATGCTCTGCAGCCCGGGATGAAGGCAGTGACGCTGCTGCCATTTCTCCCCTCGCACATCTGGTGCTGGAGCTACAGCATCGCGGCTTGAGCTGGGATGGGAGGAGAAAAGTGAATTCCCTCAAGGTGAATTTTAAACGAACCATGAGCAAATAAACAAACGGACGTTTCAAATGGTGAAAAAGAGGGTCGCGGCTAAAAGAGCTGTGAAGCAGCCCATTCGCTCCGTACGGACGTGACTGAGTGTTGATAAGCAGCATAATTTCGCATGCCAAACATTAAATTCGACCTTGGTTTTGTCGTGAGCCTCCTCGTGTGAATTTTCTGAAAGCCATCAGCTGCGGAGGCTCGCGGTGAGCTCGCGGTGAGCTCGCGGTGAGCTCACGGTGCAGGGAGGGAGCTGCTGGCTTGTCCCCACACCGGTGCGGCCCCTTTGCAGGCAGCAGCCATCCAGAGCAGGTTGTGATGGAAACTCTCCCTGCTCCCAA
Source organism: Mycteria americana (assembly GCF_035582795.1). NCBI lineage: Eukaryota > Metazoa > Chordata > Aves > Ciconiiformes > Ciconiidae > Mycteria > Mycteria americana. Next base: position 10,561,843 of record NC_134381.1, on the reverse strand, counting down.
AGCAGCGCTCCAGAAGGAAAACTGTGGCTTTCCTTCAAAAAAAGAGCAGGCTGGTTTTTTCCAAAAGCGCCTGCTCTGCTGGGGGAACGACGGCCGCGAGGGCTGAGCCGGCATCGGCATCGCTGGGGAGAGGCTGCAGCCCTCCCCTGAGGGCTGAGGATGCTGATTAAGTGCAGACCTTCAGAGACCTTTTATTCTTCCCCAACTAACCGATTGCCATTTGCCACTGGTCATCTCTCTCTCTCTCTCATTTCACGACAAAAGAGTAAATTCGAGGAGGCATTTTTGGCTAGCAGCTGACCCTGGCTGTCCCCATATCAGCACCTGTCCGATTCCCTGGCTCTGTAATTGCATGTTTAAAAGGGTTGGTATTTTTGCTAGGATTTTTAATTGGATGCTGAAACCAACCCCGGGGGAATATTTTTATTTTTGGAGCATTGGCTATTTGGTCAATACCCTTCTCGCCTGAAAAAGTCAGTGCGAGCATGCAACCTGACTTCTTAATGGTAGTGATTTTCCATTAGCCTTTGAAACTGAATCGGCTCCCGAGCTGGGTGGGAATTCTTTATGGATTGTGTTTCTTGATGAATCTGCATCCTGGAGCAATAAGCTAAGCTCTTCATGAAAGATCAGTTCTGTTAAGTTGCCTCACTCAATACTTCCCTTCCATGGGAGGGGGAAGGAGGATGGAGGAAGGAGAGAGGAGGAAGAGGAGGGAGGGCGAAGGCATTGGGAAAATAATCTGGAGTTCTCAAAACTTTCCTGTGGATCTGCTTTGTAAATCAAAAAGGTTGTTTTTTGTTGAGTCAACCTTGTTTCAGAATTTTAGTAAATGCATCTGCCCTAAGGCCTGCAGCAAAGTGTTGTCTTGAAAGACCTGGTGACCTCTAGATCCTTCAGTGGAAGATATTGAGGAATCTCTTGGCCTTGCATGAGAAAGAAAAAGATTCTCCTCGGATGCTCCAGCTATCGTTGCCTGCACAGCACATCTCCAGTTTAAAAATGGGTTTCTTTCACATGAAAATCTGTGCTAGCTGCTGCAAAATAATACCAGATGAAGCATATACACTGAGCACATTGCTATTAGCCCAAATGGTTTGGCTTGCTTTCTTGCTTTCTATTTTTTTATTCATGCTGTCGGCAAGCAAAACCAACCAGTTCCATTATGTATAATTTAGTCTGGATTAGATCAAAGGAGCAGTTTACAGGGTAGGTTTGGGCATTATTATTATTTTTTTTTTAGCTTTTTCCATTTTTTATAAATATATATTTATTCTCTCCCCCCCCCCCCCCCCCCGCTTCTCCACATTCCCCACTGCCTTTCCTCATGAGCAAACTATAAATTATTCACCAGCCCATACAAGACAAGCGCTCCTCAGGACTGGAAATCGAATCGGCCCCAGCCCCGGCAGGGGCACAGGGTGGGAGCCCGGTGTTTTCGGGGCGTGGAGGCAGACGTGGGCGCACGCGGGGATGCGGGGAGGCAGCGACCAAGCAGGTGCCGTGGAAAGGCTCCCCCGGGACCGGGCTGGCCCCGCAGGGATCTCGGTGCCGTGCCCTGGGACTCTGCGCTTTGCAAGGCAGCCGGAGCCTCCCTGCCCCTCACCCTGCAGAGCCGTGGGGGCCGGCTGGGACCAGGATGTCCCTTTTATAACTGTTTTTGCATCAGAAAGTCGGGGGGGCTTTTTGGGAGGAGGCTCTCCGGGTGGCAGCTTGGGCAGGTCGCAGAGGTGCGGCTCCCATCAGCGTGGGGGATGTCAGCCCCCCAGTAATGCCACCTTTGTGGGGACAGGGGACACGCCAGGAGCAGGGAGCATCAGTCCTACACGGGCTTTTGGTAAAAGCAAGGATTGAAAACTCAACCCTGCCTTTGGCTGCCAGAGGTGTCCTTTGCAACCCCGGACGTGCTTTGCCGGCAGCTTTGAAAAGGCACAGAGCTCTGCCCAGCTTGGGTCTGCCTCCTCCCTCTGCCTCCCGTTAGTCCCTGCAAAATGGGGTGACACACATCTCCCGGATTCGCTGGCAGAGGAGGGTCGGTGGAATCCACCCCCGTGTCCAGGCTCTGCCTTGCCGAGCAGCACCCAGGCAGGTCGGCAGCCTCACCGGGAAGCACTTTGCTCTCCACAGCCAACCTACCTTGCTTAGCATAAAGCACAGCACCTCTGGGGTCTTGGAACCTAAAACATTTGTTCTTGTAGCTGATGCAGGCCATTTATTACACTGCAAAGTCATTTTTAAAGCCCAGCAGAACAGCGTGCTCTGGGAACGGGGCTTCTGAGCAGCCGACAGCTTGCCGGTGCTGTAAAAAGCTAATGCTAATTTAGCAGGAAGCTGATCTAGGGAGGCATCTGCTTGCCTAAACGATCATAATCTCCCAGGCACTGCAGTATGATGCTTAAGAATTACTCACCCAGACAAGGCTTCCTGCAAGGGGCTGGGGGTGATGCAGGGACAGCCGGCCCCCGTGTGGCTGCAGGCACAGGGGGACGTCTGGGAGCCGCTGTCCCAGCACCGTGGGTGCCCCAGCCAGGTGCTGCGGCCAGAGCACCCATGGGGGATTTATCACCCGGATCCTCTAAGGGACCCCTGTCCCGGGGCTCATTCATGGGAACTGCTGCCTGCTGAGGGTTCACCTCGCAGGGATGGACAAAGACGGCTGCACCCCGCTCAGGCTCTGTGCTTCGGAGGCTGCAGACCTTGGCAGGGGTATGATCTGCCTGGCCACGGTCCTCGGGAAAGTGCAGCCCCGGCTCCATGGTGCAGGTAGCACGGGAAGGAGAGGGTGATGCACCCACTAGGATGCCCATGTGGTGCTCAGGGTGCACTGTGCTGAGCTCGGGGTGGACCATGTCGCTTCATCCATCCTCATTTGGGAAGCAGCTCTGGCCCCAGAATTGCTCCTCTCCTGTTATTGCTCCCCGGAGCAGCAACCTCCCAGCCACTGTCCTCCCCCAGCCGAAGCACGAGCCGCTTATCTGGGCATTAGGTGGGTCTGAGCACTGTCTGGGGGAGGATTTGTCAAATTCATGAGTCGTGTTCCCTCATTAAGCAGCCAAAGGTGGCCAGCGGATCCCACCTTGTCTGCTTTTCCTTCTAATGGTTTTATTGTAAATCTCTTCTCTTACAGCTGGGGGAGATGTGCTGTGACACTCCTCAGCTGGATGGAGATTTAAAGAGCATCCAAGCGGGACACGGCCAGGAAACATTTAAAGACTCTGCTCACGAAGTTGTGCTTCCCCAGAGGGAATAAAGCTGAGGGGGGCAGAGGGGTGGTGACCCTTGGGCTGCACTGGGAGGGACCCCGGTACCCCCCGGAGCTGAGCCGCACGGGGAGGTCTCTGCAGCTCCTCTCTGCTCCTTTGTCCCACCCCTGTCCCCTGCCTCCCCTCCCCTGGAAAGGATCAGGCCCTTTCCCTGCCCCCGAGATGCGTGTGCGCACGTATAGAGCCGTACCCCTCGCGCAGGCATCCCCTGGACAGCACGGCCCCGCCGGAACGGCTGCAATCAGAGATTTAAAGCCAGCCAGAGCCCTTATTTAAAGGTTGATCCACAGTGAAGCCAGGAAAGACTTTCTCAGTACAGATGTGAAATAGGCCTGGATTAGTTATAATCAGTGAAGTGAACTGATGCGTTTCTTCTAAGTCAGGTCAAGCCACAGACCTGTCGGCTCGGAGCAGGCTGTGAGTGTTTCCCATTGCAGGAGGGCTGGGATGGGGCTTCCCCCAGCCCCAGCCCTGTTGCTGGAGGGAGCCAGAATCCCCTTCTGGCCACCTTCCCAACGAGCCCCTCAGTTTGGACCAGCCCCGGCAGTGCCACCGCAAACCAGCTGTCCCTAAGATTAGTAAATGGCTCCTGTACCTTCCAGAGCTGCAAATCCAGGCAGAGAGGGACGATGCCCAGACTGGCTTTGCAAGCTCTGTACGGGCCAGGCAGCCCGAACACACGCTCGTTTTCAGGCTCAAAAACGGGTCAGGATACAGCAGAAACATCTGCCATTGATCTGTGCATCACAACGGAGCCAGCAAATAATTGTCTCTTTGAAAATCCATTATCACCTCCACCCTCTTTTTAGCTAGAAGCTTTCAGAGCTGACAAGGGCTGTGCTTTGAGTGCGGATGGTAAATATAACACCATATGGCCGAGGTATTATTGGGCTCCTAATGAAATGCCATTTTTATGCATATGCCTTAATAACTCCTGCATCTTTGGTGGGTCTGTGCGTGTATGTGCAGGGCTTGCTTATTTAACATCCTTCTTCTCCAGGACACCTTGCCTGGGTCCGGCATGAGTTGGTTGTGCCAGACACTGTAGCTAAAAGGTTTTAAGGGAGTTTTAAAGGGACAACCAAGCGTCTGAGCCCAGGTAAGACCTGTAGGAGATGCTTGATTTTTTGCAGAGCCCCAGTGCACGCCAACAGCGGGATGCTCCTGGCAAACTGCTGCGGGGTCCGAAGGCACTGGAGGCAGCGCCTTTGCCGAGCCAGCCCCAGGCAGGCAGAGGGAACTATTTACTTTCCTTTAATCTCTGCTCCTCTGTGCTTTCCCGTCTTCAAACACAGGTTGTTTTGCCAAGGCGTCTGCTGGCTGTTTGGGCAGATCCTCCCTCGGGAGGAGGCGGGTTGGGAGCACACGCAGAAAGCGGGGAGGCGTTGGGGACGCAGGAGCCCCGGCGCCAGCATCGCCAGGGGGACAGGGGACCCCACAGCCTGCGCGGGGACATCGTGAGCCCTCTCCTCTCCAGACCTGCCATTGCCTCCCCGTCTCCCCTCTTCTGCAATGCCATTTTTCTGAGGGGAGACCTCGCTCTCTACAGCTGCCTGAAAGGAGGGGGTAGAGAGGTGGGGTCGGTCTCTTCTCCCAGGTCACAAGTGATAGGAGGAGAGGAAATGGCCTCAAGTTGTGCCAGGGGAGGTTTAGACTGGATATTAGGAAATTTTACTTCACCGAAAGGGTTGTCCAGCATTGGAACAGGCTGCCCAGGGAAGGGGTTGAGTCCCCATCCCTGGAGGTATCTAAAAGCCGTTTGGCTGAGGTGCTTAGGGACATGGTGTAGTGGTGGGCTTGGCAGTGTTGGGTTTACGGTTGGACTCGATGATCTTAAAGGTCTTTTCCAACCTGTGCAATTCTGTGATTCTGTGATTTTGTCTTGCAAAAATTGCTTTCTTCTCACCGAAATACAAGAGCAGCCTTTCTTGGCGGCAGGGGGAGGAAGGCTTTTCTGAGGGAGACAGGACACATCCGTCACAGCCCAGGCTTCTGCTGACTTTTTCAGGAGCCCATCGTTCACCCGAGGCATCGCTGGCTCACCCTGGGCTCATCACCAGCCTCTGCCCCCACCGCACCCTCCCTCCCCTTTATCCCGGAAAATCCCATTGACCGAAACATCCTAAAAACCTCATTGAAAGGTGAAAATTGTCTTATTGACAGGCGCTGTGCAAGTTACCCTGAGATTCATTGCCGCAGCAGGGGAAGGCTTTAGGAAGACGCCTGAACATTTCTGAAATGTAGGGTTTAATGTGATTGGATTTACAATGACTTTTTGATCGTTTGCTCTATAACTCTTTACAGACTTGGGGGCCATCTCTCTTCCTCCCTTGCTGTAGATGGAAATGTCACCATTTTTAGTGCGCGGACGAAGCGTGGTGGTGGGCGCAGGCACACGGGGCTCAGTCTCCTGCAGGGTTTGTAGATCAGCTCCCCTCTTCCTGTCTCTCTTTTCCTCTTTACTGGATCATCCGCTCTGCAAAAGTCCCATTTTTTTTCCAAAACCTTACACCCGGCTTGGAGGGAGCCATGCATCTCCCACCCTCCAGCCCCAGGACAATGCTAACAACCTGCTGCTGGCCATAATCCGAGTGGCTCAAAAAGCATTCCAGAAAGATTATTGCCCTGCTCTAAGACAGGAAAATGTGGCAGAGCCCTCTCAGATGCATTTCCACCCTGGAGCAAGGGATGTACAGCAGCAGACGGCTTTGGGCTGGCCACCCGGGGCCGGGGCTGCGGGGAGCAAGCCTGGCCCCAAACCCTTCTGCCTCCAAGAAATCACTGCAAACCCGAAGCCAGCGGTTAGTTTTCCTGAAACACCTTAATTGTAATTGCACTTTGCTGTAGTCCCTGCTGAGCCCCTGGACCACCGGCCCATCTCCGGAGGGAGCAGACAGGACCTGCTCGTGCTTTGCAGCACGCGGAGCTGCTGTATTTATTAGCATCATTTTGAGAGCACTCGCTCGGTGACATTTGGTGCCTGAGCTGTGCGGTTGCCCAGCAGTAATTAATGGGGCCCCTTCTACCCCTGAGCTCTGCATTAGTGGACTATCAATTACTGAAGCCGGGTTGTACTTTTCTGAGCTTGTGAATAACCAAAGGGACTGCTGAGAGTCCAGAAGTGGCTGTCATCTTCTCATTAGGTATTTATTAAATGTAATTTAGCGGCTGTGCCTGCGTGTTAATGGAATCACAGCAATGCCGGATCAGAGCGGCGCCTGCGCACGAGCTACCCCAGCGCCTGAGCGGGATCAGGCCCTCCGGGAGGCTGTAGAGACAAGCACTGGCCTCTGGCCTGCATCCCTCGCTGCACCGCGGATAACCGGAGGCTGCCCAAACCTCATCACGGTGCTCTCAGGCAGCTTCTTGCGAGGGCTGGGAGCGGGCAGGTAGCAAAGCCTGGCAGGAGGCATCCAGAAACACTTCCCGAACTGCTCAGCTGTGCACTGCAGTCCTGGGTGGGACACCCCAAAGCTGCCCCCATCATCTGGGATCCCTCAGTGCCCATCAGCAATTCAGCCTTTCGCTCCAGAAAGCAAACCCTTGGGCAAATTACTCACCTAGAGATAATCATTATTATTCCTGCTACCCGCTCGCTTCCCATCTCCCCGTCTTGCCTTGCCAACGTATTATTCCTTGTTACACTCTTCTGAATAATTCCTCTCTCTTTTGATCACTGCCGTTCCTTGGAGAGGGTTGTAACGAGACCAACCACCGAGGGCAAATTTACCATAAACTTTCTGAACTTCTGGGTAAATGTAAGCTGAGCTGGAAGAGCAGCTGAGCTGGGAGGGGGCTGCAGGGCGAGCAGAGCTGCCTTCAGCCTGGCAGGCTCGGAGAGTGCTTGCAAGGATGCTGCCGATGCCAGGCTGTGAGCAGGGTCTCAGGACAGCAGGTCCCGCCAGCACCGTGGTCTCCTATCGGTGCCTAAAAACCTGCGGGGCTGAAATATGCTTTGGGAAACCTGAAATCACTCCATCCTCCCCGTGGTGAAGCCCTGAAGCTGAAGGGGGTTTTGCAGCTGTGAGCAAGACTTCATCGGTCCGGAAAATTGCTGGTACCCAGGGCATCAGGCGGACTGCCGGGAGAGGTTTGCTGCACTTGCTCCCCTCTGCTCCGTGTAAACCTGTGCGGTGACGCAGAGCGGAGCCGGCAGCCCCGCGGGGCAGAGCCAGCGTCCCGCCGGGATGCCGGAGCCCCCGGAGCTGGGGTTGCACTTGGAGCACAGACACATTTTGGCTGCCCTGTGCTCTGCCCATGCGTCGTCCTTCCGTTCAGCCTTTGCGCCTGTAACACAGCTGATTAAATCACTCCAGCAAAGTGCCTGTGTCTGCAGGAATGCGTGTGGGCTTGAGCAGAGGAGGGATTGAAAACAAAAAGAAAAGGATCTTTTCTGAGTAATTTTTTTTTGGTGGGAGATGTTGGGGTTTCTAATACCAAAAAAAAAAAAAGAAAAAAAAAAGAGTGTTTTTCTGTCTTTCTGCAAGGAAAAGCTGCTTTTGTGATTCTTCCCACTGCTGAAATCGATTGCTAAAATGGGATGTTTGCAGCTGGGGCTTTGGGCAAAATCCAACAAATTCTTTTAAAACAAACAAACAAACAAACAATGGGTTTTTTTGTGTGTGTGTAGAAACATGTCTCAGGGCTGGAGGAGGTTTGGGAGAGGCTTTACTCCTCCTGTTGCACATGCCGTCATCTTTATCTCGCCGTGGCTGCCCGGAGGGGTTTGATCACAGCTGGGAGCCTGTAAGCCGCCTGTAATCTAGTAATATTCATAAATGACTGTGCATGTTCCAGCGTCTTTGTCCAATCCCTTTTTATCCTGGGCCTTAGGCATTAGCAGTGGAGCTGCAAATCACCTCCGGCTCCGTCCCCAGTGGGCTGCTCCCCGGCTCGGGCACGGCCACCAGGCTGGGGGACGCGAGGGGCAGCGTGCGGCAGGCGCGGGCAGGCGGCAGGTCCCTCACGGGGCGGTGCTGGCAGGGCGTCTTGGACCGTTATCCCACGCGTTGCAGCCAGTGCCACAAGGCTTCTAATTCCCCCTGTACCGGGGCCAGGAACAAGCAGATGGGACCTGTCCGCACGGCTCTTTTGGAGGCTCGGTTGCTTTGCAAAGCAAACCCCCTCCCAGGCGGGAGGCTGGAGCAAGGCTGGGAGACCCCGCGGTGTGTTCTCCCTCTGTCCCCAGCCCTGCACCGCCATCAGCGACGCACCGGCCGAGCCCCTTGCGCCTCGAGGAGCAAATGTTACCCCTCGACGGAGCTGTGCCCCGCCATCCTTAACAGCCTCCGTGAATCTGTCCTGGCAACTCTAAAGACAACGACGTCTCTTGGGGTTGCAGAGCCCGTATCCCTAAATCCCACGAGGCCGCTGAAGCCCGGCTTTGTGCTGGGCTGGGAGCCGGGATGGTGCTTCCCCGCGGCGGCACCGCTTCCCGGGGAGTTCTGCTCCCAGCAAAGACGCAGCAGCGCTGTAATTGCAAATCATTTTTGTAATGCTCTCACTGTAAACGCTACTTAAGATGTCATCAATGATTGATATATTTGCTAATTGAGACTTCCACTTGGGCTGATAGCTGGAGCACTTTATTTCTTTTATTATTTTATGTTATTTTATGACTGACATATTTGTGGCAGCACTTCTTTAATCTTCATTAAGCAAATGCCCCGGGGAGATGTGGTGGCACGCGCCGCAAGGGCTGCCAGGGCAGGGGCAGGACGGGACGAGCGCCGGAGCCTCTGCCTTGCACAAAGGCAGTGGGGGACGGCTCGGCCGGGGGGGGCCGGGGGGGGCAGCCGGGAAGGGGCTGCTCTGCAGTGCCCTTGCTGCAGGGGGACGTTCACGAGAAGGGAAGGTCCTGCCCGTGCCTCAGTTTCCCGCCTGGTAAAGGATAGCTCAACTATTTAATGCAAAGGGAGACTGAGAGCTAACGATGTCCTGCAGCGCTGTGGAAAAGCAAAACCCTGGCAAAGGGCAGCTTTGGGAAGGAGAGAAATATTTCATCATTTTTACCTGGAGGGAGTTGTCCGGTCAAACATCTCATGCAGTAAATAACAACTTCAGTAATGCCCAGGTGCAGCAAGGGGGGAGCTGCCACCTTCTTCAGGTCTCAGCACCCACGGGATAAATTAGCCCACAGCTGGAAACCACAAATTTGGCTCCTCAGGCATCCCCGGTTCCTAGGAGGGTGCTTTGCGGTGCCGTGTCCCAGCACCAGACCTGCCCAGCACCCTGCGACAGTGCCACCTTGCAGGATGATGGGTGGGCAACTCAGCTCGTTCCAGGGAAGCACTTTCCTTTTTCCAACACCTTTATTTGAAAATGTACGTTTGTGCCAGGAAGCAACGAGGCTCCGCACTCACTTAAACCAACAATTAAATAACGATAATCCCCTGAATGGCCTCCAGACTTGCACTCCACTTCCACTTGCTGCCTTCAACGCTGCCCGTCTTGGAGGGGCACCAAGAACTGGCTGCAACATCTGCGTTCCCTGCCCGAGAGAGCTCATCAAACCTGCAGGAAAACCAGCCCCCTGCCACGCTCACCGGGGCTGCTGATGGAGCAGGGGACGCCTTGCATCTCATTTGCCTAAATGAGTGTTGGGATCCAGCTTTATTAACACTGAATTCAGGGGCTTGGCACGAGAGCCGCTTCGGGCAGCTGTCTGCGGGCATGCCGGCGGGCCAGGGTGCAACATTAGCGCCCATCTGGTGACGGGAGCGGCTGCGCTCGCTTGCTTTTCTGCTTGCGGAGTGAGGAAATGGGTTTGCAAATATGGGGGGTATGAAATAAATAAATAAAGCGTGGCTGCCGGAGCTGGGAAGCAAAAGCAATTTTCTTTTCGGCGCGGGCCCATCTGCCGCGCTTCCGGAGCACCATCTTCTCCTGCGGTAAAGAAAGATGAGTCGATACGGTGGCAGTGCCCAAATGGGTGACCCTGGGCGAGGGTCTGTACGAGGTGGGTGCCTCCATGGGGGACGCTCCTCTGGGGTTCACCGCAGCATCCTCTGAGACCCGTTAGGACCAGCAGTGCTTCCCAGCCCCGCTCCTGTTCCCACCCTGGGATGCTCCTCAGCCATCCAGCATCCTGCCGCCCTGCCAGGGGACACGGCCGCCTCCCTTACACCTCTGGCGGCTTTTCTCCGCACAGAGGGGCCGGTAATTAGCTATAAACGAGACATAATGAAAGCTGGCATACCCTTTTGAGCGTCTGCTGGAGCAGCCCGTCCCCGCAGCCGCCGCCTGCCTGCAGAGGCTGCCGCCGTCCCCACGCGCCAGATCTCAAGGGCACCGGGACGAGCAGCGGGACAGCTCGCTCCCTCCTCGCCGCGTGGCTCCCGCCGGCTTTTACCAGCCTTGGAAGTCACCGCTGTGTCGGGCGCAAAGGGTGCGGAGGGTTTTGCTGTGGCACGCTTGCTCTGCAGGGTGCCGGCCCCACGGGGGCTGGTGCGCGTCCCTGCACCCCCAGCTCCGGGACTGCGCGTGCTGCGGGGGTTAATAAGCGGTCCAGGTCGTGCTTAGAGCTACAGAGGGTCTTTCCTTGAACAAGAGGCGGGTTAACAACCAGCAAGGGAAGCGTGAGCGAGGCAGCAAGCAAACCTGCAGCAGCTGATTTGCACCAGCTCCTGCCGGGGAGGGCTGCGTCTCCGGCCAAGCGGGGCCGTGCCCCTGCAGAGCCCATCTGGCACGCTCGGGCTTGGCAAGGCAATAGCTGTTCCCTGCCCTGGGGATGGTCCTGCTTCCCAAAACCGCCCAGCCACCCACTGGGGAGCAGCCCACGGAGGCACCCGTGGCTCCCGCTGACCCGAGGGAGGATGCGTAAAACGTCAGCTTGCTTTGAAGCGCAACCTCTCTCCATGAGCATCCAACACTTGTAACACGGAGTGATGCCGACTGTCATCACTGCCTGATCGAATGCAGCCGATAAATGGGGAGTGGGAACTTTAAGGTTTCGCAGCGCCAGGAAAGAGCAGGTTGCCATGGTGATGCCAGGTTGGGTTTTTTTTTCCCCTGGTTTTTCCCCCCCCCCCTCCCTTTTCCCCTCTTTGGGGTTGAACAGGAGGAGTCTGGCAGGCTGCTGGGGGGATTTATTAGCTCCAAAATAGGCCATGGTTCAGGAAAGGGGAGAAATACTGCCGCGGTGAGCAGCATGAGCTTGGCCCTAATATACGACCTGTGCTCTCTCGGAAGGGGTGTAAATCAGGGCTGGGCAAACACCGGGGCAGCTCGAAAGCAGCTCACTTGCCTTGCCTCATCCTCAGAGGGGATCTGTGGAAAACTCCTAAAGGATTTAATGCCACTGCTGATGAACAAGGAATAATAAAAAGAAGGGAAGAGGAGGGCAGACATTTTAAAGCCAGCTGGCAGCAGGGTACAGCCCTGGGCTGGTTGTAGCTCTCCGGAGCCGGTCATCGTCCTCGGTGCCAGCCCATAGCTCTTTCTGCGGGTCATTTCTGCACAAACCTGGCCGGGTTTTGGTCGAGTCTTGCTGGTGACGTCCCTCTCGGCGCACAGACGTGTCCCTGGCAGCCAGGCGATACGCGGCAGCCCGGCGAGCGGCCAGACCCTGCTAACCCGAGCGAGCACTGGGAGCCGGACTGGGTGCATCCTCGTCCCAGCTCCTGCCTCAAGCCAGACCTCCGCCTCCCTGCCTGCGTCCTGCCAGCCCTGCCCATGCTGCACAGCATCGGCTTCTTAGCAACTCGGGGGTTTTTTTTAAGCTTGTAACAGCGCACTTGAGATAATTAGCTTGAGTAATCTAATGAGAGGAAACAAGAAATCCTTTACGGACAACTTGCGTGAGGGCGGTGGGGAAGGCTGCAGTCCCCTCGGCGCTGCTCCCAGTTCACCCTAGCCGGAGCTGCCTGCGCCGTCCCCACGAGCCCCAAGCCCTGCCCTGATGGCATGTGCGATCCGCTCAACTCCGAGCAAAAATCTGGAGCAAGGGGAGGTCTCAGGACAACCTGAGCTCCCTGCAGACCCCTTCAGTCCAGGTTTTTTTTGGCAATCCCCACAGGCACAGCCTCTGTGCCTCTTCTGGGGTACACAAACAACCACCGTGTTTTCCACGTGGCTTCAGCTCTGCTGCTGGCCCTTGCCCCAGGAGGTGTGAGCAGGTAAAAGCGTGCTTTTCCTCCACACAGGAGAAGGTAACGGGTAAATAAATGAGTCCAGCAGGGTGCCCTGAAATTCCTGTTCTCTTGTTTCAAGTGCTGGGAAGAGAAATCGCCGATCAGTCATGAAAGAACAAAATAAAGAAGAAGGGAAGGTTACTGGGGAGGATGCTTGAGGATTCATAGCCATGAGCCGGCGTAGCCGCACGTAGCGCCTTACATCTAATCTGAACCTCTTCCTAATCACCAGCCTCGGGAATACATTTGTTTCGGGTTCCCAAATTGGCTACTCTTTTGCCGCTTGACCACAGCTCTACGGATTTGCAGTGACAGGGTCATTTTTAACCGTTAGAGTGAAGTCTCTCTGCTGCAGGCAAAACAGTAACTCCCGGCTTGGGCTGGAGCAGCAGGGAGGTCGGACTGGCCCCGGGCTCTGCGGGATGTTGGCCGCGACTCTGCCGGGCAGCATCTCCAGGGCGCCGGCCCCGCTCCGTGCCCGCAGGAGGAGGCAGGCGGTGGGCAGGAGGGCCACGGGCGGGCAGCCTGCCCGATCCGGGAAGTGCCTCGCTGTTTCTGAAGTGCTAATTGCTGCAACGCTTCCTCGGCACTGGCTTTCACACTGTGCTGACTCCCATATTCTCCCCGCCTGCATCTGCTGATAAGGATTTCAGCCCATCTGCTCCTGGAGAAGACTCGTCCAACGCCGGGCTCTCACTACCAGCCCTCTCCTCTCTGCGCTGGGGCATTTGTGGGGCAGCTTACCTGCAGGGCTAAATTCCTCCGTTACATCACCGCTCCTTTTTTTCCTTTTCCAGAGTTACTGTCATTTATTCATTTTAGGCGCTGCGAGCATCCCAAGGCAAGTGAATTTTGCACGGCAAGCGGTGGACCAGGACTGCGGGGTTGACGGCATCTCGCAGGCTGCAGGGCAGTCACGCTGCACGTGTGCCGGCGTGGTGCAGAGCTGGCACTGGCCTGCTCAGCAGGACCGTGCCTCGGTGTGAGCAGCATTAGCATCCCAGCAATTAGTGGAGCTATTTTGATTTGCATCAGGCTCGAAGCATAAAGAGTACCAGGCCAGATGGTAAATTGTGTGTGTTCCTGAAAACAACGGTAATATACGCTGGGCTTGAATGGGGCTTTGGTGATGTTAATGGCTCTCAGAAATGACCGGGCTTGCGTGAGCTCGGAAGCAAGCCACGGCTCGGTTACAGCACAGCTTTCTGGCTCAGCATTAAAACCACCTGCGTGGGTGTGAAGGAGGAGTAGCCCCCAGGAGCCCCCAGCGAGGTGAAGCCAGCACAGGTCAGCCTTGGATCAATCGCCTGACCTAGATGTGCCTTATGTCCTTGGGTGAGTTACCGCTCTCCTGTGTACTACCATTTTCCCAACTTAAAACGGAGTTAGCAGCAGCAGCAGGGCTGCCGGCGCTCGGGGTCCGGCTCCCCGGTGCCCCTGCTGTGAAGGTGCTGGACTGCGTGGGCACCTCGTGTCTGCCCAGCCGGCACCAGCTCCCTGGCAAAACTCTGCCTCTTCCCAGTGCTTTCCCGTAGTTAACCGGTTAGCTGTCAGTGCCCCATCACGAGAAGGTTCACACGTCTAGGCTGCCTTTCTCCATCATGGACTTTCTCCAGACCTTGGTCCAAATGTGCTGGCTTGGAGCCATCACTAATATCCGCTGTTCTGCCCTGAAATACAAATCAAGCTGATAAAGAGATGGGCTCCAAAGGGCGTTCATCAACATTTCTCCAGGGCCATCAGGCAGTTAAAAATGAAACCATTCCCAAGGACGCACTGGAGCTGGTGGAGAAAAGGAGGAGAATAGCTGGTGCCTCACCCAGCGTGGGCCCGTCCCTACAACATTTCTGCTAACCCCGTCTGGTCCCAGCGTGGGAAGAGCAATGGCCCAGCCCCGTGTCGCGCTGGGCTGAAGCAAGAAACGACCATTAAAGTGTGCTGAAAGCAGCCCGCTGCTTTAGGAGTTCACAGTGGTTTAAGAGCATCGCTGAAATCCCTGGGGTCCTCCTGATCTGTATCAGCCGATTTCCCAGGAAGAGCTTTATTACACTGATTATCTCCTGGGCTCCGTTGGCCCCAGCCCTGCAGAGGAGCCCCACAGCCTTTACCCGGCGGTGCCACGATGGCAATCAGGTTTCCTTGCCTCGGGCTGCAGAGGCGGGGAGGGACCCCACGGCTGGGAGCTGGGGGACCCCGCTGTGGGCAGCGGTGCCTGCGGGCTGGCCCGGTGCTGGATGATTTAGGGAAGAAACATCAGCGCTGCCCAGAGTCAGTCTGACTGCTGGCACCTCTGCCAGATGCTGCAAGGCCTCGGCCGAGGGAGCCCTCCTGCCCTGCCTTGCTTCCCCCGCCACGCCGGCAGCCCGCAGGCGTCCGCGGCGGGCACACAAGCACCCGTGTTACCGCCTCGGAACCTCCTCCGTCTGCTAAACTGACGCCCGCCTGCCCGCGTGCCAGCCCCCGGCTTTGGAGGAGATCCGGGGCGGTAAACGCGCGCACAAAAACAAACAGCCAGGCTATATTATTCATTATTACCCTTATCCTCTCTTTGATGAAGGCAGACAAAGTCACCTCTCTTTTGTGCGACGTGTGTGTTGTTTTTGCTTTATTTTTTATTTGTTTCTTTCCTTCTAAAACTCATGTGAATAGGCCAGATGTGGTTTCCATAGCAACCCTCTCTCTTCAAGCAGCAGATGCTGGGAAAGAGTTTTTCAGTTTAATCCTCCTGGAAATCTCCCCAGCAGAGGTTGCTTGTATAAGATGGTACTAAGAGATACACAGCAGCAGTGGTTGGCATATTTTAAATCCCATGTGCTTCTCTTTGCATGAAGAACCCGCCCTTCCACCCTTTGGAAATGGCACATATCACAGTAAGAGCAGCAAATGTATCCTAATGCCTCATCTTACATTTAAACAGAGTCTTTCCCTGCACGGCTCCTAAAGCATCTCATGGTGATTAAGACGGGAGTGCAGCATCCTGCATCCCTGTGCTTGTTGAATGGGGCAGAGACCAGGGCAGCTGCCTCCATCACACCTACCCCGGCCCACCCCAAGCTGCCACTGGCATTCAACGTATGGCTTGGGGTATATAAACGAGCCTCCTTTATTGAAAAAAAAAAAAAAAAGGGAAAAAGTATCCGTAGTGCTTGGCAGGACTGGCTTCCCATTTTACATCCATGGATCAGTCACTTGTGACTGACAGGGTCATATTGGCGAAGACTTATTAAATGCTGTTTGCAGCCAAACCCGACCTGCTCTGGATCCACGCTGATGCACACATCTCCCTTTCTGCTGTGAAAGTGGGACCCTCGGTGCAGGCCCCTGCCCCTGCTCCCGTCACCCTCCGTCTCGCTCCAGGGTTGTGTAGGAGCAGTTCCATCAATCGGCTCCTTAAGAGGATGGATGGAGAAGGCGGGATTCCAGCCCGGCTTGTTTAACAAAGGTATATCCATTTGAAATAAAAAGCTTAGAAATGGAAGCTGGAATTTAACTGGTGCAGAATGAGCTGTCCAGCCTCTCTCTTAAAAAAAGAAAATCCTGTAGAACTTGACAGAAAGTAATAGCCATTGTATTTTGGTTTTTTCATTTAACAGATTTCGTGTAGGCATAGGAGGAAAGTTTGCTCTGATGGATTTTAACTCAGTTTAATTAAAATAGCTGAAACCGAGTCAATTCCCCGCTCCATAGCGCAGAAATGCACAGAAAAGCAAAGTGCCTATTCAAGACAAACTACTTTAGTAATGCATCTTCTAAAGGAAGATTTTGCTCGTGCCACGCAGTCTCAGCCTCCTTAACCCCAGATCTAACTGACGGCGGCAGGTTCCTCCAGGAAAAACGTGTTATGTTTCATGTTTTATAACGCCAGGACTACGGAGCCATCCTCGGAGGGTCAGTCAGTTTTGTGAGTTATCCCAGAGCCAAACCACCCGGTGATCCCCAGGCTGATGGGAACTTTCTTAAAAATAACAAAAGAGGTAATGGCAATGAACGGATTGTGACACCATGTGACGTCCCGGATTCATTCTGGATTATGACGCTGGTTTTGCGGGTGCAGGGAATCACGGGGTCACGGGCAGCAGACCCCCCCTTCTGCCTCCAGGTAGGACCAGCACCTCTGGCATCACTTATGGCAGATGCAGGTTAAGCTGCCTTTAAAATTTGTAGCGATGAAGATCCCCCGGTCCCAGCAAGTAACATGTACTGGTCAGGTGGAATATACCTCACATGTCGGTGGAGGAGGTGGCTGAGACTGGGCTTCCAAAACGTCCCTCGCCCCTCCGTACTGACTGCGAGCAGGCAAAACCCAGGCAGCGTGGGCTCAAAGGCTCTTGCAAAGCCACATACTGCGTGATGCCTTTGCAGGCTGAGAAGTGGAGATGAGTTAAGAGCAGAAACCGGGAGAAACTGGGATTAACAACTCAAATCTGAGCAATAGTCAGAACATTTGCGATTCACGGCAAAGCTCTGTTCCAGTTCTCATCTGTTTGCTTTCCATCAAGAGCAAGCTTCGTCTTGTGATTAAATGAAGGAGGTAGGGATCAGGGCTCCTGGGCTCTGCTCTTAACTCTGCCGCTAATTTGCCGTGTTTCTTCAGAGAGGTCACGTATGATTAAATGCTCAGAGCTGGTGCAGGCTCAAAATTCCCACTGATGTCAATGGGGACAACAGGTTTTCAGCACGAGTGGAAAAATGCAGCCTGTAATGCTTCCTTTGCTTCAGCTTCCTGGGTGCAAAACTCTCCTGCCCACTGCTGTGGACAAACTGATTTGGATTTATGGAAAGGAGCCCGCAGGGTTCCTCTGGTTTGCTGGGACGGGGAATAAAAGGGAGCAGAGCAATTCAGAGTCAACCTGCTGAAAAAAGAGACATGCTTCCCCGACCCCACCAGCCCATTGCCGAGGTCTCAACCTCGTCCACAGCCGCACGAACAGCCCCCCTGTGCCGCGCTCTTGCTGTCACCGTGGCCTCTGGGCTTGCTGAACCTGCAGGAGTTTTGGGTATATGCGATTCGGTGACGTTGGGGCCATGGAGGCGTGCAGGACAGGCGAAAGCACGGGGGTGCGGGCACAGCCACGTACCTATAACCGCGCTTGCCCTGTCTAATACGCTGACAGATGGCAGTTTACCCCTGATATGCTCCTTTTTGGCATGGCCATTATGTCCCCAATTACCGCCACGATGAGCGGATAATTCCTCGCGTCAGCGAGCGATGGAGAGGAGAGCAGACAGGAGGGAAGGTGCGGTGCCGGCCAGGCGCTCCTCTGCCACCGCCGCATTCTGTCCACTTGCCCTTTCCCTCGGAGAAGACGTAGCCCGTTATTTCAGATGCTCCTGCCAGATTCCACTCGTTTTGAAACCGGTAGATAGAAGCAGTTCTTGACCCTGCAGCTGTAGCCCGCGGGCTTTCTCTAAGTGATATCCTTGGCAGGTAAATTACACCCACTTTAAGCTCTACCCTGTTCCTTCCTTTGTGCTTTTCTTGGTGCAGCTGCCTGGCAGAGGTGCGGCGAGAGCGTGGCGAACAGTCCCATCACTCTTATTGTCAATCATCCCTTGTCAAAGTGCTGAAGGAATAATAAGTCCCCGTCCAGGAAAAGGTGGTATTTACATATCTGGTTTTCAGAAATGGCAACGGGCTGTTAAGAAAATACAGAATTTTAATCACCTGGTTTGGGCTCGTGCACAGCTTCTGAGGCATTGCCAGAGGTTGGGCACGGTGGCACCGTCTGTCCCTTTATTTGCAAGCGGTCATTAGGAGTGATTAATTATAATGATGCTATTTAACCCCTTTGCAGGTATCTTTCACTGTTTCCAAAGCACAAAAGTGATTACGTGTCCCTGTCTCTATTCAATAAACAGGTAAATTGAGGGATGGGGATGTGTACCAGCATCTCCCCCGTGGAAGATGCCCAGCCCTAGAGCTCCTCCTGTACTCCACATCTGAAAAATAGAGCACAGACAAACTCCTCCTGTGGGTATGTTTGTAATGGGTCCCATTTGCAACAGGGCTGATGTCACCATTTATAGACAAGCTCTGTTAATGAGGGTTTTTTTTTAAATAAAAGCACAGCAACAGAAATCTTCAGCCTTAAATGCTGTCCTACCCTGCCAGCCCCCCACCCTGTGCCTTTTCATAGTGCAAAGGAAGCAGAAAAGGAGAGCAGCCAAGAGACAGACGTGTGGGGAAAAGAAACGCATCAGGGACTAACAACAAGCCCAGCTGCAGTGGGGAGAGGAGCTTCTCCCGAACCTCACCCCATCCCATCCCATCGCAGTGCGGGGCAGTGCCTTCGCTGTGCTCCGGCCTCAGCGGCTGCTCAGCTTGCTGACCTGAATTCTGGTTTTAGTTTGAGCAAAATTGACCTGGAGAGAGAGCAGAGGCTTTAAAAGCAGCCTAGCATGGACTGGAGATGCAGAGAGCCTTTGTATCTATTCCACTTAGGGAAAAATAACTGGGGGGAGGATATAAACCCTGTTGCTCTGTGAAGCCGTGCAGCTCAGCTGTCCCCTGGGGCCGGCCCCAGTTATTATGCTGAGCATGAGCGTGCTTGGTGGGGATGGCAACACCCTCACCCGAACCCTAAATCTGAGCGAGCTTGTGGCTGAAATGGGCTCCTGCTTTGAAGAGGGATGGAGGAGGCGACCGGAGGCACGGCAGCGATGCGGGCGGGTCGTGGCAGCTGAGGATGGAGTGGCTTTAAAATGCATTTGGCAAGAGCCGTGTCGGCTGCACAGGGCTGTGGGGCAGCAGGGGCGTGTTTGGGGGGTCTCGCCTGCCCAGGGGCTCCCTTGCACCCAGGGGCTCTCCCTTGCCCCCACCCCGTCGGCAATGCAGTTTTATGACCTTTGTTTCCAGGGGATGGCCCCGTTGCAGCAGCTGTGCCCAGGAGGGACCCGGTGCTTCGGGACTGATCCTGCCTGTGCTGGCACCCCCCGGTCCCGTGGGCATCAGCAGGAGATGCTCCCCTGTCCTCACGGCCATGCTCGCTCGGAGCCCTTTTCTGCAGGATGAGAAAGGCGTCAGGAGCCACAGGGGTACGGCTGTCACAGCTGGCACCCACAGCGAAGCACCCACCGGCTCCGGGGGAGACCGGGACCCAGGAGGTGCTGAGCACCCCAGGGTGCCCCACCGACTCCTGCCTGGGGCTGCGCGGCCAGGGCTGAGCCCCGCGCGCAGCGTGGGATGGAGATGTGGGGGAGAGGCGGAGGGGAGTGAAGCTCGATGCTCTTTTCCCATTGAAATAATACCAAATTCATTTGTTTGAAGGATGCGGATGTCCCAGGGAGCTCCCTGCTCTGCCTGACATTTGTGTTTGAATTCTCTGGGGTGCACTTCGACCCACAGCTGGGAGCAACGACTGAAGGAAGCAACTGAAGAACAGCTCCCAGGAACCTTGCAAAAGGAGGCAAATCTTCCAGCCTAAAAAAACAATTGCAAAAACTACTTCTTTCCACATCAAACTGTGCTCTGTAATGCGTAGTACTCTTAAAAAAAAAAAAAAAAGAAAAAGGCAGCGTAGGGGCAGGCTGTAGCTGAAGCATGCAGTGAGCTCCTACTTAGCATTATTTATCGTCAATGATCTCCAGGCTGGGCCACGATGCATAATTCATTTTCTTTTCAGAGGCTGCGTCTCGAACCGAGCCCAGTCTGGCACCTCCCCGCTGCAGCCGCGTGCGTTCTGGCTCTCCGAAAAAAAGCAACTTGGGCATCTCGGCGTGTGGAGTCCTCGGCCGCTTCATGTTCATGTGAATGTGACAGCCTGGCAAGGGCTGCTGCTAAGTTTATCCCTGCCTGTGTGCTGCCTCGGTGCCTGTCCTCTCTGCTCATCCCCTGGTGCCGGCAGCCGTGTCGCTCAAGCCTTCGCAGCGCTGCAGATTTGGGCTTGCATATCTCGCTTGCTTGGAGCCAGTTTCCACTGGCTCAGGAAACAGCCGATAGCTTTTAAGAGTGAAGGAGAGGAGCCGTGTCCTTGTTGAAGGCTCTGTCCCCCTGCCCCGACCCCAGCCGGCCCCGGGCGTGGGGGGGATGGAGATGCCACCCCTCCGGGTACGTGCGTGGCAGAGGGGAAGTGGGAGAAGGGGGACAGGAAGAGGAGCCAGCAGCCTTCTATTCCGGGGCCCACTTGCAAACGTTTTCTAAAAGACCAATAAATAATTAATAGCCGTTATAAGCATATTGCAGACATGAGGAGTTTTTGCTGCAGATGGTCATAAGGACGTTGTCAGCGAGTTATCGACTGGAGGGCTGCACAATCCATCGTCATCGACTGGCCATTCATTAAGACATCTATTCATTAACTCTTTATGGACAACGAGCAGAACTTTAATACAAAACGGAAGGACCGCACCCCCCGCAATAGCTGAGCTTTGCTTTTTGGAGGTATGGTTATGTCCTGAGCAGGAACAGAGGCAGGAAGGACGGACGGGGAGCTGGCCAAACTGCTCCCAAACTCCAGCTCAGAGCCAGGGCTGGGGGCCTCCGACTCCCTCCCCGTGCGCCAGGCGCCATGGGAAAGCAGGTGAAGCCGGTGTATCTTTACCAAATCAATTCTCCTTCACTTAACTTTGTCTCCATAGCGTAGGCGTCTCGTTCCATCAGTAGTGATAAATATATCCTGCGCTGGGTAGGACCCAAATGTCTTCAGAGGCATTTCCAAAGCCCAGAGGAAGGGTCTGCCCTACCGCTGTGCATACTGGTTGTTACTGGTTTCTCTCCCAGGCTCACTAATTACCACTGGGCGGGTTTGCACAGTGCCTGGGGATGCTCACTGCTGGCGAAGGGAGCTAAAGGAGAGCTCAGGACGGTTCCTTCCCGGAGAGCAAGAAGACATTGATGATTTATTTCACTTTCTCTCTAAGGTAATTATGTACCTAGGCAGTCTTAAAATGTGTATTTCTTTTCTCCGGCAGACCAGAACAGCCTCTTTGGTTCCAGTCTAGCAAATAAATATGTATTTACACACTTTATTAAGATGGGTATTACTTTCCCAGAAGACTGGCATAACTCTTCTGCTCTGGTATTTTATGTAAAACTGTATTTGCACATTAGTTTGAAGTATATATGACAGGCTAGATGGACCACAGCAGCCTTGGCAATCGCTGAGCACAACTAGAGGAGCTACGTGTGAAGACACATGCATGAATACGCGTATAGATGATGCACGCAGCTTCCTCAGGACATGTGTCCTAAGGAGATGTCCTTACCACGCTTTCACCTTTCCTCAAAATGTAAAAAATTCAGCATTAAAATGTCAGGCCAGCTCCAAAGCTGAGGACGGCAGGTGAAACTTCAGGGAGAGGCCACCAAACACGTTGCCAACACGTAAAATTTGGCATTTGAGTCTTCTGGATCGTCAGTGCAATTGCCGAGGGGTGGACAAGGTTCCCGAACAGCAAAGCTGCCAAGCCCCTCTCCTGCGAGGCAGCAGGACCAGCGTCCCCTCCACAGCGTCCCCTCCACAGCGTCCCCTCCACAGCGTCCCCTCCACAGCGTCCCCTCCACGGCCGGGCTGCAGCTCCCGGCCGGGCTGCTCAGACCCTCTCCATCCCTGACGGAACAAGGGCTCCTGCCTTCCACCCAGGTTTTACTCCCTCCCAAACAGCGGGATGTGTCGCATCCGGCTCCCGCCCCGCGACCGCTCTCCCCAGGCATCGGGTGCTCGTGGCTCACGGCAGAGGCAAAAGCGGCTCACACCAACCAGGGTTTCTATTTACCGTTGTTTTCCTGCAGATCGTTTTTGCTGGGTCCGGCGAGGACGCGCGGAGAGAGGGTCCCTGCCCCAAGTGCTGCAACATCCAAGCGGCTAGAGCAGGCGGGAGGGAAGAGAGGAGGGAGCTTTGCCGTCCTTGAGGGCCCCGGGAGGTAGGAAAAGCACGTTTTCACGCTGTTTCACACACATGGCACGATCTCCGTAATCAAGCATCTAGCAGTAAAAATGTGGCTGGATTAACCTGACGAAGCAGCAGTCTATAGTATATTAATTCTCGTATAATTTCGTAAAGCTGCTTAACTGAGAACCTCAATGCATTTAACGCACATTAGTAGGTAATAGCAATTCATTTTAAACCCCCCCAGCAATTCGGGCGCAGGCAGGACGGGGGCTGTCGTGGTGCGTGGGTGTCGGTGCGAGCTGCTCGCCCAGCCCTGCTCCCGACCCAGGGGAGCAGCGTGCTCCAGCCGGGCTGTGCCGCGTCTCCGCTGCAGCGACACGGCAGGCTCGGAGCATCTGAAATCTATTCGAGCGTAAAAACATGGGACTCGAGCTGTCCCCAGGGGAAGTTTAATGAGGAACAATCATCAGCTAAGTAGACTTGAAAGAAAAGCAAAGTGCGTGAGGGAGGGGTGGCTCCTGTGAGTGTGCAACACGCCAGTACGGGTGTGAAATGCCTTTGGCTTAATGCTGGGTGGGGACAGGGGAAAACCAAGGGGAAATCTGGAAGGGTTTGGGAGCTGGGAGTGGGCTCAGCTCCTGGATATTCACCCTGGTGCTCTGCCGGAGGAGCCAGAGGAGACCTCAGACTGGGCTGCAGGGGCAACTGCTCAAGAAACGGGCTCTGCCTACGGTGGCTGCTTACCCTGAGCCACCTTGAACCGGCTTTCAGGAGTGTTTGGAGGTCGCGAGTCCTACTGACATCCCTTTTCTTACTCCTAGCAACTGTCAGCCCTTGAATTTCAGACCAGGTTTGTTAGAGTTGAGCCTGCACAACCCCTTCCTCACGGAGCAGGGTCCCTCCATCCCCTCGTCCCAACACCATGCTGGCTCTGTTCAGCAAAACATGTCCACGTGTGCCCGATATTAAGCAATGACTGCTCCTGCTGGCTTTAAGGGAACTATCTAATCTCCTTTAAATTAAGCATATGATTGGGTTTTGGCTAGACTGGGGCCTTGGGCCTTAATCTCTTTATGCCCCACTTTCTCAATCTGCAAAATAGTAATTATCTACTTCATGGGGCTAAATTAATTTCCCATATTTCGTTGATGCTCATTTTGGCAATACGCAGGTTACCATTCTCCCAGAGATTGCAATTTGCATGCTGCTCAGCAAATTATGTATTATATATCCATACACACACACACATGCACAAATCTAAGCCTCAGGGGAAAGAATCTAAATGCCACGATGGCCAAGACAGGATGTAAGCAATAACAGTAAGGATAACAAAAATGCGATTCAGGGATTCAAAGGATTTAGTGAATGGAGAATAGGCTGAGTTGCATAAAAAGAAGGTAAGAAACTCAGCTGAGTTAAGAAGTAATGAAAAGAATAATGAATATCAAAAAGGATGGAAGAGCTTAATTAAGAATTAACTTTTTTCAAGTAGAGCTTGGGAAAGATGATGGTGGTCAGTGCAGAGGATGAGGAATGAAACAGAGAAATTGTTTTTAACCCCTTCGTGAATGTCAGGGGAAAAGGAAGAGCAAAGGAAGAGCAAAGGAAGAGCAAAGGAAGAGCAAAGGAAGTTTGTGGGGAAAAATCTGTCACGGCTGTATCTCTGCTTTGCAGGATGTGGAGGGGTGTGGATTTGGGAAGAAGTTGACAAATGTTACGTATTTTTGGGGGGAAACATGACATGGAGAAGGAAAAAGAAAATCCTTTCCTAAAATTACCCTGGGGGTGCCCCTTTTCATCTCGATAGAATAACCCTGCTGGTTTTGGTCCCCGGGACTTGGAGCACGTGGCCCGATAGGACCTGGAGGAGATTTTGATTCTGCACCTGCCGCTCGTACATTCCTTGTTTGCGTTGGGCTGCAAACAAGTAACGATTACATTAGGGATGATGCACTGGCACAGAAATGTTGGACAGATTAAATCTTGTTTCACTGTGGCTCTCTATCAAGTCTCGGCACAGCTTTGTCAAATGATAAGGTTTGAAAGGCTGCGAGCTGGAGCTCGCTGGATCAGTAATGTTCATTAAGATAAAATCAAAGACAGGCTCCTGCTCTCTGTTTTCCAGAAGGACTCATTCCATAAAAAGGTAAATAAAAAAACCCCAAACCTTACTGAGTAATCCTCATGGGAAACTGTGGGCTTTGACGTCACGGTTTTCATTTTCTCCTGCCACAGTCTTTGCAGAGAAAAAGGACAGCTGAGAGACCAGAAAGGGAAAGAGAGAAGTCAAAAAGTTACTGAGCAGCATCAGCCTGGTTAAGTCTAATTCCGATGCATTGACTCTGCTCAGCTCCTTGGGGAATGAAGGAATGAAAGGAAAGGAGGAAGAAAAGCAAAATAATTGAAAGGAGTAATTCAATTTGGGAAGAATTATTCTCCTAATGATTTATGGCTTCATTAATGACTGATTGAACAAATGATTTTTTTTTTTTTTTTTTTTTTTTTTACTTACTAGGAATTAAGGCGGCTGGCTGAAAGGTTATTGGATGTCACAGCAACAGAGACTCATTTGTCTCCATTTAAATACTTAATGATCTCTATCTTTCTCCCCTTGGATCAATAGGATCTAGAAGCAGTCGTTTTGTCGCAAAATTTCTTGGCTTCACAAAAATGTGCCCTGGTGCTCCAAGGAACGAGTGGACGTTCGGTACCGAGACATGGCTGGGAGGGCACGAACGCTGCAATGACACCTTGCAATGCCCTGTGCCCGTCCCCATCCCTGGGTACCGCTGCCCTGGGGCTGTCGCAGAGCTCTGCCCCCCCCGAAAGTCACTCCCCCACCCACAAATGACCCCCCCCTGCTTCATTTGTGTCTTCAGGAGACCACGGTCCTCTAGTGCTGGGGGGGTCTGTTTTGATAAAGCCGTTCGCCTTCGAGTGATACCACCGCTAAGAGCATCTATCCCAGCCAAGAGCTCCCATTGGCATCCCCAAAGATGAATCTATTTTTCCTTTTAATGCACCTGAGACCCTCGGCACTGTTGCATTCAGCAAGTCCGGTGGTGAGACCCACGCGGGGCTCACGGCGAGGGGCCTGTCTGTATGCAGGGAGCTAAGGCAGCGCTCGCCTCTGCATTTCTTTAGCTCTATACCCTATAGGTGTGTGTGCCTATATAAATGAGTACATACTAGATGTATGCATGCGTGTGTATTTTCATAACTGAATACACACCCACGTAATTCTCTGGTGTATATTTTTTATGCATCGATATTAGAAGTAAACACAGTAAATGCGGACTTAGACCGGTTCACAGGGCACACAACACCACGAAAATCTCCCAATTGCAAAAACCCTGCGGGCGCGAGGCTACTGAGTTAGCAAAGCGATTTAAAATTCATTATCATTCAGCACTCTGGTGCCTCCAGGCTCGGCAGCGCCCGAGTCAGGCGCACGTCCTTCAACTCTCTTCAATTAAACAACCACCTAAAGTTCAGGCCCTGTTAATT
Organism: Mycteria americana; assembly: GCF_035582795.1. Taxonomy (NCBI): domain Eukaryota; kingdom Metazoa; phylum Chordata; class Aves; order Ciconiiformes; family Ciconiidae; genus Mycteria; species Mycteria americana. Next base: position 10,536,111 of record NC_134381.1, on the reverse strand, counting down.
GGTCTCAGAACTCCTTAGGGCCATAATTGGGGTTTCTCTGCCCGGCGTTGCTGGCAGATGTGCCGGGCTGGGGCTGTACCGGGGCGACCTGGCTTGAGCGTGGACCAAAACTCACTGCACCGGGTCGTGATAACCGCGAGACTGGGTCTCGGGCGGGGAGGGCAGGAGCAGAAGTGGGCGAAAAAACTGGAGCCTTCATCCAGAGATGCACTTTCAAAGTCTAAATTCAGCCTGGAGTCTCTTGTGGTCAGGTTTTGGTGGTGCAGTGGGGCTGGTACAGGGGAGCGGGTGCTGCAGCAGCATCCTTCCAGCTGGGGGTTTTTGTATCCCCTACAATAATGAAGGTCAAACCGCCTGCCAGTCAACGCGCCGTTTCCCTTAGTTTAGCAGTAAGATTGGAGAGCTGAGCCACAGCGTGACCCTGTTGCTATGGGATATGAGCTCCATACAGATGATATGCAAACATATTTAAGATTTTTTGTGTATTTGCAGGAGCAATATCAATTTGCAAGGATGAGCTCAATTAACATAACTCATTACTTTCCCATGCGTAGCTTACGTCAAATGAACACCTCCTTTGAAGGGACTATCAAGGGGAAGATTGCTGGGCCCTTGTACGTACGTATGACTCTTGTTGTGATATAATAGCAAAGATATTTTCTTTTCTTCTATAAAATGGGAAAATTCCCTTTTGCTAAGCAGAGAGAGAGCTTGTGTGGGGGTTGAATAAAAAAGTCTTTGGCAAAAATGTTTTTTTTTTGCTATAGGCACAGGCTTGGGAATATCACTGCAGCCTGCACATTCATGGCAAATACAACCTGCTTTTTTTATGGGAAGAAAGGCAGAAATTTGTTCCCCTGCTGAAGAAAAGTTGAAACCATTTTGGAGACTTCTAATTCAAACTTTCCTTTTTTTCAGGCTAACCCCTTCTTTGTTTGAAAACAACAGATTATTAATTCACTTCATTGGTAATACCGATAACTGAAGTTAGATCCAAGAGGAGGGAGCTGAAGACCGGTTTTGGATCAGGAGCAGAATCGCCTCCTCTGAGCCTTCCCGTACATCCCAGGCGCTGCCTGTTGGCTGTAGAGGAGGAACCTGTTGCCCGTCACCTCCTCACACATGGTCTTTTATATCCATTTTGCCATTTGGAGCACTGGCTCCTGCCCACAGACTTAAAAATAACACCCCAGCCGCAGAGGCGAGGGCAGGGGCTCCGGCCGGTCCTGGCGCGGGGCCGTAACTCCCGACACAGGCAACGTCGGATGCTTTTGGGGGATATCGCGAAAAGTAGTCAGCGGTCTCTGAAGCGTGGTGTCAACTGCGCTTATTTTCTCCTTGCAGAGGCCGCTTGCTTTCTTACGTGATGCGCATCAAGAAGGCCGGTTTAAGTCATTGGGCTGGTTGGGTTTTTTTCTAAAAATCATCCCCTACACCACAAAAATTGCTGCCTGAATGCTGGGCTGCAGCAAAAACTAGTAATCTTAATCAGCCCTGATATAAAATGACAGCTGGGGGTATCGGCGAGCACACTTCATTTGCTCTGTCAAACGTCATAAACAATTTGAAGGATTTTTTTACCTTAACAAAGCGGCAGCAGCGCGCATCGGGTCAGCCTGCGTTGCAAACTGGCGGGGGCTCGGCCAGGGAGCTGGTTGGAAATCAAGGTATTTAAATCGAAAAAGGAAAGGTGGCTTGGGATCTCTGCACATCTCGGTGCCCCATCTGTTTTCCCCACAGATCTTTGGGGTGAGGGCTGCCATCGTCCCAGCGCCGAGCACCAGCGGGCTGGCGGCAGGGATGCTCTCAATAAACCACGAAGCTGAGCTGCCTGGCTCCGTAAGGATGGGGGGGGGAAATAGTGAACATCTGGCTTTCCTTTGCGTGGTTATAACTCTTTTTCTTAGTGCTCCAAAAATATTTGTACGAGTGAGTTTTGGCTTTTTTGTCCTCGAGGAAATGCGAGGAAAGGAAAAAACATCAGTGACGGGATGCGTCGGGGTGCGGCTGCCGAGCGGGGCTGCCTGTGCAGGCAGGGAGGGCACAGCCCCACCGGGCGCGGGGGCTTCCCCCTCTCTCCAATTTCTCTTTCTTTGCCGCATTTCAGCCATCGGGTCGGCCTGTGATCCTGAAGTGTGCAAGGAGGTGTCCTCCTGAGTCTTGCTTGGAGAAAAGGATGTTTTTTTGACAAATTTTAACAGCAGCAGGAACAGGTCACCCTGCCAGAAGGATGCTGGGCTCCAGCATATTCAGCCCGAGCCCCCGAGGAGAGCAGGAGGGGAGGTGAACGGCTCTCTGTGATTTTTTGCCAGCCAAATTAAGCAGGGGTTTGATACGGGAGCAGTGTAAAAGGCTTGGGCACCTGCTTGGGCACTGCTTCTGATGTGGGTCCAGGAGCGAGCTCTTATTAATTCAGGCGGCAGGGATGGAGAAGCAGCGCTGCTGAGGCTGTGGCTCCCTGCCAGCTCTTCAGCTGTGCTGGCCGGCTCCGAGAAAAGCCCTTCAGAAACGCCCTCATCTTCCTCGCCTGAACCAGCGGCAACGGGTCACAGCGTCTGGTTCTGTGCCGCTGGTCGTGCTGGAGGGTCGGCGCTCGCCCCTGCCGCAGCCAGCCCCGGCCACCGGCATGGCGAGCGCTGGTGACGCCGACCTGGCCTTGCTGCAAAGCACAACAGGCTTGCTTAGAGATGGGGATGTTTTTTCAATTAAAACAATCTCCCCCTCCCTTTGCTCCTGGTCTCAGCGGAGCCTTGGAAATGTTTCTGCACTTAACATTGCATGTAATTACGGTCTGGCTGTCTCGGAAAGCAGCCCTCGATGTACTTAGCAGCATCACCTTCTGATTTTCAAGGCAGCACTTACTAGGCAGGAGAGGAGGAGAGACAGGAATTATCCAAGTCTTGTGGGAGCCACACATCATGCTCCATTTTTTTTTTATACCCTCCATTAGGCTGGAGCATGGATGCGTGGGATGGTGCAGTGCCAGGTACCACAAAGTGTCCCCTGAGCCACGGCATTTGGTGGCACAGCCATGGTCCGGCCAGCCCTCGCTGGCCTTCTGGGGACCTGGCCTCCCGACGGAGAGCCCGGCCTGCTGCACATAGCCTTTGCTGAATTTTGCTGCTAGCACCAGCAAGGAGAAATGCCGGTGAACAGGGTCTTCGGGGATGAAGTTTCAGATTTTGATCCTTGAGCCAAATTAAAAGATTATTTTTCCCCTCAATAAACAAATCCCCTCTTCCCCTTCCTGCTAGCCGAGACATCTGCTCCTCTGAAAAGAGATTGCACCACAGAGAAATACCTCCCACCGCGTGTCCTACTGTCCTTTCTGGCTGTTTTGATTTGCATCTTTTATGTTTTCTTTGGATTATGCTCGTCAGACTCCTTGCTTAGATGTGCTAGTAGTGCCAGGGGTTTTTATATTATGAAATGCTGTTAACCTTTTGCTATTATTTGTCTCATACGTCCCCATGTGCTACAGATACCTCTTTTGTTATCAGAGAGGGAATCCTATAGGACTGCTATCAAACACTGTGTCTGAATAGAGGAGGGCGGAGGGAGGGCTCGGCGGCTCTGTAGTGGTAATGAGCAGCTGGGTACGTCTTCAGTCCTGGAGGTTAATGCCTGAAGCTTTTAAACCAGGAAAGATCAGAAATACTACGAGAGCCGGGTTTAATAGGCGACGGAGCACCCAGCCCGAGACTCGAGAGGCAGGCTTGAAAGGAGCCAAACCGGCTGATGGATATTTGCATTGCCATCCCCTGCGAGCGGGACGCTCAGGGCTGCCTCCCGCTGCCCGCGCCACTTTGTTCCGTGGTGCCGGTGCGAGCGGTGCCAAGCGGGGTCCCCTGCCCGGCACTCGCCCGCCCCGGCACCCACCCACCCCGGCAGCAGCTCCGGGTGCTCCAGGGGCTGGTCCGGACCCGGCTGCTTTCGGGAGGCTTCTTTAACCGTGCATTTACCCTCCAGACACGCTCTGCAAGTGCAAAACTGACTTCGTTCTGACAGCCCGGATACCCGCCAGGGCTGGGGGACACGGCTCCCACCAAAATGATTTTATCCCGGCAGATGGCCTCTCTGCTGCAGCGGGGCCGGCAAAGACCCGTTTTGGTGGCCGTGTGTCGGTGTCCCCGTCCTCGCTGCGGGCTGGCACCCCCTGCCCGGCTCGGGGACGGGGCTGGGTTTCGGGGACAGCACTGCCAGATGGAGAGAAGAGCGTTGCCATCCCCAGCCCTTCCTCCAGGCTGGGTGCTACTCCCTGGCAACACCAACGAGGAGAACCTGGTCTTTATTTTAAACTGCTGATTTTTGTCGAGGGAAAAGGTGATTCTGACCAACGGAAAATGCAGTTTTATTTCGGTCCGAGTTTTCCAGCTCCTCCCTCAAGCCCTCAAAAAATTCCCTAATGACTTGTTCTCCCTTCCTGGGGTCTCTTTCCTCTTCCCAGACAAGAAAACCAAGAGAATCCTGCAGACCTTAGACTAGACCCACTGCGTGAAAGCCCGTCGCGTTTTGGGGGAGCATCAGGTCGGTGCAGAAAGGAATTGCCCAACGGGAGGGCACGAGGGCACATCTATGGCGTTGGGGGACGGCGGCTGGTGCGGCAGCCCCTGCGCCGGGCAGCCCCGTGCCCTCCCCCTGCCCCTCTCCGTCCCTGCCCGGGCAGATGGAAGGCAGCAGCTTTTTAATTATTATAATTAGTGCAGCCTTGAAAACACATAGCGCGCTTTTGGCTCTGCAAATCATTGCTTTCGTGAGAGAGGAGCAATAATAAAATTAACCGACTGAGAGGAATAAACAAGAGGCACAGATGTAAATATTATATAATCTGCATTTCCTAAAATATACCCGGCTTGGCATCAGGAGTTGGATTCAGAAGAGAACCAGAGCAAGGATCCTGATAGAAAACAAATAATAATAGCAGGCAAATAGTAATTAATCATTCTGTATATGGGTATTAATATTTGCATGCGAGCTCCTTGCCAAATGCTCGAGGTGCTTTATGTCCCGCCGGGCTCCCCTCGCTGCTGGCTCGGGCGGGTGTCTCTGGGAGAAGAGGGGAAACTGAGGCAGATGGGAAGCCTTGCCGGCGGTGCTGGAGGGCCAGCCTGCCACCCGGGCTCCGATTTCTGCGAGGTGCCGAGTGCCTGCCGCCAGCGCTGGGCTTTTGGTGGAGGCGTTACTGACCGCGCTGCCAGGTTCGTATTTGGGGCTGGAGCAGATTTTTAGCGTGTGCAAGGTGATGTAAATCCTTTTAGGCCAACAGAGGTGGATCCCGGCACGCGCGGGGAGCCTGTCCAGCCCTCCGGTGCGGCACGGGGAGCAGACGCACCCGGTTCTGAGAAGCGGTCTCTTCTGGGAAGCAAACCCCGGCTAACGTTTGCTTCCAGGGAACCCCTTCCCACATCAGCGCTGGAAAATATCCCGTCCCGCTTTCCCTTTTCGCATCGCATCGTAGGAATCTTAAGATTCCCTGGTCTAATTAGTGCCGGGTCAAATTATGGTCAAATTAGTGCCAGGTGAGATCCCGTACCTAAAGTCGGGCAGCGACTTCAGAGCACCGGCCCGCTCTGCCGGGGCTGCTCCAGCTCCGGCACCCATGTGCCCATTTATCAGCGCATCGAGGTGTCGCCGCTCCCCGGGACCGCCGGCCGGGGAAGCCGCAGTGCTCGCAGCCGGCGTCACAAGCATCAGGGCAAAACGCTTCCAGCGGCAACACTCGGTGCACAACCGCCTGCTGCCGTGGGGCTCAGCATGGGGAAAGGGAGTTTCCCCAGCTCGCGGGGGCTGGTGCTATTTGTCTGTTTGGAAGAACGCAGAGGACGGTTACGCTGAACAGCAGAGACCAGACACAAGTCGGTGCAGGGTCATCGGTGGGTGACTCCAGCGGGTTTTAAGGGGAAGGGTGCTGGGGCACCCGGCCCTCCTCGGAGCACCACGCTTTCCGCTTGCTGCTTGGCAATCCAGAGTGGTATTTGTTGTAGGGTGACAATGCCTCTTTAATGTCCCGTGTTTGAAGTCACATTGGAGAGATGTATCCCATCTGGTGAGTCACAGCCTCCTCCTGTCACTCGGTTACCTGCAGGGCCTCAGCGCGAGGAGTGGTGACTAACCCACGCAGAGTGACACATCACAGGGAAATGTAAATATTGTCTTTTATTTTTTGCCTTCTGAAGCCTCCAGAAGAAAATTATTTTTGTTTCAGTTTGAAAACATGAGCCAGCCTGGCGTTTTCTGCCGTGGCTGGGAGAGCAGATGGGTCAGCCCTTCCCGAGCAGGAGGCGATGGGGAGATGCTGCTGCTTCCCATGGGTGCCCCCAGCCACCCTCCTGCCCCTCACCCTGCCCATTTTCACGAGCACCCTTCTGCAAAGGCTCTGGCTTTGTGCTCGGCAGCACGTCCTCCGCTCCCCTGCCTGCGGGCGATGCCGGCCACGCTGCCTGGACCGGGGATCAATACCCCAGGAGATCAGCTCTGGCCCTTCTGTGGATAGGGATGCATGACACTTCTGATCAAAAGCCCTTCCTTAATCTGGGAGACAGCGATCGATGGGAAATTAACTGTGCTTTCGGCCTGATTGCTCCAGCAGGAAGGGGCTGCTGCGGGGGGATGACCTCCTTCCCCGCTCTGCGGTGATATCAAAAGGGGTCTGGTCCCAGCTGGCTCCATCCTTTTTTTTTTTTTTTTTTTCTTTTTTCTTTTCAATCAGACTTCAGAATGTTTCTGTTCCAAGAGGACAGTGGGTGCACGGATGGGCACGGCCGCTCCCACGCTGCGGTTGATGCTCTCCTCTCGTCTTGGTGCTCCACCGGCACGGGGGACGCGGGGCAGGGAGGGGAGACGGGGAGATGTCGGGACGTGGAGCGGCGCTGGGGGGATGTGGCTCCAGGCCCTTCCCGGCGATCCTTCCTCCGAAACATCTCCCACATCATTTACAGGGTAAATGCCCCGAGCAGTGATGCCGTGCCCAACACCAGCCCTCGCCAGGGCCCCCTCATGGTGCTGGTGGTGCCCAGGGCCAGCTCGCACGGAGGTGGCACTCGGTGTCACACTGGGGACGGTCCTCATGGCAGCGGGGACAGATTTCCCAGAGTCTGTGTCTTAATCTCTGAGTACCACTCACATCCCACGGGCTCTACTCAAAACCAGAACTAAAGCCAGGCACGTGTGTCAGTGGTTTAAATACGATTTCAGTCTCGCGTTAGACGTATAAACGCTGCACATGAAATAGGTGAAAGACCGTGTTCCCTCAAGGCATGGCCTTTATTATACGCAGCCTACTAGCATTCAGCATCAGAGGGAAGGTGAAATCAAAAGAATAAAAATAAGTAAATGATTATAGAGAGCATAAGATCTTTTGCAAAATCGTTCCAATTTCATTTGAAGCTTCAGCCGGAGATGCTATTTCCTTTTGTATTATTACCATTTTGAAGAAAAAAAATCTGTATTCTCCACAAACCAGGTTGCTGCTGTACTTTTTATAAATGCCTGCCGTCTCATCAGTGCCACATTAAACCAACATTTTGAATTCAAACCCACTATGCGAGTGGATAAATGTAGTAGTAATGGCAGGAATTAGAAAGCAGGGCACAGGATTGAGGCAGCAATGATTTACGAGACCCAGGCAGGAACAATCAAAGGCATCAGATCACTTCTTTGCTGCCCTGTGTGCGCCTATTTGCATTTTATTCCTGACGGCTGGATTTTAAAGCTCAATTCTCACCCGACTGGCAAATAGATGCTGCTCTTTTTTGTTCTTAGCCCAACAAAATCATTAGGGAGTGGGTCAGAAGAGCAGAATTGCCCCCTCCGTGGGCTGTCAGCGTGTTATGCCCGTGCCCATCGTGGGGAAGCGGTGACGTGCTGGGCCGATCTCCCGACCCAGCGCAGCGAGGTGCTGACCCCGCTGAGCACCCCGAGACACCGCAGAGTAAGGATCCCCCCGCCAGCGATGCTCATCCAGGCTCCCTGCAGCCATCACCCGTGTCCTGGTCCAGCGGGCATTCCCCAGCCCCCTGATCCTTGCCAAGGTGCTGCCCAGCGCTGGCCATCCTCCCCCCGTTCCCTCCTGCCTTTCCTGGGGGTTTCCCACGCCGCCACGACCAAACCGGTGTGTGCCCGCAGCGCTTCCCTTCCAACCCCAGCTATTTGCTGATAGCGGCTGGAAATCCCCCAGCAGCATCCGTCCCCCAGCAGTATCAGTGATGGGCTTGGGACCGCTCCTCTAAAGGGCTGCAGGTGTCCACAGGCTCTTCGGGCACTGCCCTGGGAAGGGGCTGCCGGAAAAGAGGCTCTTTTTGACTCTCCCACAGTTCTGGGGAGGCAGGGATTCTCCCTGGGGGCTTCTGTGAGTTATTCTGTGAATGCTGGGCTTGTTTCTGGGGCGGCGAACGGAGCGGAGCCATGTCTGCGGGAAGGAGGAAAGCCGGGACTGTGCCAGACTCCTCAATGCTTATAAAAGGCTGATGGCCGGTGGGTGTAAATCAGCAGCGCGCCGTTGGCTCCCTGGGGTTTTTATGGCAATGTGCCGCTGCGTATAAAGCCTAATCAATAGACTTCGCAGGAAGATACTAAATGGACGCGTGCGACCCCGATGGCCTTGTGCCGGTGGCTGTGACTTCAGCAGCAAGATGTGCTTTGCTGCCATCGACTGCCAAAGTGTGGCCGGCTCTGGGATGGGGATATGGGAACGGCTTAAAGAGGGAAAGGATGCAAGTATCGGGGGGGGGGGTCAGTTAAAGAGAAGCCCCCGGGGCTCGAGCCCGCTCCCTGCGGCAGGGGACGGTCCCTCTGCAGCTCCGCACCACGAGCATCAGCCTTTCAGAGCCCCTTCGTTAACGGAGGCAAAGCAAAATCCCGCGTTGCCCTCTTGTTATCTGCCATATTAGAAAAGAGAAATCCTGCTTTGGGGCCGAGTTGCAGGATGATCTGTGGGGGTTGCTCAGCTTTTCTTTCAGATCTGAGCGTTTTGGAGTTTCGTGCCCTGGTTTTGCTGAGCCCTCGCCTGACTGGTACCTTCAGCTTCAGCCAGTAACTGGTTTTTACAGGTGCCTCGACTGAACTCACCTTCTCACAAACCTCTCTGCTCCCTCACTTCATTAATATGGGGGGAAATAGATAGCGAGCACTTAAACGTCCCTCTACCCGGACTGCTCAGTGGTCTTTGTCAGAAAAATAAAATAAAAAATTAAAAAAATTAAATTAAATGAAAACCAGCAAAGCTTTCCTTTGCCAAATGCCACAGGAGCTCGGTCCTGGCATGGTCCCACCGGTGCTCGAGGGACCCTCTGTGGATAACGCGGGTTTTGCCGAGCGGTGATGGAGCTGATTTGCTCGGTGCCCTTGGACCCTGCCTCCTCCTTGGTCCGCTTGACCCCCTTCACGTCCAACCCCCCGCCTCTGTCCCTCACTGGACTCGGCAATCGCTGCTGCGAGGACTCCCCATCCCGATATTCGTTCTTGCTTGGTGTATTCAACACAGCTTTCTCCTTATACAGGAGGGGACAGTTTGGGCTTTTGAAATCCATGGCACGTGCACTGCTTGGTGCAAAATGCTTTTCACCTTGTGAGATGTTTAGATAGCTGAAGTGAACAGGACGGACGGGGTTTGTTTTGCAACCCCCCACCGCTTCAAACTTCCTTTTCATGCAGGGGCAGAAGCCAATATTTGTTCTTCAGGCGCTCTCATGCTCCTGCATGTATTTCAGCCAGCTCTTCCCTTCGCCTGCAAACAAGGGGAAAGTGACTGCTGTCCCCGTCCTTTCTTTGTCCCCTCTCATCTTCCACCGCATTTCAACAGCTTGAAATTTAAACAAACAGGCAGTTTTTTGCACTTGACTCTCCCACTGCTCCAGGGGCTAAAACGATGCTACAGCGACCAGCTTTCCTTCGTCATCTGATGTTGCTGCAGCCACAAGATGCAGAAAACAAAGCAAGCTATCCAAATTAACCAGACAGGCATTTCTGCGCTTGCCAAGAGCAGGGACGAGAGCTGAGAGCCCAAAGGGGCTGTTTGCCCCTCGCCGCTACCCCTGCCCCTCGTCTCTGCCTGGAGCTCTGCCCAGGCCGCCCTGGGGCATCTCCCTGCCGGCGTGCCCGTCTCTTCCCTGCAATCACCTAAACCGCCTCCCTGGCCTTTCCCCTTTTGCTTCCAACCTCCTAACGGCTGTCCCACCTCCACCACTCACACATACAGACCCAGGTCTGCAGTCTCACGGTGTTGGAAACGTCAGAAGGTCCCTGCGTTTCAAAGGGCCGGTGGGGATAAATGCGAGATGCCCCCTGCGTAGCCAGTCTTTGAGCTCCACGGGTCAGCAGTGAACCACCCAAGGATGCGGACACAGCCTTCGGCTCTGTCACCCGCTCCCTTTGAGAAGTAAGAGTGAGGGCAAGTATTTAACTGTGGCTATAGCTGTACATCAGACAGCCCCTGATGTCACTTACAGACCGGGGTATTTCAGTTCAGAGAGACGCTAATCTGCCCACTTCTGCTGCCATGCATATGGGAAAAAAGGTGTTGCAAAGCTTTGTCCTCCAAAATGCCTCTGAACAAATGTTCTCGTTTAGACCAGCAGTGCCAATCCCTCGTGAAAGTGGGAGGACTTCAACATTCAAAATGTGGAGACAATTAAAAATGTCTTTTTTTTTTCCGCCACAAAAATGGGGAAATATATTCTTTCACCTAACATACTCATCAGTGAAATCCGTCCTCACTTGCAGGCACAAGGAAATCCATCATGCGGTTCTAATTTACGGTGCTCAGCGGTTTGCAGGAGATGGAGACAGCGGCGGACACAAGGAGGTTGCTTAATCGGTTGCTGGAGAAGGCTCTCATTTCCCTCCCGGCTCTCACACACATGAGCAGGAGCTGTAAGAGACCCAGGGCCTTGAATACCAAAGCAGAACTTGAGACGGGTTATGTAGGCGCTTATCCGGGAGTAGCGAGGACGAAGGTGCAGTAATGGGAGCCTTTGTGTCTAATAAAGGGAAATTTATTCAGAAGGCTCCCAGAAAGTCAGACCACGACAATATCAACCTCAACTAGTTGCTTCCTGATCCGAATCTCTAAGTAAGTGGCAGGAAAAAATTACACCCTCTTATCCTGCTGTGGAAACAAAAGTAACGGGGGACAGCAGTGATAAAACGCACCCAGAAAAACTGCGGTGGGCACTGCCTGATGGAGCTGGCGTGTCCCCCGGCGGTCCCACGTCGGGGGGATCAAGATTTGCAAGGATGGAGGGATGCAAGGAGCTCGAGGTCAGGGCCTTTCGCAGGGCATCACATCCCTGGGGATTTTTTTTTGCTTTTCCCCCTCTTTCTGACGCAAAGCATTGACAGCACGGGGGTGCCTGCTTAATACATGAAGGCAGCAGGAGCAGCGTGGAGGGGGGCTGCCATGGGGCTGCTCACAGCCAGCCTGCTCCAAACCTCCCGGAGAGCAGAGCCTTCCTCCGGGGCAGCTACGAGATGCTGCATCCCCCTGAAGCAGAAAGAGCCCCCAAAGGAAGACCCCGCTCTGCATCTCCCTTCCTAAACTCCCCCCGGCTTCAATTCTTCATCCCTTAATCTAGCGCAGCCGTGGCGGCGGTAGCGGTTATCCAGAACAGGTTGCTGGACAAAGCATTACGATTTGTGCTGAATCAAAGATGCTCGGGCTAGGAGCGAGGGATTAGGTCCTGCCTCCAGACTCAGAGCATGTCGGTGGTGTCTGAGGCAATGCCAACACCCTCCCTGCCTGCTCGGCTCTCGTAAGGAATCAATGTCTTCTTTCAGATAGGCAAGCAGCTTTTGCACCAGGGTTTCTGATCTGTGCTCGAAGCATGACCCAGCACATTCCCGAAGAACAGCAGATGAATATGTATCGTGCCTTTTCTGTGGGTATTTTTACTGCAATTTTGCTGACGAGCTCTTAAATCTATTTTTATTGCTGCTAAAGTGCCTTACTATCCTTTAAGATAAATGCAAAGCTGGCCGGGCTTCACGTTCCTTCGCTGTCCCGGTCGCAGGTCGGAGGGAATGGCCGTGCCAGGAGTGGTTTGCGGTGCTCTCCTGGCACCGACCGATGATGTGATGTTGGTTACACACTTAAATTTGGGTGAAATAAAAACCTGTCAGGGGGAAGATGTCTGGCTTGAAGAGACTTTTCACAGCAAACGGAAGGAAATAAAGGGCAGGCAGCTCTGTCAGAAGCATAAATGTTTAATCAATTCTTGCTTAACTCGGCAAACCTTTCTCGGATAGAAAGTGCAATTATTACCTGGATCAAGACAGCTTAATTAAGCAATTAGGATATAAAGTTAACAGCCCTTGCAGAATGAGTTGCAGTGCTTTAATTTCAGAATTGCTCGTGCATGTAGGAGAATAACGGTTTGGGAAAAGACAACTTTTTTTCTTTTTCTCCCCCCCAAAACAACACCACCATCAAATTAATAGGATAGGTCACATCCCCAGTCACTGAGGGGAATTTTGCCTGAATCAGGATGCAGTAAATCACTGAATAAAGCCCCATCCTCAGCCTTGCACCAGCCGGAGACGATGGCTCCTTGGAGAGCCCACTGAAGACAGGACGTCTCTCAGACTGACTTAAAGTCCCTCCTGTGGCTTCCCGGGAACTGCACAAGTAAACAAGCCATGAGATGGCTCCAGGGAGTAATGTGCTGGTCTGCCTCCAAAACCTACAGAAATGGGGCTGCAGCTTTCTAATGATTTTCAGCCAGCACCAAGCTACAGTCGGAAGGGGCAGCCAGGGTTGGGATGCGGAGCTGAGAGGCACAGGGCACAGGGGCTGGATATCTGCCTAATTTGCACGCTTTCTCCATCTGTTTAGGGAGACCGTGGATATTTTGGCGGCAGAAACACCCCTCCATCACAGTGTCATGAAATACCAGCTGAAAAGAAACGGCGTGTGCTAGCTCCTCACCTCCACCTTGATGGACCTGACTTGGTGTCCTATGAGTAAGGCATCTCCATGTCATGGCCAGCAGTAGTACGCGGCACAGCTCCTCTTTCTGCTGGTTTGGGGAAAGACAGTATTTCACAGAATAAGCCTACTGGCTTATTGTGAGTTTGTGAGCTCCTTAACCTCCATCTCTGGTGACCTAGAAACACCCCAGCTCCTTTGGTGTCCCATGTGCTCACATCCTCCCCTGCCCACAGATGGATTTGACAGCTCCTGATGCTCGGAAGACAGGCTAAGCCCGAGGCTGAGCTGAAGGAGTGTAACATGACTGAGGAAAGTATAAAGCTGAGTGATTTTTGACTTGGGTCATAAAATCTTTATGGTAAGTAAGACGAACCCCTTGAGGCTTGAAATTGTAAAATTCTGGTTCCGGGCTGTTGGTCCTGGAAATTAAATCCCCATTCTGCAGTCTCAAATGTGCCTTACGCCATATTCAGGGGTACCATCCAAGAGAGGGAAGTGATGCTCAGCAGCCTTCGTCCCACCACGACCACCAGGAGGTAACAACAGGGGCTTGCTCGGTCCAGCATTCGCTGGTGCGGAGCAAACATGAAAGAAATGATGGGTTTGGAGCTCACAGTAAAAATTATCAGGGAAGTGCTACGCTCTGAGAATGGGGATATTTCGCCACTACTTCCACTCCTGCAGTTAATAGCATGAATCCTCCAACACCTCCATCTAAATGTGTCTGACAGAGAGGGGCCCAGCTTGGACCCTGGCCAATGCTAGCGGTGCTTTCATTGCTTGGACAGGTTTTGGGGTTGCCCGCTGCCTTTTTGGGGTTGCCCGCTGCCTTTTTGGGGTTGCCCGCTGCCTTTTTGGGGTCTGATCTAATGGCAGCTGAAGTCAATGGGAATCTTACTAAGGACAATCACACGCACAATAGACGAGCAGAAGAATGAGAAAGGAAACGGGTTTTCCATTTCAGAGTATTAATTTAAACCGCTCCCTTGGGGCTGTCCCTTTAAGGAAGTCTAAAGTTGTATTTAAAGACTACAGGCACAAAACACAGCTTTTTCTTAATATCTTTGGGTAATTAAAATCTGGCAGTGGGGGAGGATTAGCACAGGTTATATATAGTATTTCAATTTAAAGTTCTTCTGATCCCTTGAAGTTTCTACTTATTATTTTTTTAACAACCTTTAATCTAGCTAGCCTAGATCTGCAAATTAGACCTAGTGAGGTCCAGCTCATGTGAGACACTGCTGACATGTTTGATTTGGAAGATGATGGGCTGATGGAATAGACTGAGCTGTGTGGGCTGAGGATCTGTCCAGAAAAACACAGATGTGGGAAAACTGATCTTGACTGGAATTAATGTTTCAAACCCAGTGAAGACAAGGCGGAATTAGCTGAGATTTCAAGCCAGAGATGCCCAGACACGGTCCTGCCTCCGTCACGTGCCCAAGAGCCGTGCCCCGTGCCTGGTCCAGACCCGAAGCAGGGTTGTGCTTCCCCGTTGTGGGAAGGGACCAAAGTGGCTGACCCCAGAGCTGGACCATCAGAAAGCTGAGAGATTTGGACAGGAGGAAGGCAGAGGTTTTTTAAGCAGGAAATTCGGGACTTCAGTAAATTGCAGTGCGGCTCAGAAACATGATTAAGAGCTTGCAGAAATAGCTTGTGAACTGACCATCCTGTTGGTTACGCGCAAGAGCAGAAATAGGAGGCTGGTCCTCAGTCGCGCTGCGATGGATGCACAGCCAAGGGGTGCCCAGAGACTGGTGTGCTCTAGGATGGGGCGATGCCCCGGCTTCCTTAACCTCAGTACCTCCATTTCCACTGGCCTTACTCACGTGGGAAAGAGCAGCCCCGAGTTCAGCAGATAATGATGAAGCCTCTTTAGGCTCCCCTGACAGAAAGCCACTTTAATAATCTATAAGACATGGTTGATTGAATAGGGAAAAAGCTAACAACAGCGCAGCAACCCAAATCAATGCTTGATAGCAGCCTATTATTTCTTTCCTCCAGGAGTCCTACAGGACGACTCCTTCCTCACAGCTCCGTCTGGCCTTGAAAATGCCACAGACCTGGTACGCAGGGAAATTTGAAATACAACACTCAGATGCCCATTGGCTACCTTGGGGGGACACCACCGCATACATTTATTCATCATTGGACATTCCAGCTAGAAATACAATATCCATTGTAATTTGTCATACTGAAAATACGGCAACATTTTTTATTCTCCTTTCCCGCTCCTTCCGCCCATCAAACAAAAGTGGGTGGAAGTCAAAATTGCTGAGCAAAAATATAATGTATGTACATAAGGAGAGGAAGCAAACGACCGGGATTACAATTTATTGCGGAGACCGTAGGCGGCGTATGTGATTGCACACAAGGAAATTGCCAGAGATGCAGATATTCTGCAGAGCTTCTTATTTACTTTCTTTTTTACTTTGCAAGTAAATAAGATATTCAGTAAGAGTTGGCAATTTTCTCACATGCAGCCTCCAAACAGCTCTCTCTTTCTGATGATGAGTAGTAATTCCAACATTTTGCCTTAAAAAACAACAACACACACACGAAACCGCCCAATCTTCCACACTTTCTATTTTCCTAATGGGAAAGGTTTATTCTTGTAAGAAATTACCCTTAATTTGTGAAAACCATTTGATTACTTAAAAAATCACTGCTACACATGCTGAGCCACACCGATGTGTGGTATTGTATTGCTGAAATAACCCGGCTCTTTTTGCGATCTCTTTGGTATTGATATAAAAGTCAGATGATATCAATGGGTCGGGGAGCTCAGGAGAGCTGTGAAATATCCATCCCATTGGCATCTGTCTTCCTTAGCTGCATCGACTGGAAACATTAGATGCAATTTCTTGGAGACGTGGCCCAGAATGACGATTTGGAGAGAGGGAAGGCGGTGAGATGGGTGAGAAGGGAACCCAGCCGTGCGGTCTGTCTCCAGGAGAGGGTCAGCCGAAACACGGACGTCACTCCCAACCAGCTGCTCGGGGATCAGAGCCATTTGCAAAATAAGATTTCCAGATGGTATAGAAGCAGAACACCACCAGGCCAACCCACTGCGGTCTGTCAGCGATGAATATAGATGGTGCTGAGTACCACATCACCAAGAGGAGCATTTATCCTCATAATCAGTGGCATGTTTTGTCCTCTCTCCTTCTTGGAAGAGACCTCTAGGGAAGTCACTGAAACACTTCTGCATCTGCAGGCAGCTCTTGTAAGGCCCCAGCTTTGGGGACATGGGGCCAACTGCAAAAGCATATATTTAATTCATTCATTTTTTTATTTTTAGGTATCTAACTGCCATTGGAAATCAATGGTCATTAGATGTAACTGCCAGCTTCAAGCCTAGCCCTCCTCCCAGCGATCAAGGGAAAGGCTGTAGGAGCCAAGTGACTGATCCTGCGTCGCAGTTTGAAGGATGGCTAGAAGTAGGAAGGGGAGGAGGCAGGGGGAAGAGAGACCTTCGGTATGGATGAGACAAATGAACAGCTTAACTCCTGCACCTTAGTATTTTTAGCCTAACGAACGGAGGCTTGCACGACAGTGGCATGCAGGTGTCAACGGGTGTGTTCACGTGCCTTTCCTTTTCCTCTCCCAACTTTTGAGCCCATGGTTGATATCAGCTGATGCTGACAGAGGCTGAAAATCTCCAAGATACTAACTTCCTAAAGGTTTTGGCAAAACAAGTAGAGAGTCTCCACTTCTGTCCCCAGAGGCAAGTGGCTCCAGCTGACCTCCCTCTTAGGAGAGGTGGGAGAGCAGGGCTGGGAACTGTGACTCCTCGTATTCCCAGCAGACTTGCTTTAAATATCACCTGCCAAACTCACCCTCACCTCCAGGCTTTCAACAGCAACACGTCTGCATTTCGAGACAGGTACTGAGGATGCCTGAGCCCATCCATGGCCATTGACCATGGCCATGGATAGAGTTTCCTGAAGTTTCCTGCACACTGTCAAAACCCAGCTCATTTAGGTGAGTAGGCTGCTATCAGCCATGTCCTGGGTACCCCTTCTCGTCTGTCACCGAAGAGACCGGGCAGAAGTACTACTTGTATTGAAACCAGTGGCATTAAACCCGTGCACATGGCTCAGCTAGCGAGGGCGGGAGGCTGAAGCCAGCCCGCACGATGCAGAGGTGGCTGCGGGCCGAGGCTGTGCCTTGCGGCACGGAAAGCTCCTGGGAAGATGCATCTCAGACACTGAATTAGCTCCCTGCAGCTTAAAAAAGGCAGTGAATAATGTAGACAGGAAAACGAGCACAGGGCAACTTGGCTGTCATCCAGTTTATCCAAATATTGCTATTTTTGGCTTTGTTCGAGTTTCTTTGCAGCTCAGAGGCACATCCCAAGATCCCAGTGCTTTTGATCTGGAACGTACTGAATAATTCCCTTTAAACAATAATAAAAAAGGAATTTTTGACACCGCCACCATAGCAACGACTGATGTCATAAATGCGGGAGCATGACTTCATGGCAGGACTGGAGTTCAGAAGGAACTTTTGCTCAAGAGCAAATATCACCTGCAGTAAAGTGGGGAATACAGAAAACGGAGTAAACAACAGATCATTGTTTTGCATAAATGTCCTTTTACCTGAAGCACTGCTGAGGACGAACGTCCCTTTCCGAGGCGTCAGACGGGGCGTTACGAGCAGGGCTCTCCCCACAGACAGCATTTGGAGAAGAGGTTTTGCAGGTCCTAACCCATTCCCAGCCCTCCCTTGGGGGGGGTCTCCAGCATCGGACTGCACAAGCTATGAGATTGCTAAATAATTCCAACAAGATAAAGGATTTCTCTAGTTTTTCTTGGCACTCGCAGCACGGTAGAGCTGTGCTGAGCCTGGACCTGGGTGGAAACCAGGGGGTTGATACCCAGCCCCTGCTGCCCGGGACAGCCGCTGCGGCTGAGGAAAAAGCTGTCCTTTTACATAAGGGAGCCTTTGCACTGGGTCGTGCTGGGTGACTACAAGCCATCTGGGTAAATGCAAGCCATTCGGGGTGAATGCAAGCCATCCCAGTGCATACAAGCCATCGCCGATGGCTGCTGCAGCGAAAGGCTCTGCTGGAAGAGCCCCTTGCACGTCCTGGGGACTGCTTGCAGGATGGCTCACTGCCGCTGAGCTGAGTGGCTCTTAAAAGGCGTTCTGGACAAAAATAAAATGTACTGAGGCATTTTAAATTCAGCCTGGAGGCGATCTCTGTCTGCAGCCCTTGGTTCACATCACCATCTGGCAGGAGGAGCTGAAATCCATTTCCATCAGAGGGTTTGCCAGCAAGCAAAATAAAGTGAAGGTGGGAGCTGGTTTCAAAAAGCAAGGGCTCTTTCAGAGCTCCCGCTGCCTGGCAGCCTGCGAGACCAACGCCTGGGGAAGCAGGATGCTTTTACTTGAGACCACGTTGTCCTTGCCTAAATCTGCAGCGAAAAGCAAACCCAGAGAGGTCTTTGTCTCTCCAAGTCTGTGATACATGGTCTGGGGCACTGGCCAAGGCTCAGAAAATTCAGCTGCTCCTAGACTAGCTAGTTAAAGGATCCTTTCTTCTGCTCTGGACTTCTGTAAAACAGAGACAAACAACTTCTTGGGGGTGTCCCCTCTCATGAATAGCTTGAAACCTGAGGGTGAGGACCAAACCCCAGCATCCCACCGCAGTGCCCAGCGCCCGCTGCCCGCAGACCCGGCGCCCAGGCAAGGGAGAAACCAGGACGCGTGCCTGGACGTTCAAGGTATATTTTAGCCTGAGCCCAAAATCAGGCAGGTGAGAAGGTGAGCTGCACCTCTCTAAAGACCTTGCATATCTACGCACCTATTTCAAGTCATATTTTGTCAGCCAACGTTGTACAACAGAGAGGACTGTGTCTAAAGGGAGTCTGTTTTTCCTACCCGTGACGGTGCCTGCCTGCCTGCCAATAACAAATAGATTCATTTATAAAATCGCTGTCGTCGTCACCAGGCAAGTTTCTCCAGGGCTACCGAGACATGGGCCTCAGGCCAAGTTATATTGCTCGCTTCATCATCCCGCACAGTTCTGTTGCCTGCACCAAATTTTCGAAATCTATTATTCACATCAGCCTGGGGTTTGAGGAAACATTTCCAATAGTTTGCAAATATCATATTCGGAACAAAAGCCATTTCCCTTCTCTGCAGAAAAAATAATGTGCATTAGAGGCCTCAGCGGGTCCCTGCCACGAGACCGAAGAACAATTTTGCTGCTTTGTGGGTTTTCCACCTGGCAGCGACAGACAGAGGACTCAGCGCAGACCCCGGACACGAGCGCTGGATGCTCCGGAGGTGCCAACGGGGATGCTGGCAGACACGCCGCAGACACGGGGGAGCTCACCCTGCCTGCCCGCGCAGCAGCTCCGCTGTCTCTAAAAAACCCGACAACCCCCAGGCTGCCCTGCAGTTATAAATAGCAAAGAGCAAGTCCGAAGCACCGCAGCGATGCGTGGTTCGCCTTAAAGTCACGATTCCCGCCAGGCTGGGACGGGGACGGCTCCTGATGGAGAAGCTCAGCTTCCCTGGGTAGAAGGCAGGGAGAGGAACTAAGCATCCGCTTGCTTCTTCCTCCCCTGCCACAACCGCGTTTATGGGAAAGCGAGGTCAAGGGCACAGTTCAGAGCATAGTTTGCTCAGGGGATGGGCTTGAACAACCTTAAATCTCCCCAATTTCTCACCCTCTGCTGCAAGCGAGCCCGGGAGGGGCTGTGTCCTCTCCCGGGGCAGGGCTGGAGGGCTCCGCACGGCTCCCCTGCCTCAGCCGCAGATTTGCTGGCAGTTTCCCTTCTGAAAAGATATTTCCATTTTATGATCCAGCGTTCCTCCTCCCTCCCCGGTAATAACAGCATTTCAGACACTGAAGTGGGACAAATGGCTTGACGCTGATTTCATATTTATTTGTTGTCCTTGAGATTAAATATTCTTAAATAATAACACCAAAAAGGCTTAGAGCAACAGATGAAATTCTTCTGAGCTCCCATTAATTCAGCGCAGTGAAGAGACACAAGATTAAAGGGGTGGGGTCAGGCTCTGCCCACAGCAAGGTACAGGATTTATTTTTCCTGAAACAACGGGGTTTTTCTGAACCGGTGCATACACGGTTTCACGTAGAAGCTTAAAATCAGGGGAACGTTAATCTGCTTTTACGGTCCATGCCTTTAATCAAAGCCGGTTGTAATTAACGTACACACTAATAACTCTATAAATGCAGGACAGATTTAATAGGAAGAGTTTGCACAAAAGGAATTTCAGCCAGAAAATGCAGTTCAGGGTGTTTCTGGCTGTGGGCTCAATCCGGGTGAAGAGCAGCCAGCCTGCCGCTCCGCAGCGGGGCCGGTCTCCGCTTGCCTTCACCGGGGCCCGTGTGCCCGTGCAAACCCAGGGCACACGGGTTTGCGTGCCGGTGGTCCTGGGGGGAGCCTGGAGCAGGGGCTGGAGGGCTCCAGGGAAGGGGCCACGCTCTCCCCGCACCACGACGTACCGGTTAAATTCTTCACGTGCGAAATCCCACCTGATCTGGTGAACCGACGAAGGGCAGAAAAAGGCAGCACGGGGAATCGGGTGCATGGGTGGGGGCTTTCCCCCGCCCCGCAGCCCCTCAGGAGCTGCCGCCCGCGGGGCGGGAGGGTGAAGCTGGCGTTGGCCGTCACGCTGCCATCGAGCTGGACCAGATGCAAAAGCCACATCTGGAGGCAGGCTGGAAAGCAACACGCCGGCATCGCACCGCTCAGAGTGCCAGAGCGGGGATGGAGAGAGCCAGAGTCCTGCCCTGCCATTAAATATTAAGTACTTTCCTTAAGAAAAAAGCCTTTGGTTACCGGGGGGAGAGAAACAGGGAAACTTGTTGAATTAATCTGGAGATTTAACGTTCAGCTGTTGTGGAGTTTACAGGCATAAAAGATTATTGTGCTCGGAGGTCCTATGCCACAGAGACTAACAATTTTTGCTGCAATGGGGCTATCAAGAATTGGGATTGTGTTTTATGGCGCTGATATATGACTCTATAAAGGAGAGACAAGATCTCTTTCTTTTCTCTTTGAGTAGCTAGTGAGTCGCGCTAGAAAGCTACAATAAACTAGGTTTGAGCGTTCAGGGATTCCGATGCAGCAATGCCAAAGTCTTCATATTATTACTATTAATTATTACTATTATTACATTAATTTCTAAGGCATCAATCTCCATACTATCTGGGAACTGTGACATAAATTTAGCACAAAATTAGCATACATTAGCCAAATTAATGTAACATACCATATGTGGCAAAAACTAACGTAACATAACGTGGAATAAATTACAATAATTTAACATTGACTCTCAGGACTTGATGAGACTGTAAATCTTCTTTAAGAACTAAGATTAAAGCAAGCAACATTAAAAAGTGGATTCATTTTACAAAGGAACAGTCTTTGCAAATGCAGTGCTTTGAAACACAGTTCATTTACTAAAAGGTTTCATCCAATTTGCCGCCTAATAGCATTGTTTGGCAATTACAACATTCCCTTTCACCCAAAGCACCTGCAGCACTTTACAAATAATAATCCATTTGCACCGTGTCTTGTGAAGCCAAAGAGTATCAACATCCCCAGGTCTTACCCAGAATAAAAATGAGGGGTGGATAAATTAAACCGTTTGGCCAAGCGAGGCAGAGGCAGGGACCAGAAATCCCAACTTCCAGTTCTTTGCCCCCATCATCCATCAACATGCCGCTGCTCCTGCTCGTGTCAGTGATGAAACCTCTTCCCAGCTCGCTCTGCTCAAACACCAAACTCTAATTTCTGCATGCAAGGACGGGCAGAAGCAGAGCCCTGCGGGGCGGGGGTGCTGGGCTCCAGCCGCCGAGGTGACCATCCCCGGGCGATGCCCACCCCACCGCTGCCCTCTCCTCTCCTGCCATGCCAAGGAGGACGTTAAAACACTTTCTTCCCACCACCACGCATTTTGTTGGAGAAGGCGTCCGGCTTTAACGGAGGGGATGTTTTTACCGCAATAATCCCGCAGAACTCAATTTCACTCCTGCTGACACCAACCCCCCTGCTAGCTGCTGATTTAGAGCCGACAGCAACCCAAATCTCATAGGTCCCCATCCACCTCCACCGGCTACCGGACAACATCCATACAACACAGGGAAACTCTTCACTTATTTCTTTGTCCCCATGCGGTCCGTGTTTTGCTCGGCTAATCGGAGGAACGCAAGCAGCACACGGAGCTTGACTGCAACTGCTGCACTCGCGGCCGGTGGGAGGAAAACCAGCTGCAATTTCCCCGCCGTGTAAAGCACTTTGCTGCTGTTAGCTCTGCGGAACCGTGCTCCTCCGCGCCTCGAGGGGAGGAAGAGAGAGGAGGGACAGTCAAGACGTTGCCCTTGAAGAATGCGGGAGCAAGTATATTAGTCATAGAAAAATCCATTACTCAAGATGATGAATGCCCTTTCCTGCTACGTTGCTGTCAGTTTCCAGAATTAAAACCCAGACACATGTTGCAGCTCTGTAAGGACACTAATTTACGTGACGAGTACACGGATTACAGAATAGGGTATTTTGCTGGATTGCAGAGTTGGTCTGGCCATTGGAGAACTGCCCCTTTCCGCCTCGACGGTTAGAAATCCTACCAAAGGACCCCAAATCCCCCAGGGCACGCGATGGACCGTGAGCGATGCTAGAGCACGTCTTTGTCCCCTTCCTCTCTGAAGAGTCCCTGCATTGCCCCATCTGCAGAGGGCAAGGGGAGGGGGGCACCTGGGGGAGCCCCAGGGGGGCGTCTCTGACCAGAGAGGATTTGTTCATCAGAGAACAGATCCGGGGTGGCCGCGGGACCCAGAGGCAAAGAGCTGCTTGCGGGGAAGACGAGGGGGACCGGTGCCTGCCCAGTGGGCAATCCTGAGCCACGGGAGGAACCCGCTGATGTGCTCCCCTTGCCGGAATAAGTCCATAGAGAGCAGCAGCCGCGGCTGGCAATGCTGCACTGAACCGGTGTCCCCGTGGAAATTGCCATTTTCATAAGTGCAAAAGAGAGAGAAAGGGAATTTAAGCTGGGCGGAAGGATGACGAACGCCTCGGGGTCCCAGGCACCGCCCTTGGCGGGAACCTGCTCATGGAGGGAAATGTTATTTTTCAGTATTAAACCAATCTTGAACTGATTCAGAACCCAGTGACAGCGGGGCAATTTAATCAACTGCTCCAAAACATTTCACCTTTGGAGTGAGAAAATGTGCTAGTGGAAAAACATCAAATGAAACGTTCCAAAAACGCCTGAAATGCGGCTTTGTTTTGCACACCATCCTTTGAGATGTTATGACACAATGCCAAAATGTGGAAACACAGGGATTTTCTGAGGAATAAAAATTTTAAATTTTGCTTATTCCCAGTTAGCCATGAGTTCAATATTATGAAGCAGGTTTTAAAGCTGTAGAGAAGGTGATAAAAGAATATTAATGATGTTCTTAGATGAGCAATAAAATACACTGATGGCGCTAATAAATTGTAGCTGCTTTTTTCACCGTTGGGATATTGGATGGATACAAGCTGATCTGCGAGACAATTTTTGTTGTGCTTTGCTGGAAACCGGTGGAGGAGAAAGGTTAAAATTGGCGACACTGAACTGGGAAGACGCCACGAAACCCGGTGGTGATTCATCAACTTAGAACAATGCAGACCACGACTGAAGGAACTGATATAAACCCAGGAAAGGTAGCGTAAAACCTCCGAATTATTCATCAGTCCCCAACCCAGGCCTCTGCTTGTGCTTTTTATCTTGCAAATAAGATGTCAGATCTCAGGAGACTTAATTCAGTCCCTGCTTCCCCAATTTGGTGGACCATCTGTAACGATTTGCCGTTAAATATCCCACATTCACAAATTTCTACATTTATTGGCTTCATTTTAAAACATCATGGCTATCTTTTTATGTCGGCAGGAGATATGACAGGGCTCTTCGATGAAGAGAACTGACTATAAAAGGTGCTAATAAAGAAATCAATCTAACATTATAGCACATATTTAGAATTAATTCTACCTATTCTCCCCCCCGAGCAATAGACTGCACCTAATAACAGCAGGATCATCTGAAAAGGTATATCCCTTGATTTAAAAACTGATGTGTGTCAAGGTAATGGGATTAAGAATGAATTGCCGTTTCTAATAGCTTCTCACCAGCATCCATCTCACCGTCAGGGCTTCCCAAACAACGGAACACAGAGACGCAGCCTGAAATTAGCCCATCTCATTTTAAGACTCTTCCTAACGATCTTCGGAATGAACTCCTGCTATCTGGCAACATCATTTTGGAGTTAAATATCAGCTAATTTTTTTTTTTTTACGTACTGATAACACACGATGGGTTCTTCACTTAGCAACGGTGCCTTGCAGAATAAAACAAAGTGAATTCTTGGGGGGGAATTGGCGCTTTCGTCGCTCTCTTCGCAAAGAAGAGGAGCGAGCAGCCCCTCGCCCTGCTCCCAGGCGCAGGGCAAAGCCTGGCCTCGCACGGGTTGTCGGGGGCTCGATGGAAGATGAAGCTCCCGTTTGGGAGATCATCCTATTTCTCCCCTCGCAGAGGGTAAGCGTCCGGCCCGGGGCGGCAGAGCAGGCAGAGGCAGGCAGGGCTGCTGGCTCGGGCGGGCTGCGCCATTCCCAAATTTATATTCCTGTGTATTGCAGCCTGCGCTCTCAATTGACGATCGTGTCCCGGTTTTAACTGCAGCCTTGACACCGCTCTGTTTCCTCGGTGTACAAATCTGTCAAGGGCACCAGCTGAGAGAGTACATAAAAGCATTTTTTTTTTTCCATTTGCTTGAGTCTTAGAGTTTTACATATCCGAAGAGAAATAAAAAGCCGACAGGTCTTTGATATTTCATGGCACATCTCGTGCAAAGATCACTTAGTTTCTTCGCGGTGTCACCAGCTCACGATATTCCGCCTGCTATTTGAACGGGGGAAGAGAGGCGGCTCGGCTCCCTGTCGCAGATGCCCAGGAAAAGGCGTGGAGGGAGATGGACTCAAAATAGATTTGGGGCTTTCCCTCTCCTCCTGGCAGGGCAGACCCACAGCACGCGGAGAGTTCAGGCTAAGGCAGGGTAAATGCATTCACACCCTGTGGATGTAGATACCCTCGCGGGTACCGATGCCTGCGAATCCCCCCGCGCAGAGGAGAGCTGGTGAAGCAGACCTGACTTGGACCCAGAGCGCTGGTCCAGCTCCAGCTTTCCCAGTTCTGGGTGCAGGCTGGGAGTGAGGATTCTTGTAATTGCAAGGACCATCCCTCTGGGTACCAGAGAAGACATCAAGGGAGCTGATTTCAATTTCCATTTCTAAGGGGTTTATTAATAAACAGTGCGGATAAATATCCCCCTTCCAATTACGACAAATACCTTGAAGGTATAGTGTCCTTTTAAACAAACATGAGATGCCTTATTAAATCTAAATTAAATGCTCACTAAGGGCCATTCATTGACAAAAAGTGTTTCCAAAAGTAATGAGCAGGTCACCTCACTGGTGTATTACTGCTTGACCTTGGCTTCCCTGAGAGACAGCCCTAGATAATGCACCAAACGCTTGGCTGATGAATGGCTCTGACGAAATGCTCTTGACCTTAGGAGGCACTCCAAAGCGATGAACAGTTAATGATGAAAGGCTCCAGAAAGAGATTGTTTTAATTTCTGGCCATAACACGCAATTTTCAGGCCATTGCTTGGTGGGGGGAGAGGCGAGGAGAGTCCAAGGAACGGAGAGAGGAGGTTATATTTCAATATTTAACAAAACAGGGTGTAACAGCATCGCTGAAAGGCACTCTGCTTCTGGTTCAGTGATGCTGTAGGGGACGTACCGTGCTTTCCTCAGCCCCCTCTAAATTCATGACGGGTGTAGCCAGTGAGCCTTCCCTCAAAGCCTTTGGTGGGTGTCACTCCTAGCACACCCCGCTGTCCTCACAGCGTCCTCCGAGCTGTCCTCTTGGTCTCCAAGGGAAAGCCCCCTCACCCTTCGTAGCCAAGGGGACATCAGCTGCTGACGCACCTCACCCCAGCCCTCCGTGTCGTGCCACCCCCGGTCCCTTCTCCCCAAGCTACGGCATCAGCCGAGGTGCCGGGGAGAATCCAACGCCTCTTCGTCAGCCTGTGATTGCTTCAGCCCCTGAAGCACTTGCTTTTCTCCCATTCTGCAGGCAATAAAAGTAATGAGAAGAATGATTGTGCCATCTGCTCCTCAAGCTTTTCACCTGCGCTGGCAAGACAATTTGTCTCCTTGACTCTGTCAGACACCGTCCCCTGGGCAGCAGCAGGCAAGCCCAGCAATCTGGGTGCCTTTACCATCCCATATGGGCTTTCCCCAGCGCAGGGAGCTCTGCAAGAAGTTTGCAACTCAAAAAAGAAACATCAAGGTGCATCCCTTCGCTTGGAGGGACAGAGCAAGGGCTGGAGAATTTGCTTCTGAGCCGGAGATGAGGCTAACTCTGGTTCAAAACTGCTTCGTGGCTTGGAGCCGGGCTGACACCAGTCAGGGGTGCTGCGTACCCCAAAAACCGTGCCAGGCATTCAGTGTGGTGCCGTTAATGATATCACAGGAGCGTCCAGAGAAGGACGTGGACATTTTACTGCCCAAAAGAAAGGATGAACAAACCAGGGCGAACAAGAGGTAAGAGGAAGGGAGAGAATGGCTTGAGGATGGTCACAAGGATTTCGTTCTCTCAGTAGGTTGGCTGGGAAATCAATAGAGGAGATAAAAAAAGGGAAGAAAAAAACGTGGCTGGAAAACTCGGGCTGAGATTCACTTGGAAAGAGTGGTTGTAAGCATGTCAAAGCCCCCGTGGAGCGAGGCTGGAGCAAGGCTTGCCAGCAGAGCTGCAGTCCCCACGGAGCCGGGCTTGGTGACAACAGCAATTTGTGTATATCTGGAGCACTTTGTACTTGGGCCCCAATCGCTCGTCAGTAAACGATCCTGAAACGTCACAGCTTGCCTTGTGAATATTAACGCTGCACACCTGATGCTTGAGCAACCTCAGGTGCTGAGAGTTTGAGGACTTGCTTGAGGTCAGGGACCGAGACGGTGGTTGATCATGGTGTGACCCTTCGCGTTAGCTACCAGCATTAGCTACCAGCTCACACTTCTTCATCCATCTCTCAGAGGAAATGAGAGTAATTTTTTTTCCCCTCCCTTGTAGCTGAATGCAGAAAGATGTATTGGTTCAATCTAAAGGCACAGCAAATAGTCACAGGGCCTTGGCTCCAGAGGGATTTTTTTGTTCTTTTTTATACCAACTAATTATATTTAAACAAATTCTCACTGTTGAGCTTGTTGGGAAGTGTCAGCTCCTGTTTTTGTCATCTGGCCTTACAACGCTCATTCTGGCTGAGTTTGCATAGCACTTTCATTAACCTTTCAGGGCATTTTGCTTATGAAACAGTGAAACAAATGAACAATGTGCCACTTTGCCTGAAGTTTCAGTTCAGCTACACTTTAATTGACCTCTGCCCTGAGTTTTGAAGTGGTCCAGTCTCCATCCTGCATGTTCCTCTATGTTCACTCATCACAAAGCTAACCCTGGAGAAAGACAGAGATGCAACATGGACAATATATGTATGTCTCTCTCCCTATACATGTTTATAAAATCAAGCTATCATCTCCTATGCTTTGAGTGAAAGGCAGGACTTCCCTTTACTCCAAGGCATATGGTCTTTCATGATGGGGAAAATGAAGCTGTAAAGCCTTTTGGGGACCTTTCATACTGCCTAGCTGTAGGCATCTAACTAAAAAGCTTCAGTGAAGACCTTAGCCCTCTAAAGACAGAGAACAGTGGGGTAAGAGAGAAGTAAATTGCTCCAGAGGGCTATTCTGAGACACAGGAGACAGGGTGGAAGGACCTTGAAAAATCATTGAGCCCATTTCCCTGCCTCCAGGCAAGATCAGCTCGACCAAAACCACTCCTGACAGATGTTTGTCTGATCTCTCCTCCAGAATTTCTTCTGCTATTTTAAGCCCATCAATGCTTTTCATGAGAGCAGTGAACTTGTAGGAAAAAAAAAAAAAAGGTAAAATCGAAGTCTATTCCTCTCTGTGGAAAACTCGAACGTACTTGGTGAACTATCTTTCGCTTCAGCCTTTTCTGCTACAGAGCAAACAGGTCCTGTTGTTTTCTTCTGCCGCGATGATCCCTGGACACCTTGCCCTGCCTGCTGCTTTCTTCCACCCATTCCTACTGCCTCCTCCTTGCTCTTCCTTCCAACCATCCATGCTTAAGTGAGAGTCCTAAAACAAGACATAGCAACAAGACCCCTTCAAGAGTTATCTGAAATTTCTCAGTGTCTCATCCAACCAGGAGGGAGGTCAGAAAAGAAGTGCTGGTTTTGCTTCATGTGGTTCTTTGCAAGATGTGCGAGGGCTGCAGAAGAAGTCATGCGGGATTTCACTCTGATCTTATCATCCAAGGAGGAAATGAGACATTCCAGGGCCAGCACCTTTAAAGGAAAGCTTTTCAAAATGTCTGGCCTCAGGTAAGGGCTGCTAACTCCAGTCTCTCATAACAGATCCACCCATCACTTACCAAAAGAAAGTGTGCACCACAGGAAACAGAAACCTGAGGTGAATGGCACTCTCCCAACTTCTCTTGGAGCATGTTTCTCATTAAGCTCCTCTGCCATCATCTAAGTCTTGTTCTACTGTGAATTTGTTCATTGCTATAAGGAATGGCCAACCCTACAGTCTCTGATTTATGCTCTCCATCCCCAGGCAATAACCACCACTTCATCACTTCCTCCAAAGATGCAGGAAAAACTCCTTGAAACACATAGCTCTTCCTGACCCAACATGTGGCTTGGGATGTTCAAACTCAAAGTTTCTTTGTAACGATCGTGACAGATGGACTTCTCAACATTTATGGCTACAACATCTCCAGCTGGTAATGATAAAGTAGGTGGGGAAGAATGATATCTGAGGATAAGGCCATGGTACATCTCATAAGTCAGGCTATGCAGAGCCAGGACAGCCAGTTTTGAATTGCAAATCTTCCAGCTCTGGGGAAGGATGCAATCCATCTTGCAATGAAATGAACAATAGGCAGTTGCTAAACTTCTGCGAAGCTGAGTTAGGAGCCCTGGTGCGGGGGGTGTGTGTAGGGAAACCACCTTCTATCGTCAGGTGGGATGGATGGGCCTTTCTAAAAGCATCTCTAAACTCATCCCAGGGTCTTTCCTTTTTTGGGGTGAGGACTAAAGACAAATATTTCCTTTTCCACCAACTCACCCTGCTCTGTGGCAAGGCCAGTCCTTGATGACAATCCCTCACCCCACATGCGCCAGCTGCTTGCCCAGCCGGTCTCTTAGGGAAGAAACCTTTCATCTGAATCAATTGGGCTTCATCTCATCTCGGACACCCCCCGCAGCCTGCCTATGTTAGATGGGTAAAATACATTCACCCGGCCGTTGAAAGTTTGGCCTCTCTTGCTCCTGAATGTAGAAAAGCCCCTGTGCAGTAGGTGCTGCCCATGGATTGATGGGGAGAGGGAAGTCAGGAGCAGGACATGAGCAGCCGCTCTGGGGCATCACTGGCCGCAGGTCTACACTCCATTAGTTGACCACACCCCAAAAGAAGGGCTATCGACTTGGAGCAGAGCTGTAGAGAGCATCCATCTAAAGTTTCATTTCAGCTACTAAAAATATGCAAGAGCTGAATTTCTCCTACATGGCTTTCCCCTTACAAGGCAAAAATCCTCCTGTTAATGGCTTGTAATCTCTCTGCCATTCCTAGTAGCAAATAACTGGTGAGTCTCAAAGGGCGAAGGAGCTGACTTCTGCTACTTTTGTTCTTGCAGATGGGAAACATTAGCACTGACAACTTGAGATGCACAATATGTTTTACTCCGGGAGGAGAAAAGATGGTGCTGCAGGAACAATACGAATAAAACTGCAAAGCAGCGTAAACCACTGACTCAAAGGCTCAGCGCTGAGCAGGGAGAGCGCGACGTCCTTGCTGGTGCTCAAGCAGCGACCTGACCCACCGTTGTGCCTTTTCATCCAAGCCATCCCTTTGCCTTCTCCCCCCTACCGCCTCTGGCCCCGGCAGGCAGCATCCCCTGCCCAGCAAAGCCTTTCCCCGAGGGCTGCGGTCATCCGAAGGTGGTGCTGGGCCGTTTCTGCACAGAAGGATGAGCTACAAGTAATCCACTCCAGCAAGATATGGAGGCAGACTTTTGGCCAGAATCCAGGCTTTTATTAATATCCCAGGCTGGGGGAAGGGAAAGCTGTTCTTCCTTTCATACAGAAAGTGCTGAGAGGAGGAAGGGAGAGACACATTTCTGTTTAAGCCTTCTCTGCAGCCTCGAGGCTCCTGCTGCCCTGGAGGGTTTCTTGTGGGTATGTTTGCAGGTCAGCAGGAAGGCGTGGATTGACTGTGGTAGGACATATGTGTAAAATTCCTTTTTCATTATATACAACGGTAGGTGGAACTGAGAGGAAAGGGAAATTTGTTGTTTGCTTAATAATTTATTTTTAATCCTAGCTTGTGGAGAAACCTGGTTCCTAGGACAGCAAATGCTCCAGCCAAAGCAGAGGAACTGCAGAATTCAGGCCAGTTTGGGGAGGTTTAGGATGAAAAGCACTGCTATAATCTCTGCTCTCTCCGCAGGGTCACAGAGCGTGGTCACGAAGGGAGGTTTCATCCCCAAAGGCTGCTCAGCCCCCAGTTCCCCAACAGGGATCACAGTGCCAGGTTTGGGCACCTGAGCTTCAAGCACAGCAAATATCACCGCTCTGCCAATTATTTGCTTTCAGGCAGCCAAGACACCCCAGAGCGTCCACAAGAAAGTAAGTGCAAAACTGCTAGTCAAAAGGGAAGGATTTGGGCATTATCCGAAATATTAACAGCAGTGGAGAGGTGCAGGGTGGAGACATACAGTCCAACTTCCGTGGGCAATATTTATTTTTAGGCCTTCTTTTTAAACATTTTCTTTTCCACGGATGTTGGAGGTCAGGCTCTAGACTATCACAGGTGACATCATTAATTTAGATTTCAGGAAACCTTCAAGGAAGATCTTTGCTGTCAGCTCTGCTTTTTTTTTTTTTTTTTTTAAGCTACTAGACAAGCCAAGGAGATTTAGGAAAGCCCCGAGGGCATGGCAGGAGGACAGACCCACTGCAAGGTGAAGGGGTTGGCAGGCAGCTTGGGACAGGCAAGCTCATGTGCATTTCATGGAAAGAGCACTCAGCCCTGGTTTGCCTCCAAGGAGCGTAACTCAGCCTGACACTAGGAAGAGGAGGCATCCTACCTTTGAGAAATGTCACCCTCATTCCAGGAGCATCATATCAGCTTTCTTCAATCACGGAGACTTGCATTTCCCATGGCAGCAACACCAGGATTTCGGAAGCAGAGGGGCTGCTTCCCCACTCTGTAAGGCACCAAAGGGAAGGCACCAGGAGGCATCTGCCCCGTCCCCTCCCGAAGGAGGAGAGCTGCCCCTTCCCTCCTGCTCCTCCCCGCTGCCCTTCCCTTTGCAGCTCCTGCATGATGGAGGCAGCAGAGCATGCTCCTCTTTGTAGGACTGCTGTGGGCCGTAAGGTTTAATTTGCCTTTCTGGGGGATCAACTCCTTCCTTTACTTTCAGTACCTTCATATAATTAACCAGTTTGAGTTTTCGTAATGCTGTAACTCATTCCGCTGATACATAACAGGTTTTTGCTGCATTGAGGCTTTCCGATACAAACAACATTTAATCTAGGCTTAATAAATTCTTCCCAATGACTAATGCCTCACCTTTATTTTGTGAGCTCCAGTAGTGGCAGCACATAGCGTTCCCCTGCCAATGTACACGAAAGCCACCAAACACCAGAAACTCGGGATCTTGTGAGCAGCAAACTGGACCCCAGCCAGCCAAAGCCCTGAATTACCCAGACAGCAGCGTGAGAGATAACAGTTGTGCTTGTAAATAGCTTGTAAGGAACGCACAGAATGGCCTTTTTTCAGAAGTTTGCAGAAACAGGAGCACATTTTCTGCACCTGCATGCCCATACTATCTGTGGCAGGAAAGAGAGACATCCTGGACCACGTCTCAGCTCCCTGAGACTGAAAGTGCAATGAAAGCTGTTTCAAAAGCAATGCTCGTTGGGTTGAGAAGGGCATGTTGCCATCCCTCGTGCTGACCCTCAAGATCACAGGCTGGGGGGGGGGGGGGGGGGGGGGAAATAAAGGAAAAAAAGAAAATTAAGAAAAGGATCTTCTGTTACTCATTAACCACGCTTTTGAGTTTATTCTCACCATGCAGCATCTGTGCTTAGAACAAATCCCTGTCCAAATACAAGTAAGATGTCTGGCTTATAGACTTGTTAAAGTGATAGAGAGCCAGATAGTTCAAATGGTACAGCCTCGTGTGATTGTACTGCTCAAGGACTCTTGTTCAGTCACTATTACAGGCTTTAATAGCTATGGTTCCTAACCCATCCCCTGACTTTTACATGATGCCATATATATACACACACGTGCACACACAGACACACACAATTTATCTCTAAGGCAAAGCCCTGGAGTTCTGGAGAAGCAGCTCCTGCTGCTTGAGAGATCCCAGGGTTTATCTTAAGCATCACTGCCGTCAGAATGCCTTGTTATCAATTTGGTTCTGCGTCAAATTTTTGTTCAGCTCCGAGACCAAGAAATAGCCAGATAGATGGGAGTCCTTCCTAACCTGCAGTTGGGATGCAGGCTGGATTCCCAGAGCAGGCACAAGGCTACAGCTCTTCCCCTGACTGCAGGGAAATGATGCAAGCCTGCTTGGCAGAAGTCAATACTAAAAGCAAAAGTTTGCCCTGCCTGTGATGGCCCATCATCCTGGCAAAACGTTCCTGTGCCCAGCAGTGCGTGAAGATTGCTGTTTCTTGCAGCAGAAGAGCTGCTTCGTTTCCCAAGAGCATTCCCCCTCCCGTCCTGCCCACTTTGCTCTCTCTGAAAGGCTCCCACGTACCCGCCACATCACTGCCCCAGCCCCTGCCACCCCCGCCTCGCATAGTCCTTCCAGCACAGAGGAAATTAAATCCGCTGTGATCAGTGAAACGGCTCCTTGCTGTCCTCCTCCACCCGGCTCCCCGGGTCTGACGGGCACCTACAGTCCCGATCGACTACTTGGAGCTTTCACCTAAGCCCCCCCTGCCTGCACACACCGTTTGATCCTTCGGCACTGCAGTGCACCGGGCACCTTTTCAGACACGCTCTTCTACATCGCTCCAAGATGATCCGGTCCCCTGGTCTTTATTTAGGAGCCAGTTATGGCAGTGACCAGATTACATATTTCCCCCTGCTTCCAGAGGACTATAGCTCTGCCGTCTTCTCTGACAGGGCTATAAGCCTTTCCTTTCATAAAAGAAAGGAGTCTGCTTTCCTGCCCTGAGAAAATAACACTGCTTGCACACAGAAAAGGTGTCACTAGATCAGATCAATCCACAATACACAGCACTACTTAAGATGTGCCTCTAGTTCAAGTTAGAGACAGCAAATCCGGGAGTTACATTAAAAAGGCGAACAAATCAGCAAGTTGCACTTCCAAACGTGTGTTCAGACCTACTAATTCAGCAATCGCATTTTCAAATCTGGCAACAGCAGGAGGCGGTGGTTTGCATGGGACAAGCGTGTGTGATGGGTCTATGGGACCTCAGGAAAGTCTTGCAAAAAAAAAAAAACCCCAAACAACCCCGAACCGAAGCACCGCTGTGCTCCAGTCCAGATCAGCGCTGACCCACAAACGCAAGCAGCACAGGGCAGCGACTGCTGCTGCTATGGCCAGCGCGCTGAAACTGCCCCGTGGCTCTTCAGAGCATCAGCTTCTGCAGCCGACGGGAAGGTACCAGAGGACCAGTATAGCCCAGTAGCTCGCAGGAGACTTATTGACCAGTTTGGCAAAGATCGATGACTTCGGCTCTGTAATAATCCCACAGCTGGGAGCGCAAGGGTCCTGACATTACTATTAAGCATCCTGGAAAGCAGCACAACTAAGAGAACAAAGTACGCAAGCCAGGAGAGAGAGAGGCTGGGAGAAAAATGTGCAGGGAACAGTCTATTAATACCTGCCTGTACTGCCATTGGCTTTAATCAGCACTAATAATCCCTCACTGTCAGGAGCATTTCTATTCACCCTCTAATTTTAAATAATTATTATAATAATGATTCTACTACAAAACACTAGAAACAGCATCCTTGTCACTAAAACTGTACCTAGTAATTGAAAAACAAACCGGCAGAGGATCTATCAACCACACACGTGAAGGAAAAAGAACAGTAACTACCACGCTGCAAAGCCCTTTACTTGTCATAATATATTAGGTGTTTCATTACACATCCTGCCGGAGCTGCAAATGTGTGGTAACCCAGCTAGTGCGTAGGAAGGGAAGACCTAAAGGGCCAACATCTTCTAGGGAAATAAGGTTTGTGTCAATATTGTCCTGCTCAAATGAAATGGCTGTCGGAAGGACTGGCCTTACCTCCTGCTTGGAAACTTGAGGGTCATTTTTTGAGCGTCTGGGAAACCACTCACCCAACTGCAGACAGCTCCCAAGGTGTGAAATCCTTGATGCATATCAGCACCATCCATATCCGAGTTAGTTTTGTGCATTGATTTTTTTCCCTCGTTAGATTAATTCCATCTTACAGAGGAAACGAGAACGTCCTTTCCTTTGAAGCCATCACCACTGTAATGCAGCTCTAAGATTCATGGTGCTGGAAGCTCCGTGCCAGGACCAGAGTAGCAGTGCAAGTCTAATTAAGACATAGCGGAAGAAAGGCTGTTATCTCCCTGGTCAATTAATCAATTTCTCAATTAGATAGCACACTGATGGGTGGGCAGAGAGCTGGGGAGTTGGGCAGTCCAGGGAGATGGAGTAGGAGCTCAAGACCTGTTCATTAAGCAAGTCGATGGCCCGTCCGCCACGCGAGCCAGACCCCAGCCACCCGGCAGACCCCCTTGCTTTCCCCGAGCTGCCTCACCCAGCCCCGACTTCCCCAATGAGCGTCTTTATGGACGTTTTCCAGCTGCTCAGTTGTAACGCAAAGAAAAAGAACATGCAAACAAAGCCTTTCTAGGTGGAAGAAGGAGGGAAGAAAGGGCTGGAAACCCTTCCCCATGGCCACCTGAACCCCGGTACCAACTTCCCTCGCCCCACCACTGCTCCACCTCCACTGTTTGGTTCTCAGGGCAGACGCCCTGCCAGGATGCTGGCTTATTTGGGGAAGGAAATATTTTACGATTCTAAAACAGGTAGAGCTGAAGTGGAAGGTGTGGTTTGTCTCTAATCCTTCCTTCTCCCTGAGAAGCCTGGGTGGAAAATGAAACCAATTAATTATATAAAAACAATACCCCAACATAAATGTAATTATTTAAAACCAATAAAAATATATGAGAAGAGAGCAGTGGCTGTAAAAGTTGCTCTCTACAGAAAAAAAAAAATTTGTCATTAAAAATAACCACAGGGTCAAATTTTCTACCAGTCCTACCAAAAGCTTTTAAGTAGTTCCCTATGTAGCACAGCGACAACATTACAACATCGAGAAAGATCATCCTTCTTTCATTACGAATGGCTGTGAAGCCCAGAGAAGATAATTTGCTTCAAAACCAGAAAGAATTGGGAGAAGAACGCAGAAGCCTCAGTTCAGTTTCTTTTTAGCCTTTCCACAAGCTCAGCTCTGCTTCTAAAGAGCTGCTGGTTTGATGTGCCACCAGCTTCTCCTCTGCATTTTACTGTCCTTGAAAGTGGGGACTCCTAGCTTTGGTTTAAATTCATTATTGATAATAAAATAAATAAGCAATCATTGCAAAAAGCCCTAAAACACTTTCATGCTTAATTTAAATGCACCAGTATAACATTCGGAATAATCTCATGAATAGATGCAGGAACTAAGATCACGTAAAATAATATCAGCAAATTATCTAGTTGCCGACGCAACTTTCTGATAGTAAAAGGCAGCTCAGGACAATTTACCATTGTTTAACCTAATTTATTTATCTGCACATAATCACGGTACAGCCCTAGGGGAAATACAGAAGGGGAAATAATTGGAGTTGATTTATTTGTATTTGTTTGCTCTGAATTGGAACAGAAAATAAAAAGGTGGAATATTTTACAGAAAATCATTCCAGAAAAATTAAATCTCTTTTGAGGGAGCCAGTTTTCAGCTGCAAGTTGCCCCTCTGGCTGGTTCTTCTGCAGGCAGAGAGCAAAGCAGACAGCAGCCATCCCAGTAGGCACCAGGGAGCTGTCGTTCCCATTCCCCCAATGGAAAAATCCATTCTTTTATTCAATAAATCCATTTTTGCTGCTGAAAATTATGATTTTTACGGAAAGGCTATTTTCCTGTTAAAATGCCAACCCAATCTGGAAATAACAGAGCAGGCCCCGCTAGTGAGGAGTTTGAAAAGGTTAAAGGAAGTCTAAAAGCTATTTGGGAAACACGTGGCCACTTCTGTGGGAAAGAAAATGCATCGTTTCAGGGGTGAAACGAGAACACCTGGACTCCGCAGCCTGCCAGACTTGGTTTTGGAGGCAAGCAGAGAAGATGCGTCCCTTCACCTGCGGCAAGCTCGGCAGGAAAACAAAAGGTTTGGGGAGAAGAACAGAAAAGCTCATTTTGTATAAAGATTTGACGCATTATAGACACCTGCTTGCAAGGGAGGCAGAGGAAAGGCATGCTTGGCATGGGAGCATTCAGCAAAGCCAATTCGACACGGGGCTTTTCAGGGGAAGGAGAGGACCCCGTACGCAGGATTTGGCCTTGGTTTATAGCTTTGTAGTCCCTCACTGCCCCCAGATGTTTGCAGGATGGAAGGTCCCAGATGTGGCAGCTGCCAACACCAACTTAGCAAGTCGCTAAGGGATGCTGTCTCACCTTTGAGTTCCCCAAATCCTAGGAGGTTGCCTGCACACATCATGGTATTTGAACTGATTTTCTCAGGGAGGATGCAAGAAAGGATACACCAAGCTGATCAGTTCGGGCTGGACTGGTTTCTAGGCCCAGATTAACTTTAGACTGAGAAAGACTGGGACTGTGCATAAGTCCGAGTAAAGCAGAAGGCAATTCTCTTAATTGCCAAGCTGGAAATAGAGGGACAAACCGAAACAAAACAAAGAATAAAATATGACTTGCAATTTTGGATTACAACTTGGCAAAAAGACTTCTACTGAGCTCCTTCCTGCAGAAACCTGCCATATGAGATTATTTCATTGCACCTGAGCTGGAAGAATTGCTGCCAAAACTATCACCAGAATCAACAGGAGGACCAGCACCGGCTGGGAGACCAGCTCTTGGCTCTCCTGGGACAGCTGGGCTCGCCCAAGCCCTTGTGGCTCCTTCATTTCATTCCACTGCCACAGCAAAATCTGCATGTGCATAACAAAGTAGAACTTCAGGAGAAGCACTTTGCTTTCGACATAGAAAGAAGCCATCTTAAAAAAAAAAGTTTTTGAAAAAAATCACACTCGGAAATCTAATTATTTTGCTAAAGCCTTGCCTTACTGCTCACGTGAAGAAGCCTTCAACCCAGAAGCAAGTTTCCCTACCTAATTCCCATGTCAGTGCTGATCTTCCCTCTGTCCCACGTTCAGCCCCATCCCAGCAGAGCGGGCTGAGGACCAGAGGGGATTTGCTCCCCGCCGCTGGCAGGGTCCCCACCGAGCGCCCTCTCCCACAGCACGCAGCTTCTCTGGAGCTTCCCTTCTGCTCACAGCTCTGCATTTAGGAACTCTCAACGCTGTAAACGCTTTCAACGGCGCGTGTTTGTTGTTTTCCTTCCTTTGTTATCCATTTAGCATCTTTGTACATCAAAGCAGCCTATTTATAGTCGCCTTCTCGAGGATCTGAGCAGCTCCTTCGGCTGTAGCAGGATCTCTTAGCCATAGGCCACATCAGGCAAACACACAAACTGAGAGAGATCTGTCTTTGTCTTGCAAATCGGGCTGCTCTTTTAACTCTGTCTATAGCTAAAGCTGAGCAGGATCAAGGAGCCCAATTCTCCCAGGGGTTCTCCACCTCATATGTGAAAATTCAGAGTGCCTCGCATTTTGCTAGCACCAGACGCAGCTTTTAGTTCTTTCTTTGGCAAGAATGGGAAGAAGCATCTCATCACCAGATTGCCAAGGCTGAGATTGCAATTAGTGACTTAATTTCTATACGGCTTCTCGGATTGCTTGGGCCTAATTATTCCACTAGATGGACCCAATACCATTCTCAGTGTCATGTGCCCTATGCTATGAAGGGCTGATGGAGCTTCCCCTGGGAAAGGTCTATCTGAGCAGGAAGACATCAGTTACACGGCGCGGCCCTGAGCAGTCCTGGCACGCAGGATTACAGCATCCCAAAACGTAAAGTCTCATTACAATTTCTTCTTTTGTCCCACACCAACATCAAATCTATAGGGAAAGAGTTGCCTTCAGTTCTTTGCTTTAATTGAATGTGTGGAACAACAACCTATTTAAATAAAGTTATAGCAAGAGAACACGGTCCTGCTCCACGGCAGGCCGTGCAAGCACACGGCCACTGCGGGGTGTTCCTTAGGGCTGCCGCTCACCCCCACGTTATTGAGTGTGGCAGTCACAAATACCAGAAAAAAAGGAATGCAAATCCCTAGCAAACTCTGCCGTCTGCCCCGTTATCCTCCGTCACCCTGGCCATCATACGTGTACTTTTCCTGGGAACATCTCCTGTGCTGTAGGATGGGTGTCCATCTCAACAGGACAGCAAGCCTCTCTTGCTCTTGGCACGTAGGTAAGCTGCCCAGGTGGTATTTCTGTTCCCCCATCCATCCAGGAGTTACAGATGGCATGCCTCTTCAATATTTTATTAACTTCTGCTGCCATCTAAAATCCCCAAGCAGTTTAATTTCTGCTTTCCTAAATCTACTGAAATGGAAAGTTTACCCAGAGTGATTTTCAGCCAAGATGACTCAAGACAGAGTCCTCAACTGAACTCATTTCACTCTTCAACGGTAAAGCCATTCTGAGCTCTTTTTATTTGCAAGTAGAGATGGAATACAAGGACTGCCCTCTCGGACGGTTCAGCGGAGCACAGCCGATCTCTGCCAATGGGGTGCCTGGCCCCAGTGATGGAGACTGCTGAAGCTTTGCCAAATATTACTATGTGCAAACATACAACTGATTCTTGTGACATCCCACGGCCCATCAGAAGAAACTAGTGGTCCAGGCAGGATGTGCAACCTCACTTGCAAGTAAACTCCAAGGTGCTTTCGAGCGTCTTGGAGAATCACTGGAAAAATAGCAACCTTTTCTCCAAAACACTTAGAGAAAGCAATCCACTACAGCTAATGCCTAATACTATGTCCTGAGAAAGAGTTAAAACATTTATTTTTAGCCACATTAAAAGTAAGAGTGGGTTTAATAGCCATGCCTAGTTCAATGCTGCCAAGGGAAGCTGGGTTGTGCTTAACACAGGCTGTCACTTGTGGGCTTGAAGCCTGGCACCGTGCAGGGGTACGACCCTTCCTCGCTGCTCACGTTGCCAGCACTGCTCAGCGCCTGGTGGGTTCCTCCTCTAACCACGCCAGCGACTGACGCACACCCAAACCGGAGAGAAACCAGCCCACTTTTCCACCCAGGAGGTGACACTTACCTCTCCCTTGTCACATCACCACCAGTGACCGAAAGCAGACAGAAGGATGGATGACAGAGGCAAGGTCAAAGAGGTCCGGTTTCTTCCCTGCAACAGCCTCCACAAGCAAACCCCAAACCCAGGCTCCGGAGAGCGAATGCTGATGAGGCTCTGCCCTTCAGACGGGTTCCTCCCGTGTTTCTGTGGCAGTGGCTGGCCAGCCTCCTGCGTGGCACACGCAGATGGTCAGGGCTGCTTCAAGGAAACCGAGGAAGGAAAGCAAAGCGATAGGATCAAGGGTGTAGACAGCAAGGATAGCCGGTACTCACTCGGACGCAGGATTCCTCTCTCTGTCTGGCTGACAAACAGCAATTACTGTCCTCAGCTTGGTCCCCAGCACAGCTCCAGCTCCCTGGTCAAAGGCAAACTCCCCCCCGGGGGAGCTGGGCTCCTCAGCTGGGGGTACTTCATGGCTTTGGGAGGGTGCAAGCTAATTAGCCCTCATTCTCACCAATTTCCCTTTCACCTGGCTGACTTGCTAATCCCTTGGCCATTCAGCCTCTTCAATTAGCACCCTCTCGGCAGGGGCTGAGGGCAGAGGAGCAAGCCTTGCCGGCACAGGTTTAATCCTTTCGTAGCCAGAAAACATGGTGTGAGACCACAGCCAGGGAAATGCCCTTCTCTCCCCGTGTCCTGTAGCACGCTGGTTTTGGCACTGGGTGTACCTCCTTGCTCATGGTGACGGCTTCCTCGGCTGCAAAGCCGTTTGAGGAGATGCACTTCCCAGCTGGCATTCGCTGCTCGAGGCAACACTTATTTTCCTACAGATTCACCCCTCTGTTTAGTCGACAGGAGCAATTACCTGCTTTGTTGGATTTGTAGCTAGCAAGCAGAAGGAGCTGGGGAATTGCTTGATCACCCAGACCTCCCTGAGAAGACTGGACAAATAAAGGAGTTGTTCTCTTTCGTTTATTTTGACCCTGACAGTTTAAGATTCTGCATAGTGGCTGCTGATAAATGGCAATTCATTAAGCCCCCATAACTCAATCTCCTGCAACCGTCTACCCACATCTTGAGCACTGCCAAGAGGCAGAAACCTTGTCTATGCAACTACGGCAATTCACATTCATGGGGATGCTTTAGGCACCCAGAACCACCTAATCCTTATATGTGATTTGTATACACATTTACACACGTACCTTTACAGAAAGCACCTTTGTCTCTTCAGCTGGATGTTAAACCGCCATAAACAGAGCACCCAGAACCCAAAGCAACCAAATTCCCTGGTTCCTCTTGACAACTTTTGGATATTGGTGTTTATTGGTATATCCGCAGTGACTCCTGTAGGGAAGTTGCCACTGGTTCCCAAGCAGGTAGATCACAAGGCCGCTAATTGGGATTCCCTGTGTGGCAGAGCAATCTGGCAGGGTGTGCTGAGCCCCTGGGCAAGCACAGCAGCCTGCATTAGTATTCCAGAGCGGCTCTGCTCGTCAAATTTTCCCTGGAATAATTATGTAGAATCCAGAACTGATCAACGAGTGGGTGACATGGCCCGAGAAAAATACACAGCTGGAAATGTACCAGTATGTCTGATTTCTCCAACCTGCATTATAATCCTACATCATACTTTATAATGACTAACCTTCTGGCTGTGTTTTCACTCCTGAAATATATTAACGTCAGCTGCTTTGCCCGGTTCCAGGCATTAAAAGCACTGCTGGATTTGAACTGTAATCCTTGATGCAAAAGTGTAATCCAAGCAGGACTAGTACATGTGTGTATAACTGGCCAAAATACCAGATTAAAGGAGTAGCATCTGCCTCCAAACAGCCTTTGGAATTCCTGTGCCATTCAGTGCAAAGAAATGAAACGACTCACCGGTTTAATTTTCATTTCCAACTAACCCAAATCCCCATTTCTCATCTTCTCCCTGAATTTTGGGGAGGATTACAGGGAACCTTTTGGACACGCTCTCCCTCCCCAGCACGCAGGTACCGACATGCCTGGGCTCGCGCTGCGGCGGGGCAGGCAGGCAGGGTCCCACGCACCCCAGAGACACGAGCCCCCTTCCCCAGCCCTGCTCTCACGGAGGGTGCGATGAAAGGCACCAAAAACCAGGGGCTGTTTGTTTGGCACCTCAACGTTCCTCCCAGGTTTCGGGTTGGCAGGAGGAGGGACGCGTGAGAGGCGCCTGGAGTTTAGGGAGGCTGCAGGACCGAGCGGAACAGTTTTCAATTATCATGAGCCTCAGACATGGTAATGAAAATAGCATCCTGCCGAGCTGCCATCGCTACCAGCAAGGACAGCTTCCTAAAGCACGCAGCAGCCTGTGGTTTCTCTCCTGCGTGGCTGTGTATCCTGCCTACACGCAAGCCGTGTTGGGCTGCAGAGAAACAGATACGAAAAGGGACAAACTCCTTGAAGCAGAAGGAACAAGACTAATTTGCAGCAGTTGAGGATCTGGCTGCTGGGTTTCTTGCTCTTGCTGGACCTGGACATTGGTGGCTGTTGCCTGGACCCTTAGGACCAGATGCCACCCCACGCTGGAGGCATTCACACGTAGCTTGGAAAGCTCACCTTGGAAAGTGGCAGGGATCGCTGTCTCTGCTCCAGGTTTTACTTCTCTCAGCTTGGATGTTATAAGCTGGAGCCCTGCAGCCAAGCTGCTTGGTTGTCCCCGAACACCGTCCCCTGTCAGAGCATACTGGGAGAGAGACCCATTTGCACAGCCGCATCGTAGTCGCTTCTTGTCTTCTTGCCTGTGCTCCTCCCAGCACCCACCCTTATTTGCAATTTTCACATGTTTCTGCTCTGTCTCCCTGGACCATAAATCATATACCCAAGAAAGGCAAGCTGGGCTGACAGAAGACATCAGCAATAAGCCAGACAAGACAAGAGATACCATGGCAGCAGAAAACAGGACAGTG
This sequence comes from Mycteria americana, assembly GCF_035582795.1. Classification (NCBI taxonomy): domain Eukaryota; kingdom Metazoa; phylum Chordata; class Aves; order Ciconiiformes; family Ciconiidae; genus Mycteria; species Mycteria americana. Next base: position 10,493,701 of record NC_134381.1, on the reverse strand, counting down.
CTTTCATAATAGCATCTATTTTATTTATCGTGCCATCGAAAAGTTCTCGCTGTCTGTTTCTCAATACTCTGTGCCAGGGGACGGGAGGGACAGCTGGAATGTAATAAGAGCTGACCTGAGCTGTTGTGGAGAGCTTAAACAAAAGACAACTAGGAAAGAACCCAAACGTTAAAAAATAGTCTCAACAATACAGTTCTTCTGCTATTGCCTTGTCTTTCTCAAATATTTCACGGGTGATACACACTGATCCAACAGCACTGCTGGATCTGTCTCCCCATTTGGGATTAACGCCTGGGATGGGGTTATTGGGTTCTCCGTTATACCCGGTATTATTATTTGCAGCAGAGCCAAATGGGTGTGAAATGCCACCACCGTGATGGAGAGCGCCTACCACCAGCTTTGCTTGGGAGGAGGTGATGACCCTAAGTGCCACGTGATGACAACCAGACTCCTCAGGCTTACAAACCTTCCTGGAAGAACATGCCATGCTTTGTCCTAGACGTACTCATCCAAAGCGTTGTCCTTCCTCAAGCTGTGCCGCTGCCTGGCAAGCAGCAAAGTGGAACAGGACCTTCTAAATATAGAGGGTTTTTAATGGCTGCAAGAGGTGAAAAATATCCTGGATCCATTTATCTTTGCAAGGGAGCACCAGGGGGATTTCATAATTAAACTGTGCATATCCAGTTGCTATGGAGCTTTTACCAGTCCCTGTATCCATCATCCAGAGGAAAATGGGTCAGTGTAGCTTGCTGCAGTCACCGGTTCCCAAATCTGCTTCCTCCCTCATAGACCAGCGTTGGAGCCCGTTGCGTTGGCGGAGGTGGCCACTGTCTGCAGCAGCAGCAGGCTCGGTGCTGAGCAGGGTCCTCACAGGGGACTCCGCAGCATTTCGTAGCTCCCAATCTCACATCCATAACGCGGCCAAGCCTATGGGAGTCTTCCCCATGTCACAGCGATGTGGGCACTCTGAACTCAGACCTTGCAAGGACCCATTAGAAAATCTGGGTTAATTTTTCATCTCTTCAGCAGTGTCGGTCCCAACTTTCAAAAAAACAAATAGAAGAAAAAGCAGCCTTGCTGAAGACCATAGAACAGGCTGGTTGCTCTTTCTCTCCTTCATTTTCTGGCCATAAAATTCCAATTCCAATTTTAGACAGGGATGTTCTTCCTGGAGGTAGCCTTTCTCTACTTAATTTTCTGTAAAAAACGGTCAAGAGCCTTGCCACCCTGTGAGTGATTCTTTGAGAGAGTTGGTATGACAAATAAAATACATCCCAGACACTTCCTTCAAACTGCTTTGGGAAATGCACGTGTGGCTCTTGATCACCTTTAACTAGGTTTATGTAAAAGGTCAGAGCAGCTGTGTCCTCCCTGCGTCCAGAAGAGGAAAAGCCAAAACAGACAGCCGAGCAGCTGTCCTCAAGGTGGTTTTGACCTTATTAGATGTAGGAAATGTAGGAAAGCACATTAAAAAAATATTGCTGGTGCAATTAGGCAGATGCCTCTGAGACTGGGACAGTGAAAACTCCTGCACAGCCAGCACGGGCCCGTGGCGTGGGCTGGAGCAGCGTCACCTCCGAAAAGTGTCGAGCGATGGAAAGCAGTGGGGTATGTGCATAGATTACGGGTTTAATTATAATCTCCTACCCCCCTGTTTGGAGCAGTCAGAGGGCTACATTATTATCACTCACGTTCAGTGCAAGAACTTTTGGATTGTCGTTTTTTTAATCAGTCAAACCGCTGGAGATGATTAGTGCTTTGCTGCCTCAAAAATATGGTTCTTGGCAGGAAAGTCCATCCCGGGAGCCAGCTACATCAGCTTGCTGCCTCCGGCGAGGGACAGCCGCCTTCCCCCGGGCACCGGGCACGGCCACGCGCGTCACGAAGACCGGCTTCTTCGCGGCAGCGGGACGGGACCAGCCCGGTCCCCCCCGCGGGAGGGCAGGGATGGGCGAGGACTCTTCCCATTATTTTACCGTTGGCTCGTGTTAGCCCCAGGACAGAAGTGACACCGTAAAAGCCCTAATGAGCACTGCGTGCGGAGGGGAGACGCCAAGGGATTTCTTTTCTCGCAAACACCCAGAGCTCCTGGCCAAGGTGGTAATTTATAAACCTCATTATGCCATCAAAACAAATTGGCTGGATGCTTCAGCGCGCCACAGCTTTTATGCAAATGCAACAAAGGCATTTTTGGGGACATTAATAGTAAGAGCTCAAAGAGGAAAAGGGCCATAAAAATGATGATGCATAGTTTTATGGTAAGGAGAAACTTCTGAAGGGAAGACGTGATACTTGTGCACATCCAACGGCCACGGAGACTTCAGCCAGCCTTGGCCAGCTGCTCAGGCTGGGAAAACAACACTGAGCAACCACTAGCGGTTTGCAAAGCCTGGGAAGATGCTGGGGGACAGGGCAGGGGAGCCCCCGCAGCCCCCTCCCAAAGCCGTGGTGTTTCAGAAAAAAAGCTGAATAATTCCCAACCCCAAGTCTGGGCTCTTGTTAGCACAATCCTCACTCCCGCTGCAGGACTAAGCCAGGATCTGACCGCTTTCTGAGCAAAATGCAAAGTCCACTTAATGAGGCTTAATTAAAACGTAGAGACTAGAGCCGCGTCCTGCAGCTGCAGGCACCTCAGCTTTGCCATTAGTACCAGAGGGTGCTGGCAATTAAACAGCACTGGCAATTACTTGTTTACTGTTTCTGTTGGACTTGCTGTTGTTTTTCACTCTCTTCTGAAAAGGGATGCAGACCCCACGCACCCTTTGATCGAGCTGGAAACTGGGCCCCACTCCGAGTTAGATTTGGAGGGTTATCAAAGACTTGGTGTACCCGAGACACAGCTGAACTGCAGGGAAAGAGAAAATTACCTAATTTTAATGTAAAAACTAATACTGCAATAGAAAGAAAAAAAAAAAAAAAAAAAAAAAAATCCCATTCTTTGATATTTTCTAAACAAAGGGGTAGTCCCAGAGGTGAGCTCTGGCCCTGCCAGAGAGCAGGAAAAGCATATTGTGCAATTCTGAGATTTTCCAGTGCTGTTCTGTGCTCCTGAGGTTATACCTTGTACATTTATTTATATGCCGGTGACTTAATTAGATGTTCTTTTGTCTCAAGTGGCAGCGAGATGAATCAGCACTCTCCGTACGCGTGCAAGGTCTCTGCTCAGGACCGGCTCCCGGCAGCCACGTCCCTCCGAAAAGCCACGGCAGGGGAAGGGGGGGCTGCTCTTGCCCCTGGCCCAAAGCCTCCAGTGCTGTATTTTCTCAATGTGCCTTTGACAGCACTACCACCAGCGGGTAAAAGCAAGGGCATCCCCACACCATCAGTTGCACCTCAGGCTGAAGAAACCCAAGCCCCGAGGTGTGCCCAGGGACGATGGGCTCGCTCAGGGGCAGAGGGTGGGGGCACAAGTGGAGCTGGTCCTGCCTCTCCCCCCCCCCTCATCTGAGGGACTCACCATAGATCAATTGGAGCTTATCTTGCTGCAACTTGTCAGGCAGAAGAGCCAGAGAAAGCAGATGAAAAGGCTTCTTGTGATTAACCTTTTTTTGTTTTTTGCTTTTGCTCATGATCCCAGAAAAGAGCGGTGCCCCCCTGTCCTCTACGCTGCCCGCCTCCCGAGCCCTGGGTGCTGGGGGATCGCTCCCACCTTTCAGCACAAGCAACGCGTCCTCTGAGACCGCTGCAGAGAACCTGCTCTTTGCAGAGCTGAGCTCATTTAACCAACACCCCATTAACAAACCCAGATAAGCACCTGCAAACGCCGGGGTGTGGTGGGGGTATCAACACCCTGCTCACCCCAAGCCAGCCCCGCCGGGCAGGTCACAGCCTGCAAAGCCACCCACCCTAAGGACCCGGATGAGATGGTGCCAGGGGACATTTGGGTCCCGAGAAGTGCTAATCTGCTTCAGGACATGGGTGGATGCCCCATCACCCCCACGCAGGACCCCGAGGGTGGCCCGTCAGCCAGCGGGAGCGGCCGCATCCCGGTGCGTGGGCAGAGGCCCCCAGCACGTGTCGGTGCAGCTGCTGCAAAGGGGCCCTGACTCCTGTGCTGGCTTTTGCCGAACTGATTTTTTTTCCAGCAGAAGAACTGGTCTCTTGCTGTTTTATAAGCGAAGCCCACACAGTCATGTTCGAAGTGATGCAAGTCTGAATTACAAAGTTTTACACATTTCCCCCAGTATCTGGCTTCATTTTTCATCAATGTTTTCATGTAACATTGCCAATACCGTATTATAAAGAAAACGCATGACTCTGTCAGCCAGATGTCTGCACTCCAGCACGTTCATTTGCAACCAGCAAATTCCTCCCGGCTCAGGAGAGGTGCTGCCCACCCGATTCCTGCGCCAGCAGCGCAATGGGTGCGAAGCATGAGGCAGGTGCAGGATACAGCGATTCTTCCCAGCGCTCTCTTGCTTTCACTTGGGCAGGATTTTGCACTAGCAGATGGGAGTGGGTTGCAGCATTATTTGATTGCTACCTATTTATGGCAGTCTCACAATATTCTGTTCCACCAGGGCAAGAAGCCATTTGCAGGGGGTTGGACGTGTGAGTGGGAAGTCGTTATGAGTTGCTTTCCTTCAGCCCAGTGATTATGCAAGAGAAGATGGAGCGTCCGACCTGCAGCATTTGGCTGGAGGTCTGTCCTGCAGAGACGGGTCTGTTAGAGGGGCAGGGAGAGCTGTGCCACCCCCCCAGCAGTGGCTGGTGGGACGTGGTGTCCCGCCCGAGGATGGAGGTGACAAACCCCCCTGCTCCCCCCGGCCCAGCGTCCAGGTGCCTGCATTGCTCGGCGCTTCATGGGAGTTGTAGTCTGCTCCCGTCTCTTCATCGCACCCAGCTTGCTGCCAGACTTTGCTCCTCCAAACGCAGTTGGTTTTAGGGCTTGGACAAAACCTCTTTGCATTTGTATTTTCAGTGAGAAACTGTGATTTAGCAAGGAAAAGCAAAGAACAAGAGCCTGGCTAAGCTTGCATTGCACACGCTGCCTGCTGAATGTCCCTTACAAAGCAGCCTTCCTCAAGAGAACAACCCCGTTACAAAGAGTTAAACGGCTCCCCAGGGCAAAAATCTCCTAAAATAATGAGAGAACAGTCCACACTCCGGCACAGGAGTGAATTCAATAGGAACAGAGCTTCCCAGGCCTTTGCGTGGCTCTGGATGTCCCCTGCACCCCCAGCCCAGCCACTGAACCCCGCTGCCCGTGGGAGCAGCTCCAACCGTGCCCGGAGGCGGTCGGGAGGATTTGGCAAGCGCTTGCCTCGCTCGCAGCCACGATGCATCGGGAGCTGGTGTCAGAGCAAACTTCTCCCTGTACCTGGGATTGCTGGTGTTATTACTTCTGCGGCAGAGACAATATGATTTATTGAAGCTTTTTTTATTTCCCAGTGGCTCATCCAGTGTTGTATGTGTAGGGAAGATAAACTGTCTCATTATTGCCCTGATCTCTAATCATGTCACATTTTCAGTTGCTCTGTGGTGACAGTGACATGTTGGCGTTTTGGTCTGCTCCGGTGCAAACATAAAAAACAAAAAGAGGGGAAAGAGGAAGGGGAGCAAATGCAAGTGTGACGCTAACTCCAAAATAACATTGTCCCGGCCTTTCCTTGAAGACCAACCCACACCTACGTGACTCTGCTCGGGTCTGGAGGTGACGTGACGGCAGCGTGTGATGTTATCTGCATGCACGAAGGAAATTTGGAGGTTTCCGAGTGGAACGTGCTGTACCACATGGAGCTGGAGCGCGTGCTCGTCGGAGCAGCCGGGCAGCGAGCTCTGAGGCGGGCGTGAGCCCAAGGTGAAAGCTGCGGTTCAGCCCATCGCCTGAGCTGCAAGCTGGCTCCCTGCCACGGCCCCCGAGCATCCTGCTGCTGGAGGCAACAGGGGCTCTGCTGCCCGCGGGTATCGCAGAGACTGGGCTGGTACAGCCCGTGCACCCTCCTAGCTCTGCCTGCTGGGGGCTGCGTGCCCAGAGCGAAGGGGGGTTGCTTACCCGCAGGAGAGACCTCCACTGCTCATAGCGTCCGCCCCAGGAGGTCCTGAGCAAGGGCAGCGGAGGTTTGTAAAGGCTCCGGGAAGCTTATTCCAGTTTGCAGAAGAAAAATGGGATTTTTTGTTTTTTATCCCTCCGTATAGCAAGGCAACACACAGAAAGCAGGGAAAAAAAAACCCTGAAACCGGCCGTCCACCTCGAAGCTAGAAAGGCGCTCGCAGAGAGGCCTTTCATCTGCCCCAGTGATGAATGCCCACATTTCTGAGCACGCTGATGGCATGCTGCCGAAACGCCTCTGGTGCCTCTCAGCCCTGGCAGGATTTTCCCTTCCGACAGCAGCATCTCCTTCCCTGGGCTGGGGTGCTCCTGGGTGCAGCGGGGGGTGCGAGACGGGGCCAGGCACAGCCCTCCACCCTGGGCACAGCCGCGACACGCAGGGGCACGGGCTGAGCATCGCTGCAGGCTGTGAGCCCCTGGTTACAGGACCCCTTCGTTGCCTTCCCTACAAGATGGCGTTCGATATGTAGGGCAAAAGCTTAGGTTTTTTCATGCTATCATTAAGCAAGGGAATAATATGACCAGATGCTCTAAAAGGGACTGCTGGATTCATCAGTGAACAACAGAGAAGCCGTAATGATTACACATATTAGATAGTGAAAGACAACAGAGGATTAATTTCAGCACTTAATTAGAGTACCTCTAATCTTCCCCTTCATCACTATTTTACTTCTCTTCTCTTCCCTAGTTTGTCCACATGTGCTTCCAGAGAGCATCCTTCAGGGAAGAGGGAGGTGTGAGATATGCCAATGTTTATTTTAACAGCTCCTTTTTTAGGGCTCTGCTGTGAACACGCTCCTCCTGTTGAACAGGCTTGTTGCTATGGGATAAAGTAATCCAAGTTCCCTGGTTTTGTACTTTTCCTCCCCTCTGCTTACCCGCAGCTCTCGTTCCTCGCTGAAGGACACCCTTGGGTGCGCTCCCCAGGCACCGGGGGCCCGGCTGCACGGTCCCACGGAGTGTCCCTATCCTGCCCCTCCCTTCCCTTCGTTAGTGCTTCCAGGGAATTAACTAGCTGCCACCAGTTTTATGCCTTCATGGAGTTTCAGCCGCAACTGGGCTGAAACCAAAACCGGCCAAAAGCACCGGGCTCCTGCAGCGAGCCGGCAGAGCCCCGGCAGCGTCTGCAGCGCCCGAGGACTCCTGCAAGGGTCAGGGCGGGTGTTTGATGTAACAGAGTACTTACGATATTGATTTAACAGATGGGAATTACAATATTAATACTGCATTTAATATTTAAAATGCAAAACGTCTTATTACAGCGACACTGTGGACCGTCAGGTCTGGTAGCCTGTTTCCAGCAGCAGCAGCTACTGCTGCACGCTTTCAGCAGAGAGCATTACAACTCCCAGCACAGTCCATTAGATAGCGTCACCCCCAGGACAAATTTCCTCCTGACCCTTAGCTGACAACCATCATGCGCCCTGGTGCATGAGGTTTGATTGCCCTTCCGCAGGTTTTATGCCAGCTGGTTTAACTGCAGAGGCTATTTTTATGCCGAAGGCTGGAACATTTTACAGCTCTTTATCCCAGCTTTGTGCGTGCCCGGGGCGGCGGGGCTGGGGTTCCTCGCCCTGGCTCCCAGCCGGGGACGGGCAGCGCCGGGCTCATCGCTGCTGTAATGAGCGGGAGCGTGAACATCTGGCAGTCGCAGAGCAGCTTCTATTCGCTCGCATTATGATAACACAGTAACGATGGCTGGTAATGAAAAGTCTGACAGTTTTTCCTGTGCAGAACACGGGTTTATTGAGTTTTTGAAAGAAAGTGTTACGGCTAAAATCTGGGCACGGAGCCCTGTCCGTTTACAACAGCTTACCCTCCTCTGCCTTTACCGCAGCGACGGCTGTGCTCCAAGCACCTGCACTTGAGCGGCGCGTGTGTCGGTACCGTGTTAGGTACTTCGGGATGCTCGGCAGAAATTCGGGATCTCCTCCTGCAGAACGCCCTGCATTTCCAGAGGCTGGTTTCCCTCCCGGGGACGAGTGGGGTTTTGATCCTCAAATCTGCAGAGAAAAACCAGCGCCCAGCCCTGTGTCCAGCAAGGAGACAGGCGCTCAGACCTGGCCATCGTCATCGTCATCACTGCTGTCACTGCAGCTGTAGCAGAGGATTGCAGCCCTGTTTTGCTCCATTCACCACAAGTCCCGAATGCCTCTAGCCACTGCTACATCAGTGATTTGGGCTGATTCTTCCTGCTGTTTCAGGGGAAATGATAAGAAAGAAGAAATGTGGAAGTTTGGAAACATTTCTCAGCTCCTGTGTGAGCTCTTCAATGCGCCGTGCAGCCTGTGCGTTAGCAGCTGAAGGCTGCCAGCTCTCGAACGGTGTTTGCAGGAGGAAATCTTTCTGGAGAGCACAAATATTTGTGCTCATAGACAGTGGGCCTCACCTAACACCTTTTCTTCATGCAAACTCCTCCTGGATTGCAGGACTCACCCAAGCCTCATTTCTCAACGTGCTCTCTGAAGCCCAGCTCCCAGAGCCACCCCCTGTCCCCCCGATGGTCCCTCTCACCATGGCACTCCAGAAAGCCAGATCTGCCCTTTCATCCTTCCACCACGTCTGCTCCCAGGTGATCCCACCCTTGTGCTTGCTCATCCTGCTAGTCATGGAAAGCAAAGCCGAGTGCGTGGTGCCACCAGTGAATTTGCCCTGGACCTTGCCCCCGCGGCTGAGCGCAGCTGACTGCCCGGCGCTCACGGCCAGGATCACTGGCAAATTCGTACTCAGCTGCTAATTTAAAATCCCTGCACAGCTATTGAGACTCACCCTTGTGGCTTCACATTGCAGCATTGCAATAAAGCTTTAATTGAATGCCTCCTTCGAAAGGGGACCTCCCTGAGTTAATGTCAGCCCCTCTGAGTGACCCTTCGCAGCCACAGTATGTCTATTTTATTATGGTACGCCATGGCCAATTTGATGGGAAAAGGAGACTGCTCAGGCCACAGAGAGGAAATGCTTTAACATTCATTCAAAGTGACAGTGCCCTAGTGCAATATGACTGGTAAATGCTAAATTGCCACAGATGGCAGATTTATGTTTCCTTTCCCCAAGGTCCCTTGCCTGAGTTGCTGGGGGCTCGCTATGCGTGTTTGAGGAAGGGCCCACGTTGCTGTGCAGGTGCTGATCTGCCTTGCAGACACCTTTTTTTTTGGTAGCTGGGTGCTCAGAAAGTGCAAAAATGGGAAAGTATGCACAGAAGGGCATGAAAAAATGATCCTGAAAGTGATGAGGTCTTTAAAAGCCAGCTCAAAAGGCCAGAGGGAGGGTGAGAAAGAGCTCAGCCCTTGTCTGTCGAAAGGGAGCTGATTCACTGCAAAGCAGCCCCAGAGCTCGGAGGATGCTGAGGGCCAGGAGGGAGGAAGCAGCCTGCGGACACACAGCTGCTGGACGGGCCCTGAGCCCGTCTGGGTGCCAGCCGGTGGGTGCTCTGGGGTGCTGCTCTCTGCTCCAGACCAAAGCTGGTTCTCAGGGTCATTTCTAGCTCCTCTTGGAGGACAGCAAAGCCACGAAGCCGCCGGTGCCTGGAGTGGCCACGGCTGCCTGTGCCGTGAATTCCTTATGTAATCACTCCTTTGCATTCCTCTTTTCATTCTTTTTTTGGTTTTTATTTGACAGATTTGCTTAAAAAACAGCGTGGGAATACAAATGACATGTTCAATACAGATCAGCTCATGGCTTTACAACATCCCAAAGAACATAAGTACCATATTATCACAAGTCCTCGGCACAGACTGAGAACAAAAGCCCAGCGCACGTCGCTTCGGCATGGTGCTGTTTGTCGTGGCTTGCACAGATCCCTCCTCACGGCTCTGCCGCGCGCCAAAGCCGCTTCCCTCGGTCGGCTCCCCTCGGTGATACGTGTCCTCATATGATGATTATACAACAGACTCTTAATGGCCAGGAACTTATTCAGCCTGGTGCACCTGGGGACTATTTTACAGGAGGAAGAAGCTGTTTGGGGTTAGTGAAAGCTCTGCGGGCTTGTCCGCTGCAGACAAGCTGCGTCCCTCCTTTATACTCATCGGCTGCGATGTGAAGATGGCCATCCCTTCCAAACGGCTCGGGAACCATTTTTAAGAGGTTTTAAACAAATCACTTAATCCCTCTCCAGGTCAGCGGAGCCATCGCTGCTCCCCTCGCTTCACGTTGGCTCTGCAGACCGTAGGAAGACCTCGGTCCTGGGCTGGTCAATCGGCCGCCCACCTCCCCATTTTGTTGGCCACCGCAGTAGATCAGGCCGTAGGCTCATCCGAGGAACCCAGGCGAAGCCTGTGCAACAATATGCTTCGTAGGAGAGACCCATTTTTCCTCTGTGTTCGTATCTGGTAGCTGCGCTCCGCCAGCTAACAGCTTGCGCAATACAGTGAATATAATCCATGCCCATCTGGCTTTTATTTATTCATGATGGGCCTGATCCTGCAATGTGCTGTCGGGAGGAGCTGAGCCTTGCTAACTCCTTTTTCACCCCTGCAGAAACGGAGGGTCTCGGCACCCACCGTCATCTGGTAGGAACATATCCAGGGTAAATTAATATAAAGAGGGACGTGTACATTTGTTTTTACAGTGCTGTAAACGTGGAGTTATTAGGAAATCAGCCTATAATTGCCCTCTTAATGATTCTTACTCTTCTGCACTCATTCAGAGAGAGTCATCTCTATTGTATCAGGTATAAAAAGAGCAGCTTCATTGACATGGTTTATGACTTTATTAAAACCAAGGATTTTATATTAATAACTATCAGCTCCTCAGCTATATTTCCCCAGTGAAGAAAATGCGTGTATTGGTGTAGGTCCAAGGCAATTTGTAAACACAAAGTATTAAAAGGCTCAACAATTCTAAAAAGTTTTAATTGGAAACTCAACAAATTGCTTTGCAACATCTTAATGCTTCAATATGGAGCTCTCAGATAATGAGGAGCTAATTAAGGGGCCAGGATTCATTTTTTTATGATAACTGTCTCCATATGGGCTCTGCATTCAGTGCTTGCAGAACTAATGAAGGTCAGAGAAGTAACAGCAAAGGAAGAAAGGAAAATTTTTAGCTCTCGGTGTTGTGATGATGCTAAGCAACAGTCAGTATTTCTGCCTGGGTTTTAGGCCAGGTGCTGAGCGAGCTTCATTTAATTCAACGGGACAGTCTGTGTAAGCGCTGTCGCAGCTCTAAGCTGCATTTCACAGCCCACTGCTGCTCCCCGTGGGCTTTGCCACCAGTGGGGGAAGGATGAGCTTCACTTCTGTGTGTCAGCCCCGAAAGGCAGGCTCTCCCCTGCACACAAACCAGTTACACCCGGTGCTAGACGTGGCCTGGAGAACGACAGAAATCTCATGGTGACGAGGTGCGGGGAGCTGCTTTGCCTCTGGTCTGAGCTGGCCAGACACGCAGCCGGGCTATCAGGAGGCACGGAGCTGCATTCGTGTCCTGCCGTGCCCAAAAGCTGCGCAGGCGTTCTCTGGGGTGGGCACGAGGGCTCCAGGGAAGGGGCTTGTCTCAGAGCAAAGGATAGAAAAGGACGAGGGCTCGGTGAACTGCAAGAATGAGAGCAAACCCCATCAGACACCCCAGGCAGGTCTGAACCGGCCGGAGAGCATTGGTTCAGCTGGCTCAAAGGATGAAGGACGGCAATGTCGTGACATGCAACATTAAATCTGTCCAGTGACTTGCTCAGATACGGAGCTGGGACTCGGCATGGCTGATGGGGCTGGGAGCAGAACCTGGGTTCTGCATCAAACCGAAACCCTCACAAATATCTACTATAGTGCTTTCGAATTCATCCCTTGTAAAATATTAACAACACATGAACACACATACAAAAGTATGGTCAGATGTTTCTCTGAAGTAACTCGCTGACTCCCATGACTAAATTTGGACCAGCGAGCCTCGTGCACCGAATAATTAAGTCATAGGCTATAGAAAGCAATCCTCTGGGACGTACTTGTCTTTGAATGGCTCATCCACTTGAAAAGTAATACATACCATTAAGTATATGACCATATGGCATCCATTTATAGAATATTGCACTACAGGCAAATAGGACAAAGGTACACCCCTTAAAGCACTTTTCTCATCTCATTAACTTTGGGTACATGTTACAGAAAAGCTTCCTCGTCTTTGTTGCGTTCAAGGACATTTTGTGCTGTTGAGTCTTGTCTTAAACGAATCGCACTAGGAAAATTAGAATCTAAATGTAGCTGTGCCCTAAAGCAAACAGCATTATTTTGCCTTTCTGTAATTCAATTTATTTTTGCAGATCAATGTTTTGAATCAAACGTGTTCTTTCGTCCTCAAATCTTGCCTAATGACGAAGCTGACTTTGGGTAATTTGGCACGTGGCAGCGCTTCGGTGTGGCAGTGTGCCTGGCTGGGTTGCTGGTAGATTCAGGTAGCGTCCTGCCATGTGCTCTGGTCTACCCGAAACATCTTCCCCAAAACTGGACAGTTTGGCTGGGACAATCTCCGCGAACACCTACAGAGGTCTTAGAGAAGAACCGTCTGGTGCCCAGGGCAATTAGCACAGCTCCGTGGCGTGCAGAGGGGTAGGAACCAGAGTATGCAAAGCCCAGCTGCTGGGACAATAATCTGCACCGAAAAGCAATTCAGCGTGTGGTACAGCTGACAACAGCCGTGATCCAAAACTGCGGCAAGACTGCGCAAGAGAATCACCCCATTGCACCTGAGGAGCTGTGCAGCGAGCAGGTTCACTTGGCTGTAAAAGCCCAACCCCTGTTGTAGGCATCGGCATCCGTCCCATTGATTGCAGCGGTCGCTGGATCCAGCTCTAAATCTTATAAAAACAGCGCGTTCCCCTTAAATGAGTTTGCACTGAAGAAATACATTAATTAAATAGAAATGACTGCAGGTGCCTTACAGCTTTTTGGCTTAACAGATTTCTCCTGTGCATTGAAGATCAATACTGCTGCCAATTACACCATGAGTCTCTAGCCCCCTTTTTTAGCTTCTTGGAGGGAAAACCACTGCTAAATATCAAAGATCTCCACAAACCTGGCAGTCCAGAGCCCTGGAAATATGGTGTGTAGCACAGAAATGAGTCCTCGGAGAGCTGTCCCCATTCTGGATACAGCCAGCATTTCAGTAAGAGGAGTAGTGCTGACACAGGGCAGTATCTCAAACCTGTGTAACTGGCTCAAACATCTGCATGTGGAGGATCGTTCATTGCTTGAGGTTTAATCCAGCTCTGGGAAATGACATTACACCATTTTTTCTTTCCCCTCTCCTCCCGCTGAAGAGCCCAGCAGGGACCTTCTGCTAAGGCTGAGAAGTTGAAATCCATATCTGCAATTTGCAGCAGTCACCAGTTGCTTATATTCAATTTCCTGACCTCGGTGATCCGTCCTCCTTCCAAGGGCCCTAATGCATCTGCCTGCCGAGTTCGGAGGCTGAACCTCATCAGCGAATGTAGCTGTGCACATACCACTTGGCTGAAAAATCATCATGCCTGGTGGTGCTAAACACGGTCACCTGCTTCTCTGTTTGGAAAGGAGGCAACAACGGTCTGACGACACCAGAGCGAGCCCTTTGCAGCTTGCACAGGTACCAGGCATCCCCGCTGCCCACGAGATCCAGCTCGGCAGGCTCCTTGGGCGGGCAGCGAAGGCAGGACGGGTCGTGTCCCTTTGCCTGGGGCCGGCCGTGGCGTGGGAATTGCTGAATACTGCTCTGCTTGGGGCAGAGGGGAAAGACGGGACCCCACATCTCACAGCAGAGGGAGCGATGGGACCCCACATCTCACAGCAGAGGGAGCGATGGGACCCCACATCTCACAGCAGACAGCGGTGGCAGGATGAAGCTGCCGGTGGTGCTGGGTTCCTGCTAAAATGAGCCCTGCCATGGGGAAAGCGTATGGTGGAAGTGTGTAAGGGGAGAGCGGGGAAGTGCAGGATTAATTAGAGGCGGTTGAGAAGAGCATGTTAGCATCCAGCGTCTTAAGCTTCAAAATATCAAGAGCTTTAGGAGCGTTCAGCTGGAAAAGTGCCTCGGATCGTTTCAAGGTGCGTGCTGCGGTACTGCAGCATCCTGCAACGCTGTGAGGCCCCTGCTTTGGCAAAAACAAGGGGAATGACTGGGTTGAGTCCTCAGGCCCCAGCAGTAACAGTTGCCCATTATAATAAGCATCGCAGTGCTAGCTGCGTTAAATGGACGGAGATTTTTACTAGCGTAAGACTATAGCAAATTCAGGATGAGAAGCACTCTGAGCATCTGAGAAGGAAAATGATCCAATCGCACCAGGCAGCCTGAGGCACTGTGTCTCCAAGCCTATTGACCGCGACAGACGACGCAATTTTCTCCTGTTGTCGCACGGATAATCAAAGGCTGTCACCCACCGGCCCTGCTCTGCCGTCAGCCCCAGGACGGCCAGGCGGCTGAGCACAGCACCGCGGGCAGCCGGAGCCCCTGCCCGCGTTAGCAGGCAGCGGCACAGCCTGACTGCGGCCGCCTTCGCTGCCCCTCGCAGCGCGGAGCAGCCGTAGGAGCAGAGGGAGGATTCTCTCCCCTTGAAGCGGTATCCGCTCCAAATGCGAAGGGGAAGGCAATCCCGCTGCGTGAGCCCCGCGGAGCAGAGAGCCAAACCCTCCGGCTCCTCAGCCTCCGGCTCCTCGCTGCCGGCCCCTCCGGCTCCCAGCTGCAGCTACCCAGCAGGTAATGCCCGATGCAAGACGTACGGAAAGTCAGGATGGTTGCTCAACGATTACCCAAAGAACCCCACAATAATTCCTGTTACCCCTCCCCTACGCTTGCTCACTTGTACAGAGAAGACAATAAACAAAGCAGGGAAGTCTCCTAATATTTTTATTGTTCCTTAGATAACTGTGGATAGTACAAAGTTTTCCTCTTAAAAAAAATTAATTACCTTCACGCTTCCATAAACAGGGCTTCCCATGGGAATCTGATGCCACAGAATTTCCACAGAAGCGATTTCCAACCACCATAATGCTATGTAGATAGTATAACAGTAAGAGAATATTCTTGTAATTATCAACATGAAATTGGTTATCTGTGTATAAGGGTGAACACTGATCTTTTTTTTCTTTTTAGAAACAAAACCATCATTTATTAATCCAAACTACATCATTGCATTTACAACATTCATTGCATAAACTGGACATACAAAGTTTTGCCACCTCTGGTAAATAACAGACATACATTATACAATATATTTGCTGAATACATAAGTTCAAACAATATGGGTACAACAACTTGTTCATAATACATACTTAAACCATCGTGTTTAATAGTTACTAAGACACAGATCCATGAGCTACTTCGGGTCTCAGCACAGTTAATCTAAGTGACAAGAACACAGTTGAGAGACAGTAGCTGCAATGGAAGGCGAAGAAAACTAACCTGTGATAGGTCTTGTTCAGACAGCGAGAGCTCCTCACGGGTCAGCTTTTTCTGCTTAGAAATACAAATCACACATCCATCACAGCTGACCGTGATGTCGGGAAAATGTCCATGCAACCCACACACAGAAGAGAGCGAGTCTCCCAAGGATAAACTTTCAACAGTCATTGCCTTACTTCTTTAGTATGTACTATACGTTTGCTATCGGAACAGAAACAAAACAAAACCCCAAACTTAAGTGGTTCTTTAAGTGCAGTTCCAGCTGCAAGTACATGGTTATTCGTGAGTCTATAACACAGGGCCAGACTTCTAGAAATGTAGAGGTAATGCTGATCTGTCAGGTTTATGCTGAATAATCCTCCATGATGTTGGTCTTAATTTTGGCAGCTGTTGATATATTTACTTACTTAAAGTGTGTTTGCTTGATATTAGTATTTTTTTTTAAATTCGCTTCTCCCTTTTTTCCTTTTTTTTTTTTTTCTAAATCAGTTTCTAAACAAGGATGGACTACAACTCGTCAGACCTGATGACGTGGAAGAGGGTGACATTGTAAAGTATTTGGTGCCCATTGTTCCAGGCATAGAGGGCCCGATCCTTGGGGTTGTAGTCCAACATGGAAATGTGCGAGTACTTGTTTTGGAAGGGGATATCGATGTACTCATAGGTGGAGGCATTGGTCTGGTAGGCGTAGTGCACCTTGGTACCTCCCGAGTAGCCGTTGGTGACGTAGAGCGTGCCGCAGATGATGAAGGCCTCCCCGGCGCTGCGTTTCGGGTAGCTGGTGTTCCAGGTCTGGAGGCTCTGCAGGGTGTTGGGGTCCAACTTGCTGATGACGATGTTGCCCGCGTTCTGGTTGGTGGCGTAGACGGCCCACAGCCCGTTCTCGTCCACCATGAGATCAATGTCCGAGTGGCCGCCCCAGGCATAGTGGTACATGTTGTTGTAGCCGGCATAATCCAGGCTGCGAGTCTTGAGAATGGTCTCTGTTTTCAAGTCAAACCTGATAATTATGTGGCTTTGGTATTTATTGAAATAGATAGAGCCATTGTAGACCACTTGACCGGTGCCCGACCACGGGTGAGGGAGACGGTGAGAGGTAAAATTGTCAGTATTCATGAAATCTGCCATGGATTTATATTCACGGACGAAGCGGTTGTTGTGGTAGCTGTCCATGTACCAGACCTGGGCGAGCAACAGAAACACACGGGGTTAGAAAACAGCAGAGACCCGGCTGAGCCCTTTGCACATCACCCTAGAAACTGAGCTGGGAGCAAAATCCAGAGCAAGGAATCCAACCTGCTGGGGATTGGATTCCTTGGAATCCAACCTATGCCTAGAATTCCAAGGATTCCAAGGAATCCGATCTACGCCTAGAAATAAATCCGATTTTTGGAACCCCAAATCAGCCAAGAAACCAACTGAATAGCAAAGCTTTCCTGGGGGGTCACCTGCTATCCCCCCCCGGAACCTGGGAGCTTAAGCAGTTCCCTGGGAGTGCTGCGTGACGGACACCGTCCTTCCAGAGGGCAATTAACACCTTTTCTCTGGCTAGACCCAGCATATTACGGTGATGCCGCTTTGGCTTCCCGTAAGCCCCGTCGTGGTAGCACTCAGTAAATGACACCAGCTGCCGTGCAGAACTCCATTAATGTGGCGTGCAGAAGCGATGGGTGCAATCGCTCATTGTCAAGGAAATTCAAACAAAGTCCATATTGGTTTAAAAATCATACGCTTCTGCATCAAAAACTGAAACCAAGGCCACTAAAATGTAAGAGACAAAGACATCCAAATCTTGCTATCGGTAGATGAGGCAGAGATTTTAGATCATCATTTAAGCGCCAGTTCACTAGAGACGCTGTCTAGACTCCTTAAAAAAAAAAAAAGCTTTTGTCATATGAATCCAATGCCGAGGCAAATGACAAAGCTGTGCACTTAATATCAAGAAGAAATATCCAGCCAGTGAGGGACATTCTGTATGCAGCTGCTGCCTAAAAATAAGATAGCTGCTTTCTGTAGAAACTGTTTAGGAAGGAGAAAAAGTAAATCAAATAGCAAGAGGGAAGCCTTTAAGGATGCAGACTCGGGTAATGTTGTAGTGCAAACTTCTTTTGCAAATGCCTTGCAAAATCTGATGGTATCGTCTCTGCAATACGGCTGTCTCCAGGGTCCCTTAGAAGAGCAGACAAACATTTACGCACGGCGTGTGCATGTAAACTGCTTTTGGCTGCTGGATTTGAAAGGCCAAGCGGGGTCTGCAAAAAATTTGTAGGGAACTTCAGCCCTCCACATCGTTACCTCCCTGGAAACACCACAGAGGTTGGGGAACGAACGTGTGGCAAACGGCTCTGATCTTCACACCTCCGCTGCGGGCTTGAGGATGGCTGCAAAAGCACCAGAGGAAAACCACCCATGTCCCTGAGCCCATGGCAGAGAAGTGCCTGCAGCCTGGGAGAGCTTCTGCTGTCAGACGTGGCACTGGAGAGCATTCCTCACTTAATGAAATGCCTGCGTTCAACTAAACCAGCTTGGGAAATTACAAAAAATAAACCCCAGAAAACCGATTGTCTCTCTGCTGCTCCCACTTCATTATTTGGTATTAAAAAATTACGCATCCCAGGGCATTGTGCTCAGTTTTCAGAGAGACAAAGAGAAGCCTGGAGGAGCAGAACCCCATGTCATCACGCTGGGGCTGCAAGGTGGCAGGACCCAACAGCATTTCATGCTTTGGAGAAGCGGAGATTGATGGATAGCAACGTCTCATCACACCGGCTGGCTTTGAGCAACCTTCTCCTGCCAATACACATCAACCCCGGCGCTCAGCATCCGTTTGCTGCCTCGCCGCCGGGCTGCTCCTGCGGGACTTGCAATTTTCCCCAGTTGTGTTCAATGATTTCATGACACGAACAAACGACCACACGAACCACCGAACACCGCCTGGGGCTTGGCGACGTAAGCTGGCTATGATAAACTGCCCTTCTCTCCCCATCCCCAGCTTCCCACTCTGCTGGGCAGCCAGAGAAGTTCACTTAATTGTGCGTTTCTAATAAAATTCACAGTAGATTTATATATTATATACACATACACGCTTGTTAAGCTTGAGCTACAGGCCAGAGAAAACTGTTTGTCTACTCTCACGACAAAAATACGCTGCAGAAAAAGGCATGGGTAAAAAAAAAAATTAAAAAATACAGGTTTGAGACAAAACTCTCTGAAGACATGGAAAGACCTTTAGCATTTGATCAACCAGCTTCAGCTGCAAGAGGCCTGACTCTTCCTTCACAGATGTATAGATCACATTAGTGCCGAGGGATGCAGCAAACACAGCCCGAAGGGGACAAGTCTGTCCCCTCTCTTGAGCAAAACAAGATGTGATGTGGGTAAAGTCTTCCCATCTCACTTCATAATTAGGATCTTATTGGGGCTATAGGTGAAATTTTGTTCAATAGCCGTAAACTAAGGAGGGGTCACATTGGGGAAGCAGTGCCAACCAGTTGGCTGCTGGAGGGAAAGAGCCCGACACCTCAAGTCACTGATGCTTCATTGGTGCACGTCCACGGGCAAACGGAGCCAGCCCCGGGGGTGGCTTCTCCAGAGCATCCCTCGTCCTCTCTTAGCTACAGAAAGCCGATGGCAGGGCAGAGCTCTCAAAATAGCTGCCCCGATACAGCCCTTGCTGGTGCCTTCATCCTTTGATGAAGGATGCTGCATGCAGGAGGGAATTACCATGCAGCCAAGTTCTGTGGGTTTTGTTTTGTTTTGCTGCCTGCAAATCCTCAGCAAACACTCGAGATATTTTCCATTCCATCAGTCATGGGAAGCCTGGATTGATTTTCAGCCAGTTATTGGCCTCCTACCTCCTTGGGATCAAAATAGAATGGTCTGAATGGAAAAAAAAAAAGACCAAAACAAAGCAAAACAAATCTCTCTCTGGCTGCAGTCAGTTAATTCCTCACAACAATGAAGGTGGAGGACGGAGGACAAATGCAGTCAGATGACATTGTCGGAGGCGCTGGCAGCAGAAGAGCAGCAGGGACCAGGACCACAGGTCCCTCTGCTCAGCCCCAGCTCCCTCATGGCTGCCAAACCCAGACGAGAGACCCGATATTTGATTTTTCCCTCCCGTGGCGGGCACAGACCTCATGGTGACGCTTCCGAGACCGTACCCGCTCATCACAGCGGTGAGCTTCACCCGCCCCCTTCTCATCCTCCCTCCCTGCGGGACCCTCAGCCCCTTCCCACTGCAGAGGAGGCCAGCAGAGCCCCGTGAGATGAATTAGGACCTTCCACCCGTTTCACAGGGCACAACCCAGGCTTCGGTGCTTGGATGTAATGAGTTTTCAATGATCTCAGCCGCGCTGGTGGAGGTGGGAACACAGGGATGAAGCTGTCGTGGTCTTACCTTGTTCTCTCCCTCGGGAGCGAGAGGGTCCGTCATCCACGATCCGAACCTGGACCCCGAGGTTTTAATTGTGATTGGGTCACTTATTCCCGTCAGCTTGCCACAAGCTGAAAAAGAATGAGGACATCAGACCACTGCCGCGGCTCGGTTGGCAGTGGGTCTTTGCCAGCCAGCCCCGAAGCCCCGATGAGGGGCACCAGCACTGGCCACCACCCACACCGCCCTGCCCACTGCTCTCCCCTGCTGATGGGCAGCTCTGTTTTTATTTAATTAGAGGTAATTAGGCCAAGAGCAACTGTCGGATGCTTTTGTTTGTTTCACGCCTCTTAATAACAATTGTCCTTATCACGCTGTCCCCAAGAAAACAAGCTTTCCTGAGCCAGCCGTACTGCTAATGTCGCAGAATAGAAAATGAGAAGAGAGCCAGGGTCGAGCAGCCAGGTGGAGAAATTAGCTGAATAGCTCCACTCATTTCTGCTATAATAGAGAGGGTGCAGCCGAGATAAAAAGACAGACGTGTCTATTCCAGCCCTGCTGGAAACACGCATTTGTTACAGGTTATGCAAAGGAGAAAAAAAAAAAACAAAGGTGGGAAATTAGACGCAATATAAATCTCTTCCCTGCAAAGACCATTTACCGGCTTCTACCAGCCACCTCCTCTGTTCCCTACCGTGTCTGCACGCTTAGGAGACAGTAATGAACTCACCAGGGTCTCCTCCGCCAGCCTGGGCTTCGCCAGCTCCGGGAGAGGAACTCAAATGCAGGATGGAGGGTGGAGGGCAGGAGGTGGGGTGTCCCGAGGGCCCCTCGGGAGCTGCCCCGGGAATCCTGCCCAGGCTCAGCACCACCACAACGGGGACGGGCACCCGCACAGCTTCAGAACCTACAGCCAGGTTTTGAAGCATGTTTACGTGCTCCACACCGTTGATTTCATGCCATTGAATTCGGTGGGCACGTCAGCACATTCACAAGCCCAGCTAAGTCCCTCGCTGTGTTTTTAAGCCCTCAATACAAGGCGAAGCAGCGGCACCTCTCCCCCAGCTTGCCGTGCCGGCTGCCTGTGGGAGCTTGTTTGCTTCTGTGGCTCTGTCCCCTGACACTGAACCCCGCATCCCTCCAGGGACCCCCGTGAATAGATGCCTGCAATGCTACAGCCTCAGCATCGAAGGTGCAGCCACACGCTGAGCTCCTATTTCCAACGATATCTCCAAATTTCAGCAAAGCTGCCATTCCGGTCTGCTGCAACGCCAGCATTTTAGCATATGTGCACTACGGAACGACAGGCGAAGAGACGAAGATGCCGGGGAGGGACTGGGGGCTGCGTTGGATGGTCTGTCGCTACGGGAGCGCTCATTTAAAACGCGGACACATTCAGTAGACCTGCAGCAGCATCTCCTGAGCAAGGCAAGCTGAGGTCAGCGGCACCAGGGGGACAACTGCAGCCTGAAGTTCAGAAGGTGTTTCCTGACTTCTCCTTTTTGATGGGGAAGCCTCTGGCAGGCTGGGGCAGGGGACGGTGGCGGGGACAGAGCGGCTGCGCTGGGTGCTGGGTTTGCAGGCTGAGCTGCGGCTGCGCTGAGTACAAACGACTCCGCTGCTCAGCGAGGGGTACCCGGGGCCGAGGCCGCAGGTGGGAGCCCATGGAGGTGCTGCTGAAACACGTGTGGAGCTCTGCCAGCTCAGGACGAGGTCCTTCTGCTCCAAATTACCAAGCAGAATCATAGAATCATAGAACGGTTTGGGTCAGAAGGGACCATTAAAGGTCACCTAGTTCAAGCCCCCTGCAATGAGCAGGGACATCTTCAACTAGACCAGGTTGCTCAAAGCCTCGTCCAACCTGAGCTTGCATGCGTCCAGCACGTGCACTCCGCAATCTCTCTTAGCTGCCTCTCTCCTCAGCCTGTTCTCATCTGCCCCTTTATATTCCTGATTATGGCCATGGGACACATCCACCTACCTCAGCTCTGAGCTGCGGGCAAAGGGCTGACCTTAGCCTGGGGCATAAAATAGATGAAGATATTCTTGATATGCACCAGCATGACACGGTCAAGGGGACCATCAGTCTTCCCACAGCCTTCAGATACCAGGCAGGTAAAGAGAGATCCCACCAAAAAGCAGAGAGCTTTCTTGGCCTCACTGAGACACAATGTATGGGAATTTGTTCTCCTGCCTGTCTGATGCACTCAACACTGCTCAGCTCAGGAGGAGAGCAAGGTATTGACAAAGGGATGCAACGGGTTAAAATAATAAATGCTTAACATCTTGCAAATTCCCCTTGCAGAGGACCAGCCTTCCTCTAATCACAGATCTGCTCAACGCTGCCTTCCTACATTGCTGTCACTTTATCTCTTTCCTTCCATTTCCCTGGAGAGAAAGGTTGTAGAAAAGCTCATTGATTTAAAAAAAAAAAAAAAAGTTTTTTAAAAAAAAGCAGCAGCAGCTGATAAGGGTAAACTAGTGTTGTTTGCAAGTAGGGAGGCTACATCTCATACATGTTTAGCTGGAGGCGCATTCACAATAGCTCTTCAGCAATGCAAGAGGGTTGCTCTTACACAGGGCAAGGTGTTGTCTGTCTTGGTGTAAATCTATCAGAGGCACCCAGATGCTGGGGGGAAGGTTTCTGGATCCAAATCCAGGAAGGATTTCTGGATCCAAAAAAGGTTTCTGGATCCAAATCCAGGAAGGATCCTGGCACCAAACGCTTTAAGGCCCCTAGTTAGCTACATTACCACCCAGGGATGGACAACTACAGCCTCTGTGACCTGCATTCACCCGTCTGTTCCTGCTGAGATGCACACCGCATTCCTAACGCCATCAGCTTTTTTTCCCCCTTCCACGGGGCCAGCAATGATTAAAAGCAAGAAGATTACTTTACTGGGGGCAGAGGGGACTCTGTCTTCTACTGCTTCCCTTGGACGTGTCGCAGCTTGAATCAGAGCGGTAGCTCACAAGAGAGGATTCTCGTGTCTCCCTACGCTCCGGCACGAAGCAGCAGCCTGCGCAGCCTCGAAGCACCCACCGGCAGCGCCCGCCAGTCCCAGCAGTGCTCTCCTCTGCGGGTGAGGAGCTGAGCATGGGGCGGTGGGTTGGGAGCAGAGCTGGGGCGAGAGCCCAAGACGCCCAACATCCCAATCCTTCCTCTATCAGACTCTACTGACTCGCACAGGGGAGTTTTTAAGCCTTGGCTGCAATTGCCCTAAAGCTCCTGCTTGACTTCGCAGCAAAGCCCTCCTGCCCCGGGCAGCCCAGCACCCGTGGGTGCTGAGCCGTTTGCAGCAAACCTGCTCTCCCACTGGGATGGCAGGAGCATGGGATGCTACCTGCATTTCAAGTCACTCGGGGATGAACGTACAACAGGAAAGCACGACCTGGTGCTCCTCCATGAGTCCCCAACACAGGGGAAGCCTGTGAACAGCAGCTTTCGGGTCACGCATAGAGGATCTGTTTCCACTCCGGTTTCTCCAGCACTATTCCGGTCCCTGGACCTGTGGCCCATGGGGACCTGCACGTCCCTGTTCCTGGAAAACAGCACAAATCAGCCTCTTCCCGAGTAACCCTCCAGGCTGACCCAGCCAACTGCCCCCGACCTGCCCTCCTGCAGCTCAGCAGAGCACCGACAAAACACCACCTCCATGCACGCAGCCCCTTCCTCTCGCCGCAGGAAGACTTTTCCAGCAGGAGAAGACACGCTTTCCTCCAGCCAGTTACAACGAGCGCTGCCATCCTCCCAGGATACTAACACCCCCGCTCCATATTTCTCCTCAGATCCAGCCCACAAGCGATGTTTAGCAGCTCAGCAGCAATTTATCCGCCAACGCAGCCACCGCGCCGACACCAGCACCGTCTCCTTCTGGACTCCACGGTTCTGCTCGGGCTGCTGCTGCTACAGCCGAGCGCCTTCCCAGCTTGGGCTTCCCACGAAGCCAAGGTCTGATCCCCCCCTCCACATCCTGGTCCCAGCCCTCCGCAGCAGGGACGGGGCTGCGGCAGTTGGCTCGTGTCCTGCCCTCGCCTCTGTTGCCCAGCTGGGAGCCCCCCATCCCAAAAATATCTGGGATAGGCTGGCAGGGCTCTGTCCCCATCTCTGCCCTGGGATGGTGGGCTGGGATTTTTTGCGAGAGTCAGGGAAAGCTGGTGCTATCAAGCAAACGTGAGCCTGCGGAGTGCAGCCGAGTTAAATTCCCCCTCGAATCAAGGAGTGACAACCTCTCCACTCCTCCAAGGCTCCTCTCAGGAACATTAATGGAAACGCTAAAATCCCTGTATAAATAGTGATCTTTAAGAGTGTAAACAGAGTAACAGATTGAACGTGCCATTATTGATTTTTTTTTTCCTTCACACACATGCCAGGGTCAGGAAGTGTTTTCACTATTGATCCATCAATAACGCTTAGGAAACCCAAAATGCAAAACAGGACCTTGTCTAAGGAAAATGCTGCCGCACTGTCGAGCATCAGTGCTTCCCAGAGGATGGGGAGAAGTGAACCGGACGGGAACGCGGCACATCCCCTCCTCTTCCCTTGTGCCACGCTCGCTGCAGCAGCTCCCTGATCCTGCTCTGGGCACTCTCAGCCGTATCCCGAGCTCTAGCAGGAGAACGCACACCAGGTGAGCAGCATTGCTGGCCCACGCAGGAGCAAAGCTAAGCTAAAATGCGCTACTTGAAACTTCAGTGAATCCCTCTGAGCAGCTAATTTGCAGCAAGCAGCAATCTTCAGCAAACAGGGCCTCATCGCGCGGCGGCAAAACGTCTGTAAGGTTGTTATCTGAATTTAACTCAATTAACTACCGTTTTCACTGGTTTACACTCCGGAGCGATAAACAACATTGGAAATTCAATCTGGGCTGTTTGCTGTTAAGTGACCAAATAAATCACTCTCCCGGGCGAGCAGCAAACCCTCCCGGGTGAACCCCTGCGAGACTCAGCGTCCGTCTCCACGAGCACCCAGGGGTGCTGCAATCCCCCAAGGCAGAAAAGCTGCCCTGACCCCACGGTCACAGAGAGAGCAAGAGGAGGAAGAAGGGGCACAGCCAAAAAGCCCAAATAAAGCCTCAAAAAGATTCCAAAAAACCCCCAAAAGTTTCTAGACAAAGTTGCCTGCAGGAGCGCGCCATCCTAGCTGCCTCAGCCAGTCTTACCTGGGCTACTGCCTTGGTTGGATGTCCCAGCTGGAGGACCTGAGCATGAGGGGGATGTAACGAGCCAGGACATGGCCCAGAGCAGAAGGGGCTAGTGGTCCAAGAGCAAACTCTCTTTTCTCTGGAGCCCTGAATGGTTTGGGAGTTACTTCTTAAAGCCTGCCCAGGGTCTGCAGGAGGATCATCACAGCTTCCCTGGCTCCGGTAGAGTCAGCCTCGGCTGGGCAGCTCCACCAAGGCTGGCTGTGGGGTCCAGGACGGTTTTGTTTAAAGAACTATCCCTGGGAAAGGACTTCTACAGCTCAGACTCAAACCCCTGGTCCTCCTGCTGTTCCCTCTCCCTATCACCCGCAGCTCCTCCTCATCTTCAAGAGATGGGCTGAAGGCTATGGATGCAGCAAGCGGATCCCTCCTTGGGCACCATCTCCTCTCGTCACACCCACTTCTGCCTTTGGCAGGGGAGGAAGGAGAAAAGCCGTTCGTAGGGCAGAGCTGCCCTGTGCTGGCGGTGTGGGGCTGCTGGGGGGTTTGCTAGGTGACCTTGGTCACCCAGAGACTCCTGTGCCTCTTCCCCAGCCTGTCTTATCTTACCCACTGCAGGACTGTCACTCCCGAGATGTTTGTATGGTCCCCATGGGATAAAGCTCCAGGCATGAGGTACTGCTAACACAGAAAGCACCAAGTCGTTATAACCTCGATCATTTCTGTCCCCGTTAAGCTTTCCGGGTGAAATTCAAGCGGGTGAGGACAAGGTCAGGACTTCCCTGCCACCCCCCAACCCTGCTGCCTTCCCTGTGACCCTCACAGGGCGAGGAGAGGGACCGCAGACGTGGTGCAGAAAGCGACGGCACGACTCGCCGCAGCCCGTTCTGCCCCAAACCAAACCTGGGCACATCAGCGCTCGTTAATAAATGAGCAATCAGGCTCTGCCCTCTCACTCAGCCGGGGGGTTATACCTGCTGCCGGGGCAGCTCCCCGGGGGGATCTCAGTGCATGACTGGCTGCACGCTCGTAGTCCAAATACCTCTGAGCATCCGGGCTTACGTGGAAATTCGCTTTCCTCTCTGAGATTTCAGGTGAGAGGCAGCTTATAAGGGAGGTACAAGGTATCAGAGGACAGGATGGAAATGCAGGGGGAAACGCAGGGGAGGCGGCTGCTTACGGAAGCGTGGAGGCATCTAGAAACAAGCAAAAGCAATCCCACCAGCAGAGACAAGAGAGAAACAAAGCGTTACCTTGCCAAGGATATAAAGTGCTCAGAAGAGATCTGATCTTCCATGAAGTTACCTGAGAGTGTAATTTCATATGTGCTACCAAAATAGACTGCAGAGCAGTTAATGTGTTTAGATTATCTAAATTGCTTAACAAGAAAGTCAATAACGTAAGGAGAAATTAAATTAAGTCGGAGCTAGGCCAACAAACGGTGGGGAGATTTCTGGCAGCTGCGGAAGGCAGTGCCCTTCTTCCCCCCTTCTCCACCCTCCGTTTGGGGTCAGATGCTGGGTTTAGCTACAGCTGCGTCTCCCCACAACAGACCCACAGGCTTCAGTCAATTAATACTCTCCGAATGAGATTACAGGTGAATCTCTCGTGTTTCAGCATTGCTGGTTACTTGGCCTGATGGAAGGGGCTCCCTGCTCCCTCAGGGAACAGGAGAGATGGGAAGGATTTACATCCTGCGCACGGCATAGTCCGGACCGACACGCGAACCCGCACCAGCTACACCATGCTCTTCTCTACAGGGATTTGCAAGATGCAAAAGGAAAAAGGGAAACCGAGTCACAGCCTGCACACACACACGCACGCAGGCAGGCACGCTACCTAAAGCGGTGCGCAGAGACCTTTGCTGATGGGCCAGGTCCAGTTAGCAAAAAGATTGGACATTGATGCATAAGCAAAATGGGTGCATGTGTTTGCTTTGCATAAGCGTTATTTGCAATAGGCCACGCATTTACCGCATTTCACCGTCCACTTATGCAAACGCTGCAAAAAGTCACATGCCTAGGTAAGGGCCCGATCCTGAAGTACTTACGCCATGAGCAACATTGCTCATGCAAGTAATCCTGAGCAGGACTACTCCCAAGATTAATGTTACTTATAGCATAAGTATTTACAGGATCAAACCTGGCTGTGCGAGCTCATCTCTTACAGCCAGGCCAGGCACAAGGAGATGTCCAGTCTAGCATCTCTGCCTCCAGCCGGGATGCGTGGTTTAACATCGATGGTGTTTAGCCGGTGCCACCATGTTGTTCTGAGCCTACCTAATTTTTGCATGCATGCACGAAGCCTTTCTTCAAGATTTGACACTCTGTTCTGAAGCTCTTCGTAGTCATAGGCGCCAATCTCTTCCTGGAGTTCGTTTAGAACTGACGTCAGATTCTGGACCTCCTCTTTAAACTGCAATACCAATTTTGCATCGGCTTTGTACTCTTCCAACACTGGTATCAAAGGCCTAAGTTCCTCCATTTTCGCTTTTATTGCCTGCAAGGTTAAAATAAGCTTGGTTCAGTGCTATGCGTGCAAAAATCTGCAACACTCTGCCTTGACCTGGTTGCTTCCTACGTGAGTGCAATGTTCATATCCCACAATTATTATCATTAAAATTATTTTAATTATTATTTTGGTCCAAATGATGTATTGGAAAGAACATATTAAACAGGCTGCAGAACACCAAAATATTTGGGAAAGGCCTTTATTTGTCATTTTTAGAATGCAACATCTTAGGGTTACATGCTTCAGATCACATACACAAAGAGTTCTTTTTTTTTTTCTTTCCAAAAAATAAAATAAAATAATATATATATGCATTGACAAGGGTTTCAAACTATTCATGAAATGCATCTACAATTGCATGCAAAGGAAGATCTCGGTTGTGTGGTTCAAGGTTCCTTAGTGAGATATGGTGCTAATTTGGAAAATAATCAAAAAAATAAATGCATGGTGCAAAATGCTCTGTGGCCCTCTTTTCATGGTTACATGGGAGTGAACTGCTTCTTCAGTCACTGCAGCATTGAAAAAACTTGCTTTTAAGTTAGCCCTGTAAGCAAGAAAATGAAATACTGTTGAGGATCTAGCTCACTAACCTGCCTTATATAGATAGCCATTCATAGACAAATACTCTTACGGAACTAAAGAGAAAAAAAAAAAAAAACACAAGAGCTCCAAACCACTCACATTTTAATGCTGGCATTAGCAGAAACAAAATGCTGTGGCTGTTATTTAAAATGGTGCTTTGGCAGCAAATTAGACAAAAATTCCTTACTGTTTTTAGGCATGCTATAAAGAAGATAAAAATCAAAGTCATTATCAAATTTATTTTGCAGAAACGAAGAATTTTTTTTTTTTTTTTTTTTAAATTAAATTAAGGCCTCGTTTAAAGGCACGGTATGCAGCATTTTGTTAAAGATGCTTTGCTCCAGCAGCTAATGAGTAGACATAAATATGCATGCACCTACCCGTTAATGAAGCATGTTAGTATACACAGCATACCTGGGGCTGCTTATACACAGCATACCTGGGGCTGCTTGAACCGTTGCGCAGTGGCCAAGTTCACAGCGCTCAGGGCTGTGACATCTGGCTGGCTGCTGAAGCAGCTCAGGGGTGAACGGGATCAGAAATTGGTTCTCAGCCTCCTTTCTTTCCTTCCCATCCCCTCCTATTTAAGTCAAGAGGCTTTCCCTCCTGCGGTTTGCATGTGGGGAATGTATTTATTTCCTTTATTTACTTGCACTTCCCGGTGCAAGCTCCCTGGTAGGCAATGGGGAGGATTAAACTCATCGGAATGGAGGAGGAAAAAAAAAAAAAAAATAAAAAGAAACAAACAAACAGAAATAAACTCATGCTCAAATCAGAAAGATGGTCCTTATATCCAGACTGCAGAGCTAAGTTTAGGGTCCTGCGGTAACTGGAGATAGGGAATGGAGGAGGTGGAGTTGGTGAAAAGTTTTAAGAACCTTCTTCCCAGCTTTTTATGATGTAATCTTGGTATTTCAGTATTTAACATCTCAATTAAAAGAATTCTGCTTTAAAACACCAGCCAGCTGGGCAGCTGCCTGGAAATGAGGATGGGAATCAGCTGGATGGCTGATCAGAAACGTCCCCAAATTTCACTAGAAATCTTCTCAATTTGTTTTTTACATCTATTAATCCACCACATTACTAAAATCTAATGTTCCAAATATTGCTGACAGCCTCTTTTTGGCAATTTCATTTGTTCTCAAGCAAGTTCTTGAAAGTTCGACCCTTGCTCGCAATGACAGCTTCATTTAAAAGGCTGGTATCTTCTCATTTGTACGACACCAGGACAAAACACATACAATCCATCAGAAGGTGCTGGCTCGGCTGCCAACACCATTGCTTCAAAACCGGCCATTCGCACATCCTTGAGACGTGCGCTTTGCCAGCCCGAGGACAGCTGCCATAGTTGTACTTTTGGGGGTTTTTTGGGAGGGTTGATTTGTTTGATTGATTGCCCTGTTGCTACAACCGCCCCAAGGAGGGAAGCGATTTGGTGACGGCCCATCGCGGTCTGCCACGTGCTGCAGAAACGGGAACGGAGCCCCAGCTCCTGGCTCTTCCCAAGAAAATTGGGTCCCGGCCACGGCGTGGGGAAGGGCTGCCTGGCCGCGGAGGGGAACCCACCTCGCCCTGACCTCAGCTGCCCCCGCGTCTCCCTGCAGACCCTCTCTCATGGGGCAAGCCTGCCGCTGCCCTGTTTGAGGAACCCAGCTGGGTCGTGGGTACGGGAACACGTCGATTTACGCTTTTACCCTATAGAAAAATGTATTGCGGCCGAGGATGTGATGCCGCAACCGGGATCTGGCCGTGCTTTGGATAGGAGGGAGCTGCACGGGTAGGCGGCCGCCAGCGCCGTGTACGACCGGACCAACAGCCACGTGAGCTGATGGGGACTGGGACCACAGTCCCACGCGCACCCCGCTAAATCCCTGGCCACCGCTTCGTTAGCAGTTTGGAAAGCAGACATACCTTAAACTGCCTTGCCAGGTGCTGCTTGTGGCTTTCTTCCACTTGTTTAAATTTTGATTCCAGTCCCCTCATCTGGTTTTCCATCTTCTCAACGTACTGTAGGTCTCTTTGAGTCCGCCTGTCCAACACCTCTATCGACTGGGACATGTTTTGCACCTGTCAAACGAGAAGGGGTTCATTAAGAAGGTGTCGCTTCCCCAGCAGCAAGGCAGCCCCGCTCGCATCCCAATGCCGAACGCTGACCTTTTCCTGCACGGTCAACAAAGCTAAAGGGTAATCAGCCTATGCGTTATTTACTAGTTAATCAACAGCATCTCATAGCATTATGACCCCCATGCTCTCAAATAGAGCAAATTGGTTTCATAAACATTTATTCTGCTGCGCTGCAGAGAATAATTTAACAATCACACATGCAAATAAGGCTTGCAGTCAAGGCTAAAATGCAGCACTCACGATGGGCTCTTTGAGAGGCTGGGATGGCACCCGCCGTCGCGCGAGGAGAGGCTCTTAGTTGAGCAGAAGCACATCTGACTACGAGAGACGCTTCTGCCGAGGTGCACGTTATCATTTCTTCGTGTACGCAAGCGACACTTACTGATTGCCTAAGTGCAAACTTTACTCCCAGCTAGTAAAAACTTCATTATCCAAAACAGCCCTACTGTTTATACAGCATCTGCCACAACAAATCCAGCTGCAGGTGAGGGCATCCTGAAGCCGGGAGGTACCGCGGGAGCTCCTGCTCCGGCTGGCCCCGCTGGTGCCTGCCCATTCGGGCGGTTGCGCCGCGTCGGCATCTTTTCTAGCCGAGCGATGCCGCATCCCCGCGGCTCCCCGCGCAGCACCCATCTGGCCCTGCCGAAGGAATGATGCAAGAAGGTTGGCTGGGCTCATCGTGAGAAAAAGAGCTGAAGGTGTAAGGAGGGGAGGGAAACGATAGCTAGGCTGACCTGATTTTGAAGGTTGGCTGCCATGTGATTAAGATATTCCTTTCTCTCGTTTTTCAGGCTAGGAGAGGGTGAATGAAGCTCTGACTTAGGCAGGCACCTAAGCACCTATTTAGCATTAAGCAATGGGTGTAATTTAAGGTCTTTCCATCAGGGATGGTTGTGTTTGTACCACAGTACATACGCTACAGGGCTTGGCCCACCGCTGGTGCTCCTGCCACTGCCGCGTTACGCACAGAAATACGACTGTCGGCATTGGTAGGGATGACGCCTGTGTTTAAAATGAATCAGGCATCCAAGCACGCTGCTGCGTCATGGCCCTAACTAAAGGCATCCTGGTTCAACTCTCTTCATCTGTGGGAGTCTGAGCAAAACCCAAATGCGAGCCAGCACCGTCCCTGCGGATCCGCTCCGAGACACTTCCCAGAGCCCATGCTGCCACATCTGCTCCCATCTCCGTCCTCACCAAAGCCAAGCGCAGACAGGCTGAGACGGGGAAAGAACGGTGCAAGTGCAGTATTGCCTCCAGCAAATCAGACTGGGCTGCTGCGACTTACCTCGAGTGACAGCGCGAGGGGACGGCGGGACACCCGCACGCAGCCAGCTCTCGGAGACTACTCGCTGAAACCAGCATAGGTCAAATGCCAACTTTGGCGTCTGCATCTCTGAAGGGATCAAAATGCCCGTTGCTCATGCATGATGACAAGAAAACTATTACAGGGAACTACTAAAAATGTATGGACAACCTATATTTCAAAGGCCAACAGTGAGGAAACATTTGGTACAACCAGTACAACTGCTCCAGGGGTCTAAGAGTCTTCCTCAAGAAAGGTGAAGCTATTTTCAGTCTCTGAGTCCCAACACATCACCCAGAGATGAGCCAGCACCCAATCTGACAAGCACCAAGGACCTGCTCAGGGAGGTGCAAGGAGCAGGGAAGAGCAGAACAAGATCCTCTTGGTTTGAAGAGGAAAAGACCAAACCTGAGCTCAGCCCAAGCCCGTGCGGCTCCCGTTTAGCCGTGCCTCCCCCGGGATACGTGAGCTCTCACTGGACACGGCTGGATGCTAATTTACCAGGGCTGGATGTGGAGGAGTTTGAAGACCTCTCTCTATCCCGAGGCAGGAGAAGGGAAGTCTTAGACAAGCATGACTGGTCTGCAGATATTTTTATCCTGGTAATCCAGTCTATCCTCCTTTGAGTCGAGCTGTATCTACATAGCAGAATTGTTCCAATGGGTTGGAATAGGAATGACTTGTAGGGATCGTA
Source organism: Mycteria americana (assembly GCF_035582795.1). Classification (NCBI taxonomy): domain Eukaryota; kingdom Metazoa; phylum Chordata; class Aves; order Ciconiiformes; family Ciconiidae; genus Mycteria; species Mycteria americana. Next base: position 10,461,550 of record NC_134381.1, on the reverse strand, counting down.
CAAAATTAATCTCATTTATTCCACTAATGCCTAACCCCAATTAAAGGCCAAGCTGCAAGTAATCAGAAAAGAGCATTTCTGGAATGATACGCTGGTATCTAACCCTGGCATCTAACCCGGCTGAGCGAGGCTACGGGGGGCTCCTTACGCTGCCTCTTGGACCGCAGAGAAGGAGAGACAGACTCCACTAGGAAATGAATCAGAGCATCTCGCTCAGGCTCCTGCTCTGAATCACCTCTGGAGGAGTCTGCCTCTCCCCTGACTGCAGAGGAAAATAGCCTCCTCACATGCCTCTAAACTGAGATGCCTAAAATTAGCTGCTGTGCTATTTCAGGGATGTGTTTTGCCAGTCCAGATTCTCGCTATTTGTTGCCCATATTGTTTTCAACCAGACAAGATTCTGGCCAGATGTGTAAAAAGTCAGTCTCCAGCATTCCTGATCTCCGACAGTGATGCATGCTTCATCAGCTGAAGATCTACTTGTTTTCCTTCTTTAGCGTATTAAGCCTTTGATCCAGCAAAGTACTTTGGCACATGATTAGATTTCAATGAGACTGTTCATAGCTTAAACTTAAGCATGTACATAACTGCTCTAATGAACTGAGACCGAAGGATACTGTTCCTCAAATTCCCTCAGCTTCATCCATTAACTGCTATCCTCGAACATCAGCTAAAATGCTTTTTGCCTCCATTGGTGGAGCATGCACTCTCAACATGAAACCTCATTTTCCATCAAGCTAATGGGAGAGAGATACCTGCGATTGTCTTGGGGAAAAGAGTTAATTTTAGCATTTGAAATAGAAAACTGATACAAACAAAACTTCCAGTGCAGTTCTTGTCATTGCTTGACACTGAGTTGTTTCAGAATTAAACCAGAGTAACTGAGAGTCAATATTGGCTTGATGACCCTAGTGAGATTTATAAGGTCAAAGCAATGGTCTAAACCCTGCTCAAGCTTCCCTGTGGATCAGCCTTTCATGCCAGCTCAAAAGAGCTGTTCTAAGCCCATCTTTGGGGGTTGGATTGGGATGAATCTTTAGCTATGGGTAGCCGGACAAACTGGTGGAGCAATAGCATGAGGCATCTTGAGGGAGATTTTCATGGTCTATAGGAAGAATTAGCAGAGAGATGAACTCAGCCGATGGACCAGGACATGAATAGTTCATCTTATAAGATCTGCAGAAGGCAAAGTGAAAGCTGAGAAGAGATGTCATTGTCCTCCCTATATACCCCTCCGAGTGAATATCAAAGGAACAAAAAGAACTGTTTAATCTGGAAATCAGTGCTGGCAAAGAATAAGAATTGGCAGGAAACCAAAAATGGTTTAACCATCAGAGGAGGAAGTCCTCCCAGATAACAGGGCCAAAAAAAAAAAAATAAAAAAAAAATTTCCGTTTGAAGATAAAACATAATCTGTTTATGAACAGGATTTAGGTGATGTCTTGGTTTGGATGCAGTCCAAGATCTGGAGTCAGCACCTGACACATATAAGGCTGGAAGGACTCCGTGTACCCCAGCCAAAGATGAGCTCAGACACCTTGGTGTCAAAACATGGGCTGAACAGTTTGTGCGGCGGCGAGCAGACCTGGCTCACCTTACCTGACTTAACGCCTGCTCTTTAAACTGACGGGGTGCCCAGGATTCACTTGCAAGCAGCACGAACTGCAGTTTCTATGCATATGCTCGTGCCCATGTGTTGAGGGTAGACGGGGTCTTGGCAGCTTTGAACCTCAAAGTACATTCAGCTGCTGAAGACTCTGTGCGGAGATTTTCACTGAAGATGCTGTAGTTGGTTTGTGTACACACAAATACACACGCGCACACAGCTTATTTCTTGCCCTTATTTCAGCTTATTATTTCCATAGGTGACTGCCAGGTCTCCTCCTTTGAAAATCCAAACACAATTACCTCTTTGACACATTATGCTGCTTCAGCTGCTGGCAGAGAGAAATCAGGGGATGCGAGTTTTCCCATCACAAAGCTAGAGTTAAAATGTCAGATGAGGGAAGGAGTTTTCAGGTTTGAAATCCTTCCTGGGAAGCTGGAAGCTCTTCTCTGCAGTTGCATTTTCCTACAGGGATTCTCATTTCAGCCTTCGTCAAGATCAGATGTCTGGCACTAAGAGCCTATTTTTTATTTTGGGGTTTTCATATAGGTTAGCGTAGGAGTGAGATGCAGACAGATTAGCAGGCAGGTAACATATCCCCAGAACACATGTCTTGAAATACCGCTCCTCCCTCACTTTATTCATTGGCAGCCGGAGAGCTGCATAAGGGAAAAATCACCGAGCACTTACACCCTCCGCACGGGAACTGATGTTATCCCAGGTCTCGTATGCCCAACCCGCCTGTCCATTAGCAGAGGGTATTGGGTCAAATCCTGCTTGTTTAATGCATATGAGCAGTTCTGGGAACACGACGGCTCTCGGACGCCCGTGTCAGCTGCTAATATAACGCCTGCTGCCTCTTAGACAAATGTGCTGTTGGACCGATTGCCGTTATTGCTTAGAGAAATAAAAGCTTGAGTGGGATTATTTTTAGAAGCCTCTGACATACCGAAGAAGTGTTTTAGGGCTAAATGTTTCCTGCCTCGCTTTATTGTCCTTATCACATAGGAAAATCAGTTAAGTGTAGGTTTAATATTGTTATGAGTGACTAATACATCAGCTTCCCGAAAGCAGCGGGATAAAAATTATTTTGTCATGCACAACACATGCCAACATAGCATTAGGGCATGAGGGATAATTACACATCCAGCACAGGAGTCCACTTACATTTTAAAGAGAAGAGCACCATTTCACATGAAACAGCATTTCTTCAATGAAATCTATTATCCGGAAAATTTCTTGTTATCGGGAATGCTTCCCTAATGAGATTCTTTGATCTCTTTGGACAGCAGACTATTAAAAACTAATCAAGTGGATGTCAACATTAGAAAGAAAACCACTAACTGTCATTTCTGTGCTATTTGATGTCGACAGCTTGTACTGTTTTATTTGACCTTTTTAATATCAGCTTGGCTAGGAATGCATGGGCTTTGGGTTTTTAATTCTACCTTCTCTCACCTTGTTGAGGCTCATCCTTTGAAACTGCTTGTGTTAACATAATGAAAAAAATAAGTTACAGCTTGTTTGTTTGTTTGTTTTCCACTGTGGTTCAATATTGTTGCTTTGATCTCAGCAGTTTTAACCTGACCTCAGGCCACGGTCCCTTTTCCTCTGTGCCTCAGAAACACTTAGAGAATTAAACTCCTGACTGCAGCTGATTATTCCCCACTACACGCATGGGGACAGCTACGGGACGGGAGGGCTGGCCCAAGGGGGCCATCTTCCCTGGAAACCAAGGCTCAGCCCAGCTCACTCGCGTTTTTACCCTCAATGTCATGCCAAACCAAACCACCTTTCCCAGCAGGGGTCAACCATTACCTTTTCTAATAGTTGTCTCAGCTGCTTTGTCCTGGCATCACGCGAGCACATCGTCTGTTGAGGTGCCACCACTGTGCATATACAACGTCCCTCGCTATCTTGGGCAGAGCTGTAGACCTGCCAGCTTTCCTCTGGGTTGGTAGGCAACACCTAATTAACACAGGGAAAGACGAGTTAAGCAAATGGGGGGTGTGGGAGGTGAAGGGGGCTGAGTGGAGGAAGCAGGATGGACGTGGCAGATACTGGAGCTGCGCTGGAAGCGGAGGGAGGCTCCTCCGAGGGCCCAGCTGGCAAAATTCACTTGTAATGCAAAAATATGGATTGGGGACAAATAAAAGAAGGGTCGGAAAAGGAGCAAGAGCTGAAGCAAGAAGGCAACGCAAGTGGAAAAGCACGGACACGAGGAAAGCCACGAAGCAGCGAGGGTTGCAGCGTGCTGTAAGGCACCGAGCGCATCGGGGTGGAGAACCCACTGCCCCGCTGTCGTTACAAAGCGCTTGACTTCTCCTTGACACCGTGAGAAGGATGTGCCCGAGCTACCAGTGAGGATACGGTGTCCTGGCGGAGAGCTGAGCAGTGATCAATGTGCCTCTGCAGAGCTCTCCTGGATCCGGCAGCAGGAAAATCAGCTCTCCTGAGTAAGCCGACACTGGGAGTTCTGTTTCCCCCCTCCTCTGCCAGACTCTCCAGGGGATGGGGAGGTTCACCAGACAACCATTTCCCTGCAAATGTTCTGCGGGTCCCGGGCAGGGGAAGTCCAGTGCCGTGCCCTGTGAAGCATGCCGGCAAAGAGGGATGCGGTCCGGAGGATCAGTGCCTCCGTCCGAGCTTCCAGGACACACCGCAGAAAGGGAGCCCAGCCACAAACACAGCACGCTCCCCAGCCCCCCTCGTGCCCCCTGTGCTCTCCAAATCTGTCTGATCTTAATTTTCCTTTGATCTCCCAGTACTGTGCAAAATACATTATTTAATCACAATTCAGCCTCCGATCACTTCGAAGGTACCACTGTTTTACCAACCAGAAGGGAAATGTTCTTTCTACTATTTCAATATATTACAAATAACCTTGCAAATACCCATGTTGACAGACACACACTGAGAGAGACGCTAGGCAGACAGACAAACAATTTGATTCTCTAGCTAAAACAACCGGAAAAGAAAATGATAAATGGGTCTCATAATCCCTGGTAACATGGGGAAAAAAAAAAAATCTCGGCTTCATTCACAATCAGCAGAACCACTACATGAAATAGTCGTCTGGAAACAGCAGAGCTGTAATACGTTAGCTCTTTTATAAGGCACAAGCATGCAGCCTGGAGGCGAAAGGTGCCCATTTTTCCCTGCTAAGGCAAGACAGACAGAAGGATTATTTTTCTCAGCCATTTCCAAAGTGGCAAGACCAGGCACCGTCCCAGCCCCCCAGCAAAACAGGGACAGGAAACATACGGCACGACCAAAATATACCGCAACTTCTCCACTGTATTTTCCATCCCGTTGACGACTACCGATTAAAGGCAGGGCAGCGAGTGAGACCCTGCGGGACTGGCACCTGCCGTCCCGAGCTGCTTCGCCCAGCGACAGCAAAGCGGCCACGAGGGAAACTTTGCAGCCCTTTGGCTGAAGACACGGGGGGGCCACCCGAGTCGCCCCCAGCCCGGGGCTAGGGACGGCTAAACCCGAGAGCCGGAGGGGGAGAGGACGGGCGCTCCCCGCGCCGCCACCCCAGTCCCCGTCTCCCGCCACCCCCCCCCGGCCCCGCACCGCCCCGACCCCGCTCCCCGCGCCTGCAGGGCCCCGGGGGGCACTTTGCAAGCGATGCCCGCCCCCCCCCCCCCCCCCATCACCCCGAGGGGCGGCAGCCCTGCCTCTGCCCGGGCGCTGCTCTCTGCAGCCGGGGGGGGGTCCTGTAGGGCCCGCCGGCGGGAGGGGGGAGGCAGGGAGGGAGCCAGACGGCCGGGGAGGTCCCGGGGGTACGGGGGAGGGCACCCGGGCAAGGAGGGATTTAGGCAGCCCGGGGAACACCCAGGCGAGGAGGGACCGGGCGGCCGAGGGAGCGGGGCGCAGCCGCCCCGGGGAGGCAGGGATGCTCCGAGCAGCCGGGTGCCCCCCCCTCCGCAGCCCCGTCCCCTGCCCGCCGCCCCCCGCACTTACTCCCGTGCTGCGGTCCAAGGTGCCGCCCGTGGCCGCCGTGAGTTTGGTGGTGTTGAGCCCCACGAGGGAGGGCAGCGTCTGCGACATCCAGTTGGTGATCATGGCCATGGTGCTGAGGACGACTCCAATCTTGAGTAAAGGCACAGACATGTCTGCGGGGGGGGGCGCCAGGCACCCTTCATTCTGCACCGGCGCCGGGCTCCATGCCGCTGGGGACGGGCTGCGCCAGCCGCCCGGCCGCCGCCGCCGCTCGCCACCGGCCCATCGTCCGCCGCCGCCCCGCCGCGGCCCTGCCCGGCGCTAGCGATGGTGCTGCCGGTGCCTGTGCCTGAGCCGGTGTCGCCGGAGCGGGGCCGCCTCCCTGCGCCCGCCGCCGCCGCCGCCGGGCGCGCCCCAGCCGGAGCGGAGCGGAGCGAGCGGCTGCAGGAGGCGGGACGGGACCGGGGCGGGAGGGAGGGAGGAGCGGGGGGGCGTGAGCGCCGCGGAGCGCCCAGCCAGCCGGAGCGACTGCGGGGGGCGGGTGGGAGGCAGGGGGGAGAGAGGGGGAAGGAGGGGAGAAGGGATTTGGGGAGGGGAGGGGAGAGCGGAGGGGAGGAGAAGAAATTTTTTGGGGTGGGGAGATTTGGGGGAAGGGGAGGGGAGGGAAGGAGAGGAGAAAAGATTTGGGGAGGGGGGAAAAGATTTGGGGAGAGGGGAAAAGGACTTGGGGAGAGGCGGAAAGGCTTGGGGAAGGGAGAGAAAGGTTTGGGGAGAGGGGAAAAGATTTGGGAAGGGGGAAAAAACTGGGGAAAGGGAAAAAGATTTGGGGAGATGGAAAAATGTGGTGGTGGGGGGGGAAAGATCTGGGGAGAGCGGAAAAGAAAAGATTTGGGGAGGGAGAAGAGCGGCGGCGAGGGGCGGCGTGGGCACGGGGCGGGGGCCGCGGCTCCGGGCAGGGCGGGGGCGGGCGGGCGGCTCCCCCGCTGCGGCGCGGCCCCGCTGCGGCGCGGCTCTGCGGCGCCCCCTGCCGGCTGCCGGCGGCGCCGCCGGGCGCGGTGCGGGACGGGGCGCGGTGCGGGGCCGGGGTCGGTGGGTGGGCGCACGGCCGCGGGGGACGCGGCGAAGAAGCGCCGCGGCCGGAGACGCAGCTTCTGCAGGGGACAAAGGGGAGCTGCTGCCAGCGAGGGCAGTCGGGAGCAGCGTTCCCTGCTGCGGTGCACGCAGAGGGCTGCATCGCTCCCGCACAAACCCACGGGGTGTGGGACCCAGGCAGGGCACCCGGCGGTCCCCAAGCCTGTGGTCTTCCCGGGCTGTGGGCCATCAGAGGACCCCCCACATCCCTGCTTGCTCCCTCACCGCACTCTGCAACCTCAGCCCTCCATCAGCACGAAGGACCCGATACACTTGAGCTAAATCAAAACGCCCTGGCAACTCTGCCTGCCCTCGGGTTGCCAGCCCTGCTCTTGCCCCATTCCCAGCAGGTAGGGCTGCATGGACAGGAGAGATGGGACAGTGTCAGACACTACCAGAGCATCCCACCCCAGAGTTTGAAGAAAACTCTTGGCTTTCTGGGGCTGGTGTGGCTCTGAGGCAAATCCTGCTGAGGAACCCCATGGGCTGTTACACTGCAAACAGCACACAGCCCGTCTGTACGGGCCCGGCATGTAGTCTGCAGCGAGACGGAGCTTGTTCACGACTCAGGTTTCCCGAAGGTGTTTGCAGAACTGTTCTGGTGACTTCAGAACCAAAGTCTCCGACCAACAGTGATCTGCAGTTCCTTGCACATCCTTCCCTAAGTGAACCTTTAAACACCCTGTGCAAAGCAAATTATGAAATTAATGCCCTGGCCCTCTCCAGAGGATAGAAGTGACACCCCTCGCTCCGCTGCTATAGCACCAGCCTCAGCATATTGGAGCAGCCACCATGGCCCTGCTCCAGGAGACCCTGCACTGTCCCATGGTCCCACCACCCCCAGACCGGCCGGCCCCTAGGAGCCACCACATCCCCACTGGTGTTTCATCAGCCCAGCCCCAAACTTGCCACCTCCAGAACCGCTTTTCCGATGGCACGGTTCCTTGAGGTCGTGGGTTTTATGGCCCCCTCCCCAGGAGCTGGCTGGGATACAGCTGTGAAGGCCTTGACCCACCAGTCCTTCCTTGCCCTACAGCATCCACGCTGGTGTGCGGAGCAAGTCCCAACCGGGGAAGCAGAGAGCTGTGCCCTGAAATGCAATCGCTGCCAAGCTGGCCTGTCCCACCTTAATGGGACCTTGCCCCTAGCTGGGGACCTGGCCCTTGGCATGGGATCATCCCAGCGCACCCCAGCACTGCTGGCCTGGGCAAAGGGAGCGGGGACCAGCGACAGCCCAGTGGAGCTGTTTCTGCAGAGAGCGCTGGGGAGTTTCTGTAAAGCACTGAAATGAAAGCACTTTTAGCAAGTCCACCAGGTGGAGAAAAAGAGATGAGTTAGAGTCTGAGCGCTGATGCCAGGTCGGATCCTGTCCCTCCAGCAACACGGCAGCAGAATCAGCTGCTGGCAGCTGGGAGGCAGCAGTTGCTGCATGTCACAGGCTGCAGCAGCTGAAATGCCATTCCCTTCCCTCGCTTCCCAGCACCCTCAGACCATGTCACCCCTGCCCTTTCCCCCTGCTCAGGCCAGACGAGCTCTGATCTGGGTAAGTCAGCCAGCTGACAGGCCACTCTGCTGCTGAAATCAATAAGAAAACACTCCTGCCCTCTGAATCACTGTCCTGCTTAGGGCTCCCAAAGTAGCTAAACTACTTCCACCCCGTCAAATCAGCTTCACCCAGCCCAGGCACCCTTTCCACGGCAAAAGTGCCGTCAGGTCGTGCAGCGTTGCGCCTGAGGAGGTCAGCACCAAGGAGCTATTTCAGGCTGTGGTTGTAGGAACAGGTTCATTAGGCAAAAGCCTCGGATGGCTTCCATCTTTTAGAATAAATCACAGCTCCCCATTCTGTTCCAGTTCAGCCTGTTCTGCTCTAACAGGTGCTTATGCTGTGCTCAGCACTGGTAGCAGCCGAGACCCTGATTGCTTATCTGATTTCATACCATATAAAACGCCTGAGTGCTACACTTAAATCATCTTAATGTTCATTTTGAAACTGAGTTTGTAAGCAAAGTTTATCCCTCATATTTGTCTACTCCAAACACATACAAAGGGAATTAGACCTACAGATACTTTATTATTTAAAATGGTATTCAGCGGGGTAACAAGCACTCATTTGCCTTGCTCTGGATTCCACCTGGACTAAAGAAAGACTCATTTCCTACCAGTGCACGCAGGTGATTTCATTCGTATGCCCTTCAAGTGCATTGCAATGATTAAAGCTCCTGCAGATGGGGACAGGGAGACACAGAGAGGGGAGCAGCAGCCTCAAGTCCCTGCTAAGGAGGGGGCCCATTACCGGGAGTTTTTTCCCAGCGGCCGGCGCAGAGGGTCTGTGCAGGCGGGGGGAGGCCGTGCTCCGGCAGCGGCGGTCAGCAGAGCTGCTCCACTTCCCTGGAGCAAACCCCTTCATGTCAGCTGAAAGAGGGGCTGTGTGTGCAATAACAGGGGAGAGGAAAATCCAAGCGATTTTCCTTCTTTCTCTTGCTTCCCAGTGTTTATGAAATAGCCAAAAGCAGAGTTTCTTTGTGGAGTCTTTTCTTTGCTGGTAAGATAAATGGAGTTAAGGTAGGGACATCAAGAAATTGGCTGTTCTTCCATACCTTTTCAGAAAGTTCAGTGACTTAATGCATTAATGACCTGTGCTGGGAGCAGGATGGCCCTGAGCCCATAGGGTATAACCTGTGCTGGCAGAGAGCCATGGCCCTTCCCCAACACCGACAGACTGCCTGCGGCACGGCCACGCAAGCCGAGCCCACATCAGCTGGTCCAAAGCGGAGACCTGACAAAAAAGAGCCTCCCAGAAGTGCTGCCGTTTCCCTTTTTTAGGGGCGAAGGGTTATTCGGAGGAAAGAGGCGGTGGTCGCTGCTGTGCAATGAGGTGCTGCCGGTCACCTCGTGCTGTGCTAGGTTGTAGGCATCAAGCAGGAAAACGGCCTCTGTCATCTCAGTGCCTGAAGTAGGTGACGTGCAAACATGGAAGCCTCTTCCCCACTCCAATGATTTCCCTGCTTTTAGAAGCCCAGTATGGCAACAAAATGAAACACAGACAGCAAAAACCCAGTAGGGACATGAACTTGGTGTGGGAGACCTGACATTGCCTTTACTCATGCTAGAGCAAATCAGAGGAAACCCTAGTGAAATCAAGGAGGAGACTCAGCTGACTCTTTGTGACCTGATCGCATTCACCGACGGGCCCTTCCAGCGCAAAGCAGGATCTGGCCTTAAAAGCGCAACTTTCCATTGTAACGTCTGCAGAAAACTGGTCAGTACCAGTTTTGCTGAACTGGTTGAGTTCACCTTTTTGCCGATCACTTTGGGTTTTTTTGCACAGGGCATTGCCTTGAACAAAACCCTCGTGATCTCACCGAGTTTTTCTTGTCCCGATGCGCTCGCTACAGCCGCCCTCCCCACGAGAGCAGGGGGTGCAGAGCTGCCCTCTCGGTGCCAGCCCTGCCGTAAGCAGAGAGTCAACAGCAGGAAAAGATGAACTGTTAGGGAACAAAAGATCCTATTTGCATGCATATATTCTGAGCAGAGAAAGAGGAGGAATGCTAGATAAAAGCAAAGAACAGGGTCTTCCAAAATAGCTACTTAGTGGAAAATTCCGCTGCTGGGAAGTGATAATGCAAAACGTGACCGTCTGCCTAAAGGAGCCCTACAAGGGTCAAGGTTTGCAAACGGGCCAATGCGTTCGTGTGTGTGCAGGACACGGCGGTCATTGTCTCCCTCTCCTGGCTGGTTCAGAGAAGAGGTGCTGAAGTTTCTCTTGCTCCCAAGCTTACGTGGAGATGGTGTCCGTAGACCACAGTCAGAGAACTCCTATTTAATGCCTGGTGAGAGGATGGGATCTGCTTGAAAATACATACACCTGGATTTTAACAGCCTCAAATCTTGCTGGTGCTCCAAGCTGGCTCAGTAAATGCAGGAGGCCTCTCAGCTAACACCTGACGGAGGATGCGTCCAGCTTAGCTGGTTGCTCAGTGGAGGGCACTGCCCCGGGCACCTTCCCAGGGCTGGCAGCTCCTGTCCTGGGAGCACAGGGCTCGGTAATTCGGCAGGGCACTCAGGCCTGCCCTGGGATTGCTCTGTGGTGCGTAGGACAGCCCGTACTCCAGCTCCTTCCAACTCCTCCTCTCCGCACTGGAGACCCGTGAGATGTGCCGTGCCCTTTGGCCAGAGGCTGCAGGAAAGGTCTTGTCCTTTCCAGAAGGTCCTTGCTGTGTAACTTCAGGGATCCTCCTCAGATACTTGAAGTAACTTTTCTTCAAAACTCCCTCCTGTAGTTGATGGAGGGGCTCTGAACCGGCCTCTTGACGGACTCTGCCTCCGCTGACTCTTTGCATCCCCCCTGGAGTCCTGGCTGATGCCGGGCTGCCAGGGACCCTATTGCTGCCCCACTGCCAGGTGCCGCGGCACTTGCGAAGGAGTGTGGGCTGCATGGAGGCAGGCGAGCTACAGGGTGGAAAGGACCACCTCCGTCACACAGAGATGGGAGAGCAGCCCGAGGACCAGCGCGAGGTGCTGCGCTCCCTGGCACTGCACCGCGTGCCTGGCAGCCGAAGGCCGTGGGGACGCTGAGCGGCATCGCGTGGGGGTCCCTGCAGTGGGGCTCAAGGCTGAGGGTAAGGAGCTGCCGGTACAGCCCAGCCCTACCTGCTCAGCCCGCTCAGGCCTGGGCTCCAAGCCCACCCCAGCGCCGCGCCGGGCGGTCGCTGTGCCCCTCTGCTTTCTGCCTGGCACCACGGGGCTACGGGGCGCAGAGCCCTGGACTCTGCTCCTGAGTGAATGATGATGTTTCTCATCCTTCTCTCAGCTCAGTAAACATTTACTCTCTTCCCTCACGCTCCCCGTTGCCTGAGTTTGTGGCAGGAGGTAGCTGGAATGCCTCTGCACCAGCCCGTGGGCAGCGGGAGGGCTGTGAACGGCGCCAGGCAGAAGAGGCACCCCACCTACCCTGGGAGACGGCATGGGCAAGTTCATCCCATCAGGAGCACACTCTTTGCACCCCCATCACCTCTGGAGCATGGGACGATCTTCTGTTGCATTTGCCGTGGGGCATCTGTCCCTCAGCAGGTCACAACTGCCACAGCAATAAATGGTACCAGGTTTCCCTGATTTTTGGGTCTGACTTCCAAATGTCCTTGCTTTTTTTTGCCTGATTTTTGTCACTATCTGTGCTACCATCACTCACACAAGCCTCGGTGCCGGAGCTGGACCCTGTCACCTCGGCACTGTACCCATGCAGACCAAACTTCCCCTCCCGTCACAGGGAGGATACGGATGGACAGATGGGGAAAGCAAAGGAAGGAAAGAAAATGGCAATTAAAGACCCCAAAGTGCTTTGGAAACAGTGACCACGATGCTGCAGATCACTGCCAGCTCCTGGTGTGACTTTGTGTGCAACTGCCTGTGCCTGGTGCTGAGCTTGGCTCCAGGAGCAGCCACGTTTCGGGATCAGGGAAAATCCCCCAGCGGGCTCTGGGAAGTTAACCCCCAGCTACGGACACTGGCCCTCCTCCTTCCGCACACAAACCGCTCTGCAACCTTTCCTTTTGTTATCCGCACGGCGAGCAGAAACACTGCAGCAGAAAGAACATGCTCCTTATGTTACGCTGGAACAGAATAATCCCTTTTGCAGGTCTTCACTTCGCTAAATCTGTGTTTAGCTAAAGCTGCTCTTGACATTAAACTCATGCTCTAACAGCGAGTGCCAATACATGTCAGAGCCTCTGGGCTAGATCAGAGCCCATTAAAGCCGGCGCAGGTTTCACGGGTGCGCCAGTGGGTTCCTGTTACTCGGATGTTTTGGTTAAGGATGATGATTTTTTTTGGCATATTTCCCTGGGTCAGTCACACGCCTCCAGTCAGAAAGTGCCTTTACACTGAAACCTTGTTCTGCATGTTGCTTGCTAGAAAACACGGCATTGCTCCAGGGTTGCTCGCTGCTGCGTGCTCCTGGACTGAGGGCTGACTCCTGCTATTGCCCCGCTGTTATCTTTCCAGGAGATCTGCTGCATTTTAGCTGGTTTTGAATGCTGCCTCCCAGCTGGGGTGGGGAGGGAGGCTGGGAGCCAGAACCTGGGTCCTGAATGGGGAGAAAGCTTCCAAGGGCCAAAACCCAGGACAAAGCTGACCTGGAGGCCAGGACCGTGGCTCCTGGGCTCAGCTCCGGGAGGGCAGTGGCAAGCAATGGCTACAGTCTACAAAAGAAGGAAAATCAGGATTTTGAGGTGCTTGTCCCCACAAATGGGATTTGCTGGTGCTAAGACATGTCTCAGGCTCTGTGCCTCAGTTTCCTCAAGTGCATCTTCCCCTTTTTGGGGGACTGCTTGACTGACTCAACCTCCCAGGTATACCCCTGCCCACCCGGGTCTCCCAAAGAGCCCAGCCGAGGCACCCGCAGGAAACAAACCCCAGAGGGACACTCCTTGGTGTCCCTGTCCCTGCCTCGCTCCCTTTTGTTCGTAGCTTCATCGCAGCAGAGCAAAGCCAACGCTTATCACTCATAACTCGAGAATTAGCTTCTTCCACTGTCAACGCAGTCTACAGCCTTCATCTATCTAATTCACTCAGATAGTAATTAGTTTTGTATTACTTTACGCAGTGATGCTAATACTGATTACAAGGACCGATAACTTGAGTAATAAATATGACACAGGGCTGAAAATTACCTTTCTTTTTTATTGGTTAAAGCTGAAGTTAGTGAAATGAGACACAAATTGGTTTACGAGATGAGGCAGCTGCCTCCTGTTACGGGCTGCAGATTTGCAGCTTAATCCTACTAGTTTCCATGTGTCTCCATGACAGGGGAGGGAAGACCCCGGCCACCAAACCGGGCACTGGGAAGTCCCCATGGGTGGAGGGGAGCCAGCACGGCCGGCCTGGGTGCTGCTGGGGCAGAGGGGCACGGGCAGCTTTGGGCAGGGCAGGGTGCATCCCCCTTCCCCTGAAAACAGCCCCAAGAAGGACCTGATGTGCTTTTAGGAAAATCAATGGCAAAATTGTTTTGGTTTTTTCTTTTTTTCTTGCAGAAGCCCTAAATGTTTAATAACTGCCTGCTCCGGGAAGGTATTTCTTCCTGTGTGGTTTCACTGATTACCGGGTAAGTGGATGTCAGAGCGCCGGCTGCCCTGCGCTGAGCCTGCGAAACTTTGAGGAATGCAAAGAGGTTTTCACGGGTAATATCCCAGCAGCTCGCCAGCAAGCACGAGGCATGACAAAGGGATGGGTCGGACAGACAGATAGACAAGCAGATGGCATCCTGAACCCCCTCTGCCGATACTCCTGGCTTTACTACAGCAGCCCAAATCCTCTGCCCTTTTGGCAGCACTCTCTTTCTGCACGTGACAAGCAGATCCTTAGAGAGCGCAAGCTGGCTCTGCTCCTCCATGGGCACCAGGACAGCTGCCCTGGGTCTCACCGAGAAGAAGACAAGGAGAGAAAGCCCCACGCTTTTCCCGGGAAGCCCTCTGCCCAGAGCTGCGTGCACGGCCAGAGCGAGGGTGCTGCACCCCAGGGTGCCCGAGCAGCAGCTCTGCTCCCCCAGCCCGGCACCTGTACCCAGCCACTGCACCCTGAAGCCAGCCCGTTCGACTCAGCCGAAACATTTGTCATTTCAGGTTTTGATCACTGACCTGTGGAGAGCCAAGGCAAGGCGCAAAACAAATTAGGAGACCTTTGGTAGCTAGAAGAAATCCCTGAGCCTCGTGCAGGTCTTGCTCTGGGGCCGGGGCTCCTGCCGCCCCACCTGGGGGCACACGGGGGATCGAGGAGCAGGCAGGGGCTTCTGCAAAGGACTGGGATGTTGGGGGGCTTGTAGGGGCAGCTCTCCCCTTGTTTCACACGGGGAAAAATACCATCCATCTTAGGCAGGTCTCAAAGCCCCTACCAAACCTGGGGGTGCAGCCCGCAGCGTGTGCATCACCCGTGTGCTCCCAGCCGGGCGCGGGCATCCTTCCTCCCACCCGGGGGGACCGTCAGAGGATGCTGCAGTTCCAATACCTTGAAGACAACTCCCTCCCCTCCACGAGAAGAGCTTTCCCAGCACCCAGCTGGAAGGACAGCCATGTGCTCACCCCTCCAACCCTGTTAAACAGCCGTTCCTCTCCCCATTTCTTCTTTTCTCGTGTGCTGGCCTGCCAGTGTCACTGCAGGGAGGGAGAGGAGGGGACAGCAGTAGCTTCTGCATCGTCAAGGAAAGCTGCCTAAATCAGCAACCTCTCTCCCCTGAACCTCGATCCCTCCTCCCCCAGCACGGGATCTCTGTAGGGGATGGGAGAGACTCCACACATGTGATGGAGATGTGAATCCGGCACTGAATTAAACGTGGAAGACACCGAGCTGGGCGGTGCCTGGGCTGAAAGGCATATTTGGGGATTGCATCTGGCAGCTGTGCTACAGAAATGAGATGCTAAAACTCTGAAAGGGCTCTGCAGTGCCAAGCGAGTCAGCAGGCACGCTGGCGGGAGAGCTCTGCATGGCCGGCGCGCGGGGCCTGGCAGGACTCAGCTACCTGCAGGCAGCAAAGCCCAAGTAGACACTGCAAACCAGAAACCAGCTCTAGCTGAAGGCAGCTGAGCAAAGCCAGGGCTTAGGCAGGGGCTTCCAACCTCCCGCCAGCGGGCAGGGACAGGCTGGGAGGTAACTCTGCCAAAGTCAGCCCGCAGCGCTCAGCCCCACAGTTCAGAGCAGATCTGATTCCCCATCCCCACCCCGATTTAAAGTTGGGTGAAAAGTTGGAGTGCTGCATTCACAAAAAAAAAGAAAACAAGAAAAGGAGAAAGTAGCCAAGCACAGCGGCATCCCCAGCACAAGAGGTGATAACTCGGTGTCCCTGGAAAAACCCACCGATGCAAAGCGATGGAGGCTGACAAGGCCGATAAGGGACGGCGGCAGCACCCGGGGAGGGGGGTACCACCCGGGTCCCCAGTGCACTCCGGCGGGGCTGGGCAGGAGGGGAGGCTGGAGGGGCAGCGTGGCAAGGGGCAACCCCACCACACTGCTTCGCCACGATGCTGCCATGGCCCTGGGCTGGCCGTGTCCTTGGCCGGGCCGGGTGCGTAGCAAGGAGCCCCTTTTTGCTGATTCCCAAGCAATGCTGGCGGTCGCTGGCTGCTTTGTCCAGCGCGGCGCATGCGCGCTGCCCGCGCATCCTCTCGCACACAATGGGCTTCCCCTGGGCACTCACTTGCAGCTCTGGTTCCTTCCCACCCCTCCTCGTCCACACAGCTCTTGGATTTCTTTGCTTTCCCCCCAAATGACTACCTTCCCATCCCTTCTCGGGAGGGCTCCATGCAATTAAGGCAGCTCTTTAGCCGTTTCTTCCTGGGGGCAGCAGAAATACTCCGAGGGTGCAAAGCCAAAAGGCTTCAGCTACTGAAACTTCAGCAGTAGGGCAATGACAGGAGAGAGCATTGTCAGCAGGAGAAAGGAAAATAAATAATCTACATAAAGCATCCAGGATGAGAGCCCAGCTGCTAATTGCTCCTACATTAAGAAGCCTCCATTCCCCTCCTATTTATAGCTTCTTTTTCTTTCTTTTTTGCTTCCAGGCAGCATCACAATTAACCCCACAATCTAGAGCATCCTCTTGCAATTACTTTTCTTCCTTTCCTCAGTGACTGGGAAAAAACAAAAGACAACCTCCCTGCCTGCTTCTCCCCAATTATCTTAAAGAAGTCCAATAGAGTTTTATTTCCACTTGCAAGAGATGGCTTTTGTGTGCCTCCTTTCCTCCCCCCCAGCCCCACTACTCACTCAGTCCAGGGGCCGGACAGTAAAGGCAAGCTTTAAAATACGGGGGGGGCGGGTGGGGGGTGGAAAGAAGGCGGAGGGGGCAGAGGGAGATAAATAAGATGCTCCTCTCTCCCACAAGCCTGTCACAGATGGGAACATCAAGGGACATTTAAATGTCACCTAAAATCAGCAAAGCTACCCCCACATGAGGAGCTGGCGTGGAGGGGAGGGGGGGTGACGAGGAGGGACCGCCACCGTGCACTCGCGTCGCGTCCCCGCGGGGACCCGGGACGGGCAGCCCCGAACTTCGCCGAGCCCGAGCCCGGCGGCGGGGGTCCCGCTGCCCCCCCGTCCCCCCCAGCCCCGCACAGCAACTTTCCCCGCAAGTGGGGCGGGCAGGGGGGGGGGGTCCCTCCGCACCCCCCGGCCCCCCCGGGGTGGGGCACGCCAGGGCAGCCCCCTTCTCTCCCCGGCTTTGGGGTCCGGTCTCCTGAACCCCCCGGACCCGCTCCCCCCACCCCCCCACCCCCAGCAGCCCGGAGCGCCCACCCGCACCGCGGGCTGAGCAAAGGGGGTGCCCGGGGAGGGGGGGCACGAAGGTGCAGCTTCCTACTCCAGTTTTCTTTTGTGCTCTCGAGGTTTAATAGAAAATGGCGTTGGGGAGAAAGGGAGAGAAAGGGGGGGGGAGTGGGAAAAGCAAGAGAGAAACCTACTTGAGTGAGTTCTGTGCCCATCAGGATGAGGAAGCAGAGGGTCAGGAGCTTGCTTGCCGGTTGCATGTCTCGCACCCGGTTCTAGGCACCTTGCATGCAGATCACCTCCCGGGCGAGTCTCCCTGTGCCGATCACCGAGCGCCTCGCTGCCTCCTCAGTCCTTTATTGTTATTATTATTTTAATTTAAAAAAAAAAAAAAAAAAAGAGAGAGGAAAAAAGACAACAAAATGCAATTTAAAAAAAAAAAAAATCAGAATGATTCTCCGGGCGGCTCTCAGCACCCCCGGGAAGCAATGCAAGAAATCTGCTTAGCAGAGCCTTCACTTTGCATATTTATTGGGATCCCAGTTTCTCTCCTCTGCTCTCGGTGCTGGCTCTCTGGCAATTTTTTTTTTTTTTTTTAATGGCTCCCTTGATCGAAAGACATTTGCGAGGAGAAATTCAACGGAGCACGAAATGATTATCTCTGCTATTGCCAAAAGTTTGCCTTGAAAAGGGGGGGCGATGGGGAGAGGACAGGGATTAAAAAAAAAAAAAAAAAAAGGAATTGTCAGGGCTGGCTACTAGCAGGGGATGGCTGTGGAACAGGATGTGACATCAACTAAGGCGGGGGAAATTTAACTAAACACGGCGAAGGGAGAGGGGGAAAAGCAGCCCGGGGAGCGGCGGTGCGGGGCGAGCGGGGCCGGCTGCTGCGGCCGCACGGCGGGGCAGCGCCGGGGCTGGGGCCCGGGCGGGGGTTAACCCCCTCCCTCCCTGCCTCCCGGGACCTCCAGGACCTGCTCGGCTGCCTCCGCTCTCCGGGGGTGCCTGGGGCGGGGGGTGGGTGTAGAGGTGGGATCCCAGCCCCCCCCCCCCCCCCCCCAAGTACCAACCCCCAGGCGAAGGTGCTTTCCCAAACCAAGCCCCCCAGGAGGGCTCTGAGCACCATCCACTGTAAGGCTCAGATCCAACTTAATTGAAGGCAGTAGCAGCAAGGTGACAACCCTCTTGCTCTGCTGGGCATCCTCCCTTGCATCCGTTCCCAGCACCCTGCCAGGGTCCTGCTGCCGCACCGGGCGCTTGGCCAGGGGGGCTGCAGGCAGTGCCCACCCCACACTGCTCTGGCTGTGCCCTTCCCCTCCCCAAGGGCTGTGGGGACTGTTTATCCCTCATTTCTCTCCCACACACCCTCCTTGAGTGCTTTCCAAACCACAGTTTTCCCAGGACCTTGTAAATACTATGAAGTCTCTTAGTATCTGGCAATGCAGGTGAATGGCACCATCCTCCTTTTCCAGAGGTGAGAAATGTGATGCAGATCTCCTCGTAATGACTGGTGAATGTTTTAATAGAAATCACTTGCCACAGGCCTGCAATTAGCAGAGGCCCCACAAGAGGATTTCCCCCCTTGATTGCTCATTGCAAAGGGTTTCTTCTTCTGGAGTCCTCTGGTACTGGTTATTACTGGAGCAGGAGATGGGCTCTCTGTAGCGATGAGCTGACGCAGGGCCTTTTCCAAGTCCCGGGATCACAGAGCACGGTGTTCAGCAGAAACCAGGACATTTGCAGCATGGTGACCCCAGGCTGAGGCTCAGTGGGGACAAACAGCTGAGAACAAACTAGAAAAAGACTTCTGTGCGTTGCCATCAGCAAACGGCCAAGGGATGGTTGCCCTGGACCTCCTAAGAGTGGGCTTCAGCAGCACCCTGCAGCTTCAGGCAGCTCCTCTCTAGGAAGGTAATCAGCACATTAGTTTAAAGAGAGCTTAGAAAAAGGCAGTCCAGAGAGCAGCTGTGGGAAAGCTGGCATGTCTCACTATCCCACATAGATCTGTCTTTAATACACTTCCCTCAGCACCTCCCTTTAAGGTCAATGTTTTATAGCCCATAAAAGCTGAGGACCTTTAAAAAGCATTAAGCTCCCCTTGACTTTATCAAGAGCAGAGCAATAAGGCCAAAAGCATCAGTGGTACGACAGGGTTTGAACACATCCTCCCCTGGTGCCTTAAAAATTTTTTTTCTTTACCATGGGCATCACCTGCCCCCAGCAGGGATCGCAGCGGGACGCCCTGCCCGTGAATCGGTTTCTCACCAAAAATCAGGGGAGGGAAGGGGGACTAGCGAGTTACACGTGGCTGTATTTCTCTGCTGGGTGCACTGTTTAAAGTGCCTTCAAAAACCACCTGAGCAGCTTGCTATTAACCCTGTGACACAAGGCAGCACATCGTTGATGCAGCTCAGGATGCACCATGTGAGGGCCCAGGTGCAGCTGGAGCTCACAGGGCTTAAAATAGATTTGAGAGGTGCAGAAGACTAGCAATGAGAGTTTCTTTCACACAAAAAATTTCAATGATGAGATCAGCTTCACCTTAAGTTGCTGGGACCATGGAAGGTGACTTCAGTTTGGGTGTCTTAGACCTCAGAACAGAAGATCCCCCCATTGTTTTCCACACTGGTACCAGATAAGGCTCCAAAATGGCACCTTTTCCAACTCAGCAACAGCATGTCCCCAAAGGGGAGTCTCTTTTCTCCACCTCCTTTGCTTCTATACACATCTAGCTTCATTGACCTTCATGGTAATAGTCATGGCTTGCACCTGGGTAAATGACAAAAGCATCAGCTCTGCAATTTGTTTTAATTTATTCCTCTTTTGAAGTCTTTCTTAATTAATATCAAGAACCTTGGTATTGAACCTGAGTTCCAGGCTCCAGGGTGTGAGGCCCTGTATGGTCCTTCCTCCAGGAAAGAGCCCTGTCCCACAGAGCTCTGCTCCCAGGATGTAAATCACAGAAACCAAGAGAAATAAAAGGAAAGAATTGCCCAGTGTGACACAGCAAAGGAGCCTGGGAACACAGCCTGGATCTTTTGATTCCTACAGTGTCTCACCCCGACTTTGAAAAATACCTCCAGAGATTTGGAAAGGGTTCAAGGTCTGGAGAACCTGCCCGTGGAACGCGACTAAAGAGGCTCCAGCTCTTTCACCAGCAAAAGGGAGGGCTGAGAGGAGGCTGCCTGGGGGAAGGTTTCTGTACATGAAGGCTCTTTTATCTGATAAAAAAAGCCAAAGCAAGAGTCCACAGTTTGGAGTAGAAATAAGACCTGTTTTTTTCCTCAGGGGAAGATAATCAGACTGTGAAATAACTCAGCTGAAGGCACGGTGCCCTCGCCATTGCTTGACATAGTTCAATCAGAGCCAAGAGCCTTTCCGAAAGATGCATCCCAGCTCCTCCAGAAATTACAGGCAAGACGCCTTCAATGAAACTCTGCTGTGTGGTGCAGGAGAGGAGATCAAACCACTTCTGGTTTCTCTTCTTGATTTATATGATGCAATTTAGGCCAGCACTCTGCTCTCTAGACCACGCTGCCCTCCGGGGCAGCCCACTGCCGGGACGCAGACTGGCCTTCAGTGCAAAGGGGAGGGCAGGGGACGGCAGGGGATGGCAGGGGACAGCAGGCAGCCCCTTCCTCTGCGCTGGGAATTGGAGGCATCTGCAGAGCCACGACACCAGCAGCCGGGTGCTGCCGTGCCCTGGGGGGACAGGCATGGGGGGGACAGGCATGTGGTTCCCCGTTTGGGTCTCGCCTGAGGATGCTGACGCTCCCCTGGCAGCCAGCGAGCTCCTGCCTCCCTCTGGGCTGGGTTTTGGCTGGTTTGGTCCTTTCACGGAGGACCTCGCAGAGCCCCATCCACTGGTTTCCCTGCACAGGGCCAGATGGTGGCCCTTAATTCACATGGCCTAGTTCTCTCTGCCCTTTACTAGGATCTAGATTTAAAGAACAAAACTCTCTATTTTCTCCTCAAAGAGCAGGGTGATTGTCTCCCTCGCTGGGAGCTTTCCTGGCTCTGCAATCTCTTCTCACCTCCCGCCTCTCTGAAAACCTCTCGCAGAGCCAAGTGCTTCTTGCTCACTGGGGTCCTGCTCTTTTCCTTCATGCTGAGATGAAGGCTGTTCCAGGCATGGTGAAAATAGCTTCACGGTGCTTTGTTACCTACGGAAAGGCACGTTTCAGATGCAATTTTTTCAAAAGACCTATTTTCACACTCAGTCGTCCTGCCTTTTTCAGAAATTCAGTGAAGATGCCTTCCCATCCTTTTTGTGCCCTTTCCCCTGAAATTTTGGCGTCAGGTATACCAGGGTGAACCTTTACTGAAGACATGGACGTTGAAACGCTCCTTAAGCCCAGCCCTGCTGTTTGCTGCTCCCTGCATGGGCATCTCCTGCAGAAAACCTCAGCAAAGCGAATTCCTTCCCGGGAAGTGGGTTCCCTGCCTGGTCCCCCCAAGCAGCATTTAATCATACTGGTACTGCCCAGTTTCTCTTTGCTGGGATGCCAAGGGATGCTCGCACCGAGGAGGGACTCTCCCAGGGCTGCCAGCCTGGGGTGCTTCAGCTGATTCACAGGAGCCAGGGCGGCTGTCGAGAAGAGCTGGGAGGTTAAAGTCAGCTCTGGCAGCACTGATACAACCAGAGGGCAAAAGAAAGTGAACTCAATGGAACAGGAGAGATCTTCCACTTGCAGTCATTTGGGCAAAGAAGTAGGAGACTTTCAGCAGCCCCGGGCTGGATACGATGACACCAACAGTCCTTTAGCCCTTGTATTTAGCCTCATCCCCTGCTTGTGACACCAAGGAGGGATGGAGAGCAATCTGCACCTCCAGGAGCAACCACAAATAATTTGCACAGTCAAAATCCTCACTGGGGTGAAACGGGCAACCAAGTTTTGCAGCAGCTCCAAGGGAGACACGGCCATTTTCATTCACTTCTGCTCATGGCTGGACTTGGACAAGCCACCTAGCAGCACGAGCTGCCCTTTCCCAGCACAGCTCAAGGTGCCTTCCATTCTCTGGGTGGGAAGGGCTCTGCTACCTGGTGGTAAATATCCAAATTGAGCATTGCAATTGAACTACGCTGAACAATGGCTCCACCAAACACGAACCCCCAAGGAGACCACTTCATGGACCCATTTAGGGATATACATTTGTAAAACCTTCCCATCTCCTCCCCTGTTCATCACTCTTGTACAATCAGTGAGGCCAGATGGATCTTGTCCCCTCCCAGGGCCACTGGCTCGGCTGACATTTTGATGGTGGCCCTTCAAGGGCTGCCCAGTGTAAAACTGATTTTCCAAATAGACCCAAACTATTGATCCCTTTGTCAGAAATACGTCAGGGGGAGAGATACCAGGCACGAGCATCGCTGTCATGGGGCTTCAGAGCGTGTGACAGGGGGAATCGGTGCAAGGACCCCTCTGGGAGCACTCATTCAGCATGCAGCGATGGGTTAGTAGCCTCTGATACTCGAGGAGCAGCCAATCTATCCTCAGAGGAAATCATACCTGTGTGATCCTCCTGAATAGCCCATTTCACGCAGACAGACTCGATGAACACAGGACGTTTTCTTCTAGCAGCCGGGATGCCACCGTGGCTGCCTGTGCATTAGTTTTTCCTCTTATCTTCTCTTAGGAATTGCCTCGGGATCCCAGCTACAGCAGCTGGGGGTCAATTTCTCCATTGGTAGTTTTTACTGGCATCAACCCAAAAGAAGGCAAAACCTGGTGTTCCTTGGAAAATTGGCCCACTCTAGTAGAAGATGCTACACCTGAACAAAGCTGTACATCCAGCCTGCCCATGGTCACTTAATGTCCTTTTCCTTCCCTTACAAATTGGAAATACTTTTGGAAAATACCCCCCCCCCCCCTTTTCTTGCAAGTTTATACAGCGTGTAGTCCAAAGGGGCTCTGGGCCATGATCAGACGGTGCTGTGGTCCAAACAGTAAATCTAATTTAATGCACTTCCTCCTCTTTCGTTACCAACTTCTGTAGCATCCCCGGTGAGGGTGCGGGTTCGGCTCTCCTCCCTTTCCACGGGGAAAGGCACCACAAAGCTGTACGTGCTGCTTTAAGGCAGGGCTCCATGTACCTCGGGCAGAGCATCACCATAACGTGATGCGGCAGTTGCTAAGGTAACAGCACCAACATATTTTTTCATGAATAGCAAAGCAAATTGTCATGGAACAGTAAAACCCACATACGTTGCCAGGATATATGGTTCTGTTGCCCCAGGGTGACAAGTATTTACAGGCTGTTTGTTTGTTTTTTGTTTTTTTTTTTTTCCATATTGAAAAATGATCCTACATGTGCCCACGTACTGTTTATGTCCGGAAACATGTTGTTTGCAGCTACCTTTGTCCGCTCACAACAGAGACACCGAGCTGATGCGGTGCGTTTGGCCGATGCACTCGAGGGGGCTTCATCTGGATCTTCCAAATCACCCCCACGCCTGAGCCTGCTCTTTGCTTTGCTCTTTGGCTGCCCCAGCTGAGCACATCTTCAATATCTGGCCCCTTAACGCCTCCCCATTCACGTTGGTGGGTTTTGCATTTGGTCCCAAGGTGCGAAGGGTTGAGGAACACCAGCAAGCAGCCGCCATTTCCCTGTTCCCGGCTCTCAACACGAGGACGTCTGTCCTCGGCACCAGGGCCGAGCACGTGCCTGCTTGCAGAGCCGTCTGCGCTGGTCTGCGTGTCTCCGCTCTCGGGGCTGGTTTCCAGCCCACAGCACCTTCCTGCCGGAGCCTCTGTTGGCTCAGCCCCTCCTGGGTTGTCCCCTCCTCACCTTCACCACCCGCAGGAGAGCCTGTATGGATGTGCAGAGTGCACCGGTCATGAGGACGGCATGGAAAAGGCACGGATTAGCCACGTCAGAAGGGTGACAACACCCCCGGGTCCCACGCAGACTCGGTGGGAAGGACCGCGAAGCAGGAATTAGGGCTCTCCCCACTCCAGCTGGAAACGGGAGCTGGAGAAGGTTGTGCTTTTTCCTGGGTGTTGAGCACAGGCAGAGCTAACGCTCAGGGTGCGGGACTCGGTCGCACCGTCAGCAGCGGGTGGTGGGGAGCAGAGCTGTGGGGTGTCAGCAGCAGCCCCTGGCCAGGAGGAACACGATGCTTCGGCCAATGCCTTCCTGTAGGCACCACAGCCGCAGCCTGCTCACATCTTGGCTGCAGAACGAGTGTCTACATGGACACTGGAAAAGCTGCCTCAGTATCTGCCCATACCCTGAAGTGCTGTAAACAACCTAGGGCCAATTTCAGCTGATTTCAGGCAAATTTCAGGGATTTACCTCCTTCTCTGAGGACCTGATCTCTTGGGCAGTTGGTTTGGGGTCAGACAAGGCCACTTCTCATGCGTTTTCACCTGCTGTCTCAGCACTGGGGATTAAAAATGCACCCAAAGGACAGAGGAGACAGGAATAAAAAGCAAGATGCATGCATGCATCTGAAAACATGGCATGCTTTTTTCCTTTAAGAAAACATCTCTCATTCTTTGCAGCTCTTCACCGTCCTGCTCAGAAGTGGGTTGAGGAGCAGACACCACCAGACTTCAATTCACCCACTAATGCTTCAGGGAGACCAAGTGAGAACAGGTCAGAAAACAGCAGTGTGCACAAGGAATGGTAAGAACCAGCCTTTTCCATCGGAGAGAAGAAATAATACAGCAGCTGAAGAAATGGGGAGGTGCAGGAGACAAATAGTAGGAAGGGAACTGGAAAAGACAGACCTAATGGCAAGAGAAAAACCAAACCCCAGCCAGGTTGATTTTTTTATAACGTTTGCAGCTTGTCTCTTTGTTTGCTGCACTGAATCAGCACACGGCTGGCAGCGGTGAAGAGGACGGGGCGGTGGATGGATGTGGGAGACAGCAGCATCAGTGGCTCCCAGCCTCGGCCTTGGCACGGCAGCCAGCTACACGCCTCTGATTTCTGCAGATGCCGAGTCCTTTCCCCATTGCCGCATGAAGTCTCAGACGACCCCAAGGCAAAGTCTGCTGTCAACCGCAGTGCCCCAGGCAGGAACAGATTTGTTACAGTCTTCTCCCTACAATTGTCTTGAGTTCCCTTTTCCCGGTGCAAGCAGCATGCCGATATTTTGCCTTTGTGTCCTAGCGACTTCCCAGAGTCTTTACAGGTGTATCCAAAATTTCCAGATGGTTGCACAGCTAGTTCCATTAGCAGCATTGTGTTTTCCTTTGCTTTCTGGTACGGTCATAATTTTTGCCTCATCAAATGCTTCAGTCCAAGCCTCACAGTTGGAAGTTTTGTTTTGCTGCTTTTAAAGAGTAGAACAGTGCCTTTCCTGGCCTCTTCATTATCCAAATAATTCAAGGACCTGAGCAAGAGAGATAAAACCCCATGCCAGGCAAGCCTGGTGCAGGAGGGCAGAATTTTCCGAAGCAGCCGGTCACAGCTCCTGTGCAAACATCGCCTTCCTTCCCGGCACTTTAAAGTGGTTTTTGCACTTGATATATTCTCTTCGAAAGAAAACAAAATCCACATTAGCAGATTTTAAAGGGCTTGCAAGCTTCCCAGCAGCCTTGAACTCACACAAGGATCAATGCTTCATGATAACAAACTCATCTGCTACCCAAGCCAGGCAAAACCTCCAGCATATTCCTGGTGTTTCTGACACCTGGAAGGAATCCAAACTTTATATCACATTTTCGTATCAACAAATGGGGTCAAGGAGGATAACAACTAACATCAGAGACTCAACAAGCCCGAGTCACCCAGGGAAGATTGCCTTGTGCGGTTTAGCAGTCCGATCTCTTTTAAAATAGCACTAAATTGTGCGTCCTTGCTTGAGAAGCCCCTTGCTTGGGAGAGATTTCAGCGGGAAAAAATAGCTGGAAAAGGTGAGAGTCAAGTAATTTTGCAGAGTTTACCTCTTTCTTTTTATTTGCGGTACACAGATAACAGGCTATCTGACTCTTTTATGGGGCTTTGGTGTGCTCTCCAAGAGTTTCTGTGGTATTTCTGGAGGGCAGCTATTAGATGGAAAGCAGTATTTGCTACCGTTTGGGGTTCTGCCCTCTCAGACATTTTGCAACTACTGGAAAGATGCAAAAAGCCTCAGACAGACAAAAAAAAAAAAAAAGAAGATAAAATAAAAAAAAAAAATAAAAAGAAAAACAATACATTCCTGAATTTCCAGAAGTAATATTGGCTCATAGGGAGGGAAGTGCAGACAACAGCTTATGTTGCTAAAAAAACAAGTTTGCACTGTTTTGGGTTCAGCGTTTTAGCCAACTGCTAAGAACTTTAGAGTAAATCTCAGCATTTCCCAGGGCCCAGATTGCATATTGGACCATATACCCTGAAATGTTTTTATTTAATTTGAGTCCACATTATGCTGCCTGCATATGGTGACACACACATTTCATTTTATGTAGCAGATGCTGCTTTGCTATTGAGAATGTAATATACTGAGTACATTATAGTATCATTTGGTCTAGGGTAACTGCAGTGTTTTTTAACTCTGATTAGCCTTAATTTTAAACCTGATTTCCTAAGGAAATGAAGCCTATGACATCCCACTCGGTATGCATGCCGGTGTATGCTGTACATCCGCTTGCTTGTCCATCATTCTCCTATTTCTTTAGAGCTTGGGGGCCAATTTCAATGCAGTATGGGAAAGCCCAGTTAACTTCCCCTCGTACTGCACAAAATGACTTCATGTAGGAGATTACGTTCACGATACAGGTTCACGAGTCCTGGGAAACCATGCTGACATAGCACTTTCCCCTAAACTGTAAGCACTTCTGAAAATTAAAGAGATAAGGGTAATAAGGCCGTTCTCCAGCAGCACCTGGGAAGAGGTATCAGCCAGGCTGAGCGGTGCCGCTCTGCACAGCGACAAAAGCCCATCTCAGTTTTAATTAGAAGCTGATTAAGGTCTACAAGTGATTTCAGCTTTGCTGACCTCCCTGCTAGCTCACCCTGTGGTCCCCCAGTTCGATCCGCAGAGACCAGTTTCCCATTCCAGCAGCGATTGCGTCGCATCGGGGCAGTCCCGGCGTCAGGGGGGTGGTGTTTGGCCACAGCTCTGACTCCGTCCTGCTGATCGCATCCAACCCACCCACAAGCATTTTCCGATGATTTCCACAGGCTCAGCTGAGCTCTTTTAGGAGGCAGCGGGGCACAGCTGTGACTAAAACAAATGGCACAGGGAAAGCCAGGTGACGCTTTTCTGCAGCGAATGGTGACGGTGCTCTGCACTTCTCTGACGCTTCTCAGCAAAATATCATGAGAGCATAAACAGCAGAATAACGGCACGCCCCTGCCCACCATTCAGCTGGCACAAACAAGAGCTTGGTCCTTCTTCAAGAGAGAGCAGACACGGAGGGGTCTTCCCTCCACAGCTCTCCACAGCTTGGACCAAGGTGTTTGGGGAACAGGCTCGCGTGCCACGGGCTCTGTCGGAGGACGAGAGGTGGCAGTACCACCGTGCTCGCCTTCCAGGGACCCCCGCTGCCCCCGCGCTGGGCTGCCGGGACCTCAGCCACCCCGTGGGCTGTGCCCGCCGCAGCGGAGGCAACGCCTGGGCTGGTGCACGGTGCAGCCAACACCCGGGGCTCTGCACAGCCCCGAATTCATGACCTCTGCCGTGATACAGTACAGACTCTGCCAAGAACGGCCATAAACAGCACTTAGTGATGCATAATATATGAAAATGGCTCATGCTGAGCTTTTAGATACAGAAGGATTTTTTTTTCCCTTAATACTATTACAACATTCTCCTGCAGCCATGGAAGCACGGTCATAAATATTTAAAAGGAGGTTTAAAAGACCCAATCTGTGCGGATTGAATATTTATGGACACCAAACACCTGACCTTTAGATTTAGGGTACGGCATACATGAAACAGCCTTATTAAACTGTACACCACGGGTCAGCCTGGGGATCAAATCCAGACTGAAATCTCCTTCTGAGCATTTAGCATTTTTAAAGTTCCTAGTGGTAAACAAACAGAGTGCAATAAATAGGGATTGCAGTCGGGGGAGAGGAGGGGTGTGCAAGGGTGAGCAAGACCTGCGAAGCTGCACGGGGCCGGGGCTCTCCTCCCCTCACCCGGTGAACAGCCCAAATTCCCCGTGGGCCTCCATTTTCCAGCATCTAAAGCAGAGCAAATAACAGCAATGGGGTAAACTAACAAAAGTTGGCCTAGGTGTTAAATGCAGAGAAAAATGCAATATCAGGAATAACGGGAATCGCTTGTGGTTTTTGGAGAGTTTCCTCCAGCCAGCTCTGCTGCCTCGGATTTGTCCCGCTGAATCCCCAGTAACACAAAGCCGGGTGTGCTCAGCCAAATCGGGGCCTCAGCGCCTTCATTCAGGTTTTTCTAGCAGACCCGCTGCAGTTCAATACTTCAATCAGAGCCAATCAGCGATTTTCAAAACCGCCGTGCTTCCCAGCTGGCACATATTTTTTTTTTGTTCCTTTTCTTGAGAATTATGACTCACGCTCAGCGTTTTCAACTTAAAGCCCCACATTCCCTCTGCTTGCTCAGCTCATCAACCCAGCGCTTTCCTCTCCCAAAAGCCCTGCCCGAGATGGAGCCGAACCCACCCCGGAGAAGTACAGAAAGGGGGAGCCGGCTGCGTGCGCTGCCCTGCGCCCCGGGAACGTCCTCCCCGCAGGCGGGTACCAGGGCTGGGCAGACGATGCTGGGGCCGGGAGGATACAGGCAGGAGCCGCTGGCAGCCAGGACCGGACCTCACGCTGGATCCATCGCGGAGGCGCAGCAGAGGGAATGCACAGCATCCATGCGTTCGTGGGGGTTTTTTTAGAGTAAGGCAGGAGCGTCTCGAGAGCTCAAAGGCCCTTCAGATGTATTCGTAGTCAGGAGTTTGAAACGCTCCTCTGATGTATTTGCATATTTAAAAATAAGAGGGAGACAAGAAGATAAAAGGGAAGAGTTTGTGCATGCAAGCACTGACGTGCGGAACCCAGCGCTCACAGGGACCACAGAAAGGTGGCACCTGGTGAAATCCCATTCAAGCTACGGCAAAAGGTGAAAACGGTGAATTTTTTTAATCCATTTTTTGTTTGTTCTTGGCCTACTCCTGCCCTTTTCTTTTTCCTGATTTTTTGTTCTTCCTCCCACAAGAGAAACCTCCCTTACCTGCCGGAGCACACAGCAGGTTTGTGCTGCCGCGCAGACAAGGCAGGGCCGGGGCTGCAGGTACAAGCGTTCGGGTTTCTGGCAGTTCGCGGTCTAGCTGGACCGTGCGTGCCAGGGCCCATGTGTTAAATAACCCAAGCCCAGCACGGATGAGCAAGGAGCAAGGCTCGAGTGCCGTTTAAAGCTTAATGGGGTTGGTAACAAGTGCTGATGGTTCGGTTTGGCCAGTCGCATTCTGAACTCATTTGCAGCGCGATGCCAGATGAGCACCACTCAGATGCCACTTACAGTCCTGCGGGAGAGGTACTGCAGGGAGCGTTGGCAGCCGGGTTTTTGTGTGTGTTGCCTCGTTTCCAAGTGCAATTTTCCCATCTAGCCAGTGGCCAGTGATAATCAATGGGGCAAATGTGCTTTTATTGCTTTTCTGATGATGGGCTTTCCAGGATTTGCATCCACTTCTGTGAGGCGTTCCTATTCCTCTGCCATAGCGCTGGATTAATTGTGCTGCTAACGACCGTCTACCAGGTGTATGTCACAATTATCCATGGGAACTGGACATCATTTTTCTGACATTCCCAGATTTGTTAGCTGGAATTGATCCTGCTGCTACATTAGCTGGAAAATAAACAAAACCACAGCCAAGCTGGCTGCATGCCTATTGCTAGGAACCTGCTGGAAAAGACGGGAGATCCAATATTGCAATTAATAGGTCCACAGGGGTGTTTTGAGAAGTGCTTCAGTGTCTTCGCTTTGCTCTTACACTTCGCAATGCCTTCAGTGCTTCCTTTCAGACTGAGCCAAAAGCTATTACGGATAATCCCTGCGCTTCCCGAGCTCGCTCCCCACGGAGACCCACCGGGATCTGCCTTTCTCTCCTGTTGCTGTCCTCCCAGGACTGCTGACAGCCGATGCTCCAAGGGTCGCAAGGGGAAGCAGGGACAGCAGTCTCCACCCTTTCCATCTTGGTTCCTTGGACCAGAGAAGCCTTTCGCCATCCCGGGCTCCAACCGCGGGTCCCTTCGTGCATAACCAGGCAGCAGCTATAGGTGCTCATGGGCAGCCAGGGTTTGAGAAAGGGAGCAAGCCTGGAGCCTTTACCTTGGGTCTTTCTCCATCCAGCCCCTGTTTTTTGCAAACCCAAGGAAATATCCTTAAAATCTCTCTCCTCCTCTCAAATTCGGATGGTGCCAGAGTTCCTGGGGGTGGAGCTGGCACAGAGGCAAGGCGGCTGCTTCGCCTTGTTTCCCCAGGAAACTCTCCCGCCTGCCAAATCAGCCAGCGATGTTTCCTGTAGCCTGGGGAGCCAGAAGGAGAAACTGTAATAATTATTTTTGTATGTAAATAGTTGGGAGACATTCAGATGGGAAGAGCTGTGCAGATCGTGGAAGACCTTAGGGGGTGTAGGAAGGATTAATTAGTGAGAGTGGCCATAGGATGTAGAGAAACGTGTGCTGGCTTTCGTGGGGTTAAAGTTGCTGGAGTCCAGCTCTCCTCTGGGGTGGAAAAGGCAAAGACAAAATCTGAATAGGTGGAACCAGACCTATTTATGTCACCAAAGGATCTGTCCCTCTCCTGTTGCTTTTGGGAGCCTCTTTAACAAACTTTGCAGAGAGAAACATTTTCTCAGAGCCATCCAAGGGGGTGCCCTGGGGAATCTTTGGCACGTGCGAATTTTAGAACGGCCTCGCTGCTTTGTTCCCTGGTGTGTTCAGCAATCTTGTCTCCCGTTCCAGTTGTTTATACAGGCTCTTTTTCACTGTAGCCCCATCTCTGAGCCTGACGGTCTCCACGGCAGGAAGCGGCCTCTGGGAATTGCACCGGTCCCCGGGGAGCCCTCCCTCCCTCCCCTCCTGCTGCCCTGGGGCTTGTGCTTTTGGTGCTCCAGCTCCCTGGGTTTTCAGCACCTGCCTGGAAAAGGGCAAGGAGCTGATGGAGTTAAGCCGTTTGCAGGAAGGGGAAGGTTATATACCCCATCAAAGCAAACCTTTATGGGTGTTTGACTAGCAGCTGTTTGTAGGCACTCAGCACATTAGCAGAGATGCTGCCATTTATTGTGCAATCATCATTTTAAACCCTCTCCTTTTCTTCCCCTCACTCCACAATAACCAAAATGGAGCAATAAAAATCCAACCCGAGGGGGACAAATAATCATCTTTATAGTTCATCTCTGGGCCTGATCTGCTCGCTGTTGGAAACTGGCTGGGAGCACGAGGGCTTGTTTGCGCTGCCTGGGGAGGGGGTGAGCAGCACAGGGACACCCCAGACCTCTCCTGCGACCCTGCCGGGGATGGCAGTTCCCCAAGGTGGGACCCGAAGGGGAAGGGGCCATTTCAGAGCAATCCCAGCCAAGCCACCTGATGAAACCTCTCCAGTTTGAAACTGGTCCTGCTTCCCTTTTCTGTCCTCGGGGAGAAGAAAGAGCCAAGACCATGAAGGGAGCGAAACTGTTGTTTTCACTGGCTCAAAGGCACTCCAATAGCCGTGGGTTTTAAAAATTAAATGCTTGCATCCAATTGTATTTGCGCAGCGTAACGTCCTTATCCAATGCAATCACTTCAAATCACTGTTCTTCAAATCCTCTGGGGCATCTGCAGTGAAGAGAGGGCCCAGGTCAAATATAAACCTTCTGGCTCATTTGGGAATGTGTGTGTCAGTGTTACCATCGCATTAATGAACCATGTAAATCATAGCCAGTTGTTAAATAACGGAGGGGAGAAGGAGAGGAAGGCAGAAGGGACTTTATACCCTTTATACAGAGAGCTTTGCAGCTACAAGAAAATCTGTGTCAGTGTTGCAACGTGCCAGCTTGGAGGACATAAGTTTCCCATCCAAATATTGCTTCTTCAGAGGCTCTTGCTGCTCCCATGAGATTTTGCAGAAATTTGTAAATCCCAACTTCAGCATGCCTTTAGAGGCGTTTACAGAAGGCTAATATGAATGTAAATATTTTTAGTTACTAAAAAAAAAAAAAAGAAAAAGGTAGAGAGAGACAGGTTGCTTGTCTTCTCCTTTAAGCTTTCCCTGCAGTGCTGGGATCAGACTCTACCGTCTGTCACTGACTCCCAAATACACAGCGATGTTTCTCGCTTTGTCAATCTGCACACGATAAAAGCCCAGTCCTGAGAGGGGTTTCTCAGTTCCACATAATGTACTGTTATTACTTTAATATTAAAGGGAAAGAAAGGGGGGGACTGGGTAACCGGGCATATCGCTTGGCTGGAATTGTATTTTTTTTTCTGGCTGTCTCCTTTTCCTCTCCATCTGTCCCAAGAGTCAACGTCCTCTCCGTTTCATAGCCCGCAACACAGTCCTGCATTGCAGACAGACTAGCTGGGTTTGCCGTTTCATCCCTACTTGCCCGGATAAACCCCTTTCCACCCCAGGCATCGGGGCTGACTGCTTACGGGTACCAGCTGAGGGGCCACATGGGAGCAGACACGTTGTTTAACAGCCGGGGAGGTGTAAGACATCGCAACTAGACCAGAATACATCATCTGAGCAGGAAACCACCTGCCCTGCCCTCAGACAGGCGCCCACCGCTAACACACAGGTACCCAGTGTTAAGCAGTCACTATATGGGGAGTGAGCTTGGGGTTCTTATACCCCATTTTCCACTAAGAGGCTGCTCGTGACACGGGGAAAACTTTTATATTTCCTACACCTTTTATCAAGGAGACTTGATTAACACTGTGTTTCCTCTCTACAAGCTTGACACTTACCTGTAGAAATCTTTATTTGCTGCATATGTGTTGAAATTGTCCTATAGCCTCAGTCCTCTCCTCTCAACGCTCCTTTCCTGAAAATACAAACCATGATGGTATAAGGCAGAATTGTTACTGTAGTTATAATTTTCCTAAGTCATCTTTACTAAATTCACCGTGATGTTCCTGCCTGCAGTTTGGCTTGGGTTACCGTTGGCAATGGTGTTTGGGGAGCTTTGTGTTTTGCCATCAGGTGACAAAGCAGGTGAGATAAAAAAATAAGTAGTTCACAATGAACCTCATCTATTACAAAAAACAAATGGGTTATTTCTAAAATTAGCTTGAAGTATTTCAAGTTTTAAATGCTGTCAACAAAAAGAAAGGAAGGGATTTTTTGTAATTATGCAGATTACCGTTGGCCGTGTCCCTCCCGCAGCACCCAACACCCACGCTTCCCTCCGGGCTGCGGTCGCCGGTAAATGGAGCGGGAGCCTGCATTAAACCCCAGGTACGAACGTGTCAAGCAGGGAGACAGTTTGGTTCCAGATCTGGGCTTGCTGAACTGAAATACGCTTGAAAAGCTTTGGAGAAACGGTTTCTAACAGCTGTGGGTTGGGCCGACTGGTGACAAAAGGGACTGGGGAGCTGCAGTGAATGGTCCCAACACACCGCACGGGAGCGAGCCGGTAACGTCGCACCCACTACAGAGCCATATGTCATCTGCGCATTGATGGACGCACCCTTCGCCATCCTGAGCCGAAATACCCTGCTAAACCCAGGAAGAAAAATATGTTAGGCACATCCAGCAACACTGGGATGGTATTTTCCCGTCTCTCCTTATTCAAAGCGCTAGATTGCTTAGATCATTTACCAGAGCTATAGAGGAGATGTGTTTACTTACACTGGCTTGCACTAGGTCAAGTCTGGAATCAGTCATCCACGGGGTAAAGAGTGACAATATTTCATGCCCAAGTAATCTGCCTTGTGAAAGAAATGAAGCTTACATAGCGCTTGGGCTGCTCTGATCTTTATTTCCTGAAGAGACATATTTCCAGTGCTCATCATCGTTATTAACACAAATGTTCAGAACCGCATGCACCAGGCGGCTGCTAGGAAACATCCGCCGCAACAGCAGCCCCAGCGAATTCAATTTGCCCTGCTCTAATAGCAGAGCTGGTCCTTGATTAGCCAAGGTGGAAGCTGAGAGATCGGGGTGGCTGGGGGGTTAGCTGCCTTGTTTCTGATTTCAGCTCAGCTGGCTGTGGTTGCCCGTCCGTTCCCTACGCCAGGGCAGGGCATCTCCACATTGTGGGTACAATCTGCAAATCCCCCCTCTTTGTGGGGACCAAAGAGACCGAGCAATGGAGCAGTGATGGACTCAAGCTTACCGGTGTGTGATGGAGATGCTGGCTGGCCATGAGGTTTCAGGTAGCTATAGCTGCATCAGGGAGGGCTTCAAAGCAGCATGTCCTTTAACATGCTCTTCCAGTCAACTACATACAAGAAGACCCTCCAGTTTATGTCCATGCCAGGGTGATGCAGCACATTTGGGTGATTAAGTGGGAATGCAGGTGGAAGCATGGCCAGGGTGTGGTTGTCCATAGTCAAAAAAGAGGTTGGAAAAACACTACTTATTTCAGAGAGCTCGGAGCAAGGCAAGCAAAAGTAGCTGAAAATAAAAACCCTGCCCAAATGTTTTTCCCTAGCTCCTAACCAAGGAAGCCTGCTACTGCATCCTTGGAGCAGTGCTAATTCTCTAAATCGTCATCCCTTTCTCGCGACAGATCCCGAGCGAGATGAATTGGTGACTTAGGGAGGAGGGGGAAAGAAAACACAGGAACCGCAGAAGAAAGTGGTTTCACCATTTTGCCCCTTGCTTAACTAATGCTGCTCGTACACTAGTTTTCCACAGCGAGCGTGCGGCCCTGGTCTGAAGCCTAATGGAGCATGTTGGCACGTGGGACGCGACTCGACTTACCCTAATTGGCTTCATCATCAATGCGCCCGCGGCAAAGCCCCCATTTGTTTCACTTAGCTTCCCTCTGACCAGCAGTGCCTCGCTGCCTAAAACCAATCCCTTTCCACCTCTGCCAGGCCCACAGCACTGCTGCAAATTTTTCTTCCTATTTTGAGACCGACGTTTGCAAATATCTGTATTTATACATAATCCCTTCTTTTGCCGAGGTATTTTTTAACCAAGCTAGAATGAGACAGATATACATTTTTTTTATTTAATAGTGAGATGCCATCAATGCCTCAAGCTGCACATTTTGCTTCTGCAGGAGTCAGGTATTTACGTGCTGGAATAATGAACCATCAGCTGAGCTGCTGCAGAGTGACAGGGACATTCTGCATTTTATGGCTTTTTGTGAAAACAGTCCCCAGTCAATAAGCACAGATTTTCTCAGGAGGATAAGACCCTATTTGCACTTGATATTTTCAGGGAAATAGTAAACTCTGAGCTGGTACGGAATCAGGGCAAGAGCACAGGGTGAGATGTCGCTGTGTCGGAAATAGCCAACGATCAGTTCAATTGATCCTCATCTAGATATGGCTCCCTGGGACCTGGAGTTGGAGAAATGTAATAACAACATAAATTTCTATTTTCTCCGCTGAGATTAGTGGCTTTGAAGCTGCATTACCCTTTCCCTGTGATTTGGTTTTAGGTTTTCTTTTGCAACGGTGGATGCCTAATGCAAACACCTGGTAGGCAGCATCCTCCACCCCGGAGTGTGTTGGTGGCAGAGGGACGTCGCCCCAGGGGGGTCACAGCTCCCCCGCACACACGGTCCAGACCCAACCTGCCGACACAAGCACAAGAGCTGGAGAAGACCTGAAATTTCCACTCCTTGGGTGATTCTAACACTCGCGATGGAGCCAAAGAAAGGAAGCACAGAGCCAAGTTGAAGTATAGCGCAGGGGTTAATAAAACCAGCAGCAATAAAACGTTTTGAAATGTTTGATAAGAAACTATTCCTCGCTTCCAGGCTTGCAGTTTCCATTATTTTTCTCCCTTTTTGAAAGATTTTAGAGCGGTAAGGGTTTTAAATACATCCTCATAATGCAGCTTCAGACAGCAAACAGGATTAAAACCCGACTCCAGAAAAGGGAAGGAAGTCAGATTACTTATCAAAATTAAATTTGTCTTTGGATGCCATTACTTTCTACATTAAAAAGCTCTGGGTATTAGGAGATAAAAGAGCTAAATCCAATCTGGAGACGGGCTCAGAGGAAAATGTCAGCCAGCCAGTAATCCAGGCTCTTTTCTCTAATAGGATCCTCCTGAAGTCAAAGAAAGTGAGAATAATTATTTAATTCCATTTTGGAGTCTGGCTTCTTTATCGAGCTGGCTCAGCATCGCTGTTTCAGTGGTAAATCAACTGGTGGCACGGACTTCACAGCTCCCACCAGCTCCACG
Source organism: Mycteria americana (assembly GCF_035582795.1). Lineage (NCBI taxonomy): Eukaryota > Metazoa > Chordata > Aves > Ciconiiformes > Ciconiidae > Mycteria > Mycteria americana. The sequence continues at coordinate 10,425,362 of NC_134381.1, read as the reverse complement.
AGCAGTTTGCTTTACCCTCCGTGCAAAACAGGTCTTTGTGTCATCCACCGATGGATTTAACGGTGACTAAACCCTGCCCAGCCGAGGAGCAGGGAATGGTCCCTCTGGACCCATCTGGACCCGGGTTGCTCGGGGTTAATTCTTCACTGTAGCCCATGGCCAACAGTAAAAGTACTCTCTCGGGTATTCTTTTTTAAGGGTAATAAATAAAAATGCATATTATGCTGAAGCACAAACGTGCCGTTGCACGTCCTTATGCCATAACCACCATAAAAGCCCGACACTTTCCATCTTCCAAAGACCCAGAGGAACAGAGCCTTTTCTAGCAGATTCCCCTTCATCTTTTGAAGTACAGCCACAGAGCCAAAATTACAGCCTGCCCCAAATATCCTAGCACCTAAAAGACTGTAACCATGGTTGCACAGTTATCTGCAGGCATGGTTATCCGCACAGACATGCATGTATTGACTCAGAGGATGATTTAATTCTTCAGCGTGGTACAAAAGACACGAGAAGCCCTGTGCCATCTGACACACTGATGGATTCACGCCAAAGTTTTCTTTAACCCGAGCACTGGACGAAGTTCTTCGGCTACCACTGTGGATGGAAATTAGCAATCAATAAACATCAAAGTATGTTAGAGCTTAGTGAGAAACCGTACACGAGCAGGGCTGGCGGGCACATGCTCTGGTTGCCAAACCCAAGGGAGATCGGAAGATGGACTGTACTTGGTCTTGTTTAATGTAGGCACAGATGATCCTGGGAGTTCAGAGGTGGGAAAGAAGCAAATGCTAGATATGAGAGTGTTATTTTTAATAGGAGAAGGAGAGCAAGTGTCTCTGGAGAGCTAGAGAGATCGTGCACTGGAGTTCAGTTGAACGTGTGTGTCAAACTGCAGGTCAAGAATTATCTATCCAGAGACACTCTTCTACTCTAAAAAGGAATCCAAAAAAAGCCTTGGAAAGAAGCGACAGGGCTCTACCATCAAGTAGGAAAAACAAAGGCTCTACTAGACCCCAACGACTTTGGGGCTGGAAAATGCACCTTCACATGTAGAGAGGGCAGCTAATACAGAAGGTAAGTAAACGTCTAACAGGATGAAAAAACCTGCTTTTAAATCCTCCTATGTGTTTGCGAAGTACTTTTTTCTGCTGGTTCAGGCACATGTTGGTACTCCAGCGGGGAAGTGCAGGGCAGGAGGCTCCAGCGGTGGCCCCAGCATCTGCACCAAACCGCCCTGCCAGGGGCTGCAGGGACAAGAGCCGGTGATGCCTGCAAGGGCTCCCTGCAAAGAGGGATGCCTCCAAGGCGGTGGTGACTGTCAGTCGCTGGTGGTGGCCAGGAGATTGGTGCTTCCCATGCACCAGCCATGAAGAGCCCTTCCTACCGAGACATCATAGGGTTCTGTGCAGGAGCGGAGCTGACATCCCCTCCGCAGGGCTCCAGTCGCCATGGGCACACTGAGACAGTCCAAGCAGCTCCTTTTAATTTCTTCCTCTTGTTTTCCTAACATGGTTTCTCCCCAGCCAGCTGCCTGTGGATGCCTCGTTACTTCCCGGCAGTTGGCAGTGGCAGGTAAGTGCTTGCACGGGGACGTGGAGGGACCGAACGTAGGTCACGAGCGATCCTTTGCTCCCCACAGGAGCACCTTCCAGTGCTGCTAACTGCTTGCGGGCAGGAAGAAAAGCAAGCAACCGTCCACATCGCCTCAACCCCCAGCAAAGCCAGACCCAGGGGACCCCCGCCACCTCCCTTCCAAAATTAAAGACCTGCCTCTATCCTTCAGATCTTAAATACCACGCACATGCAAGTGCAAAAGACAGCGAGGCCATTGCCACCAACCTTGGCAGCCCGTGCCATGCCCACAACTGCTGGAAGGGCCGGACTCTGCCACCCATCTCTCCTGCAGCCCAAAACACGCCCGCGAGCAGCAGAGGTGCTCGGCCCTGGAAGGACGGTGCACGGAGAGAGGCACCACTCGCTGCACTTGTTCCTCCTTTTGCAACCAAACGCAGCCTCTTACGTGTTTGAGCCTGGGGGTACGTTAATTTATACAAACAACAAAGGGCAGCGAGGGGAAGAACTGCAGCAAAGCCGGCCAAGCGGATGCACCGGAGGGGTTTCTGGAGCTGGCAATGTGGGTTTAACGACAGAGGAAACTGGTTGGGTGACACAGTCCTATCGGGATGCCATCGTCAGTGCCCGTGCCAGAGCTGTCCTTCCCGCTTTGGCCCAGGGAAGGAGGCCCTTCATGCCTGATGCGTTGCTTTTTTTAATTAAACTAGCTGTGGGGAAATATAACATTTTCCTTCAGTAATTCATCCCCATGGCTCCCCTATTTTGTCATTTTAATTAAAGCCAGCCCCAGCCACAGTTTGGATGTTTGCAGCAATTAGTATTAAATCAAGCTCAGGCCTTAGGGACTGGCCCCTCTTTTGCTTTTTCTTGGATTTTTACAGCAAAAACCAAGAGGGGCTGAGGCTGAATGCGTGAAAAGGGCAACACAGCCGCCAATGCAGAGGCTTCAGGCTTCGTTAGGGAAGATTTTAGCTCAGTTTACCGAGTTCCCGCTGGCTTTGCTCATCAGCTGGAGAGAGACGGTCAGGTCCCGGGGCTCCGATGGCAAAAGCGAGGAGAACCAGCTCCTGGGGAGCTCCTGTCGGAGGCAGGACCGTCACTGCCACCCTCTCCTCCTGGGAGCAGCTCGCAGGTTTCTCTGGGATGGGCAGTAGCCAACGGGGTTGTCATGCCCCAAAACTCAGCCTTGGGGCTCCCATGGCTGAGCCGAATTTTTCAACCAGGTATCTCGACTTGAGTTTTCTTTGGAGAACAGCCAGCTCTCTATTTTAATTGTCTCTCAGTAAACCCACTCTGATCTCTCATCTTGCATACATGGAGCAAAAGACAGTCCCAGACCTTATAATGTAAAGAGGCAAGGGAGCTGGGAGCCCCATTACCAGCCCCGGGCAGACGATGTCTGACCTGGCTCTGGCCATCCCTCCCTCCCCAGCAATCCCTCCCAGCATGTGCCCACCCTTATAACTGGAATTTTCCTTAATGCCTATCCTGAACATTCCTTTCCTCAAGGTTAAATAATTTTCCCAGAGCTGCTTCGATCATTGTCAGTGTTTTAATCATGAGTTATAAGGTGTTCAGTGTTTTTCTTAAACGCACAGCTTCAAGGCTAGGTAGTTACCTGGGAATCACACATTTTACTTTAAAAAAAGCTTTTGTTGTTAGCCTTTAGAGTGTCAGAGCAAAGGTGGAAAAGCATGATCCGTGCATCAGCTAATGGCTCAGAAATAAAGGAAGGAAGGAAAGAGAAGGGAACGCAAGAAGGATTTCCTAAATGGGATTTTTTCACACAATCACAAGTTTCCCCCGTGCCTGATTCAGAGTATTTCTGAGCAGTAGCACAATGGTGCTCAGTGTTTCTGGCAACCAGTGGTGCCCAGAAGTTACTCCCTGCTCAGGGCACAGTTTCATCATTGCCATAATCTGAATTTCACTCCCAGCTGCTTCCCAGCGGGGAGCGATTCCTGCAGGTGCCCAGGACCAGACCCTGGCACGAGCTGCCTCCGCTGCCCTCCTGACCCACCGACAGTCACCCCTTAGCATCAGCACCCATCCCTGCAAACCCCGAAGGACTCAGCTCCTTTTAAGAGCCTGGCCACCCCTGTGGAGGCAGCAGCTGAGCCCTCACCCCCACCTCTGCCAAGGAGAGGGGTGCGGTGGGACCCCAGGCCGGCAGGACACCATTACCCAGGTCATACAACCCATGCCAAACACCAAACACCAAAGGCTAAAGCCGCACAGGACCGTGCACGTGTGCGAATGTAAAACTCCCCAGAGACGATGGGTACCTTCTTTGGACGTTGCAGACGGGCGTCTTCTGCAGCGCAGGAGGATGCTCGGCGCTTTGCTGCGGCACGGGGGTAAGCACGCCAGCCAAGGGGGGAAGCGAAAGGGAGGCAGTACTGCCAACTCCAACTACCCGAGCAGAAGCAGATGGAAGAAACAGGAGGAAGCATTGCAGAGTGAGTCAAGATTGTGATTTTGCACAAGGGAAAAGTGTTCTTTCCAAAAGCAACAAAAAAAATTACTAAACTTGTCAACAAGTCCCTGAGATCATGGAGACCACAAGCCTGCTACAAGCCCTTGCAGGGACACCTGAGATTGCCCCAGCTTTTTGCTAGATCTAAGCTGCAATTACGCTGTTCTGCTGAAAGCACGCACCGGAGTAAAAGCGATGGAAATCGAGGGCTGTGCAGGCAGAAGCAGGATCGGTATTTTGGTTTCTCATCCCGTACGTGGTACGGGGAGGAGAGCAGCTGCAGACAGCGGCAGTCGCTCCTTGCCCCTGCCCTGCTCAGGCTCCCCCCTGCAGTTCTCAACACCTTCAGCGAAGATGCCCAGCCACTGGATATCTACCTCACCTCGACCCCTAGAAAATGAGACAGTGTACACAAGGACAGAAGTTGAAGCCTGAATACCGAGACCTCAGAGGAGCAGCGGCCGCATCTAAATGCCAATCGAGGAACGAAAATATTTCAGCAACAACCTTAGCCTCTAAAGAGAAGGACCAAAATGCTTGCACTAACCTAGAAGCCTCTAAAGAGAAGGACCAAAATGCTTGCACTAACCTAGAAGCACAGAGAAACCTGAAAACTTCTGCTTTCAGCCACTCAGACTTACGCAGCCTCCTTGGTAATGATTTGGTGCTTAATTAATAGTCGTTAAAGTTACTCATCACACCCGACTCAGGCTTGCCTATGAGGAGGCTGCAGAGGCTTTGTGCAATGGCAGGCGGTTTAACCCCATCCCTCCCCGGGATCTCCGAGCTGCTCCCCGCTCTCACCCAGCCGTTGCCACGTGCCTCTCGTGGCCTCCCGTGCGCCTTGGGGTGCTGCACGTCAGCATCAAGCTGTTTCCAGATGTTGGGAAGGCTGAGGCCAATCTGGGTCCTACCCCCTGTCTCAATGTCATACCGGAAACATCAGACAACGGGTCCGATTGATGCAAATATTTTTGCCACGTTTCTGCTGGCGCCCTTTTGCTGCATCGCACCCAGCTTCCCACGAGCCGTGACCGCGGGGGGGGAAACGGCAGCCTGCAAAGCCAGGGAAGCATCGTGTCAGAGCTCTTGCCTGCTATCCCGTTTCCGAGAGCAGCCAGTCCCAGGATCAAAGCACTGTTTGCTCTGCTGCAGGAGTGCAGGGGAGGGAGGGGGCAGACACAGCCCCCAGAGCTGCAGAGGGGCTGCAAACGCTGCGGGCTTGCAGTGAAACACCCTGCACCGAAGAACTGACCGAACTGACCTTCCTGGAGTTTAAGGGCGAAGGGATGCATCATGCGCATCCGCGCAGCTTTATGCGAGTGTTACAGAAATGCTTAAGAATAAATTAAATGCATCTGACTCCCCTTAGAGAGATGAATCAATCTCATTTGCACGTCTCACCCACAACTCTCCAAGTGCTGATGCTGGGAGAAAGTTCCTCCACTTTCCCTGTTTTCTCATTGTCCGTCCTCTCCCAGTCTCCTTCGTCAGAGGTCTCTTGAACGGCCGCGTGCCGACGCCACGCTGGGAGGATGGAGCTGAATGGGACCCCGTGGAGGACGGGCACCCGCACACGTTCGCCCGAGTTCTCGAGGTGCCGCGAGCCCGTCTGCCGCCGCTCCCTCCGCGCGGCCGTCCCCAGCCTCTCGGGGCTGGCAGCTCTTGCTCACGAACTGTCCCCCGGGGTCTCTCCCCTCCCACCCCGGTCTAGCCGAGAGCTCACGCATTTCCAGTGGGCGAAGAGGATTCACCGATAGCAAAGCACAGCTCGCTGTTGCTAAATTCAGATGTTCTTGACAATGACACGGCAGGAATCATCAATCCTGGTTAAATTAGCACCAGGGCATCGTTCCGCTGTGACACTGTAGTCTTCAGCCACCTCCGACCAGAAAGGAGCTTTAGTTTCTGGATAATTCGGTATCTCCCTATCTACTACATTAGCAGTGAAAGCTGACCCCCAGATCAGCCACTGTACAAACAAGTTCTGCAGAGACTTCGGCTGCAGGCACTCCGTGTGGTTTATTGCAAAGGAATCAGTTTTGCATGACAAAGGCCAGCAAGGAAAGCTTTCTGTGCTGGGTTCTCCTGGTGCTGAGATGAGCTATAAACTCAAGCTGACTGGAAGCCTAAAATATTAATTGATCAGCCTACTTTTGCTGGCCACGCAGAAGTAATTGCTACGGAGTAAAACAGAGAAAAGATCCATTTATATCTCTCGTGGAGTATTTTTCCCCAAAGGAAATTAGCACCTCTCTCCTAAATAGGGACTGTACGATTTTTAGTCTCTTTTTGTATGCTTGACAGACTTTTTTTCTCCTTCCCTCATTCTAAAACGAGCACACCTGCTGGGTAAACAGAAACGCGGCAGAAATGCTAAAGAATGGGAAGAATCGCAAGTTCTTATCACACGTACTAGAGAAACACCGGGGCGATACAGCTCTCTGGTTACCCGCGGAAGAAATCTGTAGGTGTAAACACGCGCGCGTACAGAAGCAATTGAAGGTTAAAGCTGATCCTCTTCTATGTAGGTCAGGTACATCTCCGGCGTGGGATCTGCGCCGGTGAGCCTCAGCGAGCAGCCGAGGTACCCACCGAAGACACCAAAGATGTAGCTGAAAGATAAAAGCGCACGCCGTGCGCGACGGCTGCCTACGTCTGCGTGTGCCCACGGGACTGCCGGGGCAAGGGAGCCAAACCCAACTGGCTGCTGGGTTGGGAGGGTAAGAGAAGAGAAGAGACGGGAGGGATGATGCTCTCCTCCTTGGAGGAGAAAAACCCCGTGGTAACCCTTGGGAATGACCCTTTGGACTGAAGCGCTCTGGGAGGGAAGGCAGACACATTTCTGGGATTTCATCCTAATCGCTAACGTTATTACTTGTCTACTTCCAAACTGAAATGCGGCTTATGGTCAGGAAATCTTTGGCCATAAATTGATGAGGTCTAAATTAATCGGAGCCAGCTGCGAGAGGACTCTGGAGCCCACTGTGGTTTGTTCCATGAAAACATCTGGTCAAAGCACGGCTGGCACGCTCTGACCACGAAACACCTCCCTGGGGCTGCAGAACCGGGCAAGAAGCATCCAAAGGGACGCGTGATACGAACGGGGTACGCGCTTTGTCAGTGAAACTGCTTTTTAGAAGTGAGAATGAGAGATGGTGAGGTGGTTTCTTGCTTGGTGATTGCTTGGTGGCTTTCTCCTCGCAAGCCGAGGCTCCGGGCACACTCCCCCGCTAGCACCAACACCCACCGAGAGCCCGGGTTAACCCCGAGAGGCGCAGGTGTGCATTGATATGCCACTTTCTATGGAAAGAGTATTTACAGGCAATGAATAAAAAATGATGATGTAGTATCAGCTTTATGGGCTTGGCTCGCTGGTAGAGAGTAGGAGGAAGCCTGCAAACCCCAGCCTTCATTACGAGCCGTGCGTTCTCGGCTGTTGTACGTAATAGTCTGCTCCTAATGAAGCTTGAACTGAAGCCAGGGAAGTTGTACAAATGTAAGGGAGAGGAAGAAAAAAAACCACCAGGCCTCGTGCTTTAAGTCTGCATTAAATCTTCTCTGCTGAATAGATATTAAATATTACGGATCATTTTGCACCTGTGGGTGATGAGAGGCAACAATGCTGAATGCAGCACCTGCTGTATTTCATCTTTAGCCCTAGCACGCTGGGTATCCAAGAGAAATGTATGGGAAAATATAGCTCCGCACACGTTGTTAAACATGATATACGTTGTACCAAATTCTTCAATGGTTTGGCAGAGCCTGTTGAAGCACTGTAACGAGGAGGAGGATCCTTTACACAAAACCACTAGGTTATGAATGTGGACCTTATGCACTAAACTTGATTGCTATTTATCAGACTGGATCTGGCAGCTCTGAGAGTGATTTGGAAACAGCAAATCACTTAGTACATTGCCTCCAAAACTGAACTAAATAAAACCCCAAGGAATGACCCAGTCCATGGTCACTGCTTCCATCAAGCTCTTTGCCCTTGACATGTTTTTATCTGCAGTTATATTACAATGGTGCTACAGGAGTATCTGTCCCATTTGTAAGTGTATCAGCTTTCTAATAGAGATGCTCCAGTTTTATACTTTTCGTTTCCCCTTCCGAACACCAGTAAAAGGAAGGTGCAATGTTGTCGGAGATATGAGTGGAGAAGGAGTATTTTATAGGGCTGCTCACCTATTCCTGTACAGGCACACATACAAGGTAGTTGCTGGATCTCTCTCTGCAACCCTTTTTCCATCATTCCTTGATGATGGGGGACATTCGCTGTGGGTTTCAAGGGGTTAATCAGAATTTCAGACTGGAAATATTTTTTTCCTGATGTTCACGCTCTGACAACTGAGCCAAGAGGTGACAAGCAGTAAATGCCTCCCATCCACTTGAGACTTGAGCGGAGAGCTGTACCAGTATAGCTTAACAGAGGAGAATTTAATTGTAAGCAAAACTTAGACTGGCTCAGGTTGTTCCTGGGGCTTGATCAGACACAACTGAAATCATTAAGAGCTTTGCCAGTGACTTTATCAGGTGCTTTATTCAATTCCCAACTGATCCGGTAAAAGCTGGCCTTGCTCCTATTACTTACTGATCCTACCCTGGCACCACCCCACGCTTGAGGAGTTCCCTACACTGGCACCCAGGAGGCGAGCAGAATTTGGGGGCCACAGAGTTTGGGTGCTGCACCGGGGTCTGCCTTTCCATTGCTTTCGAGAGGGGCGGCCCCACGAAGGCGAGACACGGGAGCCCCGCGTTCACCCCGACCCATTTACTCATCAGGTGGAGAGCGGCGCAATGCATAATCCTCTGTGACAAACAGATTTTCCCCAAGAATCCCATAAAGGACTTGGAAAGGACATTTATGGCTTCATAAAGCACTTTGCTAACGACTTGCTTTACCACTGCTAAATCAACTGCGATCATTTAGCGCTGTCCTCTTGTAACTTTCCACATTTGGTCTACGGGGGGGAGGGAAAAAAAAAAAAAAAAAAGAGTGCTGACATTTGCAAAATACATCTCAACCCATATTAGATGGTGTTAATTAAAATGACTTGCTGGGTAGTGAGCTACAAAAAAAAAAAAAAAAAAAGAAATCAATCAGAGTCTTAGCGCAATTAAATCCAGCTAGCCCTGCTCTGCGCCGGCGTGGGCAGCACCAGTCGGTCGCTCTGGCCCCGGTGGCACGGGGCCACCTTGCAGCTGAGCCTGCGCGGCTTCCTTCGACGAATAATCCTTTCCACACACCACCTCCCTCGTCCCTGCAACCCGATATAACGGGGCTCGTGCCTTTCGTAGGATTAAACAACTCCCACGGGTGCTCCCGCGGGCAAGAGGAGCAGCCAGGCACGCCTCGGCAAGGCACCGGGCGCCGGCAAGCCTGCGCCGAGGGAAAGCAAACGCTTCTGCTGCCCTTTTTCCCCCAGCATTTCTCGCCCCATCCCCTCAAGCAGACCGTTTCCATCATTGCTGGAGACCAAACGCTGGTCGCGGAGGCTGCGCACGGCGCCGAGCCCCTGGCTGCCCTGCTCACCCTGGCTCCCCTCACGGCACGCGCGCCAAGACCCGGCTCCGATCAATACCGGCAGATAAGTCAAGTGATGTTCCAAGAACAAGAAAAAAAGCAAGGAAGAGAAAAAAAAAAAAAGGCAATATCAACAAAATACCCTGTTTCATCCCCAAAAAGGTGCCTTTCAGGCAGTTAGATTGTAGTGCAGATTAACAGCGAGGTGAACGTTTTATAACATCATTGCAGGCACTCCCTGTATTTGAAAACTGAATTACAGAATGAAATGTAACCCCATCTCCGAAGCGGAGGATTTCAGTGCTCTATTGTGGAACGAAGCTTGGCTGTATATTCTCTAAGCATTTTGCAGCTTCTGCTCCAAAATTCATGTAAACATCTGCCTTAGTTTAAGTGCTTCCTTAATACCCGTGCTTTACTGAGTGGGGCCTATTTCAGAAAATGCAGTACAAGGCTTCTGCCTTCTAAAGCTCTTATTAAGTGTCAGAACAAAATGGGCAAAACTTGCTGGTAAAAGGAGCCCAGTTGACAGCATTGGAGAAGAGTGGCCTCTATTCATCTTCTGAACAGGTACATTCAGGCAAGCAGTGATAAAAGCTCTCTGCTTTTACCAGCCCAGCCCTGGAGGACAATATGCAGAGATGGAGAGGAAGTTTAGTCTTGCAGGCTTGCCACCAAATCCATACGGCGTATAATAAATAACAGTAATGGTCCTTTTTCATTGATTCTCTCTGGAGACCGTCATCCGAGTTACCACCCTGGGGAACTGCAGCAGGGGCTCGGGGGGAGAGAGCCAGCAGCCACAGCTCAGCTGGGCTGAGCAGGGTCTCCCAGCAGTCACGAATTTTAGTTAACTCCCTCTCAACCTGGGTTTCGCTTTGAAGCAGTGCTGCAGAACCCCAAGTTTGCATTTCCAGACTTATTTACTAGACCGTTACATGGACCCCCACGCTGGATCCAAAATATTCATGTCACCATTTTAACTGTGTTTCTAAAAGAAGGGGGGAAAGAGTTAAAACAGAACCAGAAGATGCAGTTTTTTTCCTCTCTCTACGCTGTCATCACCTTTTGCGTTCACACGCACCACAGAGCTAACATACCTCGCAAATTTTTAAATAAGTAAGTTATTACTGCACAAGTATCCGAGAGCCTCCCCCATCTCCTCCCCCTGTTCTTTCTTCCCCAGCTGTGTTTCTCATGCACACAATGGGAGCCAGGGCAGAGCAGACCGAAATCAGCAGGAGGCTAAATAGGGAGAGGGAAGAGCATCTTCTGTTCCTAGTGCCCATGGGAGAGAGCTCTCCTCCCATCTTACATTCGCTCCCATTATTCTGCCATTAACAATGAGGCACAGCTGTGATGACTATGTAGGAGGAGAAGCCCTGGATGGGGCTTGATAAGAAACTCTTTCTCCTGCTCACACACACATAGCACAGGAGAAAATTCCTAGCTGTTGCCAGCAGCAAAGCAGGCACTGTCAAGGGGGACCCAGGATTTTGGCTGTCAGCCTTCGGGCTGTTCACCAGCAACAACTGCCATCATGGCACAGAGCCCTTCCTTCCTAATGTAGACCCAAATAATTGATAAGTTCTGTCAGAAAAGGTTTGAATGAAGGCAACTGTACCAGCAAGCCGTAAGTAGAGGCTTTTATTTATTCCAGCAAAGCCCCTGGTACGTGACCCTGCGAATCAGAAGGATGGTCACATATGCACTTCAGATTTAATTTTCTTAAATAATGTATTGTTAAAAAGGGTGAGAGCTGGGGAAGTGCTCCGGCAAGTCTGTTCATGGTGATATACTGAAGGCAGCTCTGAAACGTCATCGCTGCGATACAGCTCTTCGGAGGACAGGGCAGATCATCGATCCAGATTTAAGCCTATGTAAAAACTGGATCATGTGCAAGAACACATGTAGCGAGTTGTTATGAAAACCCCTCTGCCTCCCTGCTGACAGTGATAAATATCTCTGAATTTTTCCCCAGTGAGCAATAGAAGCGCCAGCCTTCACTCTGGGGAAGGCAGAGCCAGAGAGACAAGTGGGATAGCAGATCGGGAGTGAAGTGGATGGGGTTTTTATAAAGCAAGGGGGGTTGAGCCAAGTGGGGATGAAGTGTTTTGACAAAACGGAATACCTACACAGGGCTGGGAGAGCTGCGGGCGTGGCCGTCGCGGTGCTCCGGCAGCCCGGGATGGATGCGACCCCCCCACGCTGCGACGTCGCGGTGCATCGAGACGGGAGCGAGTTCGCTCTTCACACCTCCGCAGGACTGGAGCATCTCCCCCGCACTTTCACAGCCAGCAAAAGGGTTCACATTTTCATAAAGAAAGAGACTAAGCAAACAAATGGGAGTATAAGCTATTCATCACTGTCTGAAAACGATTCTCTTTGACTCCCATGAAGTTCAAAGGATAAAATATAGAAGTGGGCACGCTTGGCTGCACCTGAGCTGCTTTCAGAATAGCTCCGCTCTTGCGATGCGTGTGCATTTTTAATTATCTGTGTTGAGAGAGTGTGTTTTGGTAACTAGAATAAAGATGGGAGGATAAATATAAATCCCTTTTCAGAATGAATTTTTACAGAAACCAAGCCAAGGTTTGTGCACACCATCACTTTTATATCCAGACTCGAAAGACTCCAGCTCTAGCACAGGGACATTTGCTGAAGGGAGAGGGGAGCTCCTGACTCAGAGCAGTCGCTAGTAAGAGTCAGCAGACAGACTCTACTGGTGTCTCTTCCTCACTAGTTTTTCAGTTTTGTCCAAAATTAACACAATCCAGTTCTCTATCCCCCAAAAGTACCAGGTACCGATGTCAGGAGCAGCAGGGAGACTTCAGCATGTAACTAGCATGGGGGGGGGGGGGGGGGAAATCACCCTCTCCTTCTTGTAAACTTGGCAGGAGTCCCTTTAGTAAAAAGCAAATAAAAAAAAAAAGCCTGTGTCATTAAAAAAAATGGATGGGTTAAAGAAATTATCAGAGATATAGGTGCCAGAGGAGCCTGTTGCCTTCAGAAAACACTTATCAGCATCTTTGTCAGAAGGAAGCCTTATTTTCCTCTTTCTTCATAAACTACCAAAGATGATGGGATGCAGAAATAAATGATGAATGAAAGAACTTAATTACATACAAACCAAGAGGGACTTGGGGCACTGTATTTTAATTCAGTCTTCTGACAGCACTTCATAAGCCTGAGGACAACGTCTCACTCGCCTTTTGTAATGCAGATGAACTGCTGCACTACCAACCTTCACCCCCCCCAACAGAAAAGATGGGAGAGTTGAAAGCTTTGGAAAAAACACCTGAGAAGCCAAATTAAATTAGCTATTTTTGAGACCAACACTGCAGCAAGCGGGTTGCTTGGGCTCCAAAAGCAAAGCCCTGTGAGCTGTGAACGTCCTCCCCAGCCCGCTTTGGTTAGGGGGGATTTTCGTGGGAGCTGCCTGGAGCAGCACAAGGAAATCCAATCACCCCGAGAGAAAGGGCTCATGATCTGAAACCAGAGGGTGTGGGAGGAGGCACCAGGGAAAGGGGCTTTCTATGCTCGCCTTTTCACGGCGGAAAATGAGTCCTTTCTGTCGGGTGGGTCAAATCCGGTTCAGAGGGCTGGGACCACACGTTGGCCCCAAGCACCACAGTGCGGGAGGCACGGCCAGAGCAGGTGCCTGCACACGCACCGTGAATCTGGGCAAGAGGCAGAAAAAGTACCTTGTTGCCTCTGAGCAGGAGAGGGTCACCCACGTTTAGTGTAACAAACCCATTAAAGCGATAAGGAATGTCTTCCCAAATGCTTTCACAGCCTTCATATATTCTACCCAAAACACCGAGCCTTTACACCCATCTGGGGCTGACTTGAATAGCTGCTCCCTGCATCCGAGATGTTAAAGGCAAAAAGAAAAGGATCAGCCACTAGCCTTGGACTCTCCCACTATAAACATGCGGTGGCCGATTAAAACATCAGCACAGTAAGGCTGCAAAGGTGTCTCCCAAAGTAGCATTTCATCTTCAGTCCACCGCACAGTGCGGGAAGAGAACTGAAAGAACCTTCCCTCTGTGGGCTTTTTCTTCCTTCTTTCTCCCCTGGTCCTTCCAGATCTAATAAACAGGGCTAACAGACAGCTACATCCAGAGATTTACTGCGTTTAAGCCTGACGCGAGGATCCAGAGATGGAGCCCTTAAGCGCTGATTTGTATTCAGCACGAGCCCTTAGCTCGGGGAGCAACGCCAAACAGCACTGAAATTCCCAATTTCAGTGGAAGACTTAAAAGGCTACAGGCACAATGTCATCAGAGATGGTTTGAACTCGTTCATGAGTTTTTTAATAAGACTCCCAAGCTCTCCATTTGGGTTATGGGGAGGATTTATGGGTTTAGAGAAGAGCTGTTCTCAATACATCTTATCAGAAGTTCAAACAGGAGGAGAATAACTCTTTGGGAGACAAGTGACAGTGGCTGGTGACAAGGGAGCCGTCTCCTGCAGCTGGATGTGCTCCTGTTCCCGAGTCCCCATCGGGGCCCGGACAAGTCTCCTCTTGGAGATGCTGGAGGAAGGGTGAAGAGGCAGGATGCTCATCCACAACCCGTTTTGTGTTCTTCTTGTTTGCCTCCGGTATCTTGAACCTTTAGGCATTTCACAAAGCCTAGAAGCATTTTCAAGCCTTTTTCCTCAGCCATACAATTAGGAAGCAGAACCTCTCTCCCATATAGTCCCAGGAGCTCACTGATTTTGCAGGGGTCTCGCAGAGCAATCAATGTCAGAAAGCCTTTGCAGGGTCAGGGCTAATTCAGGCTCGGACGATACGCAGAGTCCAAGGCCCTGCTGAAGGAAGGGCAGGTACCATTTGCATCCCAGCATGAACCCATCCCATGTGTCCTCCTCGGAGGCAACTGGTGTCCCCGTCACTGCTGGCAGAGCACAACTCATCGAACGCTGAAGTCAGACTCACTACTCATCTCTGGCGGACAAACTGACAGCTTAGTGCTCTATCATCAATATTAATCGGCTCATTAACAAAGGCTTGTAAAACCAGTCCCAGGGATAGGGGGAGGGGAAGGAAAAAAAAAAAGGATGAAATCAGCAAACCAATCTATCTTTGAGATTTTTAAGCTTTTGACTATAGATTTCTTTCTTCCACCCAGAGTCAGCCAGAGCAGGGAGGGGGTGAGACCTGTGCAGTTAAACAAATCAATTGATGAATTTTCTCCATGACATTCAGGGGCTGAGTCCTGGGCTAATCGTAAAAAGGCACTGCCAGAGGATTTTAATAAATCCCTTTAATTAAGTGATATGTTTTAGAATTAAATTATGATGAAAACTATAAATCCTTTCCCAGTGAACGGAGTTCAGTGCGCACAGAAGGAAAAGGGCATTCCTCTTCTTTTATCTTCCTGGTTTTTCTGCCCCTTAATACAACAGGATTCAAACAATTAATTATCAAACAATACAGGAAGCCATGTCGTTTATCACCCTGCAATCCAGCCTTTCAAGTTAGCTGGATTTAACCTTGCGCTAACTAATCCTGTGCCGGCAGAACGGTTTAGCTTTCCCCCTCCCCACCTGAAGGACTCTGGTGCTTTGCTCCAAGATAGTTCCCCAGAGCCGAGGCAGCACCGCACCCGCCTCCGAATGCGGGTGGCCCTGCCTAGGACCTCTCCCTGGAACACCTGAAGCGTCCCCTCTTCAAGTGCGAGCAAGGTCCGTGCCCTCAGCTTGCCAATGCCCCTTTAGAAACCTCAGCCCTACGCATCATCCCCAACGCAGCGTTCAACCAGCCAGCCCCAAGGATATACAAGCAAAAGCGTTATTCGCGTCACTAAGCGCGGTAAAATACCCTTGTACGGGAGGGGTTTACACTGGGAGACTACAATAAACTGGTACGAGGTAGATGGGTCACTTGTCCCTGACCCCAAGAGACTTTGCTCCTGTAGCTCATTGATAGCCACAGCTAGCAACGGCACCGAGATCTGCTCAGCCCCAGCTTTGGCAGGAACAGATTGGGGTCCTGCTCCTGCCCTCAACATTGATCCCTGGGCACGCAGCAGCTTGCCTGCTCCTTCATAGTACATGGTTTCTCAAGATGAGAAACGTCCCTGTGGGACTAAGCTCGGCACCTTGCAGAGTCCCACGGGAGAAGTGAACTGCTATCACACAGGAACACGCAGGTAGAGCAAGAAAAATCCCTTGTTCGTTCACCCCCGACCAGACCCAAAGGCAGGGTGGAGAGGAGCTCCTTGCTGTAGATCGGTGGTTTGTTAAGAAGGGGGCTGGTAGTGAAATGAGCATTACAGGGGGACACAGAGGAGGGAAAGGTGCGTCTTGCTGCGACGCTCACGTCACCCTTCCCTCGTGTCTGTACCCGGGTGGCTCTGCTGAGGTTGTTTCTCAATTGCTGGTCTATCCTGTAGATTGAACACAAAGCTCATACAGTTCAGTACAGGGAAGCCTTGAACCAGGGCAGCTGAGAGCAGGAAAGAATGGAGTTGCATGAAAACTGTTTAGGAGAAAAAAGAAAAAAAAAAAAAGAAAAAACGTATACAGCACTGTGCACAAAGCTTTACTTGCTCGATAGGATTGCTTTATCCGTCACCATTTTGTTGTATAACGCAAGAGCTGTCTTAATACAGCACAGAGAGTTGCAATAAGGATGGGAGAGAAACTTAACAACGAGAGAGATTGTTCCCCAAGATACAGCCTCGTCACAGCCGAGGCAAACAGAGACTCTTTGTTAGCACATTTACCTTGCTCCACCATCATTAGACTTGCTGCATAAACAGAACTGTTCATTTTCTTCTCCCAGCCAGCTCACCTCCTCCATTGGGATATCAGTGCAAACAGCTCAGGGTACCAGGCCATTGTAATATCCTTTTCCAACAAGGCTGACGGTAATTTCAGGAAGAAAGAAAGAGAAAATAGAAAAATCCAATTGGAATAGCTGCTGAAAGGTTACAAACAAGGTGAAGGAAATACACGAGTAAAATAATACAGTACTGAGAAAATAAAGAAGCTAATAATAGGAACTTTCTTAATATTAACTTCTCTGTTGCTATGGCAGGACCAGTGCCCTGCTGCTATTTCTGTAATCCACAGAGGCTACACCAGGACCAACAACAGCACTTACCTTACCTTCACAGCTTCGCTTTTAAAAATGTCACTCCATCGCTAAGCAGGTTACCCCCAAACCAAACAGCATTACAGCCAGCTGAATTTTTCTCATGAATCTCCTTCAGACAGAAAGTATTCTGGGGTCTACAAATTCACAGAAATTTTTCATGTTCATTAAAAAAAAAAAAATTCTATTTTTCTAATTAAAAAACCCTGAATCTTGTAAGATTTTTCAGTTTCCAAACACTGCCAGCACTAAACCTTCAGGCTTACCTCCCCTTGATGTCAAAGGACAAGCACACACAAGAGCAGCTTCTGCTGAGTCCTTCTCAGTTGGCAAGGAAGAAGAATTCAGCAGCTGCTGGCTTTTTATGGGGCAACAGCAATCAGGAGCCTCACCTGGTGAAAGCCTGGTTTGCTACCATGTGTCTCAGAATTAACCCTCTCAAATCTTGGTAAATAACCCAAGTCTGAACACTTTTCAAAAGGAAACAAGACACAGGCAGCCCTGCGGTCTCCCACCCTGGAAACATTTTCTGGGGCTTTTCATTTGCTTTGCCATAAGCATCACCACTTACAGAACTGGGGCACTTTGCACAGGGACATTCAGCAATGTCACCTTGGGGTGGCATGTATGTATCTGACCTCTTGATTGCTCAGCAGCCCAATTATCCCGTGCTTCTCTGTCTCTGGCAAGATGCAAAAATCTACTGGAATCACAAGAAATGCTAAGGTGAGAGAAAGAGGAATAGAAGCTGCTGTTTACCCATCCCTTATGAAACAGAGGGTCATAAATTTCCCAATTAAAATTCTCTTGAAAGATGGCAATTCATGAAACATAACTTATTGCTGGTAAAACACAACTGTTTTCAATAATTAATATACAAGATACCTTTAAGAAAGGCAGAGGTCTTGCAGAGTGGAAGGTGCAATTATTGTTTCATTAAAGATTGATTACATGTGTGGCCAGTCATTTGAATAATGGCTCTGCTGACACCTTAAATGGAATGATAAATGAGGTTGGGTCCACTGCTGTGACTTGATGCACAAGTTGACTCATGGATGATAGTGAGAAACAGCAGCGTCTTTCCAGCCCAAAAGGTCATCTGAAATATTAAAGAGCTGAAGATCAAGTAACTATGAATAAGGTCAAACAGACCGTTATGGTGACAGGACTGGAATTAATTGAGTGATAATTGTCCTACATTTATGCAATTTTTTGTTTGTTTGCTTTGTTATGAGAAGAATCCAAAGAATCACTGAGAAATGAAAGGCAGGGTGTTTGTAACCAGCCCAGCAGAACAGTTTCTCTGCTCAGAGAAAAAAGGAAGGTGCCCACTATATATGATGGGAACCATCTGGAAAAGGGTGGTTGCCACCATAGTGGTGTCATCTGCTTGTGGGAAAATTCCCTGAAATCTCTAGGGTGCAGAGGAGCCACCTCTCTCCGATGGGCAGAGCTCACGGGTCACCCTCCCCTCTCCCTGTTGAGCAGGACCAGGCATTTTGGGCAGGCTCCTCTGGGGAGGGCAGAAACGCGGTGGCATTTCTGAGGCTGCGGCACGGTGAAACTTGCCAAAAGCTCAGGACGGCAACCCCTGCCTGCAGTGCTCGTTAGAGCCTCCACGGGCAGATCTACCCACACCTGAACGCCGAGCCTGGTGGGATGCTCATCATTCCCCCTCACGCACGCTGCTGGGGGAACAAATGCAGCAATGCGGATCCAACCCCCTCGGGCTGGGGCTGGCAGCCTGGGGGTTTGCAGGAGGAGACGGAGCCCTTGGTTTTCTTCCAGTAGCCGTCAGCAGCTGCCCACGCAGTCATTTCACATCCCTGTACCTTCAACTCCCCTCAAAGGAAAGATGAAAGGAAAGCATCCAACGCATCTTGTCTCGGGGAACAGAGAGGGGGGACCCATTTGTTACGAGAAGTACAGCTCACAGTTCAGTCCCGTGCTCGGGGCCCGGGAAGGCGAGCGATGCTCCGTGGGCTTGCACGCCGAGGGAGGGAGAGCACTGACGGGAGGGAGAGCAGCCCGGGGTGTGCATTGCAGAGACACGGGCAACCATCGGCGAGTCTTCTCCCCCCACCCCTCGGTGCTTCTCACAACCTTCGGACTGCCACCAATACTGATTGGGCTTGAGACAAAAGCCTGAAGCCCGCAACAGTTTGGCCATAGCATCCTTGGGTCCTTGTGGCTGGAACAAGCAGAGCAGGGAGTGAAGTGGTCCCCTCTTTTCAGTGGCAAAGTGGGGAGCAGGCCAACGCCAACATCCTTCTGCAGCCAGCAAATTTTGCAGGGCAGGAGTTACAGTAAGAAGGAACAAATATATGTTGGAAGTAAATGCCTTAATTATATTCATGATCGGTTTTGCCCTAGACTCCAGCGCTAAAGAGATGCTCTTCTATCAAAGTCAATTAAATGGTTGCTATTCTCCTAAAACCCAGCAATAAAACAAGAGCTGTACATATCCATTAAACCGCAGTACACATCCATTAAACTTGCTTTTGCTGCTGCAGTTCATTTACTGCCAGATTTGGACTTGATTCTGATCTCATTTACGTGAGTTTTACCCTGGTGTAATAGCAGAGACTTCACAGCGTCAGTCCGGCTGATTTACTCCAGCCTGGTGCAGATGCTGACACAGTTACAAAGGGGATGAGACAGATACTTTCATTTCAAAGACCTGCAAATAATCTTTGTGCATCAATAAACCCAAGAGATTAATGGTTTGCTAACCAGCCAGGTTATTCCACACACACACACAATCCGTATGCAACTCTTGAAACAAATTTGTCCTAGAGATAGGAAAGCTTTCTCCCTGCAAACACCTTCAGGAAGTTTGTGAGAAGAGGAGCACTGCCTGCATGCTCCTCCTGTCCCCTGGGGTCCTGGGAAACAGGGTTGGAGGTGGCAACGGAGGGTGCGATGCTGTGGCTGGGCCGCCTGCCCAAAGCTGATCTCCCTTCACTCCCAAGGTAGCAGCAGAGCAATCCTGAGCTGGGAACCTCCAGGCCCTCAGCCGCACTCAGTTGTCAAACTAAATCACTTAAGAAGCACAAAAGTTGTTTTTTCCCCTTGTATGGAACTTGGCTGGGAGTTTGCTTGTGTCAAGAGGAGTAATGCCCTTAAGTTTAGGACCGAGTTTCTCCTCTGTGTTTTATCAGATACCAAGAGCTTTACTGGATCTTATACTCTGCTGTCTGCCTTGCCAATCCTTTTAAAATAAACCCTCGGAAAAGCATCTTGAGCTTCTCCCCTTTACCGAGACTGAAATCCCTGTCCCGCTTCCATCCCCCCAGAGCTCTAGCAGTGCCCTGCGCACAGTAAATGTACGTTCCCTCCCGCGTCTTCACGTTCTATCGTATAGATGGTGTCGGGGATGGTGCTGCGATGGCAGGTACAGCTCAGCCACCAAGCACGGACCATAGCGCATCCAGAAAGTTTAACTTTTTGTAACTACTGTTGGTATTTCGAAGAGCTCATGGGGAATCTGTTCATGCAGTGCAAGACAAGGTGTTGAAATTATCAGCGCTTTAAAGATGCCTTTGCTTTCTTAAGATTTCCTTCAGAAGTCTCACGGTAGTTTTCTTAAAAGGAGCTGAAGATAACAGGGAAATGGTAGAAAGGTAGAAAAGGGAGAGGAGAAATCCATGTTCGCCTGTAGGCAGAGCACGAGGGAAGTCAGGCAGGCGGGGGGACGCTTTCACAGGCACCCGCACATATGAAAAGCTTGCGTCCCGGTGGCTTTCGTACAAAGTCGAGCAGACGCCTTTGAAAAGAAGATCCATACATCCCAGCAGGCACCAATACCTCCGTCCCTTTGCCTCCCTGGAGACTGTCCACCATTAGCTGCTCTGTTTCTCACTCCCCTGCTCCAAGGAGCTGTAGATGCACAGAAAGAAACGCGCCCGCGAAGGCAGACACCAAGGACTTCTTAGTTTGGGATGATGTGCTTGATGTGCCTTTGGGGTGACCCACGGTTATGGCTTTCATTTTGCCTTTAAAGCAGCTGCAAGCACAAAGCTGTAATGCTTCGTGGCAATAAGCAGGGCTGTAATGAACTTGGTGAAAAAGAAAAGAAAAGGTCACCACGCCCTTGCCTTTTAACGTGGCCCTGCAGAAAGACCCAGTGACTAATTAAAACTGTGGGCTTCCCAGCCAGGAATACTAATCCTTACATCTGTACTGCCCTTAATTATCTACCTCTGTGTGCTTCTTCATGAAGGGGAAAAACAACCCATATTCAATCTAATTGGCTTAATTTTTATAACTATGTTCCCCCCTGAGATCCATTTCTAAACCAATTTGGGCTGTTCTTTCAATATCCTTTTCTTATATCCTTATGAATATCTCATTCATTCTAATTTGGAAGGAGGCTCCATGAAAGAAAGAAAAAAAACCCGAGTTTCTTTTGTTTTATGTAGTGCATGATGTGAATTCCCTGACAGCAAGACTTCTGGGTCTCCTCCTAAGCAATCTTTTCTTTTTTTTTTTTATTCCGGACTAGGAATAAAAACTACACGTTAGGAGAGAAGATGAATAACAACAGCAGCAATGCTCCAGTGTTTGTGGCGGAGTCGTCTTGATTTTAAAATCAAGATAGGCTATTTTTGTAAATGAAAAGTTCAGCTTCAAAGAGGAATAAATTCGTTCACACACAGGAGGTCTGGCCAGTCTCTCCCCACCCTCTACTCTGTTAATCTCAGGCTCCCATTCTCTGAGCACTCCAAACCCTCCAGAAATATCCCCCAAAAACATGGAGTTTACAAAGGATTTTAGTCTTTCCCCTTCTCAGTTTGAACTTTAATTATTAAAGACAAAAGACAAAAAAAAAAGGTGAGAGCTTTAAGATTTATAGCATGCAATAAAGGCTCTGTACACAGTGATTTACACAAGCACAGCAGTGGTCTGACTCCAGAAAGAAAAATGTCTGGGCCTGTATGATTTATGAACACCCACCTGGCATTTTCAAAATTCTTGTAGCAGCGAACTATCAGGTCAATAACTCTGTTAGTGATCACCACTGGGTGTTAGGTCAGGTAACAGACCCACAACGCACACTTTTGTGCGTGTTTATTTACTTTTTAAAATCACATTGCCATCAACACTTAGCAAGGACACCCTACGGGCCATAGACACAGGGGGACGTACCGGCAGTTCCCGACCGTGACTTTAGCCTTGTTTTCCTGGTTATCTGCACGAAAGCTATCAAACCCAAGTCTTTATTTTGGCTATTTCAGCTTCCCAGGGTGAGGTCTCCGTGGCTGCAGATGCTGACCCCAACCCCGAGACTCACCAGCAGACGGGGAGCTGGAGAATCGTGCTGGAGGGGCTAATTTTCCTGAGGGATTTGGGTGCCTAAGTCCCTTTTAAAACTCCACTCTAAAAGTGTGCTTCAATTCTCTCTTACGCTACCTAAAGTTAAAGCAACTAGTTTCAGGTGCGCTCAGTTCAGCAGGGAAAGGAAGCAGTTTCTGCAAGCAATTGGTCCCACTTGTCTGAGGAGACTACAAACGAGCGCCAGTACCTGCTGCCAATGCCAAAAAGGATGTATTCCCTTTTTACTCAGTTCTACGATGTTTCCATACCCCCCCTGTATAGGAGAACACATCTGGGAGCGTCACACTGGTGAATAATAGCAGAGGGAAAGAATAATTTAGTGCGCAAGGCGTGGGAGCTAAGAAATGTTTCCAGTGAAGAACTGAAAAGCACTGGGGAGTTGATGAAGATGAACAGGGAGGAAGGCTGGCTCAGACGGAGGTCTGATGGTGTGGAGGAGACATGGGGAATGTTGAAGGGCAAAGAGCCCCTAATGTCTCTTCCCCTCTGTTGTGATGAGCAGGAGACCCATTCCCTGGAAATACACACTTCTGCAAGTGCCCCGGTTCCCCGGAGCTGGAGCGATGACAAGTGACAGCGTGTGAGAAACCTTTAAAACCTATTGATATTTATGGGACATCATTTCATTTGCAAGCCGTTACAGCAAACCTCAAGCTGGGCATGAAGCTGAGCACCATAATGGTCTCTCCTCCGGCTTCTTTTCCCTTTCCCCCACCACTCCTGAAATACAAAGCACGCCTTAGTGCCAAAATATATATAGCCAGTCTAAAAGCAACGGAATAAATGAGTCAGCAGCGTCTGAGTTCAGTAACGAGATTACACCTTCGAGCAAAAGACGGTGAGAACTACATGCCAGAGCTAAGCTCTGAAATATCAGCCCCGTGCTGATGGTCCCTCTCCAAAGGAGTATTTCATTTTGTTTTCTTGGAGGGAAGCGAGCGCTGCTGGTCCTGCCGGCATCGACGCGGGGCGGAAGCTTACCGGCGGGGACAGATGGACCCGGCCGTGAGTCACGGCGAGGAGGCTCCTCGTGGCAGACGGCGAGAGGGAAAAACAACTCCTCGGCGTGGCAATCTGCCCATCTCCCCATCCGCGCTAGCAAAGCACGGGCGAAGCGCCCAGCAGGAGCAGCCCTGGTGAGCCCCTCGTCCCCTTGCTGGCTGCCCCCGAGGTGGGATCCCCAGGAGAGGAACCGGGTCGGGTCCTTGCGTGGTCCTTGGAAGGAGGCTCCTCCAGGTAGCTGGAAGATAGGCTGCTCTCAGCCCTCGTCTGCAGCGCTGGATCCGGCCCCAGAGCTTCAACCAGAAGGAAATTGTCCCAGAAAGCGTGGGGAGATGATGAAAAAGTCATTTAGCATCGTGCCGGGGTATACGTACACAGGGGAAAAGGTGCAGGGGAAGAGGTAATCAGTTAGAAATGATTTTTAGCAGAAGTTTCTTGGTCGTTAGCATATTAATGAAGTTTTTAATAATATGTTAACCTTTCCTCGTTCCTCCACCCTGGAAAATCACACCACTTCTTTGGTTCAGTGAAAAGGGTTGCCCTGGGAGGATGCAGTTCTTCCAGACGATATAGTCATTAGATTTAGCATAAGATATAAGTTACTCTGAAAAGCACTTCTGGTGGCTGAAGGCCCCCCCAGATCACTGGGATCCCGCCTGCAGGGTGCTCCAGCCCTCTGCAGCTCAAGGCCCAGCTCCTTCTCAGGATAATCTCCTTTTTTATGTATTTTGTCGCTGGCATTTATTTATTGTTTGGTGGATTTTATTTTTCCATAAGCAAACATGACTGGGTAAAAAACTCAGCAGGGATAATAGATGCTTTATAGGTGCCAAAAATAAAGTATCAGCAGATGCTACACAGGAACTAAAGGTGTTAAAGAGCTTTTGCTGCTCTCGTGCTCCTCAGGAAGCACCGTGCCTTCCCTCTCTCTAAAATTCTATTTAGTGAATGAAACTGTAGTTTTCTCACACCGTATTTCATACAGAAGACTCCAGTTACTAACCAAGGATGTGCACTAAGGCAGAGGAGATTTCTTCCTCAGTCTCGGAGAAAAATAGCTTTGGATAAAATTGATTCCTTTGCTCCTTAAAGCCTTTTATTTCACACAGGTGGCTCCTCCAGCCTTTCCTGAAACAGAATCGGTCCAGGCAGACAGTAAAGATGATTACATATTATTTCTCCTCATTACTGTTGTTGCCACAGGCTCAGAAATCTCTCCTGCACGCAACACCAGTCGTAAAGGGCTAAGCTGAAACCTAAGCTCCGGACACGCCACGGGATTGATGAATTCAGCGTTGGCCTGGTCTGGTGAGTCTTGTAAGCTCCTATAATTTCATTTTTCCTGCTGTGATTTATGACACAAGGTGGAAGGCCCTGCTTGTGTTAGTTTTGAGGAAAGCACTGGGGGTTTGCAAACAGCTTTGCACTTTGGGACCGAGTTGAAAGGGAAAAAGAAAACTGCGCTAACGTCGTCATCAGCAAATTGTGAGATGCTGTGCAGCTTTGCAGAAAGAAAGGACATGGAAACTTCTACCAAGTATCTTAGAGTTGTTGATGGCAACGAAAATACTAATCTTTTCTTGATTGCCTGTGAACCAAAATTATTCATCCTGGGCGAGCAGATATTTGCAAGGCTGCATTTCTTTGGTATTTAAACATATGGGCAGAGGATCCATCACAGTGATAAATGAACCTGGACAGATGTAGAAAATCAGCTGAAACCCAAATCTGGACAGGGACCGGGAGCTTCTTCCCATCTTTGGGGCAGCTGGAGCATCCTCACCTCTGTGCACCACATCGCAAGAGAAACCCGTCCTGCAGCAGGCGCACGCGGAGCAGAGCCCGTCGCGGACGGGAGATGCAGCTTGGGCTCACAACCAAAGGGGGTCGGGGACCACCAGGACCCGGCGTTCTGGACAGCAGGAAATAAATTAACAGGTAAAACCAATATAAATGGAAAGAGATGTTTATCCCCTGTGGCATCCCGCCAATCTCTGTCACAGCTGGACCTCCTGAACATCCCCCTGCTTGATTAACATAGACCTGGGAGGTGACTCACCTCCACGCTCGCTGGTTCTGCAAAGCCTGGCTCTGAAGAACAAGGGGAGCAATGAGAGCCCCGTCACAGCCAGGAACCGTGGGGCTGGGGACGCCTGGGTGCCTCTCCCTGCACCCCCCATCATCCCCAAACGAGCCTGATAAAAACGCAGCTCTGCGTCCTGCGTGCAGGAGCGAAGCCCAGGGATCCGGCCCTCACCTGGCGCGACGGGACACGGTGCCGCTGGCGTCGATAGAGCATCGGTGCTCTGCACCAGCTGGGGAGAAGCCTCGGACTGGCTTTATTGAGTGCAGCCGAGAAAGCATCTTTGTCCGATCCTCTCTGTAAATCATCTATACGGCACCTATAAATCTCATCAGTCAAAGGCAGCAATACTCAATGATTTGTTTTTACAGCTGGCTGAAAAATTTTCCTCGAAGCATCTCTTTTAGGAGAAAATGGCTTTTTAACAATATGGACATCTGGCAAAGTTTCTCATTTTGAAAAGTTTCTCATCCAGAAAAGAGCCATTTCTGAAGATTTCTGGAATTTTGAATGATGAAAGGAAAATTGAATATTTTGTCTTAGGTTTTCTCTCTCTTCCCTAAAAGAAAAGGGATAAATGTATTTCAACCCCATTTCATTTTTCATTATTAGTTATGTTTAGTCTTCTACCACATCAGGGACGCGTTACAGGGCATCCATAGCATTACATGATACAGAAAAATCTCTGACCCAAGAAGTGCACAGTCAGGCTTGAAATATAAGGGATGAATTGCGAGAAAACAGGGAGAAAAAGCTGCAGACTTGGAGAGGGCGACAGGCTGGGACCCCACCGTGCTTTTAGTCCCTTCATCCACCTCAAACTCCTTGTGCCCTTCTGTCGTTTAAACCATTCTCTCCCCAGCTGCCGCGAGAAGGGGCAAGGCTGTGAATCTGCTGCAGACCCGCTCTTGCTCCCGTAGCTTCCGTCTCTGTGTCCTTGTCCATGCATTGCCCCCTATTTTCAGCCAAAGCCTTTCAGAGCTGCTGTAATGAATGATAATAGTAACTATATAATGAGATTCCCACTTCCCCCCACCTTCATTTTATTTTTCAGGCTTGATTACTGAACTCGTATTTCCTCCAGATAATTTACACTATCTTGGCTGCAAACAAATGGGCAGTTTATTATCTGCAATTGGCCTCTGCAAGAGGACTGGGGCTGTTCTTGTACCGATGGGTTTGAGCTCTGGGGTTTTTTTTTACCTCTGAATGATATTTCTAAGCCCTTTCCCGGGTGAGGAGAGATAGTGCATTTGTTATTGATAGAATTTCCATTTAAATTGAGGATGTTGCTCAGTGCAACACGTGTGCCAGTTAAACAAGACTCTTTCCTCCAGCAAAAGGCAGCAAATTATATGAAGGAAAAAAAAAAATGTTGGCAAAGGGAGGGGGAAAGGGAGAAATCACAAAACTTAATATGAAATCCAGCCGGATATATGCCTACAATAAAACATCTAGATCTTAATAAGGCTGTGGGTGAAGCTTGGATTACACGCCCAGCTTTATATGCTATCTGCTATTCAGCAGCTGCTTCTCTTGAAAGCTCCTTTCTCTGCTTGCCAATCCGATTAGCTCTCTAGAAAATTAGAAACAAAACAACATGAAATCTTTTTCTTTTAAAAAATAAATAGAAACGCAGCCATGAGAAGGGGGTTGGATCAGCCCCAGAAAAGCCTTTCCAAGTGGATAATGACTCCATGGGACAGACGTTTCAGGTGGATTTTCTTTTAGTCACAAATTGTTATTTGTACTGGAAATTAAAGGGAGGGATGGATTGAACAACAGGAAAATGCATCCCGAGGGGGTCTGTGAGTCCTCTCCAGCCCCTCCTCTGGGCAGCAGAAAGAAGGCTCCAGAGCAGCAAGAGGGGGATGAGTCTCCTCTTGGAGAGGATCATGGCCACACACCACCAGCTCTGGAGCATTACTGGCCTGGGCAGCCTCTTGTGAGCAAATTAAGGGGGTCCGGACCCCCCAACACTCCGCTGGAGCCAGCCGGGCTCTCCTCCCGAGTTAAAAAGCACCGACACAAACCAGCCCCTGCAGCTTTGCCCTCGCGAGGTGCAGCGTCCCCTCGGGGCACATCCTGCTGGCCCCAGAAGGGGTTCGGGCTAATCCGGAGGCCAGGTCCAGGACACTGAGCCCACTCGCTTCAGCAAAGCGAAGTCAGGCAGGTGGTCCTGGAGGTGCTCCTGTCTCCCTTGGCGGGCAGCCCTGGGGAACGGGCAGCGGTTCTCCAGAGCACAGAGGGTGCGAGAGGCAGCTTGGTCTGCCATGGGTGGCTTCTAGCCAGGAGGACCCGGCGCTAGCCGGTGGGATGGCTCGTCTCCACCCGCCCTTGGCTGCTTTCTATTTCTAATCAGAAAAAACCCCTCATTTGCCTTGCAGTGAACCAGCCTTGCTGATCGCGTCGCGTCGGCTCTGGGCAGCTGGGGCAGGGTCTGGCAGACGTGTGCATGCCAGCCCAAGTCCCATCATCCTGCCAAGCAGAAAATACCCATGCGAACCACCTCAATCCCTGCAAAAAGCGGAAACCAGCCTGCATCTGCTCCAGAAATGCACTCGGGCGTGGACTCGGCTGGCCAGGCTGTCCCCAGTCTGGGTGCTGGGGACAAAGGAGGGACACCAGGACCGTAAGCTGCTTTCTAGGACTAACGCGCTGAGCCGTGTTTCTGAGCCGGGCTGGTTTGTTCCTCCCAGGCAGCA
The DNA here is from genome assembly GCF_035582795.1 of Mycteria americana. Classification (NCBI taxonomy): domain Eukaryota; kingdom Metazoa; phylum Chordata; class Aves; order Ciconiiformes; family Ciconiidae; genus Mycteria; species Mycteria americana. The sequence goes on along the minus strand of NC_134381.1, from coordinate 10,397,549 downwards.
CAGGATCCGGGAGATAGGCTCTTTTTTTGCCATTTGCAGGGTCACCTCAAAGTCTATATCACAGGTGTGAAGTAATCAGCTCCATATTGTACGTTGGCGGTTGCTATGGGGGAAGAAATGATTAATTTATCACCCATTCCAAGATCTGAAGAAAGATAGATAGAAAGGGAAGAGAGAAGAAAAGGAAAAAAACCCTCAGAATAATTCTGCCCGAGCTGCAGAGGAGCATTATTTACGGTCCAAAACTTCCACAACCTTCTGAATGTAAAGCAGAATCTCAGCATCGATAACATTGTGCCCTGATCAGAGGGAAAAGACATCTGAGAAGGACGAGGAGGGAAAGAACGGCGTATTTTCAGCTAGCTGGGGAGATTGCAAAGGGATTTTAATTCCAAAGATGCTGAACAAATTGCAGATGAGACTCTATAAGAATAAATAGTGTCTGGTCATAGATCAGCACAACTTGATTTTCTCCCCTTTAAGTACAACGGTATCAATCTTTAGAGGGGAGGGAGTGAAAAAATCAAGGTGGCAAATGAATGATTCCTCAGGAATCATTCCTCAGGCAGGAGAAAAAGAAAACCTTGCGGCCCGCAGCATGCCACCAGGAAAGGAGAGGGGGGATGCCCCATGGCCCCGCTGGTGGAGAAACTGCAGCCTTCTCCCAGCAGCGTGCGAGCGTGGGGGATGCCGCAGGAGCTGGTGTGTGTGTGGGGGTTCCCTGTTACTTTATCTACGGTATTTAACATAAATATTGTGGGCCTGGAGCATCGCTGACCTTATTAACAATATTTAACAGCAAATAGCTGGCTTTCAACCAAGGGTCTTCAAAGCCTTTTGGAAACATTTGTTTAATTAGATTACACGACGCTTATCAATAGAAACGTCTGTGTTTTGTCAGATATGAGATGGGGAAATTACAGGAAAAAAATAAGGAGCAAGTATGGAGAAGCGTTCTGCATCCCCCTCAGACCTACTAAAAATACATGCGTAGTGCTTTGTGTTTTCCAGGCCCTGGGAAAACACTAATTAATCCCCAGGGAGTTTGCATGTGGCGAGTGGAAAGAAACATCGGGGAGGATTTCTCTTCTCTTTTTTTACCTATTTCAGGATCTATATTTGAGCCCCACTTTTCTTTTCCAGGCAGACCAGTGTCCGCTCGCAGCAATCCAAGATGCAGGGGCAGGAGGCAGCAGCATCAATGCTCTAGGGGCTCGAGCTGCTCAGGCTCATGGATGCCATACATTACACGCAGGGGTTTCTGCCAGGCCTCCGTCGCAGGCAGAGGACAGGGGACATCAGCAGAGGCATTTCGGGGTGAGGTGACCCCCGCCATGGACGTACGCTCCCTCCCTCCCGCTCCTGCACGGAATAAATGCAACAGCAGAATTGCTGGTGGGAAAGCGATTAACTCTGAGTACAAAACCTGTAAGGATGAGAGCTGAGAGAGGCTATTTGGGACTGAATGGCTTTTCCAAAGCCGTATTTCAGCACCGATCCTTTCTTCCCTGAGTGCCGAGGCTATGGGCCGAATTGGGTGTTTCCTTTGCTCCTCGGACATCGGCCGCGAGGCTCCCCGGGCACCGCAGCGCCCAGAGCTGGGGACGCAGGAACACGGGACAGGTCCCCCTGCATCAGCCCTGCTCAAAGACAGGGTTCCTACAAAAACCATTGGTATTCTTCAGCGGTAATAGGTGGATTAGCAGCTGCATTGTGCAGCGAAGGCACTCGTGGTCTGGGCCGTGGCGTGAACCGGGCACGCTGCTTTGCTGGGCAGGCAGGCTGTGGCAGAAGCAGCAACTGAAATGCAAAGCAGGAAAGAAAATGGGGGGGGGGGAAGAAGGTATGTATATACAATAAATATTTAATACTGCTTAGTGTTTCCTCCTGAAGAAACTTATAGCAGGGATTAATTTTTACACATTCCGCCTGCTCCGCTAACGCCCTTCAGCAAGGTTAATCTTTGCCCAATGCGAGTTTGAAAATGAAATCCACGGTGGTGTACAAACTTCCTGTGTAGTTTGATTCAATTTCTTTCATTCGCCACCGAAGTGATATATGCGTTTCGAATTCACAAACGCTTCCTCTCGGAGCAGATAATTCACGAATAGACGCGCCCCTCCTTCCTTCTCCCCCTCTCTCCCTGTTGTGTATCTTAATTAACGTTTCAAGTCTGGCAGCTTTTTGATTTCCGTTTCAACAGGGTCTCTGATCAGCCTGCTTGAAAAGAGAACCTTAAAGAGGGACAATTTTTTTTTCTGGTGGCTGCTCCTGCTTTCTCCTGAAATTCAACGTCTGCCGGCAGCAGCGAGGAGCAGCTCCGGGCTGGGGTCCGACCTGCAGCGGAGATGCTTCAGCTCTCGGGGAGGTGGGAGCTGAAGCGAGGCACTTGTCAACCCAGGCTTCGTTCTGGGACCCCCAGCAGACGCCTGGATGTGAATTATCACTGCAGCCCCAAAGAGACCAAATTCTTCACCACACTCGTGCACGTGGCCAAGAGACCACCCGTGGCAGAGGGACCCCGCTGGCTCACGGTCCCTGCTCAGCCACCCAGGTGAAGTTTTCACGCTTACAAAGGCACAGTCCCTGCATCCGTTCCCCCCGGGTCCCCCGGCGATGGCCCAGCCGCAGCGGTCCCCGTCCCTGGGGCCGCAGGGCAGCCCAGCATCCGCCTTTTGCGGGGCTGGGATCGTGGCTTGGCCACGCTAGGGAACGTCCCCAAGGTCAGGCTGGCAGCGGGCACCAACACGACGCTCGCCCGACACGGTTACTCTCTTGAGCACCCCAGGGTGCTCAGGGAAGGTCCCCCCGGGGCAGCCCATGGCTCTGCCCCGCCTGAGCCGAGGAAACGGAGAAAAAGGAAAATGTGCCGAGCTAAGGAACAGCTGAAAAAAAGCCAAGCACAGTGCGGAAGATTTCCTGCAAAGAAGAACATCTTGTTGTCAAATTAACATATTAATAATTAGGTAGAATGAGAACGTTAAGTCCCAGCGCAGGGCCCGAAGATGGCACGTTTGCTCTCTGCGTTCAGCTGTGTCAAGCAGCAATTCCAGGAGTGCCTCTGAGCGTGACAGCCTGTGCCTTACAAGATGTAATTTTAGCGCTTCAGAGGTCTTAGTTATGCATCTCTTAAAAAAACCAAGCATGTTGGCTTCTCTCTGAAGGAGAAAAACAGCTTCTTCTTTAGGGTTTTCGTGTGTTTGATTTCTTTGGGGTGTTTATTTTGGCTCTGGGCTATTTGAGAAAACCCATTAAATACAAGCATAAATTGCTAAGTTTTGTTTGCTATGAAGGTAGAAACACGCAGGGCCTGCCTGAACTATTGAGTTTGTGACTCTGGAGAAAATCACTTTGCTGCCATGATGCCCCAGGATGGAAAAAGTCTGCAGCCAGAGAAGTTACAAGGAATAAATGAAATGGCAATAGGTGCCATAAATAAAACTACAGCACACTGACACTCCCCCTGCTTTGGAGAGCAAAAGCAAAACCAGCTTTCAGTGCTGTGACTTGGGGAAAACCCGGTGAGAGCCCCGAATCCAGCAGGTTGATTATGTGCCCGGAGAAGATGCTGGTACTGCAGCCCTGCTCGGTGCGAGAGGGGACTGCCATTCCCCCCAGCTGGAAGCACCGAGGGAGGGATGAATTAAGAGTAAATTATTTCCAAGGCTGTAACAATCCAAAGGATTGCTCCACGGTGCTTTTTGCAGGATGATCCTGGTGGACCGGAGCTCGGTGCTGGTGATTTTGCAGTGACGGTCCCCAGTCGGTTGCTAACTGGGGCACAGCATCCTGTTGCTCTTGAGGAGAGATGGAGACCAGCCCAGGGGAAAGCACTACAGACCTACCGTGCATCCTGGTACGAGGCTGTAAGCACTGAATGCCAGGTCTGGTGTTCAAGCTTTGTGTTTTCCTGTCATTGCTCAAGTCACGAAGCTGTGCTTTTGTACTCTCTAGTGTCAGGAGTGCCTCCAGGTTGAAAATCAGAGCTCGGATTAAGCCAGGTGCCTTGAAAAGCATTAAAGCTCTGCAGTTTTGTGCCATTGTGCAACAGCAGGAGAGCAGCACTGGTTAAACAGTGACTGACCGATGTTGAGAACATCGGCCCAGGTTGACTTCAGAGGTTGCTCTTGCCTGAAAGTAAAGAAAATACATGGAAAGAAAACAAGGAAAAACCAGAAGTCCCCACTGCAGTGACACGATGATTTATGGGCGGTTATGACAAACCATTGCTTCCCACCTCCTGCTGTTGCACTATGCGGCACGGCAGAGCAGAGGGGAAAGTGGAGCAAAAAGGGAGAGCAAAGAGGTGGCCGTGGCAGATGAGCTCAGATCCAGCCCTCAGCAGCACCAGACCCTGCCCCAGCGCCCGCGGCAGGGCTGGGCAGAGCCTGGGCACCAGCTGCCCCAGCTGGGCGAAACACAGCTTTTCTCTGGAAAGAAGAGGTGGGGTCACACAGCAGCGGCAGGAGCCAGGATTGTTGAGTATTACTGAGAACGAGCACAGCTGACAGCCCTTGCACTGATAATTCCCATTACTGCTGCAAGCTGAGACATGGCTGAGCATTTCCAGCCATGCTGCCGGTGAAGGTCCTGGGCATCGCTGCCGCCGGCTGCAGCCTTCACCCGAATCCCGGCGGAGGATGGGACGCGATGCTCTTGGCAGAGGGACACAAGGCTTGCAATGCCAAGTGACACAAGCAGCAGCCTGCTCTGACTCACTGCTGTGGCAGCAGTCTGTCCTGCTCCCATCACCCATGTTAAAAAAAAAATAAAAATCTAGAAATTGTCTGTCTAGTGGAGTGCCTAGCTGGCAAGAAAGCCAGAGCAGTGAATTTGCAGCAGCACAGTTCCTGCGCAAGGTGTTAAGAGAGAGGAATACGTTTGACTTGCACTGTATTAGGTTTTGCTAGAGGCTCTACAGCTTAATTTACAGGTGGTGGTGGAGAACTGCCAGGAGGCATCTCCAGCTCACTTGCTCTTTCTTACAGAAAGTCATGGAGAGGTCGGGCTTTTTTGCCCACCCTCCCCAAGCTGTGGGTCAGATCGGTTCTAGTCTTTTGATTAAGACATTAATAAAAAAAAAAGTCAAACCAGGCCCAGCTGGGGAGAAGACGCTGGACAAAAAGCAGCTGAACAATGAAAATAGCTCTAGCTTGCCGTGTATGCTGCAGAAGTCTCACTCTACCCAACGCTTCACATATTCTCTTTGTGCTAAAGCACATTCCTCTCCCCTTCTCGTTATAGCCTCCCACTTTGTCTTGCTGTTTCTCTCTTTCCAGGAGAGCTTTAGTCATGCTAAGGAAGCCCAATACTTTGTATAAAACACCCATTCACAGTTTTTCTTCTAGGTTGTTTGCCCAAACTCACCTAAACCATAGGGAAGAAATGCCCAGGATCTGGTCTCTAAATTTAATCTTAGCCAACACCTCTTTTTTAGCCATTTTTATTTTTACCGGCCTCATGTAAACATGGTATTTAAGGAGCCGGGAGGAGCATCACTTTGAGATATAATAATAGAGCAGGGTGCATCCCAACCAAAGCTGTCGTGTCTCGCAGAGAGCAAGCGGTGCGATCGCGGTGTGTCCCCACACGGCACAGATTGGGCTGGGCTGCGCCCTGTCCCCCGCTGTCCTGCACCCCCTGGCCCGGGCTGCCGATCCCGGTCCCCTTCCCCACCAGCTCCCGGGAGGAGCAGGACCGTGCCGGTCACCGGTGCAAGCCCCAGGGTCGAAGCACGACTAAGAGGGAGCTGCATTTTGGAAAAGCCGCTTTGCACCGCGCCGGGCGGGTGCCGCCGGGCGGCGGCAGGGCTGGCAGATGGCGAACGCGTGGCTCCGTCCCAGCCTGCCCCCGCGCACCGGCTGCTCCCACGCAGCCCTGGCCGGGAGGCACCCGCGCTCCATCCCGGGTGAGCCGTGGGTGCACGAGGCCGCGTTCCAGATGGCCTCCTGCCCCAAGGGTAACCTCTCAGGGGAGCCTCAGGCAGCTAATACACGGCTGAGCTTATGCTGAGGGCTCTTTTCTCTGCCCCGCTGCCTGCTGTTACAAACCACGTAGGAAGGTGCTGTTTTAGGGACGGCCGCTGCTCCACCAGCGGAAGCAAGCTAAGAGGCTCTGAGAAACAAGACAGGGAACCGGCAGACACACAGCTAGCATGAGGACCTGGGCCCCTTCCTCCAGAACAGGGCTAAAAAATAACCCAAGAAAGAAAAAAAAAAAAAAAAAAAAAGTCCCATTTTACCAGCAGAAAGCAAGTCGCACAGCAATTCATGTTTTACCTTAGGAAGCAGCCAGGAAGCAAACGTACACATCCTCGTGCCTGGGTCAGCTCAGGTAACTGGATGGGAAAAACTCTTCAGGCTTCACCTTCTTTCGTAGTACACAGAAGGGCATAAATCCCAGCCTAGTTAAGCCCCTGCCTAACAGGAAGAAAAAAAAAAAAAAAAGACAGGCAGAGCAAAGCAGACTCTGGTAACCTTACAGCTGCCCCTGCCCCTGCCCAGGCTGGCTCAGCTGCTTTTAAAGGCTGTTGGAAACGCAACTGGGCTCAGCTGCGCTTGGTTCACTCTCGCTCCCCAGGTTGTTCCCAGGGAGACCTTTGAAGGGAGACCTCCTCGCTCCCTACAACTGCCTGAAAGGAGGGGGTAGAGAGGTGGGGTCGGTCTCTTCTCCCAGGTAACGAGTGATAGGATGAGAGGAAATGGCCTCAAGTTGCACCAGGGGAGGTTTAGACTGGATATTAGGAAATTTTACTTCACCGAAAGGGTTGTCCAGCATTGGAACAGGCTGCCCAGGGCAGGGGTTGAGTCCCCATCCCTGGAGGTATCTAAAAGCCGTTTGGCTGAGGTGCTTAGGGACATGGTGTAGTGGTGGGCTTGGCAGTGTTGGGTTTACGGTTGGACTCGATGATCTTAAAGGTCTTTTCCAACCTGTGCGATTCTGTGATTCTGTACCAGGGGTAGGTGTTGCTCTGCTCCTCCCGGGGCGGGTCTGGGTCTTGAGCTGGGTCCTCTCGCTCTCCTGGCTGCATCCCGAGGGTTGAGCTGCTGACCCTGCCCTCGTGCACCATCCCCGAGGCGGGGGAGGCAGCCGCGACGCTGGGGCCGTGCCCAGGCGAAGCCCTGGGGTGTGCACGAGTTTGGGTTGAGCGGTCCCATCCTCGCCCCGTCCTCAGAGCAAAACCGAGCTGTCTGGGGTGCTCACGCTCCGTTTCAATAATCTGCTGCTGTTTTCTGTTGTGGATCTTCCAAAAATCACCCTCCGTATTTCACTTAGCAGGTGGAGTTACTGCATCGTAGCTCTAGCACCAAATCGTGGACTTTCTGTTACATGAAAAGAGGTGAAAAATACGCCATGGCTTCTGCGTCTGGCAGCTCCAGAAACAGTCGAATCCTCGCTCAGATCTCTGCTTTTTCCTAATGGCAGATCAAAGCTCCTCTCGGCAGTGAGACCCCAAGGCATTTGCTAGAAATGTTTGCTGCAACCAGCAACGATCGAGTGCAAATCACAACTGGCAAGTCAGCACAGACAAGGTTAGCGTCACCTTGAAGCATCAGCAGGATCTAAGTTAAATCTTTCTAGCCAGGCCTAAGTAATTAAAGCTATTTTCCCCTTAATTTCTTCCCCCAGCTGCGGTACCTTTGCATTTCTGGGGTCCATTTGGATGACGATTTGGCCATAATACCCCAAGATTTCCCAAAACTACTCCTATAGGCTAACTATATACTTACACGAAAGGACTTTGGCTCCTTATCTGAACATCTCTTAATCTGAGATCTACCACTAACTGCGGCCAAAGAATGGAGGGGGGAGGCTGATGGGACACACAGCTTGGCTTGGTCATCGCAAAGCTTTATGTATAGAGGCAGGGTTGCGCAGGCGCGCGTGTTTGTACTGTACGTACCTGCTGCATTGCAAATAAGGACACATTTTTAAGGTGCAAGCGTCTTCCTGAACCTGCAAACCGGCAGCACCAACCAAACGTTCTTTGCAAGAAGTCCCCGAGAACCAGAGCGATGCAAATCCAGCAGCAGCGGCTGGCGTCGGCAGACAGATGCGTGCAGTTTCTTACAGTGGTTTCCATCCAGGAGCCGTCGTCTTCTTGCACGTCCCTGGAGTGAAACGCGCAGGGTTGGTAAGGAGGGGAGGATGAGCAAAGCGTCCCCCACGTTGCTTCCCCCATGCAGCAGTGCCCTGGGGCTGAGACGCGAGTTTGGGGGTTGAGGAGCCCACTAAGAAGCTGGAGAAACTTTTTTTTTTTCCTTTAATTCATCTTGGGGTGAGAAGATCAGCCAAAGCGAAGGCTGCGATGCCAAGCAAAGGCTCCTCGGGTGCCGTTGCCGCTGGGGTGGAGAAGGTGGAGAGCTGGTGGCCACTCGATCTTCTCGTCCAAGTCCCAGCCAACTGAAATCCCCGGGTTGGATTTTGGCGGTGTTGGGTCGATCCGAGTTTCTCACTGAGCAAAAAAAGATTCCAGGCCCGGAAGTTCTCTTTCTGCTGGGTTTGGTTTATTGTTTTACAGTATATATTACCTTTAAGCGCTTTCACCGCTCCTCTGATGAACTCTTCGGGCTCCACTGAGCAGAGGGGTCGTGGGGAAATCACGCTGCAATCAACTTCAAGAAGACATTCACATCACGTTGGTTTAGGTGGAAACAGTAAACTTGATTTATTGAAAAAAATCTATTACATTTATTCCTTTATTACACAGGTTTAAAATATTTAAAAATAGCTCTTATGGGCATTACACTTAAATTTTATGACATGTTTATTGGACTTTGAAGAATGTACAATATGTCATTTGACACTATATTTTAAAAAGGGCCTTATGTACTAAAATTTTTTTCCATAGGTTTTATTTTTCTTATCAACATTTGTTCAAGTCATATATATTAAGGGAGGAGGGAAATAAAATTACACAAAAAGAATGTCTGCAAATACAAGTAGTAATTTTATTGCAATATACCGTAGCTAAGTGGTCTGGGGAAATCGGAACAGTTTGGAGCTCAGTACAATTACAACACTGTGGAATTCAACAGAGGAAATTTTTTTTTTTTCTTAAAGCAAAGAAATAAAAGGAAAAATAAAAGAAAAAAGCTCCCTTGATGAAAATTTATAACAGAATCACATGACCTAGACAGACGCACACGTGTGTACATACATCAATATATGGCTTATCTGTTGCAGAGAGGAATGTGCAACCTTTTCTGACCTTCCCACTGTTCCTGGACAAGGCTCTTGCCAAGGTGACTGAGAAGCTGAATTCTCCTATATATTATTATACACTCCTTTTCACTGCTTTGCTGCCGGAGTCTGCAGTTTTTAAGGTAGCACCTTTTTTTCTTCCTCCCCCCCAAGTGGAAAAAAAAAAAAAAAAAAATATGAGAGAACACACCAGAAGAAGGGAGATGGATGGACACGGCTCTCCCAGACCGAAAAGCACCGCGGGGCATCACCGCTCCCTCCAGCACGGCTTTGCCTCCCTTCCTCAGACGCTGCTGCTCTCTGCTTGGGAAGGAGGGGGGGAAAAGACATCATATATAGGCTTTTCTTCACAGTAAATGTGATGTCTTTTCCTTTATGGTGAAAGACCCCCCTTGGCTCAAGCATTGCTGTAATACGCCAGGCCAAATAATAATAAAAAAAGCACCCTGCAACATCTATTTTCCAGCCGAGAGATCTAAACAAGGAAAACGGCCAGGGAGAAAACAAACAAACAAACGGAAAAAGAAGATGGTGTCAGCAGGTTGCGAGCTGAAAACGCTGCATGGAAAAAATAAAAAGCCATCCTGGCAGAGCCACCGTGGGAAGACCAAGAAAATTGCAGACTCCCGGGAGCGCTCAGCGGGCAGGCACCCACACGGCTTCAGCATCGCGTCAGGACATCCAACAAATACATAAATTAGCACCACAAACATTCAGCAACTGAGTACAATCTGGTATGGTTACCACCATATAAAATGCATGAATATTCTTGGGGGAAAAAAAAAAAAAAGAAGGAAAAAAAAAAGAAAAGAAGAAAAAAAAAGAAAAAAAAAAAGAAAAAAGATGTAAGCACAGTTAATACTTTTTCTACATGGACCGTATAAGCTACCGCAATACAATTAAGGAAAGGAGTGGGTCTTCTACATAACAAATATGAAGGTGGCATGCATTTATAATCAAAGACCATAGCAAAAGCCTGCAGTCTGTGTTGAAAGTGGCTAAACAGCAAAGGCTGGTGGGAGATTGGCCAATGGCAGGGTATCACCAGTGTTGTATTAAAGTTATTCAAATAGATAGCACCACAAAGAGACATGTAAAAATAAAAAGCACCTTTTTTTTTTCTTTTTTTTTTTTACACTTTATATTCGGAGAGGACAAAGGGATTTCCCCTGCCACTGCAATCTGCTGCTGGGAATGGATTTTTTTTTTATTATTATTATTATTTTAAAAGAATGCTGAAGGAAGAAAAGAAGAATTAATTTAAAACTTGTACGTTAAGGTAAGCAAGTGTATAAAAAGGTGGACACTCAAAGCGGATCCTGCTTTTAGATCAGGGTTTTGTAGAAATCTTGTTAAAAAGTGGCTTTCATTTCCTTATTTTGAAGCGAATCATTCCAAAAGGCATCTGCGGCTCGGGGAGCTGCTTTGCCACTCGTTGGGCCCTCATCCTGCAAAGACTCGTGCCTGGGCGTAACTCCAAGTCCCTCCAGATCCAGGCTCGGGAAGAGGCGCGAGCGGTGGGGACCTGAGCCGCCGTCTTCGTTCCCAGGTGGATGCTTGGCTGGGACGGTGGTGGGAAGGGCGGTGGTTTTAATACAGACAGGGTCACATGCATGTTTTGAAGCCAGAAACATTTAAACATTTAAAATAATATACAATACAAATATTTACTTACAAACATACAAAAATATAAGCACCTTTAATACATGGGAAAGAGATGCCCAGTGTGACTTTTAGCTATCAAATTCACGGGGTTAAATTTTGTAAGACGTAGAATTATGCAATTCAATGGAGATATTAAAAATTCTGGAAATGGCCACGACGTCTGCTTGCTAGAGCCGATTCAAATCTCGTGGAAGTCAACAAAATGCCTCCGATGAGCTTCGGCAGGGTTTGAACTGGGGCCAGGACTGCCGAGACTTCAACGTCAAGCTGAACACAGGAGTTTCAAGTTTTTTCCATTTTTCCTTAGAAACAAACACACACACACTAACGTATAGGCAAGCACTCGGTATCGCTTCGTTGCAAGAAGAAGAAGAAGTCTCTGATGGCGGTGGGGTCTGCTCGGCGGCTGTGGAGCAGCAGCGGTGGGAGCAGCGGTGGCGGCGGCGTGGGGACAGGTCTCCAGGCCACGCGTGCAGCGGTCGGTCATGCGATTCTGCGTCTGTCGCGGGATCGGTCCTCTCAGTCGACGGTTCAGTATGTCTGGGTGCGGTGGCACAGAGGAACTTGGGCAAAACGAGGAACAAAACAAAACGGAAAAAAATAACCCATCGCTGTCCAGTTTCAGAACGTGCATGTGACAAGGAATTCTTTTTTCTTTTCTTTTTTTTTTTTTTTTTAATTAATTAAATGGCGCAATGAGGTTACGAGGTTGCTCATTTGGAGACTAGTTTTCAGGTGGCTCTTAGCCCATGAAGCAAGCTGGTCCCACCTCGAATCCAAATTTCTGTGACGCTTCTCCGAAGTCATTGAACATGATGTCGACTATAGGTACTTGCTCTACTTTGGGTGTGTTGATTTCCAGGATTGTCTTCTGATAGCCCTTCTTTGCCTGATGGGGAGAAGAGGGAGAGAGAGGAGCTCTGATGATGCCTCCAACCCAACAACAGCAAGTTATCATGAATGAGCATTCATCGGTCAGCTAGGAATACGGTGGGGACCTTGCCCAGGCATTTTCTGAGCTGAATTAGAGGCACCCAGCACCCAAACCCACATTTGCCCTGCAGATTTAGCAGACGTGCTCTCAAGTGGGATGGTGACCACTGAGCAAACCCCTGGGAGATGACTGTCCCGAGCCCAGATTCTGGAGCAGAAGAAGCTGCTGCCATGCAGATCAAGACGCAAACTCTGCTGTCAGCACATCTCAGAGCTAGAACAGGAGCCTGGTAAAATTGCTGTGGCTGTGGTATAGTTGTTTTGCCTCCCCGAGGACACGCAGGGGTTGTTGAGCAAATACGAGCGATTTAATTTGAATATATTAGTTCGACTATTATCCGAGCGCTACCGAAAAGATCACATTTAAAGTTTGATGGAATTCACAAGGTGATGTTGTCTTTTTATCGTGCCTGGTAGCCATACAGTTATTTCCAAAATATAAATAATTATTAGAGGAGCAGAAGTGCACCCGAGGGCATACAAAGCTGCACAAACAAATGAATTTATAGAGCAGCTTTTAGCTCTACCTTACCCTCTGATTTGCGTGTCTCAGAAGAATAGGCTATATCACAGCTACTGAGAAAGGGCTGCAAGATCAGGAAAAACACATTCAAATAACGGCCCGAACATCAGCCCTGGAGATCCGCTGGCGCCGGCTGCAGCAGCCTCCCTCACGGCCGCAGCGCGGGTCTTCCCAGGACCGCTGCGGCAACGCCGTGTCCGACAGCCCAACCTCATTTTTCGCATATAGGGCTCAATCTTAAACATCCTGCCTGTGGTTCAGGGAGGACGACCTACCGGGGTACCGGAGACGGTACAAGAACAGAGGAGATGCAGAGCCTCTTTCTGCAAGGCTGCAATAAGCTCCCTTGGCATATTTTACCTCCTTTTTACAGCCTACAGGAACGTCTCTAGCAGAGAGGAAGGACTGGGGCACACCCCTTTGGAAGCGATGCCCAAAGCTCTGAGCCAGGAGACGACATCTCTGTGCCCCACCATCGCACCAGGGGCTCGTTCAGCCTCTCCTGGTGCTCCTGCCCCGCGGGCCCCCGTTGCTCCCGCTGCTTTAGCTCCTGCCGCAGGCGTTCAATTTGCAACACCGAGACTGGCTGCGCTAACAGCCGCCTATGGGAAGCAACCAAGCAAATAAACTCGAAGGAGTTATAGTCCTCTTCCCATGCAAATATCTCTCGTTAGGGAGAGGAATGCAGGGCACCTGCACCAAATCACCGAGACCAAAAGGGTTTTCTGCAGGCACATCTGCCTTAAAACGTGCAACGTGTGATCCTGCAGCGTTCCTGAGACTTAAGAAGGGGAAGGGAGAGGAAGGCACTTTTTACCAAGGACTCATTGCGTTAGCAGGAGATATGAAGTACTTGAGGATAAACTTCCCCAGGCGGCTTCTGAGTGTTTCCAGAAGCAGGATGGATGCCCTTTCCCTCTCTGTGAGAGCGTTAAAAGAAGAAGTGATTCTAATCTGATTTTCCTCATTGCTCCTACAATAAAAAACGTGCATGTGCCAGAACAGAACCACTTTCATCATCTCAAATTATGTGGAGGGCTTTTTCTGTCAAACATCTCAATCTTTCTGTCCCGTGGGCTTCAAGCGCTGCAGTTGCAGAGGGTGAGAATTATGCACGCTTTTACACCAGCAAGCTGGGTCTCAAAATAAATGCAAGCAGCACCTGCTTTGCCAAAATTTTAGCTCCTAAGGGCAGATTTTTCAGAGCTCAATCCCGAATCAGGCATCCAACAGAAGGAGGCAGAAGCAAAGGGAGGATGCTGGGCCCCTTTGGAAACTCTAGCTGTTGCTCACAGCCAAAGCGAAGGCAAAGAGCAGCACGGGCTGCACGGGGACAGGAGGGCTGCAGCGTAACGCCCGCTTCTGCGCTCTGGGCAAAAAAAGTCCCGGGGAACAGAGCTAGAGAGGAAGATGCTAAAAGTCGCATTTGAAACGGGAGCAGGGACGCAAAGCTCTGTCTCCTGCATTCCGTAGCGTCATCGCGTTTTGCTGTACGGAGTCGGGCTCGCTTTGGTTTGTCCTTTCCCAAGGGCACAGGCAGCTCCTGCGAGGAGCAGGGGCTTGCAAGCACGGAGCAAGCCAAAGCGCCGTGCTGGGGCTCCTCGGGCAGCTCAGGGGGTGCCGGGCTGGAGCCGGGCGCTGCAGCCAGCCTCGGGGCGATGCGGCGATGCACCCCGTGCCCAGCACGGCCCAGAGCCCTCCTGGGGCTGCACGCAGCAGCGTGCCCCAGAAAAAAACCCAACCAACCCAATGCCAAAGCCTTAACGATTTGCCTCCAAGATTTCCTGAAAGCAGTTAAAAAAATTATTATCAAAGCCTGCAAAACTCATACGCAACCGGGTGTCATTGCTTGCCTCTCCCCACGTGAGTAAACAGAGTAAAAGCAAGGCAAGAGGGACATTTAAAAGCAACCAGTGGTTTTAGGCAGGTCCCTTCCTTTACGCACAGCCAGCAATAAAGCAAATGAATCTGGCTTCTAGAGGTGCTGCGGCTTCCCCTGAGCTTGAGCGGAATCAAGTATTCCCAACATAGGGAAGAGCAAGCTCGACGTCTCCCGTGCTGGCGACAATCCTCAAGGCAACTCCATCAACGGGCACAGGAAATTTGGAGGCGATTTGCTCCGAGGCAAAGGGTGCTGGACATCAGGGGAGGGGGACAGACACCTCCAGCACTGACCCCTTTTTGCAGGGACTGGCCAAGACCAGCTCTGCCCACGTACCGCGCAGCCGTCGAGGGCGGCTCGGATGTAGGGGTTGTTGTCGTAGGACATCTCCTCGTCGTTGGAGCCCAGGAAGCGGATGGCCTTGTCGTAGCTGTCGGTGGTGGCGTCGTGCCAGGCTACGGACTGGTAGCAGTTGTAAGTGATGTTCTGGTGGGCCGAAGCGCTCAGGAGCCGGAGGAAAGTCATCTGTACCACTCCGATGGGGTTCCCGTCCGAATCCACGTAGGAGAGCTATGAGAAGCGGAGAAGGGGAAACACTGGGCAGTGAGGGGCAATGCAGCACATTTGAGGGCTCTGAGGACCACCGGTCTCATCCATCTTTACTACCCTGTGCACGGGGCTCGGTCTCACCACCCCACCGGGGCGCAGACACTGTTCCTGCCTCTCTACGGGCACGGGGCTGCTCTGGCCCTCCTGCGGCCAGGGCACGGCTACCGAGGGCAGTTTATTTCTCCTGCTGGTTGTGAGCTAAAAAAATAAGGCTAATGCAGGGTAGGAGGAGAAAGGAAGGGGGATTTCAGCCCTGGTTGCAAAAAGGTGCAGTGCTAAGCAAATTTGGGGATATATGTCTCAAGTTTAAGCCAATACTGAGCATACTTCTCCAGCTTTTGAAGAAGAGAGAAAGCACATTTCTATACAGGTTTTAGGCTTGATTTTCTGACTGCTGTGGATATTTTGCTCTGCACACACTGGTGTATTTCCCACTCATTTTTCCTGGGCACCAACACACTGGCTTTTAAGCAATCTTTGCATTTCATCTGCAGCAATCCTGTTCCTGCTGATAAGGACTCCGTGCCGCCCTGGTCGGCAAGGCTACGCTCAGCTAAAGGGAAAATGCATTTGCTGCCCTTAGGGCACGTCATGAAACACAGAGCTGCACTGGCACAGGATCTGCTCCATTCTGCACATCAGGCTCCTCTTCCCCCTTGGAGGAGAATGGTGTCTAGAAAGATATTTCTGCAAAACGCAATTTATTGAAACCCACTTCCAGCATGTAGGGGATTCGGGACTTTCTGGGACTTTCTCTCGTACCCCAACCAAGGAAGCAAACGCGCAGCGGGACAGCTAGTCTGCACGTATAAACTAACTGTACTTCAGGTGGCATCTTCAGCCACGGCCAAGCTACCAGAGCTGCTCTTCGTGACTGTCCTCTAGGGACAGCGGGTTTCTTTGGAAACGACCAGGAGAAAAATAGAGGCACGCAAACAGCGTAGTGTTCTTCGAGGTACCACGAAACATTGGTGCAAGCTGCAAACAGTAGAAAAGATTCATAACCAGACAATAAAATAATGAATAAAAAGATAATAAAAATAAATAAATATACCAACCGGTTGTCAGGATACTGTTGCACTGTCCTCCTGAGAGTTAAATATGACTGACCATGAGAGAGCCACGCATGCCGGGAAAAGAGCTACCAGAAAACCACCAGGACGTGGAAGGAGAGGGACACAAAAATGCCAACTGCTCGGCACGCACCCAATGACAGGCGGCACTACCGACCTGCAGGACCCGCTTCTCTTATTTGCTCTTATTTCAAATCAGTGCTCGCTTTGGGAGCCTGACTGCTTGTTAAGGGGTCTCGGCTGCTGTTCTGCCCCTGCAGATTGCCTGAAGCCCTGTCCCAGCTTTGCAGCTGGAGCCACTGGGAACTGGTTGTGCGCATAAGGCTTGCTCATGGGAACACGGTTTTGCAAAAATCAATCCTTTCCTGTTCTCTCTGTGATAGTGTTTCCCTGTGGCAGATGCCATATGGCTATGAAGGATAACAGGACAGGACGGGTGGCAGGCCTTGTTAGAGCTACTGGGAATTGTGTGTAACGCACAGAAGGAAAGCAGAGTCCAGAAGAAAACATCTGCAACCCTTTTATCCCTCTAAATGCAGTTTCGCTGCATCATGAGAAACGGAAAGGAATCGGCTCCAAGTACTCCGTGTCATTGATTAATGATGATGCAGAAGCATCAAAGTCAGTCGGTTTCTTTGTATTTCATATTTACCGTGTCCCTCTGACTTTAGATATCCCCAGAAGCAGCAAGCATCGTCACGGCTGCACACCTCGTGCAAGCGCTGAGATTCATACGGAGCTCCCCCGTCAGCAGCCCGCGCTCTCAGCAGCCACGTGGAAATCTTCCCCTCGGCTTCGGGGATCCCCGTGGGCTCAGCCCCCCAAGAGACCGTGCTCAGGCTGCGGGGAAAGGCACCGGGGACCTTCTCCAGGGAGTAACAGGAGCAACGCTGCACCCAGAGGGGAACTCAAACTCATTCATCCTGCCAGTCTACACACAGGTTTCAAATAATCTTGGATCCAGGTAAACGTCTCCCCAGTTTACCAGTCTCATGGTTCCAAGTAACGACTGGGGTGAAATGAGAGGTACTTTTGCGGGGGGGTCAAACTTTACTTTTATGGCTTGTGCATTTAACAGTTTTGTGGTTTGCTTAGGCAGGTCTTCTACGTGCTGGTGGTTTTTTTTCCAAACAGAAAAGCAGGACAGGTAAAAAAGCAAGAAAATGGCAACACAGAAAGATGGAACAAAAGACTCCAAGTAGCACTGAAATTCCTATTTAAAAAAAAATGGGCCCTAAGCTCTAGGTTGGCATTTCAGCCTCTAATGTAGCTGATAAACAGACTGGGGAGAAAAAAAAAGCAAAGAACACAGAGAAATGGGGGCACTCGTAATATTAACTGATGAAGTGCTCTGTAATTAAGCTATGAGTAGTTGCCCTCCAAGGAGCTACGAGGCTGAAGCCTTGGCTTTGCGGCCTTATTTGAGGATGCAGAAAAGCTGCAGAAGCCATATCCTTCTTGTGGGCAGAATCAGAGCAAATGTGTTTAGTGGCAATGAAATGTGGCTTAGGAAAACAACATGGTGATTTTCTTTGTTGTTTGCCTTTTAAGGTGGAAGTTTGCAAGAAACCCCTGCCCTGGGCGAGGACGACCGCAGGAGGCAGCTCAGTGCGGTACATCAGAGAATCTCCTGCTCTCAGGGGCAGGTCGGTTTTATCTGCGGCACGTTTCTTTCTTTCCTAATTCTGAGTTCACTGAGCTCATTATCCGCATCCCCCTAACCCTACAAGAATTGACGCACACGCAGGAGATTTCTGTTGCTTAAGGAGACCTGGCTTATACTAACCAGTTGCTGCTCTGGCATCCCTGACCAGGGCTCGAGCTCTGTGGGAGCGATCTACCCACGACGTGAACGTCCTGTTACAGGACAAAATACCAGAGCTTTTTCTCTGTTTTACGTGTTGCTGTCTTGCTTGCTTGCTGGCATCAAATGTGGTTTGACCTTACGACAGTTATTCTCCTTTGAAGAAATCCTTAATTGCAACTAAGTCAAATTCCTGTCCACCAAGCTTGGCAAACGCACGTGGCTTGAAATCTTCCTTTAAACCAATGACTTTGTGTCTCCCAAGCTCCGGGGGTGGGGTGGGAGCCCTCGATGTGGCTCATCTCCAGCGTGGGAGACAAAAATCCATGCTTTGGGGAAAACGTGCCCCAGACCAGAGATGTGCAGGCTCTCCACCTCAGCCTGGGTACCAGCGAGCACAGGCTGCGACAGCAGCGTGCCCAGCTCCGGGCTGAAGCATCACGTTAGGGGTCTCTCAGCTCTCGGGATAAGGCTACGCTGCTGGGGGACAGCAGCACGGGGACAGCCAGTTTGCCCTTGCTGTAATGGGAACTGCTTAGGAGACAGCAACGGCCCTCCTGGGAGGATGCAGTGCTCTGCGGAGACAGACCTGCAACAGCTCCAGCTCTGCAGGGTCCCCCAGCGCGTCAGCGCGTCCCCTTCCAGCGCAGGGGAAAGCTCATCAGCTGCTCCTAGGCCAAGCAGTCTCCAGTCAAGCAGACGGGGAAATGCGTGTCCCCGTTGGGTTTTTTTTTTTTTTTCTTTTTCAGTATTCCACCTTAAATGTTTTTACTGCGACTTGTGATGGTTATTAGTCTAGCATGCAGAGTGCAACAGGTCTGGCCATACCAAAGCGGATGACGTGCTCTGATTCAGACTAGAGGGCCAAGGTTAGCCACTTACCAAAGACCCCCGCTTGTATTGACTATACCATGTGGAAGGCTGTTCTTTGGGCCAACGAGCCATTTTACTCTGTAAAATATGACATGGGTTAAAGAAACCAGAAAGCACCAAGATGCATCTTACCAGTTTACCGCGCTTGAATTCACTGAACCAGGAGCCTGGGTTTTCCTTTGGCCAAGAAGTAATTCTAGCCTAGTTTGTGGACGGCAAGGAGGAAAGAGAGAAAGAAAAGAAAAAAAAAAAAAGAAATAAAAAAAGTTACATTCAGTTCCACAAGCAGAGTCTGCATGTCTTATTGAAACTGTCCAACTTCCTTTAAAATGTTTTCTTAATCTTTACGCACCAGTAACCAGACCAGTCGGCAGAGCCCTAAGGCAGAGCTCAAGCAGAAGGGGATGGCACGGCGCGGCGCTGCCCCGGGTGCCCAGCGCTGCCATGGCACCGGCCGCCTTTGCTAAGGGCTAGTGATCTCTGCCTCCTAGACACTTTGGATGCAAAACCAGCAATGCAGTCTATCGACAGGAGAGATAAAAGGAAAGATAGAGGGGGGAAAAAAAAAAGGAAGTATCAATGGTAAAAGAAGCATTGATCTTCATGGGAGGGCCGGGGTGGAAAAGCAATGCTGATAGCGGAGAAGGCTGCTGTCGCTCCAACGTCAAATCCAGACGCTGTGGGGCTGGGAAAGGCAAAGAGCGTGATTAAGGAAAAGCCTCTGCCTGCCTCCCGTGTTTGCGCAGCGATAAGGTGCAGCACAGGCAGCGCATCCTCCCCAGCCGGTGCCGGACCATCACACATGATGGAGCTCCGATTACCTGGAGCGACGCAGGGGGTGACCTTGACAAGAAATGTGCTGCCAGAGCATCCTTTGTGGCAGCCCTGTCTAAGCAGATTAAACGCTTTTTTTGAGTCAGAGCACAAGGAAGAAGCGTGGCTGCCGCCTGCTCCCTTACCCTCCCACAAGCTCCCTCACCTCTGCCGTAAATCTCTCCAAAAAAAAAATGGCCAACCTATATAT
Source organism: Mycteria americana (assembly GCF_035582795.1). Taxonomy (NCBI): domain Eukaryota; kingdom Metazoa; phylum Chordata; class Aves; order Ciconiiformes; family Ciconiidae; genus Mycteria; species Mycteria americana. Next base: position 10,377,899 of record NC_134381.1, on the reverse strand, counting down.
AGGTGTCTTGGGATTGTCCTTTCCTTTCCAATATGTGAACCATAAAGCGAGACAGGGTGTTTCTGCCGTGTTAAGGATGGACTGAAAGGGGATATGGCTTAAATTCTGCTCTCTGCTGTGTCTTGTAATAAAACCACTCAGCCAATACTTAATGCTGGTCTGGTAGCTGTTTTCATTCTTCTACATGGAAAAAGCTTTTTCTTATTTATGACAGTACTGCAAAAGCATAGCACAATTTGCAATTGAGGAGCATCGCAGCCTGCGGTCAGCAAAGCAGCTCCGCAGCAGATGAGATGGGGCCAAAGAGCCGCTCGCAGTCAGCGTGGGCAGGAGTCTGAGCAGCTCTAAGACCGTGGGCAGACTCCGCTTTTTTAGCCGTCAACATTTTGAGGAGAGCCATGGCAAGTTAATGCAAAGGAGAAGAAATCCATCTCCTATTTGAACAGCCCTAACAAAACTCAAGGAAGACTGATGTTGCATGTTATTTGTCCTGTGCTGGAACGTATTTCTGGTGGAGGAAACTCGGCAGGCAAACGGCTTTCACTGGAGTGAACAGCTTTGTCTGCACCTTAACCCAGCCGGAACACAACTGTGACACTGAGAGAGCTCCCCCAGGCCGCTTCCCAAGAGTTTCTGCACGGCCAGTGCAAGAGCTGGTCCCAAGGCATCAGGGAACGCAGCTCCAGAAAACAGAGCGCATGGATACAGGACAAAAATGACGAGTAGGGTTGAGCCAAGCACATCATTACACAAATAACTTAATCAACCTTGTGCGTCGGTGCCAGGAAGAGTGCTGAGGCTCCTTGCAATCATTTAGGAAACCAAATACCCACAAGAAACACCAGGAAAAAATGACAGGAGATAAACATTTATCTGCTCTGCCTGAAGACACAGTAAGGGTAGAGGAATCAGCGGTGCTTATGCACGCAGACAGCGGAGCGGCAGCCCGGCTGCAGGATGGAAGACAAGGAATGAGTTAAATGACGCTCACGGGGAGCCGCAGTTCCTGCGCCAACACACACTTCTGCCTTCGTAAAGCAAAGTTAAAAAAAAAAAAAATTAAGTTTTTAGCATTTATTATGCTTGGGAAATCATCAAAGACTTGTCCTAAATCACAGTTTAAATCTGACTTACTCAAAGAAATTCTCTTTGTAAACATATTCCATATTATTTTAGAAGCCAACGTTGCGTAACAAGGACATGTTCTGGATCTTTAATCCTTACTTGCTATTGTTCAATTCTCCTGCAACTGACTATGAATATTCATATTAGGAAACAATCTCTTATCACCATGATGTAGAGGGGAAAAAGAAAAGTTGTGTGAACTTACTCCTTCAGATTTCTTATCAGGGAAGATGCAAGTCTCTCCGCCAGCTGTGAAATTACAGTAAACTTTGAAAGAGTCCCTGGAACATCCTTGGTTAGGATCCACCCAGTATTCACCTGGATGCACGAGAGGGAAGAGAAGGGAAGAAAGAATCAGCACTGTGAAGGAAGGATGATGGGCACTGCAGCAACCATCTTACCGGGGATGTTTCATCTCTGTCACAGGCTACTATTTATATGTATTTTTTGGAAAACTGGTTATGTTCTGATTCCACATAATACTGTGGCACCTTATAGGAATAGCTATTTTTCATCATATATCCTCATTCTTTGAATAGAATAGAATAGAATATTTCAGTTGGAAGGAACCCACAACGATTATCTAGCCCAACTCTTCCCTACGTATTCCTTCTTTATCAGCCACATTACTCATGGGGCACCAGGGCCAGGGACTCCCCAAATTACTTCTCTTGCTGCACTCGCTTGTATTCACTGCGTGGAGCTGGGAAACCCACAGCGTTTTCCCCGCACCCCCTCTGTCCCGGGACACACCGTCTGGGAAATCGGGGTGACAGAGCTGCAGATCCTTGCAGGTACGCGCTGGGTTATGTTGAGTGCCCAATGGATGCTTCATTTGCTCAATTTCCAGTTTCAAGGAATTCAGCGAACCGAAAATCTCCTCCATGCCATCTGCATAGTCCATGTAGTTGTCAGCATTTCCATCATCCACCAGCTGGCTGGCGTCGATGTTTCGCCTGGTCCTCTTGGAAGACTGGATGGGCAGTGGCTGGATGACTTCTCCAGGAGGACCCTGATTTGTGGGAAAAGAAGATACAACTTCTCACTGCATTGGCAGTGGGGAAGAGACAGAAGAGACGGCCAAAGCAGCCACCAGCGCTGAGAAGCAGCATCACAAGATACACACTAGACATGTAAAACATCCATGACGGTACTGATGATAACCCTGGCCACCAGGGCTTGAACATTGGGTCCATCTTCTCTTGTCATCTTCCCATTAGTAAATTCTCCCTGCACACCCTGCTTTCTTCCCCAGCATCTCTAAGAGATACCAATCCATTGCTAGGACTCCTGATATGCTGAATCTTTGTCCAGAAATCTTCTACTTCCTAACATTACGACACCCATTAAATCTGAACCTTGTTTCCCACTTCATGTAATGGGTTCTACTTACAGGAGGCCCTGGGGGCCCAGGAAGACCCGATTCACCCTTTGGACCTGTTGGACCCTGGGTGGAAAAACAAGGGAAAAACATGAGTCACTCAGGAAAAAGCACTTGTCACTTATATCACATCCCAAACATTATTTCTTTTAATAGTCTCTTGTGGCAAAAACTTTCTTCCTGTCCCTTCAGGCACACAAGAGGAATCTCCTTGCACCCCCATAAGAAAATGTTTATTTTGGTTATTTTCGATGCTTAGGTAAAAGAAAAGATCAGTCAAATGCTTGGGTTATACAGTCAAATTTTGCTTAGGCTTCCTACAGAAAAGGAAGCATCTTCCAATGCATGAAAATATGTTAACTCTCCAAATCAATTCAACAGTTTTATAAATCAAATAAAATCTTAAAATTAATAAAACATTGAATTCTGCATGGGAAAAAGACATTAGGAAGTTGCCCAAGAGGAATTTTTAGCTGCCTGCATAGGAGATCTGTAACATGAAGCTTGCTTCAGTGTCGCATTTCTCACCGAGTTCTTTGCTTTTCAGCTTGCCACCTCCCGCTTCACAGTCTATTTTTAATACCCTCCGCTTTACAGCAGTAGGTTTTCTCCTAAGGACTATGCACTGGATTCCTCCTTCTGATCTTTGCTGCACTGATGTTCAACGAAGTACAGTGTGTGCAACAGAAACCTTTCCCAATTATAATTTCTGGGCTTAGACAGCCTGAAAAGGCTGCATTTGCTACAGTCTTCTTTGGCTAATTGCCTTAATGCCACTGATGCGGAGGAGTCGCAGCAGGTTATGCACTTAATAAGAGCTCCTCAGCCTCTTCGTTTAACAATGTCTATACTCACTGATGATCCTTTAGCACCTTTGGGACCAGGTGGACCCTGTACAGAGAAAAATACAAAAAGGAGTCAGTGCGTTTCCTAGCAGAGAAGAAGTCAGTCTCTCCTTAGAGACAGAGTAGTGTTATACAAGGTGGTTTTTTTAATTCGCTTCCTTTCTGTTTCCACTTTTCACATCCACTTGAGTTCGGTATTGCTTTTATTTGCTAACATACAAAAAGCATTTGTGTCAGACCAATCTGTGTCAGCGCTCCACACTCCTGCCCGGATGGGGACTGGAAAAGCTGCTGCGTGATTACCGTAACGCGGGGCTGATCCTGGCTCCGTGCTAAGGACACCCAGCAACAGCAAGCGCTGGTTGCCCAAGGATGCAGGCTGCAGCCTTTGGGCATCCAGTGAAAAAAAAATGCAAATAGCAAAAAGTACAAAAAAATCACCGTGTGATTGTAGATAATCCAAAAGAAAGGGAGAGAGAAACAGGGTGGGCTAATTTCCCCACCTCCATCATGCCGTGCCCCCTGGGCCCATCTCTCAGCTCATGCATCACCCCCCCAGTACTCCTGTAACTCGTTCAAGTGATTTTAATGGGCTCAGCTGGGCAAACCCATTCTCATCAGCATCCTCACACAAGGTCAGGCCAGAAGGACTGTGCTAGGTGTATCTGGGAGCACCAAGGTGACTCCAGAAGGACTATGTAGCTCCCGAGGAATTCAAAGAAAATTATTTGTCACATACCGGTAATCCTGGTGGCCCTGGAGGTCCGATTGGTCCGGAAGGACCTGTGATACCCTGAAAAATAAAAGCAGAACAACATTGATTTGTATGCAGCAATGCTGGCTTATAACTACACAACTAATACCTGCCCACAGATGACCACCCGGTTTTGGAGGACTCCATTCAAATCTGGAGCTTTAACTGGTTTTTAAGCATGTGCACAGTCCAGACAGGAGCATGACCAGGGAATCTCATATCTCATTTAGGCACATAGTCTTAAAAATCAGTCCTCTAGGTGCACATTTATTGTTACCATCCCTCCAAGTCTATTCAACTCTTTTCATACAACCCTTGAGAATCTGCTTTCCACTAAAATGGGTCATTTTGGAGCATCTCTACATTTCACATGTAGAATAAACCACATTAACATAGAAAATAGAAAATATTCCTCAAAAATTAGCAAGAGTCTCCTGCCAAGGTTGACCATCTCTGCTATGCTGTACCTGCTCAAGGGCAGCAAACCCCACAGCTCCAAAGCACATTCCATGAAGGTCTTATGGAATATTTACCTGTTCTCCTTTGGGTCCTGCTGAGCCCTGGGGGCCTGGGAGACCTCTGTCGCCCTTTTCTCCCTGCTCTCCCGGTGGTCCAATAAGACCAATTAAACCTGGATGACCCTAGGGGAAAACAGCAGATGTTAATTATGATCTCTTGCCGGAGGTAACCGAACGCCAAAGCTACCCAGCAAAGACATTTCTAGATACAAACCCAAATACCTAAGGTGATAGGAGTTTGTAGCTATCCCTGACACCTGGAAGCGGCAGAGCAGCAAAAAGCACTGGCTTTTTACAACAGAAAACGCTACAAATACAGAACCAGAACTGCTGCACTGGAGCGCCTGCTCATTTCGGGTGCTAACATACATTACGTAAATTTTTACAAGACTGAGAACCCTGCCCTAAAGCAAGTCAGGTGTCTGCACCTCCCCATGGCCTCTGCTACAGCGCCTGCATTCAGGCAGCCCTGACAACTAGAGCTGCCATGGACTGCAAGGGCATCGTAGGGGAATGCAGACATTCAGATCCTCCATGTCTCCTCGTTGCCATCAGTGCTGGTGATATAGGGATGGGAAACCCAGCCCTGCGTCCAGACGGGCAGCGGCACACGCTCACCCATGGTACAACCCGGTTCATCCCTTGGGCCACACTCACAACTCTCCATCTCTCCTTTAAAGATATGTCCAATACTTCCAGAGCATGAGAGAGATCATACGGGGCTGGGGACACTCCTCAGCCTTATCATGCCAGCTGCAGGACCCCTCTACAATGACTTTTTTTTTCCCCACACCCAGACATGGACATCAGGTCATGCAGCGAGATCATGTGTGCTGTTCTCACCTTCTCCCCTTTAGGACCAGAGTCTCCTTTAAGACCAGGCAAACCCGGTGGGCCCTTTTGGAAGATGGGGGGTGGAAAACAAAAGAGAGAATGAATTCATGTAAAATGCATTCACCCATTTCCAAAACTCATGGAATTTGATGGTCTTGACATACCATTGGGCCTGGAGGACCATCTGGGCCAGGGGATCCCGGGAGACCTTGTTCACCCTGTAAAACAGTGTAATTCCCTCAAACCCGTCATTCACAACAGCAGTGCTCCCAGCTGGGATTATTCAGATTATTCAGCCATCCTCATCTGGTCCCTGTGCCAGGGAACATTTGCCCTGGCTTCTCACAGGTGGGTAAAGGCAAAAGGATTTATGTTCCTTTTGTACTCAAATCTCTACTGGGAAAGGGACTTTGCAGCTCATGGAAATGTTACCCCGGAGAGTGGGTGAGCAGAACCAAGACTCAAATAAAACATGCTGGGAGATGATATTCATCACTATATTATTTCCACTAAAGATGTTTTATCTGCTGTCAGGCATTTAAGCACAGACAGAACGTTACACTGGGAGAAAGGCATCTTCCAAGGCAGAGGGGCTACAGTAAAGTACCAAGAACAACCCTGCCCAGAAGCTTTCTCAGACTTTGCTCGGTTTGGGAATACTCACGACTGGACCAGGAATTCCTCGAAGGCCATCGGGGCCGGGCTTCCCTGGAGCACCTTGGGGACCAATTGGGCCAGTCTTCCCAGGAGGTCCTTCCAAACCAGCTTCACCCTAGATTCAAGAAACAGCATGGTTTAATTTGCATTGGGGCATCAAACGATCTTCTCAAATACACTGTGGCTGCTGCCAGGATGTCACAGAGTGAACGCAATTCCACGCAAAGCATGTAAAACCTTCTGTTTGTTCATTTTCCTACTGCTCCCTATCCCTTATGCACTGAGGACAAGTCTCCAAACTTCTTCACTTTTCAGCCTTGCCTATTTCTGCTGATTTCCAGCAGGAATGGCCCTTTGGCTGCAAGCTCTCCAGAGCAGGAAGCTTTCCTTGGTTCCATCCTGGGAGATGAGCTAGGAGAAGACAGCCTCCACCACCAGCGTTCCCACGGCTGCCGCAACAATTGGATCTATAATTTGCAATCTCACTCCTACATTTCCCTACCACCCCTACCGAAATAATCACCATCCTAATAATGCTGTGTGTGCCCTGGGACAGGACATAGGGCTGTGCATGCTGTATTATTTACAACATATTAAATTGCCAAATATGGCACTTTGTCATTTCAAAACAAGAAACCATGACCTTACCAAGCTCTAATTATCTCCACAGAGTTTGTTAAAACATGAAACGTAGGCTTAAATCTAAAGGCCAACGGCCCCAAATTCAGGCTTATTTGTTGTAACACACAGCAAAATCAAACTGCTGTCTTTCAAACACCAGTGTTGTCAGAGGGTGATCGTTTTGGCATACAAAGGACGCGGTAGCAGTGAAATCCCATTCAGCTCTTACCTTGGCTCCTTTCTCTCCTTGCCTTCCTTCGGGACCGGCTGGACCAGGAGGGCCCTAGAAAAAGCACAAAATAGATGCAAAACACAATTAGATCACACTGATCTGAAACGGTCTACTGAAATTAGCAAAATGATGCCACAGCCCCAGGGAAGACGACAAAATGGAGACAAATATCTCTGAAAAGCTTTTTAAATTAGCTTCTTGCTAAATGAATCCCCAGGCTCTGCCAGCAAGGCAGGAAGAGCAGGAGGACCTCATACTTGTATTTTCTTTTCGACGTTACAATCTCAAAAAAATCCATGGGATTTGGTTCACAACTTCCCATCAATTTCCAATGGCTGTGGATGGCGCATCAAATTTATTTTACACACTACTGCCTTGCATTTACTGTAGGCCTAGTAATAACACTAGTTTCAAAAAGTCAATCCAAATACATTTGGAAAAATACTCCTAAACAGTCAGCTTACCCTTTTCCCTGGGGGTCCGGAGGGGCCTGGCTCTCCCGTGGGACCAGGGGAACCCTAGATGGAGAAGGGAGGAGAACAAGCCATAACTGCACCATGAGACACGGGAGGGAGGAGCAAACATGTAAAACTCGAGTCAAGATCTAGAGGTTGTGCTAAGCCGAGGCGTGGGCGGCCAGTACAACTCCCAACACCTCCTCGGGGGTGCAGGTGGTATCTTGTTTTATCCCTTCCCACCATGAAATACCATAAGGCACGGCAAAGTTAAAATAAAAGACTAGATTTTGTTTTTCCATAAGTTAATTTTTGCTTTCAGGATGTATTGCTGAGCAGCCTGGACGGCAGCAGCCAGGCTGACACAGACAGGAGGGACAGGCATCGGGGGACCAGTGCAGCGGAAGCTGGTGGGAATTAGATGCTGTATGTCCTTCTGTGTCAAAAGTCCTTGGACCTGCACATAGAAACCGTGGGGACTAATGGGGAACAGATCTCGTCTATCCAGTTACTCACAGTCTGTCCAGGTTCGCCATCATCACCTTTGTCACCAGGGGGACCATCCTGACCCTAAAAAGGAAGAAGAAAGAAATAAGCAGGCATTATTTAGGGTATGAATAGAGTCGAGCAGAGTGTTATAGCAGCAGAAGGTGTGGTTCAAGCTGGTCTTCATGTCACCAGGCACCATCCCTTCCCATCTCCCATTGGGAACACTGGCAACAGCAAACGTCCTGCGTCAAATACTGTGGATAGCAGCATTCATATAGCTACTGTCCCAAAGGCTGTAGCATGGTCAAAGTCTTATGGTGGGACTTCCTACTCTTTCCCAAGTAATGGAAGAGTAAATGCCAGAGGAGCTGCTGGTGAATGAACAGCACACAGTCGTATTTCACTAAACCAAGAGGAGGAATCTAACTGCCCTTCTGTGAGACAAACACTTACAGCTGGACCAGGTTCTCCAGGAGGACCAGGGTCACCAGGGAAACCAACTGGACCCTGTAAAGAGAGAAGAAGGATATCCCCCAAGTCAAAGATATTGCATCTGGAGAACTGCAGAGCCCTAGTACCCGTTACCCCAGCGACAACATGGGGAGTCACCGTATGGAGCAAAACCCCGATTCCCTACCCTCAAACACAATCCCAGATCACATCCCATCTTTGCATCTTCGGTAATTTCATCCTGTCACAGCCACCAGTTCAGCTCTGCATCCAGACTACACAAAGCTCCAGCGTCAACGCTGGGACTTTAATCTAGTTTTTCATAAATACATTGGACAAGTAACAGTGAAATCCTCGCAGCTTTGGGGAATGCGCAGATTAGAAGATTTTGCTTTTGCTTACTACGTGATGTGTAACATTTCTCACATAAAGATCCTCTCAAAGCATTTAATGACTAAAACACTTCACCATTCTTCTCCATACAATGTCTGTTGTGCACTTCAAACGATTCTGAGACCAGCGTTCAGACAATAGGCCTCAACCAATAATGCGATATCCCCAAAACCCATCTGTTAAGAGAGATGACTAACTCCCCTGCCTCCTCTGCTGTTTCATGCCATCTTTGCTTATCGCATAATAAATTTCTTCAGCCAGCAAGCATCAAAGAAGCCGGCAAGATAAATACTGTACCACTGTCATCTGGTATAAATCAGTATATAGGCTTCAATAGAGCTACAGCAATTAGCATCAGCAGGGATCTGACCCGAGAGGTACAACTCCCAAATTCACATAAATCTCTTCTACACTATTTTGGTAGCTTCACTCTGGTGCAGAGGACCTTGGCAATACATAAGCTCAAGTGCAAATTAAACCCACGCTGCAGGCCCTCTCCATAGGGGTGAGTTTTTGATAGCCTGCAAAAAGGACTAATAATTCAAGTATTGCTGGAAGATATGGTACAGCTGGGTCTTTTCCTCGTTAGCACCCTAAAGAAGGAGACTAATCACATATCAGTAGAGGAGCAATTCTCTGGCTGGTAAACTATTTCAAATTTCCACAAAAATCTCTGGAAAACATCTTTTCATACAGAAATCTCTGCTGGGCAAGACAAGGAGGCACTGCTTGGACAGGAGGGGGTACTTACAGGGCTGCCTTTGGGACCATCATCGCCTGGTGGACCTTTGGGGCCAGGTGGACCAGCAGCACCAGAGGGACCTGCTTCACCCTTTTCACCTCTTTCACCTTTAGGACCCTGTAAAGGAAAAAGGGTGTTTCTATTATCCAGAAAAACAACTTACTGATCTCCAATTATCCCTTAATCAATTCTGAGAAAGAAGCTCTATTTGTATCTCAAAACATGAGGACATGATTTAGCAGTCCCTTCCCACAAAGATTAAATGGTGTTCATGTTGTTCAGTCGTGGGTAGCCCATGTTCGGTGACTAAACGTTATACTATAAATACCCAGTAACATGGCGATGTGTCGCCCGATAGTCAAACCAAGGACGTGGCTGGTTCAGTCCCTGCAGCCCCGTCCACACCCGTGCCGCTGTGACATGCTTTCAACCAGCTCCTCAGGGGACACCACTGAAGAAAAGCTCTTTTCCATCAGAGCAAGAGCCACCCCGTAGCGTACTTACCGGGAGGCCAACCTCGCCGGGAAGACCAGGCTCACCAGATTCACCAGGTTCACCCTACAGAGGGGAAAGGAGAGGAGCACAGTTATATTTCTGCAGGGTGCTGAGTTTTCTGCTGACACAGCAAAGCCCCTGCACGAGCATTGTAGCAAACTCCTGTGGGCTTCAGTTGGGTTTGTCTGGATGCTTTACCTTCTCTCCTACTGCACCAGGATTTCCTATTCCCCCAGGAGGACCCTGAGGACCGTCTGCTCCAGGTGGTCCAGATGGACCTCTGGGTCCAGGTGGGCCTGGCGGGCCCTGAGAGAAAGGGGAGACAAATTTAAGACATGTTTCTTGGAGCAACGTCTATGTCAGTGACAAAGAAGTATGAAAGCACCTTACCATTTGCCCAACATCACCTGTTTCTCCCTTCTCACCAGGCGGTCCAGGCAAGCCCTGTGGAGGTGGAGGGCATGAGTTTAGCTCAGGTGGAGCCCCAGCTCTCATTACCCTAAGACCTCCCTTGATGCTACAAAATTACCTGCAAGCCCACTGGGCCAGGTGGACCAGGGAAACCTCGGGGTCCTTCATCACCTTTCTGACCAAAGAGGCCTTGCTGTCCTCTGGGACCTGGCTCTCCATCAGCACCCTACAAGGAAAGGGTCTAACACAGCTTGGCAAACACAAAACACAGATGCAAAGCTCCATCCCCACCACCTCCTGCCGCAGCCAGCAGCAATGCCCTACTCATGCGTTGGGCATCAACAGTGCCAGGCAGAAACTGCCGATCTTTGCAGTGCTTCCCAGGACAGTTTATGGCAAGAAAGGGGATTTCTGCCAACAGGGGACAATACTCACAGCTGGGCCAGGCTGACCAATTGGACCCTGTGGGCCGGTAGGACCTGGTGGACCCTGTCATGAAACAGAAGTGCAATGTCACCATTAGGAGCACAGAGTAAAAACAAACTCACCTGGGAAAGGTGATGCCCTTCAACACAGCCTCTGTTAGAGGCACATTAATTCCCAAAACAGAGAGGGAGGACAGGGTCAAGTCTCCCCAGCCACACCAGCATCCCTCAGCCCTGGTGCCAATGGCACAGCAGACACGGCTAAACGCATTTTTGCTCCAGCAAAGCAATACCACTCAGTTCTGTCTAGATACTGACGTGTAATTTATTTTCCTCAGGGCCTGAGCAGCACATAAAGGGTGCTTCAGGGTGCTATAAGCAACTAGAAGAACTACAGCCAAACACCCAACTTTAATGGCAAGGGCTGCTAATGTTTCACAGATATTTACACAGTACATGGGTGACACGGAAACATCTGGGTGCGTTCTTGGGAGCGGGAGGCTCACGCTTCAGGCACTCGCTCTTTTTTACATCATGTGAGTATTTCACGAAGCGAAGGAGAAGATGAAGCAATGATAGAAAGAAACTAAAATGATCTTGTTTTCTGTTTCCAGCAAGTCACACAACATAACCACACTCCTCCAGGGAAGCAGCTACGACGCCGTCCGCCCCACTCACCTGCTCCCCTTTGTCGCCCTTGCTGCCCTTCTGGCCAGGCTCCCCGATCTCGCCCTGCCAGGTACAAAGGGGCACAGTTAGTTCACTTGGCGATCACTTCCATATCTTAACGTTCAAGCGATAGTCCTGTGCGTCTGCATCCTCATCCCAAAGATGCCAATTCCCACAGAAATACCCCTGAACATTCTGAAAAAGGCCAGAGATTTGGCCGCTCCAGGTGTAACCAAACCCTTTTACATCCTAAAACTTTCCTTAGCTGCCACGTGATGCAAGAAGCATCATTTTGCGGACCTTGGTAGCAGCAACGAGTGATTCATCCCAGCTAATGTTTTCTAAGAATCCTCCAGTCCAGAGGGGCTTAATGAGAGTGGGGAAAAGTAATTATTTTGGAAAAGCCAGGCTCCCACGGGCAGGCCGCCTGCTACAGGTTTTGGGGGAGGCTAACTGGACTTCAGGAAGCGGTTTGGCTGGCAGAGCACACACAGCACCGTCTGCCTGCGGCTCCCCAGATCGGACGCTGCGGATCTCATGGGATCGTCAGTGCCATGCAACATCCTTGGGTTACGGCCGGCAGCACACCCAACCCGATGCGGTGCAAGCAGCGGGTCAGCACGCTGGCAATGGGGCACGTGGCCTGGTTCCCCCCCAGAGTGACCCTGCACAGCAGGGAGCTGCTCCCACCTTATCTCCATCCTCTCCGGGGGGGCCAACAGGACCTGCTGGACCTGGGAGTCCCACTGGGCCCTGGATGCCATCCCGGCCAGCCGGTCCTTGGGGACCCTTCTCGCCCTGGAAGCAGAAGGAGCAGGCAGGTCACACAGAGCTCTCCTCCACCCTCCAACCAACCCATTACATCCCATTAACGTTTTATTCAGCTGCTAATGACCCCTGACTATATGGGCATGTACAGCAAAACCGGTTTCCAGCTGATATTTCATCAGGCTCTCTGTGCTCGCTGTCTGAAACAAGACAAAATTTCTATCTCGAGAGATAAAGAACAATCAAATCTAAACGCTGAATACCCAGATCACAGCTGCAATTTCACTGCTGTAGCAATATAATCAGATTTAACCTGAACCCTCTGCCATCTCTCTCTGGATGACAAACAAGACCTCAATAATTTTTATTCCCACAAGCCAGTTTTTACTGATTCTGGTCCTGGCTGTTCCAGCACTCACTGCCTGCTCCCTAACTAATGGGGGTTTCTTAGGAGGCCCCGAGCTCCCTCCTGAGCTTCTGGACAAAGGAAAACACCTGAAGTGAATACAGCAATCTCTGCTGGCCTCCTGCTTAAACATCTACTCGTATTCCTCAGACCTGGAGCCTTCAGTTGAATTTGTTTGTTTATAGAACTGAACAGCGGATGTTTTTCAGTTTCCTCGTACATAATTTAATTGCATCTGAATCCTGGGTGCTCTCTTCTAAATAATTAGATGCCACGCAAATTGCCTATTCATCTATCCACTGATACATCATATAGGTACTTGGCAGGACAGATGTTCATAAAGCTGATTCACCAGGAAATTCTTGCCTCTGGACTAGCTGCTGGAGTTCCTAACAAGCCAGCAAACGTGGAATACACAGTGGCTGATAAACACTTTTGATAACAACAATCAGTCACCGTAAGTATCCTCATCTAGTTTGAAATCACTGGTACCAGCACTTGCTCATTTTGCTGGGTCTGAAGCTGAGCTTAAGTTTGAGGCAGGCAACCCAAAAGTCCCTGGCAAAACCATTTGGGAGTGAATTGGAGGCACAGAGCCTTCCTCCTCGGGACTGTCACGGTGCTGTGCTCTTCAGGGACAGAAATAGTCATCCCGGCCCACTCTCCCCTGCCCGCACGTGACATTTCACGCGCGTGCCAGGGGAGCGAAAGACGTGAGAGTTTGCGCGGGCTGGCTGGTGAACGCTCAGGAGAGGGACCATATGGCGGGGCTCAGCCGCGCTCTGCTCGGGCTCCTGCTGAGAGCAGCTCTTTCCGCAGGCGCCAGCGGGATGCCTGGCAACACCGATGCTGCGGCAGCACGCAGCATCCCGGGAAGCGGAGCCGAAACCTCTGCGGCACCTTCTTCTGCTGCTCCTTGGCTGGGGCAGAGTAAGGGTAAGGATTTTAGGCTCAGTGGAAATCGCTACTGCTGTTGCATCCTTGTCAGCGGTGATGGGGCTGGCTCACTCCTGTGCCCAGAGGCCTGTCCTTTGGCTGTTTGTCACTAAGAGGTCACACCGGCTGTCATTTTACCCGTTCAGTCCTCATCCCTTCTCATTGCCTGAAGACATTTCAGTCCCTGGGATCACATCCGTTTTTGATAGCATGGATGTCTCAAAACAGGCAGGTTGAGCAGCTAACGTTCACTGGTTTGATGCACTCAAGATGAGAAAATTCCTTCCTAATTGAATTTCTTCCCTTTATTTTTTTTTTTTTTTAATCTTTTATACACCTACCCCAGGAAATGTCTCCATGCTCAGCTTCCTACTACGCACATTTCTATTTGACCCACAGCTCTTAATCTTTATACTGGTACTTACTGGGGCTCCCTTTTCACCAGCGGGTCCTGGAGGTCCCTGGGGGCCAGGTCGCCCTGGCAAGCCTATCGGGCCGGCTGATCCTGCAGGACCGCGCTCGCCAGGAGAGCCCTGTTGGGTGAAGAAGGAAGCATTAGCTGGAGTATCAAGCTTTATCTCTATAGAGACAGAAAGAAATCCAGCAGTAGGATGCTGCGAATGCATCGTAAGTGAACACATTTGATGGGGTGACTGCCATGTGATGACTTGGTACCATCAGCCCAAGGGGTCCTGCAGATCGTTTTTTTAATTAAAACCCCTGGAAGGGCTGGGTTCTCCTCTGGATGGTGCAGGGAGCTCAGTTCCTGGGGGCACATTATCGGCTTGAAACAGGAGCATGAGCCACTTCACGGCCAACGCAGCAGGGAGGGTTGGATGATGAATATTTTTCTTCCAGGAGGGCTGCACTGAGCACAAATCTCAAGTGGGGACAACTTTCAGAGGGAAAGCAGGTGACTTAAGAGCAAAATTCTCGATGTCCTGAATCATCCCTGTTTCCTCAGCTTGTCACATATGTTCACGGCTGACAATACAAAATTACACGCGTAATTTTGAGCTATTACACGCGTGCCTTGTAAACTATAGCAATATCCGGCAAGTCATTAGTTAGTGCAAAGGGAGTAACGGATAAAGCACCAAGCTGTGACTAACCCTCCGTTTTGGCTTGCCAAGCTTGTAAATGTGTTAGGTGGTGCCTGTAAGGGCAAGGATACTCACTGCTGGACCTGGGGGGCCTGGGGGACCTTCGTTGCCTTTCAGCCCTGGAGCACCCTGGAGGGAGGAAAACGAAGTCATTTGGGGAGCTGCGTGCTGCACCGCCTGGGCATCCTGCCCGCTGGAAGGATGGGGCAGCCTCTACTCACAATGGGGCCAGGGAGACCTCTCTCTCCGGGGAAGCCTCGCAAGCCCGGGGGACCGTCCTTCCCTGGGAGGCCGGCAGGACCAGGGTCCCCCTGCAACGACAGCGATAAACAGCTGAAGATCTGCAGACTCCACAGAGACCCAGCTCCTCCCTCGGGGCTCAAGTGATGAGACGCTGCGAAACATCACGTCTCTTCTGAATCATCCCTCTCCATCTCTGGGAGAGGTGCAGGCATCCAGGCTTGCAAGAAGGGTGAATTCAGTAGGCTGCTGGTCCCTACCTTGGTCCCTTCTTTTCCAGTGAGGCCAGGAAGACCTTGTTCACCTGGGGGACCTGGAGGGCCTGGATGTCCCCGCTCACCCATCGGCCCAGTCTCACCAGTTGGACCCTGAAGAAACAGAGATCGGGGAGAAGGTGTTGGGTATCAGCAGAGCAAACAATGAAGGAAGAGGTGCAGGCCGTCAGTTTATTCCTTTAGGTTGTAATGGGATGGAAGACGCTCCTTCCCTTAGCCGTCCCCTGCAGTGCCACCAGGAATCCCTGGAGAGATGCCTCCTTTGGCATCTAAAGGGACCTTGTTTTGGAAGTGGGCAACGTTGCACTTGACAGACTGGAGGCACTGGGAACCTCTGGAATGAAAGTGTTCACATAAATGAGATATTATTACTACAGTTATTATGCTTAGGGGTTTCTTTTTTCATTGAAAACTTCCTAAGTACTCTACAAGCATGCTGATTCTTCCTTATATGGGGCATAAATAATGGATTAGGCTTGTACTACATGGCAATTACTGACTGCCTCTGTGCTGTACACGGGCACTAATGGTGACGAGTGTAACATAAGGACCAGTGCAGAAGGTTCCCAAGTGGCCCATTTTGGAGGAGGACAAAACCCATATGCACAAGACTATAACGTCCCTGCATGCTGGTGTCCGCTGGGACGTGGTTGTAATTCATGTCACGCTGCAGGGTGCCACTTAGCGTAAGCAGAACGATAACATTGCGATCGCTCAGCAACCACAGATCACGCTAACTACGCGCAGCAGAGCCAAACAAAATTGCCACAGAACCTAATTTGCACTTGAGAAGACAGACACAGTCAGGGAATTGCCCCTAATCAGGGAATTTACAAATCAGGGACTTTACACCATCATTAAAGAGGACAAATTAATTACTTTGTAATTAAAGAGCAACTTCCCCAGCAGTTCAGGAAAGAAGACTCAACCCAGAGCCAGTCCTACCCAGTCTAGGACTCTGCCTACAAAACTGCTGCAGGAGCCTTGCATGCCTGTGCTTGAGGGGTACAAATTCTGGTTGTGCAGTTGCTATTTCCAGATTGCACAGAGGTCGTTGTGACTAAAAGAAAAATAGCGCAACTCTGACAGAATCTAGCAGCACTTTACATTAAAGAGGGATGCGTTTCTTCATAGCGACATGTAAGAGCACTCTTGCGTCACGCTTACACTGCCCCGAACGCCCCAGCAGCTGTACAGCGCTTTGAGATCTCATTTACTCTCTGGCTGCTTAAGGTCTTTTAGTCAGAGTGTGGTCTTTTAGTCAGCTTTAAGGTCTTTAAGGTCTTTTAGTCAGCCGGTCTTTCTCTCATCCTACACCAATTTTACACCAAGGTAGTTCTGTTAAGCTCACAGGAGCCACTTTATTTACAGCAGCCTTCAGCCACCTTTGTCTAAATACCATCCTAACGCCTCGACAAGGTGGGCTGGGACCCATCGGGGTATTCCACGCCCTGGCCAGGAATTTCAAAGCCATCAAGCTTGCTTTGCCATGACTTTGCCTCCCCTGGAAGAGGAGCCTCTGTGCTGTATAACCTGCGGTCCCAGCCGCTCCAGCTAAACCATCAGAGCTGTGAGAGCCCGCTGTGCGGAACCGGTGAAGATGAGCTGCAGAGAGCTGGTGCAAGCACGAGCGTTTGTTTCTTACCTGAGGGCCTACGACACCGGGGGGTCCTGGAGGGCCAGTCTTGCCTTGGAAACCCTGTTAGAGAAAGGGAAAAGAGAAAGAGATGACACTTCTGCCAAGGAGTACTCCAGTGAGGGTCCCAGACTGCCACCCGACTGCTCCTCCTCTGGTGAGACTACTGACCAGGAAGGGGTGGACACCGAAAGACAAAAGAAACGAGAAATCAAACAGAAAGTGGAAAATGTGTATTTGTACATCTATACAGGGATGAAACAGAGGAAGAAAAAGGGATTCTCAAAGCTCAGCTCTGCTGTTTTGATGGAGCTACTGTGATTTGGAAGGACGGGCCATATATATATACACACACAAAATATTTGCTATGCTCATAAAACCTATAGAGGAAATGCTATTAAAAAGTCAGAATGTGCGAGTTCCTTCATGCTGAGTAATTCTTAACAACCATTTCCCTTCTCCTGCTCCCTGTTCTGGTACTGGTTTAGGCTTAGCTCTGGCTTAGGCTTAGCTCGCAGGAGCTCAGAGGCCGGGCGACCGTCTTGTCTTCCACTTTCGGCACCACCAATCTCGAAGCCCACAACCCAGCAGCCTTGGGGGCCAAATGAAGCTTTATTTCCTTCATCAACATCTGTTGAAAGAAATCACAAATGTGCTTCTCTCCAAATGCTGATGAGTAGCGAAGTCTCCATGACAGCTAATTATAATGACATTTGAAGAGTGACAATAACTAACTATCACCACTGCAATTGTTTAGCTCTCCTAAGCCACTCTTTAAAAAGCACGTTAATTATCGTTCTTACTATAGCATGCTGACAAGCTTGAGAAATGTCATTTAGGGCACACAGGCTATTTTCTCATTGCCACAAAAGATGATCAGATAAATCCCAAGCCAACGATAATGTGTCATGCTAAAAAACCTACTCAATGCTATTCTATAGCTGTCTGCAGATCACAGAAAATATCCTGTCATTGATGGGGAAATGGCAAAACATCTTTGTGAAATGAATGTACAATTTAAACTCTTATCACAGAAAAATATTTCAGCCAGTTCCGTGCAGGACGTTTCTTACTAATCTGAAGAAAGGGGTTTCCTTTTACCCTGCCTGAGCCTTGGGCACAGAGTTTTTAGAATTTTTCTTGGTTTTTTTAAATCCAATCTTTGGATATCTAATATGGCCAAATATTTCAGCGTCCTTCAGCGTGCCTATTTGCTACTAAATGAAAAGTAAAATAAAAGGAACTATTTGACACTCAGATTTCAAGTCCAGGTTTTCTTGCATGAAGGTACAGAGTGCACTGACAAGGCTATTGATGGGGAAATAATATTTAATTCGTTTTTACGTTTCTCTCCTCGCTTTTTGGCACTGTGTAAGGAAAGGGGGACAGAAAAGGGACTTCTGTTACCTGGTCCTGCACGTGTCTGCACACCCCCCCCCCCCAAGGGGATGCAAGGGAAAGTGACCTTTGCAAGCTTATTGACGGCACAGATTATCAGATTTTTGGTTTTCTGGAAGCATTTGTCTGTGATAGGCAAGCTACTGCTGCAATGAGTGCAGAAAGCTATCAGGGAATACTTTCAGACTCCAAATAATTGAAAGCCCATTCTCCGTTCATATTCATGCAGACTTGGAGTTTGATGCTTTATTTCAAGTTGATAACAGCAGATGCAAGTAAAGCTTTTACTACTACTTCTTATTTGAGTGTAGGTGTCTTGAATGTTATAGATAACTCAATGAAAGACGACTAAATGTCACAGTCAGGCTCCGGCAGGTGAAAACTCTTCTCTTCACCTTTAAGTTAATCCTGACCTGAGGATTGCGTGTTCAAAAATACCACAACCATTCCCTTAAAGTCAGTCTTATGGAGTGTAAATAAATACCCGATGTTGCGCCGAGCAGTATTTGCGTTGCCTTGCTTAGCAAATGCCAGGCAAGTTAATTAAATTGTTGTGTGATAAGTTCAGGGGGAAAAAATGCATGATGTGCAAAGCCTTTTTAATGCTCATTTGCCAGGAAAGGCAATGGAGAAAAATGCAAGGCTGAGTAGAGGAAGTTGGGGGTTTTTTTCCTGTAAAATAAACACAGGACAAAGAGTCTATCTGCTAACATGCAGCATGCAGTGTTGGGGAGAGGGACATACCAACAACAGCAAATGAGCTGGATTGTAAACAGCCGAGGAAAAAGAATAAACATCCCCCAAAATGCCAAGGAGAAGAATACTAATTACTGCATGCAGAGGAATACATGGCAGAAGGGTCATTTTTGCTTAGGGTATCCTTCAAGCAAAAAAGGTGCAGAAAACAGACCACCAGAGACGCACAACAGCCAGGGTATCATACCTTCCACATGCCTCATCGTTCTCCTTTGGTGAGAAACAATGATTACATCTGTGCAACAAAACCTTTTAAAATGGACAAAGCAGTACGTGTACGATACAGCGAGGTACCTAAACAGCCAGGAGCCGCTCCCTGGGATGCAGCCAGGGATTATTGCTGGAGGGGGCTTAAGCAAAACTTCATGAGGACCCTGTGCGTAGCTTTGGCTAAAAGGCAGCGTCAGCAGAGATGCCTGTCTTACTGGGGTGCTAAGGCAAGTGGCTGATACACGAGCGTGCTGCAGTAACTAGCGGGGACGGAAAAACTAGAGTAAAACCATTACACCACTCATCTTGGCCAGGAATTGCCTTCCTCTCAAAACAAGCACCGCCAAACCTGTGCTGTCACTCTTACTCTCTCTGTAACTCTATGCAACAGTTCTTGGCATTGGCCACGTGGTGCATCAAGAAGGGAAAATCGTTTATTTCTCCCCATTGCAGGTTCCAGAGAAAATAAAACTGCCCCAGCCTAACGCAGCTGGGTGCAGAAAGCTGAGCTCGCAAAGGATGGAGCCCGTCTTGCATGAAAAATCTCTGCTATCACAGCCCTAGAGTTACGTCTCTGGAATAGAGACGTAAGACCTGCACATCTCCAAAGGACGGAGCGGGAAGGAAAGCGCAGACTTTATCCGTAACGCTCCAAAGAGCGGAGGCACAGCCTTCCCCCTTGGGAGGGCAACGGGACGAGTGCTTTGGTGAGTCCTTGGGGTACAGAGCCTGGCTGCAGGGGCTGCTTGGCAATCACCCCCCAGCTTCTTCTCCACCTCATGAAAGCAAGAGCCACACCAAGTGCTGGTTTGTGCTGGTGCTGACCCAGACTCAACCCCAGCCAACATCCTCCCACCTCGCGAGGAGCTGCCTCAGCACCCGTCACGGCAGAAACCCAATTGCCTCTGATGCCGGTGACCGGCATCACTACTTCTCTGCTCACGTTTTCTCCGTGCGTGATGCACATGACCTCCACAATCTACTAAAGGGACAGAGAGAGGGAGGAGTTGGTGCACAACCTTCGCATAAATCATCATTAGACTGACCTGTCCTGCTCAGAAGAGGGTTGCTTCCCGTAGACCATCCCATGCAGCTGGAGAGACACAGACCTCCAGGGAAAACAAACGTGTGGCTACATCTCCCCAGCTGCACAGAAAGGTTTAGAAAAACCAACCAGCAAGACCAGACTCAGGACTAATGATCTGCCCAAGATTTTTGGCTACTTACGGTTTCTCCTCTCTGTCCGGGGTGACCAGGCAATCCATCCTTCCCAGGAGGACCCTACAGCAGAAAACCAGGGTGAGAAGGAACATGACCAAGTGCTCAGTAGTAAAACCATGATAAGGACTGAATCAAACCTGCTTGCCTCCTTGCATTAGTTCCCATCCATTTTACAGTGAAATGGGGGTGCTCAGAACCCTAAAAGATACGGCCCTTTCCCACACATCTCCCAAAGGAAGGATTTATCTTACAGGTCCAGAGCGGGAGCGAGGTGTTCACCACAGGGAAGGAAATCACTCCAAAAAGGTTTCTGAGGTCCCCCACCAGTGTATAATAATTGCAGAGACAGAAGTGTTATTCTGTTGTGCTGTCCTCCCAGTATACAGAGGGAAAATAAAGAACAGTGCAACCATGAAAGATCCTAGCGATACTGAGTCATTAGGAAATGAACATTTATAATCAGCCGCAATTTACTTGGCTATTTAAAATCTTAAACCATCGGGTTATTATCATGATGTCTCAGTAATGCCTTTTATTGGGTACGTCACCGCTTGTCGGAGAAGCGGCTAAGACTGAGCTGGCACAGGCAATCACAGCTGGATGGAAAAGACTTTATGTGTTTCTTTGCACGTTCTAGAAAGAGAATTACTTACAGGGGGGCCTTTTGGTCCAGGAAATCCAGTTGGTCCTTGAGGCCCTGGTGGTCCCTGGGATGCAAAACAAGCCAGGAAACATCGTTACAGAGCCTATAACGCTTTACTGTGAAATACTAGCTCTGCGTGAGCAGCAGATGAGCACAAAGATACAGAAAGCCAGCTACTTCTACCCCAAAGAAATGCCCCGAAGCACAAGGTGCAGCTACATGGGGCCATCCCTTGAAAAAAATGTATGGAAAGATAAGAACCACCAGGCACGTCCAACCAAGTGGCCTGTCCAGCTGCAAAAAGCACTGCAAGCATGAAGAGGGCGATCAACCGCTTTGAGCCTTTCCCTCCCAGTGCTATGAAAAAGAGGTCTTTTCCCATCCCAGCTCAACTGGGAGATACCAGCTCATGCAGGAATGAAAAAGAAGAGAGCTGGTGGCTTTGGGGCTGCTGCTTTAGGCTCTTGCTTTAGGCTGATGCTCTTCAGGGCGCTGCTTGCCCGGAGCGGCGTCAGCAGCAGCTCCCCCCTCACCCCTGCAGTCACAACCAGCAGATGCAAAGCAGGGACCAACTTCATATATTTGTTGCCCTCCTCCCCGGGCAATTTTGTAGAAAATTTACAAACAAAACAAAACCCAGGAAAAAAAGCAGAAATTAAAGATAAAATCATGAAAGTCCCGTTGTTTCAGTGTTTTCCACCTAGCACGCTGTAATCTAGAGAAAGCAGCACGAGGTCCTAGAGGACCACCTCCTCCAGAAAACCGGGGCTCTGGATGTCTGCACAAAACCCATAGGCGACTTTTCCCTTTTCCCATGGAGCAATGCTTACACCGGACACCCAAGGTCCCATTTAAGCCTTCCTTGGAGAGCTCAGAAAGGACCTAAGGGCTGCAGGTGACCTGTGAGACCTCTCTCCACACGAGCGTGTTTCATCTCCTGTTTCTAAACAGGTTTCTCCTTTTTGCTGACCAAGGTATGCTAAGCTGCATCCTGGCTCCAGTGAGCTGCCCACCCCTCTCTGCTTAACAGGGTACTTGGTAGGATGCTCACCGCAAAAACCCCTCAGCACCATCTCAGCCCTGCAAACCCTCCTCGTCTGCCACGTTAAACTAACGGGCTTGGATTGAGTCTTGCTTTAGCCCCACCAGCTTGCCTTACCCTTTCGCCAGGAGGACCAGGGGGGCCATCACCACCAGAGTTGCCCTTTTACGAATAAACAAAACAACACACCATTAAAAATACATATATCACTATTGCAGCTGCTGTGCACAAAGACTTCAAATGGCACCAAGCCCACCGGCTCCCCCAGCCCCCCTCTATTAATAATGCCGTATCAGAAGCAGCATCCAGTAACAAACGAGCAGCTGCTCATTCCCCCCACGTTGTTTAATAAAAATACAGGAAAGATAACGTCAGCGAACTCAGGATATTTCCACCAGATAACGGCCTCCCTCTGAGAGATAGATGCCACTGCAAAGACGAGGTATTTATCAAAAATTCATGCCAACACAAAGCCGAGACATTTATTTTTAAAGCCGGCAGCGCGGTGGTGACAACGTCTCACTACAAAAGCTTTGCTTCCGTCAAGCCCGGCGACTGATGGTCACTTAAATCAGTCTCTGCAGCAGGTTCTGGAGCTGAGCATGTCTCCAGATTGGCTGGCAGAAAAATATCTTGTTTTGCACAGTGACC
This sequence comes from Mycteria americana, assembly GCF_035582795.1. Classification (NCBI taxonomy): domain Eukaryota; kingdom Metazoa; phylum Chordata; class Aves; order Ciconiiformes; family Ciconiidae; genus Mycteria; species Mycteria americana. Next base: position 10,355,118 of record NC_134381.1, on the reverse strand, counting down.
AATTGTGGGCACACAGTATGCATGCAAAGTGGCTCGGCGAGGTGCAAGGTTCTGGAGTCCAGCAGCAATACGTGCCCCTTCGCCCACGGCACAGCCTAAGGCCTCTAAGGCGGTTCAAATGCTACTTAAACACCAAAAAATAGGGCTTAGCGGAAGCGTCAGTGGATCGTAGGGTTGTGCTGGTCCCTGACGTGTGGGTGCTCCCTCCCCGTCGGGTTGCAACGGCTCTTAATTCGTGAATGCACTTGATGTCCTCCTGAAATGCGGGCCAACACGTTTTTAGGACGTGTGCATATACTTTACAGGGGGGTTGTGAGCCATTTGGCTGGGCAATGAAGATCAGATCAGGAGAGAAGGGAAATGGAGGACAATGAACCAGACGGTCTCTTATACCAACGCTTTTTAGGGCAATTCCAATAAGCTCCCCAAAACCTTACCTTTGGGCCAGGTTTCCCAGTGCTTCCCCTAGGGCCTCTTTCCCCACGTGGACCCTTAAAAAGACACAAAAGATGACATTTTAGCCCTTCTTGCTACCCACAGCACTACATTGTGATCATGCAAAGCACCCAAGCGCCTGAGCTGCACCGGGTCAACGAGCCGTCCCACCAGCGGCAAGGGGATGGCAGGAGCCTTCGTCACTGCCACTGGAGGTCTGATCTGATCCCGTTACGACCTTAAACCACCTTCACTGGTGAGCCCCAGCCCCAAATTACTGTGTCCCCTTCTGCTTAGCTTTAACTGCCGAAGGCCAGATCCTACCCAGTGAGGACATAAATCAGATCACACTTTCTCCCGCTCTTAACAAGCTTTCAAAATGCACAAGAATGAAGAAATGAATCATTACCGTTGGACCGCGCTGCCCCCTTGGACCTGGTTTGCCAGGTGTCCCCTGGAAAGAAAAAGGAACGAAGAGGAGTTAGCGGCCAGCATCCCAGGCTGAGCTCGCGGCAGATGAACCCGCAACGGAGCCTGTTGCACACAAACTGCCCCCAAAACCTCTCCAGTTCTCATTTGCAATGAAAAGGACAACAGCAGGTTTACTTTCGTCTCCCGATTCCCGTATTTATTTTAATTTATAACGCTTGGGCAGGTCTGGACGGTAATCCCAATGCCCAGACGACATCTACCATCTGAGGGAAGGAATCTCGTAAGAAAAAGTATCCCGAGTCCTTTAAAACACCACAAAGACTTTCAAAGATGAGGCCACCCACTCGGAGCATGCAGCCTCCTAAAAAGCCAGCAAAAAACTCTTCAACTCTGCCACCCCAAACCCCATACCCCCCCTTTTCCCACTGATCTCTGCTCACCCCTTCACCCAGCTCCCGACGTGGGGAAGGGCTGGTCCTCGCCCTGCTCAGGAGCAGGGCAGGCTGGGCTCACACCAATGCACACACACATGTTGCAAGACCTGTACTCTTAAATATTTAAGGAATGACAACAGCAGAGCAGGGCTCCTGCTCTGAGCAGTTATTTTACACCACGCAAGCCAATTAAGCTGCCCCACATATTTACAAATCTTTCTTCATCTCTGGGAACTTTGTGCTAAACAAGTAATTTAAGACATTGTTTTGCAGCAGCGACAAAGCAGCAGGCTTATGAGATCTGACAGATGCACTCAGCTTCCTCTAATGGGGGACTGTGATTAATTCTGACAGAAAAAAGACAGAGACGGCTAGGTCCTAAATCTGGCATTATGTTAAGCTCCATTACCCCGCGCCTAAAAGAAAACTAATGGCCTAGAGCTTGCTCCCTGCAAACACTGTTTTGGCTAGTGTCAAGTTACCAAAAAAAAATATCCACAGGTCTAACTTTCTTCCTTTGGACCTGCAGTCCACCACTGTTACCAACCGCCTGTTAAAGGAAGGAAGAGAAAAGACTTGCTTTCTATGTAAGGAACACAGAACGCTTAAAATATCACTTGCCATTTTCTGCCCCAAATCCATCATCTCACAATCTTGCCTTCTCGTATTTGGCACTCATTAACCAGGCGAACATAAAACAGGAGCTGGAAAACTTTACAATCAACTTTCTTCAAGCTACTAAAATTAGTCCTGCTGAATCCTCCTTGTTCCGCGGCTCCATTTAATAGACCCTGCTGGCATACCTTTTTTTAATTAATTACAAAATTCATTTTAAAGTACTCCAGCTGGTTTTCCTTTAGCTACGGGAGGCTAAATGCAGAGCAGGTGGAGAGGAGTGTGTGCCACCTCCCTGCAGGTAGCCCCCCACACTCTGCTCCTTCTTCTTCAATTCTATTTTTAAGCAAAATTTTCCCCTGCTTATTGCTATCATTAATCATGCATACTGCACTGTGTACTGTTGCGAAGAATTTATATAGCACTGTAAAGGTACACAGACCTATATTTTTCAAACAGGCATACCGAGGGAAAGGCATCTAAATTCAGATTATTTTCTAGGCACCCAAATAAATGGTTGGATTTCGGTACCTCCACGCCCCCCCCAGGCTCTGTCAGACCGGGCGAGCAGGGAGATCTATTACCCCGTGCTAATGGCAGAGGCCTATTAGCTCTAAAAATAAGACCACTTATTCACGTCTAACTATTGATTTTATGATCGGGTTTTGAAAACGTCCAAGCAAGCTCACCCGAGCTCGCCTCCAGCTGCGGGCAGCTGGGCGAGAACTGCCACCGCGACGAGCAGCTGCTCGCCAAAACTACAGTGATATTTAACAGGCCGTACTTCTCCAAAAACCCCAAACATCCTTTTTTTTCCCCCCATTTTTAATTTTGCCAGCCCTTTCGTGCAGCTGAACAGCCAAGAAGCAGTGGCTTCAGGTTTGGGGAGCTTTAGTGCTGAAGGCTCTGCCAGCACCAAAATTCAGCTGCCTGTGCTGGCAGGATCTGCTGGTACTGCTCTTCTGCCTTTGGTTTCCACCTTTTTTTATTATTTAACAACTTGGGAAGACTGCTTGTGTTGCTGAAATAATGAGCTGGAAAGCTTATTTCAATTCCTAGATGATGACTATCGTAAAAGAAACGTGATTCATATTATTTTGGACACATAAACAACTGCGCTGAAAAGCATCATAGTAATACCTTGTAAAAAGAAAAGACAAATGATTTTTGGTTGTTTCAGCTGCAAATTGGGTTACCCCACAATGCACTTGAGAAGCAAATCTTAGAAACTCTCTTTCTTGACTATATGTGGACACGGTCATAAAATAGCAAATTTAGTGGTCTCAGGAGAAACAGAGCAGGATTTATCAAGTCTAACTCAACAAGGCTTAAAGTAAGTTGATGGTCTCCATTTGGTTTGTGCGGTGTGATCCCAGCTCAGTCTATCAATCTGTATATAATCGCTTTTCACTTATTTCAAATCGGATACTTGGGAGCAAAAAAAAGAAGGATACCAAAACAGTTACTGAAAACCAGTACTTCTGCTATTCTTAAAAAATTTTCAAGCTGGGCTCCTTTTACTAAAGGAGAGATTTGTCCGTGAAAATCTTATCTCTCTCTCCCTTCTCTCTCTCACATACAAATACACTGATAAAACAAGCGTAAGCTGCTGGATTGGGTGTAAAAAGGCAGAAATGGTCCAATTGCACATTAGAGAAAAAAAAAAATTAAAATTACCATAAAATAAACTAACTTATTTCTGTTTGACAGAGGTCTGCCAGACCGTGCTCCCCCTTAGGGGTCGGGGTGCCAGTCTCTGTCCCTGCTCCCCATGCACAAAAACCCCCTAATTTCTCCCCAGATTCCTGTCTCCTTCCTTTACACCGGAGGTTTTGGGGCTCCCGGCACGGCAATGCCAGCCCCACCGCAGCCCAACGGGTCCCGGGAGCAGGACAGCGGCCACCAGGCTCCTCTCAACTCACGAGCCAGGACAACATGAGCTGCCCCATCCCCTTCCAGGCTGGGCGTGAAATGCAAAATACCCTTTTCAATTCCTAAACTGAAGATAAGTGTAGCATGCCAGGGGGTGTAACTAAGTGTCCTCACTACCTCCCCCAAGGAGCACAAGGCTCATTTAAAATAAAAGTGAGTAAACTGCTAATTTTGCCTTTTCTTGTCTTGTCATCGTTGCTGGGTCCTGAAGTCGGGCCCCTTCCCAGCACACCTGCTCCCTCCTCAATCCCTTTTTTAGGCTGGACATTGCCAAAATTCAGCCAGCCTAACCCTGGGGGGGGGGTTTCCAGTCTTACAAACGGCCAGCTCCTGGTACCTGCTCCGCTCCCTGAAGGGTTTCCCATCCCGGTGGTCTGGCTCTCCATCCCTCCAGAACAAAATTAGCAGATGGAGCAAGAGGGATGTGGATGCTCGGGTATGCAAAGCAGCACGTCTCTGCCCTGCTGCGGTGCCAATGCCCTGTTTTACACCACCCAAAAATCCAGCCCAAGGATTTTATGGCTGTATATTCAATAAGGCCAGTAGTAATTAGAGGGCTACAGTGAATTCAAGGCTGTCGTGGCAGCTGCCTTATTCACAGCCTCTATTCTCCCGCCCGGCCGGAGCAGAGGGAGGGGAGAGGATGCTGCATTTGTAGTTCAGAACGAAATGAAAATTACTCAGTGGAAAAAAAAAAGGGGGATGGATATAAACCAAATTTCAGTGGCATGATATTAATGTGGTGGAAAGTGATTTATATTTTCTGGTCTCCTATCAAACACGTCTGTTAGAAGTCATTTGTATTTAAATGAGAGTAAAAAGGAAACTAATTCCACTCGCTCTCCTCACTCCCTCCTTTTTTTCCCTGTGACCAGAGCTGGTGCAGAAAATGACTTTATGTTTGTACTTGAATCCCCTAATTCAAGCATGTCTTCCACAAAATAAAAAAATCACCAGTGTATTTAGGCAATCCCTACTCGGGAGCAAAGTCTGTGGAGGTGGGGTAAGAGGTAGAGACAAGGCTGGAGGACGGAGTCCCCACATTTTAAGGGCGTTTATGAATTTAGAATAGCTCCACTTATTCAAAGGAGGAACTTGTAAGAGTGTTTTCAGCTATGCATTTTGAATCTCAAGTTAGGCTAAAGATGGTTCTTGCTGCTTCTGAACAGATTCACCCATCTCTAATAATTACTGTTAATTAAAAACCTCTTCATGCCCTGAGCAAAGTCTGACAGCGCGGGAAGGATTCAGGTTCAGAGAAATCTCTTAAAATATCTTGAGGGAAAAATTTCCAGCGTTTAATTGGAAAGCTGCTGTCTGCAGAACTGACTGTGCTATTACTGGCATCCTCCTCTCCCAGCGCCGGCGTCGGGAGCCTCTTGCCCGCTCCAGACTCTCGCCGGTCCCGCGCTCCCTGCGCCGGGGCCCTCACCCTAGGACGCCAGCGGGTGGGGTGACGCTTTTTGGGCAACCCCTTCGTGCAAAAGCAACCAGAGCACCAGGCCAGCAGCTGCCTGCAACGGAGCATTCCCCACGTCCTGCCCAAGGACCTTTTTCTTTGGAGAGAAAAAAAAAAAATAAATAAAAAAATCAGCAAAGCAGCTAGACGAAGCGGCTCTTACCCGTGTGCCTTTCTCTCCGTTGGCTCCTGGAAATCCTGGGAAGCCGATTGAGCCCTTGGGGGAAAGAGCAAAGAGAGAGCGAGCGGTTCGAGACGCTGAAAGGGGCAGCTCTGTCCATCCACGCCAGGCGCCCGCTGGCCTGGAATAACCCCCAGCGAGCACCCGCTGATGTCTACAGCTCCTAATGCTTTTTTTTTTTTTAACCTTCCTTTAATAAAAACAAAACTGAAGACAGACCCCAAATGACCTCAGAAACTAAATTTCATCCAAAAATAACAACAACAAAAAAAAAAGTCCATGCCTCATTAAGAGCCACTGCAAAGGCCCAAGCCCATGGTTGTACCGGGCGCCTGGGGAACAGGCAGGCTTTTATTTTTTAGCTCCTAAGTCACTACATTGCACATGAAAATTTAACTCCTGGCTTGTTCCTTTCTGATGTAAGTGCCTGGAGAATAGCGGCTGCCGCTTTTAAAATACAAATTTGTCAAAGAAATGCAAAAAAAACCCCTACCCCAGATATAAAATGCAAATTAAAAAATAAACCATCAACACCACAACCAGGAAACAATCTTCTTGCAGATAATTATGTCTCCAGTGTTAAACAAGCCTGTTTCTTTTTTTTTCAAGCAATGAACATGAATAATAAAATATAATTCTTAAAAAAAAAAAAAAATGTTAACAAAAACATAAGTTCCCAAAGCCTGCAGGGCATGTAAAAACCAGGCTGCAGCCTTAGCCTATGTAGTGGAATTCGCAGTTTTAATTTAAAAAGAACATTTGAAAATGCCCCAAATGAAGGTGGGCGTGTAGATAAGATACAAAGGATGTTTGCAAATCTGCAAACGGCAGTTTTATTTTAATTTCAGGGAGACCCTGCTTCATTAGCTATTCTCCTTAATTAATTAGTTAACACTAGCGCAGAGCTTTGAAGATATAAAATATAATACAAGGAGAAGAAGGACTATTACGCCTGTTACTAGCACGAACGCTTACACGGAGCCTGGTTATACCCATCGCCGAAGCAGTCCTGCACGCCCTCGCGTGCTGCAGCCCCTGTCCCGCTGCCTCCCTTCCCACCGCTCTGCAGGAGACCGAAGCGATGCAGAACCAGCCACTGATTTCCACCCGCTAAGGGGGCTAGCGGCTATTTTCACCCATCTATAAATTTGTCCCGCACGGGTGGGAAGGAGGGATCGCGCGGTGGGAAATGCTGCCGTTCCACCTCAGCCCATCAGCGGGGGACGGAGCCCTCTGCACGGCACCGGCCGTCGGAGCTCGGCCGGGCTCCCCAGCACGCCCCGCGCCTCGCCAGGACCCAACCCGGCCGAGTTACCTTCGGGCCCTGCCTGCCCGGGTAGCCGGGCAGTCCTGGCACGCCAAGTTTTCCCTGAAACACAAATAAAAGTGTGTTAGCGTAGGCAAGAGAGACCTTGCGAACAGCTTCAGAAAGGGGAGATGCCAAGCGCAGAGAAGTCAAGAGCAAAGCAGACGTGACACGAGTGGAATAAAGCTGCCGGGGCACTGCCATCATCCTCTGCCCTCCCTGGGGGAAGCCCAGGGGGTTTGATGCAGCGTGAGCACTGTAAACGTGTGGAGGACCTAGTCGGGAATGGCTATTTTTTGCTATCTTTTTTTTCAACTGGATGCACCTAGAAATTAGACTGGAGTCCATGATACTTTCAATTTCTCCATTTTTTTTTTTCCTCTGGTCTTTTTTTCAAAACATTGTACCCAAGCAGATAACCCCAAAGAGACCAACGTCTCAACGAGCTCAAGACACGCCACTGCAGTAAAACCATCTCCCCTGGGTCTCCTCTGGTCTTTGTGTTGAACAACTCAGGCCAGCCTTCATACAAAGCTCTTGCAGCTCCTCTTCATCCCTCTGCCCTGAAACCGACCCCCCACACCGGGCACTGCCCTGGCCACCCACCCGAGACACCCAAAGACAAGCGAGTTTTACTGCAAAACACCCCTGGGCGATTCCATCCTTGAGACTCACCTTCTCTCCAGCAGGACCAAGAGGACCGGGATCTCCATTGGGGCCAGAGCGACCTTTAGGACCTTCCGGACCATCCTCACCTCGGGGGCCAGGAGGTCCAATTTCCCCCTGTTAATCACAAGGCAAGTGTTGACGGGGCAGGCAGGTCCCAGACCCAGTGTTTGCTGACAGCAAAACCCTGATGGCTGCAATCAGATACTCCATGGACCTGCTAATACAAGTCCTGGAGAAAACTGGTCATCACCAAGAAGCTGAGACAAGACCATCATTGAGTAAATTGCAGAGCATTATTAGAGCACCGAGCTTTCATTCACACAGCCTGCCCATTATCTCCCACAACGGCCGTCTTTTCTGTGGCCCAATTATGCCATCTACACGCAGTGCCTCTCCACCAAACCGGCCTTCATTAGCTCTGATTGCAACGCACCCTTTTACCCACCTCCCGGTTCCCAAATGGCAGTTTGATGTGCAAGCAAGCCCTGGGAAGTGTTTAATTGAGGGTTGAACAGGGCAACTGGAGAAGAAAGACTGGGCTGGAGCTTTTGTGCTGAAAATCATTAGGAAATCTGAGAACCGAGAGGACCGAGCTATTAACGTGAATTGTTGTGACACTGCAGGCTTCGGCATACAAAACAACAGTTGTCATTTTGTCACGCAGGGTAACAGGAGATGCTTCCACGCTGCGAACACAGGCAGCCTTCTTCTCACTCACCAGAAGCTGGGTGGATGCAGATTTATCCGCCAGGCTCTCGAGTACCCCTTGTCCTTTCATTGCTCATCATAAAACACAAAGAGCTCGCTGGTGGGAACTGGAGCTGTGAGCTTTGTTTGAAGGAGCTTATGTCTACCTGCCTGTTTGGTGAGGACAGGGGCCACCTTCGGTCCCCAATATGCCACCTTCGGTCCTCCTTCCTTGGCAAGAAGTGGGGGCTGGAGAAGCTTCCAATTGCTTTAACTGTTCAATTACTCAGTTAAATGCCAGGAGAAACGGCGGATTTGATTTCTACTCTTACAAGCCTTCACACAAGGTATTCATTTTTCCTTTAAACACGGGGATGAATGACTGCAAAGCTCTCTTGATCCCTGGCAGGACACCAAGCCCCAGGTGATGCATCGCTCGGGGAGGGGACGTGGACAGCCCCCTGTCCCAAGGGCTGGGCGCGAAGGACAGACAGACGCACTGCAAAGCCACGGGCTGCGGCCGCTGCCCACATCCGAGCGTGACCTGGGGTTTCGGGTGGTCTGGGTGTTCCACTGATTTTAAGAGTTTTTCTGACTAGGTAACACGCCCTGCTGCTAAAGACGCGAGTCTGATCTAACACTCCACCCTGGCACTTTCCACAGCATCGCTTTGGTTTCTATTAAAGCGTGTTTCCAGTAACTTTACACTTCATGTTGATGGTATGGAAGCACATTAGACTCGGCAAATAAAGATGCCTACCAGATCCTAGATGTAATATTACGGGGGAATAGACATACTGGAAATAAATATATGATACAGCTGGATCATGCAGCATTCCTAGCAGTCAAAGCAGCAAGACAGGGCCCTCTATTATCACTCAGTTTTATTTTACCTCCAAGGTGGGACTGGCAAATTTAGGGATTTACAGCTGCTGTGCTTCAGGTGAACATGAAATTCCCGCGTTCCTGCCTCCAGGTTGGCTGTGCCAGAAGGACTCCGACAAGAGTCTCTCTCCCCAAGCCGTGCTTGCACGGTAACACACAGGCTTGAAAAGCAAAGCACTACAAGATCACGTCGGTCACAGGCTCTTACCCTGTCTCCTTTGATGCCCATATCCCCTTTGAAGCCAGGGAAGCCATCTTCACCCTAAATAACAGAGAGGGGAAAAAACAGACAAGGTGTATAGATGGAAAAAAAAAGAAAAAAAGACTTTTCTAGCCGCACTGTATGGCCCCTACCCAAGGAGGACAAGATTAGGTCCCCGACCGCCCGTCACATCGGCTTCTGTAAGTCTTTGGTGTGCACAAAGAGGCGTGGAAACCCAGCCAGGCTGGGCTCGCCCAGGTCCCCGAGGGATCACAGCAAGTATTCCCTACATCCCGTCCTGGCTGCAAGTCAAGATCACAAATCTGGCTTGATGCGAGTAACACCACCTTGCCAGTACTGGAAACCAATTATTTCTGAAGTACAACTGGTTTTATTTTCATGGAGGATGTTTTATACCATGCTTCGAGGCAACCTCTAGGACAGCGGCAATATTTCTTTCAGCCAAGAAGGTTTAATTGCTAAGCTCAAATCAATAATGTATTTCATCCTATAGCAAATCTCTCACAGGCAATGAAGAGACAGCTCCCAGAAAGACTTTTAAAGTTTGGAAGGTCCCTGCCAGGATTCCCTAGCTAAAACTGCCAGCTTTGCTGCCGAATTGCTGAGGGCAGGAACGGAGGAGCACAGATCTGTTTACGGGACCGGGCAAGATTTTTCTCCACCTCCTGCTCTTCCTCTGGGAGAAACCAATTGCATCTTTGAGACATGCAGAGAGAGATTGTGTTGACTTTCTTATTGACCTGGATTTCACAAGCTGCTCTGATGACCGGGCTGGGCAGCATACCCCGTACACTATCATCCAGCTGTAACGCACCACAAACCCTTCAGCTCTATTGAATCGCTCAAGCTGCAAGCTTTTTCAGGAGAAAATCACCCGGGTGCTGGACCCTGAGCTATTCAACAGCTGGCCCCAGCAAACAGCTCAAAACCTGAGCACGTCCCGGAGGCTCGATTACTCCCAGGTCTGAGCCAAGACACGGCAGAACATCACGGCAGGTACCCAGCCCGCACCCGCTCCAAAAACAAAGCGGTTACACCAAAGAGTCCTTTGGGTGCTGAGCCCCCCTGCTCATCTAAGAGAAACCCCTTGTGCAGGAGAAAATGTCACGGGGAGCATCCTGCGGGACCCGTCTGCAAAAACGCTCAGAGGCTGTCGAAAATCCATACAAACGCGCAGCGTTAACTCACCTTTTCACCTTTGGTGCCTTTCAATCCACGAACGCCATCTGCTCCCTTGCAGGAGATAAAACAAGATGTTACAAGGGTATAGGTAAGCTTAAGAGTGAAGGGTCATTAATCATGATGATTTTTGCTTCCTCCAATGTTGACAACGGGCATCTCTGCAAACTGTGATGTTCCTAAACATATTGCTAATCAAATATCAGCCGCTGACATCTGGCTTTTGGGTCACCAGTGAGTATCTGACAGTCACAAACCTCTGCTGACTTGATTTGGCAGTTGGGGTTGGTGGTCTCTGCCCATGCCCTGCCCAGGAATTACGTTTCCAGGGATAAAACTCACTATGAAAAGTTGTTCTGCCTATATTTTCCCAAAAAACATTTCCACAAATGCCTTTCCCGCATGCTGAGTTCAGTCGAGCATTCACAGAAAAACCAGTGCTCGAGCTGTGCACGGACACTTGGGAAGTGAATCCATTTTAAAATCTCTGAGCACAAAGCCAGTGATTTCCACGCTGCCTGCAGCGGGTAGCAGCACCGTATCTAACACCCCCAAAGGTTAAGCTTGGCTCTTTTTTACCATGGTGCTCACTCTGTGCATGCACTGGTTTTTTTTTTTTAAAGCATATTTTAGGCACCAAAAGGAGGAAAAAAAAGTAACAAGACTGGCGTGGGCATTTGTGACACGGTGCAGGAGCCCTCCAAAGCTTCACCAAGGCATGGTGTTCAGCCGGGAGGTGCTGAGTGTGGTCAGGATCTGCCCTTTGCTATGCCACCAGCCCAAACCTGTTGGACGCCCACGCTTCCCATCTATCCTGCCTCTTGGGATAAAACACCACCCTCAGGTATCTACACCAGCTGTACTGTGCAATGCAACTCTTACAATAAAAGACAGAAGCTTTCTTTTTTGAGGAATAGCATTTTGCTTGGGGTATTCTAAATTTTTTCTTCCCTTTAGCACGTCAAGAAAAAGTATAATTAAAAGTACATCAAAATTTGCGCAGCAGGACAGGGTTCTGGTAAGCGAGGCAAGATCTGAAAGTTATTTATAGCTGCAAACCCAATGAGACACGGTTTTTTCCGAACTGGAGGCTTGTGCAGTTAATAGAACGCTGCTTGTAGGAAGCAAAACCTCGTCTGTACGCACTGGGGGTTTGGTGCATGACACACTTTCTCTAGATCATTCTAATGTGGAACAGTTCCACTTTAGTGGTAAACACAACAGCTAACCATTCCCTAATGGACCACTACGTCTCAATCTGCAACCTTGCAAGAAACGAGATGAAAGCTTACTTTGGCTAAACACATCCCGCTTAGATTTTGAAGGCAGAACAGCAAATGGGTTTCTGCTATTGCAAAAATATACAAGGGGGTTTAAGAAGGCTTAACGTCACCTATAGTCAGTCCCCAAGCTGTGTTTATATCTGCTAGCACACGTCCCTGCAGATTCATCGGACCTTTGGGATGCAGGATGCATCTGCACCTGAACTAATACATTCTGATGGGCATAATAGCCAGAGCCGAATGGGGAAAAAAAATACCCACCGCCCTCTTATCAGCATGCAAACGCTGCAGGCAGCAGGAGCGAAGAAAGAGCTGGAATTCAGTCTAGTGAAAAAGCACGTTGCCGAGACGCAAAAGCTTCATCTAACAAGGTTTTGGATCAGGAGCATGAAAAACTTGCTTTGTTTTAGTAATAGGCTATTTTGTTTTATTAACAAGCCTTGTTAAAGTTTTCACATTCTGGCTGAGATTTACTTTGGTTGTAAACTGGAAACGATTGAAATGGGACTGAGCCGTGATCATGAAGAATTAAAAGAGAAATCTCTCCAAAGCGCTGGGTGATGCTAGGAGGGGTTATTGGAGTGCAGGGGACTTGTAATCCTCGTGGCCTGAGAGAAGACGCTGGACCAAGGCTCGCCCAAGCGGTAAATACAGTTGGTCACTGAGGTGGCCCTAAGTGCCCTGGTAGGGCATCTGCGTCCTCTGGCAGTGTCCACCTCCAGCACAAGCTGGAGAACTCGAGTTGAACAAGCAACGCCACGGACACCGTTTCTGCATCCTCCTTACCTTGACTCCGCGCGGTCCTGGATAACCGATGGGGCCCTGAGGACCCGGTGGACCCTGGGGTAAAAAAAATGCAACGAGAAAAACACATCAAAAATCAACACAAAGGTGCAGCAGTAAGGAGAGCGTGTGGAACACAAATATCCCAGCCATCTGGCTGCTTCAGACTGGGTGGAAATGGCAGCGGCCATCAGAAAATAGCTCAAAATAGCAGAGCTACAAGAACATCACCTCGAGCAGGTGCGCTGGGCTGAGCCAACGGCAAAGATCCGTACAATAGGAAAGGAGGATGAGAAGGGTCAGGATAGCAGCAACTTGTTAGAAAGGGGATTTATACATCAGGTTGACAGTTTGTGTTTTGGATTAAAGAAAAGAACAAGATCTCTGAGAGAGGAAGAACATGTTCGGCTGCCTCCCCCCTTCTAAACCATCCTGGTTTTGCAGTAATGCAGCAGAGCTTGTGATGATGATGATCACAGAAGGGAGTTATTGCCTGAGGCACAAGCCTCAGGGTGATGTCCTTTGGCCTCAGCTGTGTGGGAGAGGAGATGCTCACAAAGCTCCTTTCTGGCACCAAAAGCTGCAAATCCTCAGGGACACCACGAGCTGTGCTAGACGTGGTGCCTGACACGCGCCCTGCAAAAGCTCTCCTTCCCACCCTCGCTGCCACGCTGTCTTATACCTGCAAATAAATCACGTGCTTTTTTGAACCCAGTTGGCTTTTATTTTGCTCAATTCCCTAACTAAACAAATACCCTTCCACTTCTCCCAGCCCGAGACGGACAATTTTTTCCAGCCTGACAGCCAGACGGAGCCGACAGGTCCACCAGCATCCCAGACCTCGCACGAGTGTCGGCTGGAGGAGACCTGCAGCACCAGCGCCGCTCCGAGATCACCTCCCTGACGTTTGCTAAATGTTTCCCAGCCCTGGGAGCGCCGGCACAACTGCTTATTGGCTTCTCATATTCTGCAGAGGCCAACGTTTGAGTTTTCAGGCTCATGCGATGCCAGCCGGACAAACAGCTGCGGCCGTGGGTTGTGCTCACGCAGAACCCGAGCAAGGCTCAAGCGGACGTCCATCAAGCCGGACTGCGCCCTAATCAAAGACTTTTGGCAAATGTGATGTTTTTCAACTGAACAGCGGGAATGCAGATGGTAAATCTCCTGGACAGACGGATGACTGTATAATTCAAGGACTCCAGCCTCCAGCAATATTCTCAAAGATATTGTTAAAGAGGGACTTTGAGAGGGAAGGGAAGAAAAAAGACGACCAGGAATACAAAAAGAATTGTTTTCTGCATTCCCTGTGCCACGAAGGATATTTATTTGTGTCTGATTAAGAGAAGGCTTCCCTTCACAGTTTCAGTTTTCACGTCCACTTGGCTACAGAGCGCTGCTTGCCAGGAAAGCTGGAAGGAGCTGAGAAAAGACCAGCCCAAGCACCAGAAGAGACTCCCAAGCAGAAGAAAGCTGGGCTCAGCTTTCAAATATCAACAGAGCTTGCTTCTTGCCACCTCCACTGACCCACATCCCCTGGCTGCCCGGCCATCCCCAGAGCCCCATGGAGATCTGTCTCCATCCAGCTACCGCGACCTGGCCCTTAGCAGTGATGAAGGTCTTGTTGACACCTACCTGACTCCCCTTCTCTCCAGGAGGACCTTCCTTGCCAGGATGACCCTATTAATAAAAGAGACAAAGAGAAGAGGGAAATGGGTTTAGTGCACATCTAATGCTTCAGAAGCCAACAAGCTCGCTCAGGCAGCTATGATTTATTTGTAGGAGAACAGTTGCTCTCCAGGAAGCTCTTACTGATACAGCTAGCCTCCCTCAAGCCACCTTGCAAGAGTAAGCTTCCCCCAAAGGGAAGAGAGCAGCATTTGGGTCCTTAGTGGTATTTTACCTGGTTATTTATACTTTTACGTTTCACCACCTTTCAGCAGAGAAGCACAAACCATTTTGCAATATTCTTCACATATTAGAACACCTCAGCGAGTTCAGCAGCAAGCAGCATATAAATTTTGCAGATAGGAAAACAGGTAAAATTAACCCCGTGTGTTAGCAAACTTGCGAAGGTCACAAGACGCCCAGACTAGTTGGAGCCCCTCATTAATTTCCTAATTCCTAGAGTCCATTACAAGATCTCATGACAAATGCTCAGCAACCTGCATCCCTGCTAGACGGCGGCTGGCTGGATGCGGGCCAGCATTCCTCTTGGGATTTGATGCTGAATAACTCCACATCCAAGAGTTTCCAACACGTTCTCATTCACAGCCTTTAGAAGCCTTTTGCTGGGGTTGCAGTCAGGAGAAAACAAAAGTGTGAACTGCCTCAGATATAGCTTTGGAGGATTAGTGAGAAACGGGGGAAATCCATTAAAGTAGTTTTTAGTGTGGATTCCCCTACTGTCGGAACCAAAATGGAGCCAGGATGGAAGATGACTTTTTGGTTGGCAATGTCCGTACAGAAGCAATAAGGCCCCGCAAAGGCACTCACTGCACACCCAGGGACCTTTTATTTTATAAAGGTGATGAAAGCACATCCAGCTGCTCTAAGGCCACTAAGACCTTCTGCACTCAATGGTTTCTTTACTTACGAACTCTCCTCTAAATACACAAATGACTTTCTACCAATATAACAAGGAAAATCGTAAGAGTATTTTCCATCATCAGTCTTCAGAACCGGAATGTCAGACAAGCCGGGTTTCATAAAACAAGCTGGTTTAATAAAGAAACAAAATGACAGCTGCCATTTTTACACCAACAAAATGTAGGAGAAAATGCAATCTAAATTTCTCCTGGGAGTTTAAATGGCACCAAGAGCATCAGTGCACAAGGGTGGTTGTATAACCGTGCTTGCCTTCAGCTCCTGGTATCTCTCTGCACCCCAGGGGAGGCAAAACAGAAGTGCAGCAAGAATTCAAAAGCCTTTGTCCACTCTGCACTAAATCATCACCATTTTCAAAATGCCTATCTCCGTTACTGCTACTAAGATAAAAAATTGATGAGCAACTTAGTTGGCTTTCGCAGTGAGATGTGTCAGGCCCTCGGGGATTTTCAGATATCTTCCAAGACCCATTTCTATAAAGAGAACATGGGCGGGTTTTTGTGCTTAGAAAGAGCAACCCATACGCTTACAAACCCACAAACTGTCTACAAACTACAGGGCTACCTGTGGCAAAGGACCTGGGTCCATGACACACGTGCTCAGCTTGCGGGTCTTATACAGCCTTCAGTCTGCATAAAAATAGACCCGGTGTCTTCTCCAGCTGAACTTCCCTGGAGGCTGCTGTAGGAATTTCACATCGAAAGCTACAGCCTTCGAGATGTTCTGGGCTTTGCTTTAGCTGCTCTGTTGACTCAGCTAACAGCTGTACGAATGTTCGAAATGCCCTCCGTAGGAATGATAATCCCAGGGTGGGAAATGTAATTTTTTTTTGCCATGCTCTGCATTTGCATTAGTGGAATGTAACTATTTTACATTTGTCACTCGCAAAACCAGGTGCCTCTGAGGTGTGTAAAAATGAGATCAGGTTTAAAGGCCAGAGATTTTTAAGACCAATTTCCAGAGCAAGGAGCAAATGATGTTTAAAGTAGGATTAGGAGGAAGCTGCAAGAATACAACATTGACATGCAATTTCAACCTGTTCTTATCACCGTTCTGCAGCAGCGCCCAGCGGCCCGAGCGAGATGAGGACCACCCCGTGCTGGTGCTGCGGTACGCATAGCCACACACACACAGGAGACCGTCCCTATCCCAGTGAGCTGCTAACCTACATAAAACAGAGAGGAGAAACAGAAGGAGGGGAAAGAGAGGCCCAGAGAGATGGTGAGAAGTACCTAGCGCTGTGCTGCGAGGCCGAGCAAAGCTTGGAGCGGGGACAGGGCTTCTCAAACTCAAACCCTTCAAACCCAGCCGAAACGCGGGCAGGGTGAGCCTGACCTTGCAGGCTCGCAGGCTTCACGTGCCCATGGTGCACCCCAGGGTGGATGGGTGCAGGATCAGGCCCCACAGCCCTGGTGCCAAGCAGAGACCCCGGAGAGGATGACTTACCGGAGGACCATCTGCACCAGGCATGCCAGGAAGACCGGGTTTGCCCAGCGGCCCCTAAAAACAAGCAGAAAATCAACAGCTGCAATGGTCAGAGTCTCCAGAGCATCGGAGGATGGGGCTTTTCAGCCACATTTCTTGCTTTTCCCAGCTATGAAAGGCTGCAGAGAGGTGAGTCTGTTGGAAAAGCTGCCGTGACTTGTAGGGAGTCTGCTTATTTCTGTGGGCAGAGTCGTTCCAGCATCCTGGGATGCTGCAGCGTTAGTGCCGGCACCTCACACGTACAGACGTGATATAGCAACGAGAGCAAAACAGGAGACGCCGGGGCACGAGGCATCAAGCTGCTGTCTTGCCAAAAGGGCACGATACTGTGCCGGAGGATACCAAACTCTGGGGCTCGCTGCACCGAGAAACACCCATTCTTTGGTGACAAATGGCAAAGCGATTAACTGGCAAAGGAACAGCGGAGCTGCCCCAACTGACTGTGCTTGCTGCTTTAACACCCTTCAATGATTACCTTTTTAATTAAGCAACCCCCTGATTTCTCACACCACCGAGGAGTGCCGCTGCTGTTGCGAGCGTGTGACTCAGCACTGAAACCCGAGAGCCCTTTATCTGGCAGAACTGCAAATGTGCTCCTTTCACAGGAGAATTATTGATAATTTGAGTCCACCCCACGCTGCCAACACAAGCAGGGAATTCTCCGGGTGCACGCGCTGGGATGCACGCTGCGTCCCTACTCAATGGGGGCTGAGCAAACACCCGGAGAATTACTGCTCTGTAGGCAAAACTGTTCCCCCTTGTTTAAATCCCGATGGTCCCAGGGCTGCCTGGGGGGAACCGAGGCCAGCACCGACCCCACGTCAACAGCAGTGGGAAATCAGAGAGAGATGGAGCAGGCGGGGAGCGGGGAGGAGGCAGAGGGACGGGATCGCGGCTGAGCGAGCCAAATCCACGGGCTCTTCCCATTACCATCCCGCTCAGACTTCCAGGCATTTAGCCCACAGAAAGAGACAATTTTCAGTCCTCTCCTAATGTTTTCCCATAGGCTGCCTTCAAAATGTTTCTCTTACGATGGGAAATGAATGCAAATACTATGAATTAGAGGTAAACCATGCTTTCTTGTCTCTCTTCTGTCTGGAATGAGGTGCATTAGACTTTCATAGACACGGCTGCAAACAGATGTTGAATATGGGGCAAAGGAGCAGCTAAAGTAGCAAATGCATATTAATGGCAACAGTTGTCTTAAGTCAGAGCTGCAGTATTTAAACGTACTTTCTCTCCTGGGGGACCGATTGCGCCTTGTGGACCTGGAAGACCCTGTGAAAAGAAAAAAACTAGGGTCATTAAAGAACAAGTTATTCCTTCCAAATGCATTTTGGCAGTGCCTCAGCTGAGCATCTTTCTGGTGTCTGCGACGGCTGGGGATTTCCCCAGCTCCATTCATTCTCAAAATGTCTTGCAAGACACGATAAAATTTCATTTTTGCATGGCATGCCTCCTCTGGAGAGCTGCACCGCTCCTCCGTGTGCAGCCAGGCTCATCCCCAGGATGGAAACAGAGACGCTCTGAGGAGCAAGACTTGCTGAGAGCCGTAGAGAAGGCTGACAGCAAGGCTTGGACATCTGTATTACCCATCTGGCTCCAGAGCAACTGGACCGCGGGATGCTAAAAATCAGACATGAGCCACAAGATGTGGCTCGGCCGAAGAGACTGCTTGGACCTTGGTTGGGCTTTGCACCACAGCAGTAAAAGCCAGGTGAGAACCAGGGGGATCTGAAACTGGGAGCATTTTCAGGAAGATTTTGGGCCGGCAATGCATCGTCAAGCCAATTCCCAGCAAATTCCCTTATTGCTGGCCCCGTCTCTGGCAGGGGAGCGAAGCTTGTTCAAAATCATCATTCCTTTTTCCTACCCATGGAAAAGGAGTTTTCCTCTTACCTGAGCACCCGGGTTACCCTGCTGTCCTGGGGGACCCGGCTCACCTTGAGGACCCTGCAAGGAGACAAGGGCAGAGCTGAAGGCAGGAAAGGCAAGAGCGGAGCCGGTGCTTCCTGGGGCACCGCGGCTCCTGCCCCCTGCACAGCCCCGCATCCTCTCGCGGCATCTTGACGCCCTCTCTAACCCGCTGCCGGTAACCGAGAGCTCCTGGGAAAGAGAAACAGCTTCTCTCCGCGGTGGGATAGGGAGAGGTGAAGTTATTTCAGGGCACGCTCACTTCTCTGCACGGACGTGCAGCCCAAATGAGCTGAGCAGGGCTTTGACGCAACCTGGCTTTGCCTTGGCTCTTCTGCAGGGAGTCCATTTCATCCCATTAGTACCAAGTATGAGGCACATAAAGTTTTTTTTTCCCCTCAGTTAAATTACTATATTTTGATATTCATTAGAACAACACACATCTCGATGAAAATGTTTGATCTTTCATGGGGAAATAATGTGTAATTCCACCAGAAATTATAATAAATTAACATCCATTTGCTGTAGGAAGATACTCTCTGTGGTTTTCACGGGCTCTGATAGGAATCTAGACCAGGCTAAAAAGCAATTAGCAAATCTAATTTAACAGAGTACGTTTTACTCTATATATTATCTGAACTGTCGGTGAAATTTGCAGTAAAAACTTACCACATTCCCCTTGGGACCTGTTTGTCCATCCATACCAGCCACACCCTGAGAAAGGATTTAAAAAACAGCACTAAGAAAATATCTCGTTATTTTGCAGCGCAAAAGCAGAGAAATTGCCATAAAAATAACACAACACGAGGAGGCCCTTTGGACCGCATGGAAAGGGAACAATTTTCTAAAGGTGTTTGGTAAAGCAGCCAATTCCACAAATCCATTTTACACTTTAAAAAGCCATTTCAGTGTTTTCCCCACTGGTTTAACCTGCCTGCGAGGCAGAATCAGCGCCAGGTCGAGCAAATCCTGGCTAAGTACCGCGGCCGATCACCTCTGACAGCGAGCAGGCATGGAGTAGCAAATGAAAAGGAACAACCGGACAAAAGACCTCGGCTCAGGACGCGAATGCATCGTTCAACAAGGCAGCGGGTGAAGGCAACGGGGCTGCGCCGCCTCGTGCCAAAACAAAAGGCAACCGGGGTCAAACGCTCCCTGAGCATCTTCATTAAGGGGGTAACATGGTACATGGTCATCTGGAGACGTCCCGGTGGGGGTTCCCCTGCCATCGTTTTGCTCTGGTGAGGCAACTTATCTGGGTGTAACGGCATGCTCGTGCAATATGAGACAGCTTTGGAGCAGATCCTGAACCCTCATTAAATTTCAGCAGGACTAGGAGCTCAGAGTGAAGATGTCCTCATGTCCCAGGGTCTCACAACGCTCACCATTAGACGCTGACCCCTTTAGCTCTAGCAGCAGCCCGGGTTTTGGTTTTTAAGTTCTGGGACTTCAGCGAGCTGCAGTGATTTACGTAGAGAGCACCTGCATCAGCACTTCCAGCAGCGCACGACAGATAAGGTGACAGTCTCCCAAATAAAAAATGGCATGCTCTTTCCTCGGCTTGCGCCCGAAATATGAACAAACTGCTTTAAAGTCTCACTAGCCCTCAGGCAAAAGTTAATAGCAAAGCCACTGTGTTAATAACTCCCATTCTTCCCTTTCAGCCTGAGCGAGGCATTAATATTTACTCAGGTGGGCCAAATCTTGAGCTGCCATAAATGGACGTGACGCCACTGAAAATGGGGGGAGAATACGGACTTTGAGCCATAACTTTTTTTTGAATACCACTTCTTTTCATTGCACAGATGTATAAAGTTATGCAGCTGTATTATCTGCTTGAACGACTAATGGGGACAGGGTATTTTGCCCAGAAAGCTCAGCTGACTGCCTGAGGAGGGCAGCAGCCCCAGGAACTCACCGGTGGTCCCGGGGGTCCCGGCGGCCCCTTCGGTCCCAGCAGTCCTCGGGGTCCCTGTTGGGGGAAAAAAAAGGGGTTAGCGTTTCCAGTCCCCTGCCCCGTGCTGCCGTGAGCGTGGGTTGGGGGAGCTTGTGCACGGCTGAGCATCGCTCTGCCCAGGGAAGCGTCGGGGCTGGCGCGGCAATGACCTCGCTGGTTTTGCAGTAACAGCGGCTTTCTCGGTTTACAAACCGGTAAGAGAAATCCTGTGTGCACACATCCTTGAATTATAAAGATAAATAATATAGGCACAGACATTTATTCTTTGGATTGGAAGAAGGCTCACTTAAACCAACTTTTTTTTCATTAATTTAATCATATTCCCGGATTACCCTGTAATGCACACAATGATGCAAAACGCTTTGAACCAAGCCATTCTAGCTGGGAAGTATTATGAAGAATGACCTGATACCACTAATAGATCATCAGGGTTAGCATTTCAAAATCTCTCCAGATTCAATTTTTATCACTGACAAACTATACAACTCAGCAAGGCTGGAAAAGGTTTTCAGCCTGCAGCATAAATGTACATTTTCGAAGGCATTTGGTTCTTAAACCTTAACCAGTCAGGACTCCTGGTATCACGATGTTTGCTTTCCATTTCTAGCTTTCGCACCAGATTTAACCTCGCATCATCCTCAGGGAAATCGGTAGCATTAGAGCATCGCATTGAATAAGCAGAGACATGGCAGGAGAATTGTATTCATTCGATAGGAAGCTTTGCGAATCACACCCTGGCACCTCCGCTGCCTCGAGCCTTTAGGTGGGTCTGTAGTGAAAGGAAAGGGATGGGGTTTTGTGTGCGCCCAGCTGCAGATCTGGCAGCTCACCTTTTAAACGCAGGCCCTTTCTTAACCGAGGGACCGGAGGGGGACGCTGGGTATTTAACAAGGATGGTGCTTCTTCACCGTCACGGAGGAAAATCGTTTTTGACTGGCGGGCAGTTTTATCTGTCTACCCAAATATTATATGTCCCTTTTTATGATGCAGAGAGGACAGAGGAATTAAAATGAAATGTTACAGGATAAAATAGGAGACATTAAGGAAGTGTCTGATCTCGGAGGCTGCGGGGATTTTGATCCTGCAAAAAACACAGTTTGCAGCACAAACTGGATGCATGGACCGGGTGGTCTGTCCCAGCCGCCGGAGACCTTCAGGGGCTAAAGCTTTGCATGCTGAGCCCCGCAGAGCAGACGCTCTGCTTGTGTCAACTGGCGACGGGAATTGGAAGGAAACGGAGCAGGATGAAGAGAAAGAAATTTTGAAGTCCCACCAGCAGTTTCAGTTACCATTACGTTTGGTAAGACTCTCTTTTGGCTCAGGGCAAAGGAAGAGGCAAACATGCAGATTTAGCTTGTATATATTTATGACAAAAAGTTTCCTGTAATGCAATTTAAACCTTTACTCTGGCCATCACAGATATTTTTACTCCTGTTGCTAAAATAAGAAATAAACTTCCCTGCGTGCATTATCATCATTTAAGTTCCTCTTTTGTTACTGTGTTACCTGAGCACATAAACGCTTTTAAGAAGTTAATAACCTATAAGTTATTGCTTAGACATGTGCTAAGGAGATAGCTGAGTTGATTAATCTTTCCCAGAAGTTAATCAGACATCTCGTCTATAATTTAGTTCCAGGGAGTCCGTAAATGCCAGCCCTCCCCTTCTCACATGAAGTGTGTCCAACAGTTCTCATCAATTACTCTCAGGCCACCACGCTGGGCCTTAGAACAACAAAATAAGACATTTTGAAAGCAAAGCCGATGGTACACGATAGGCAGCTAATGTTCTTTTCGTAACAAAGGAAATACATTTTGGATTAAATAAGCAGCCAACAACTGTACTACACACAAAAATCTACAGACAGCCAGAAACAAGAGTTTATAGTAAATTGCCAATAAAGTAAAAAATGCCAGTATTGGGGAAAAAATGCTTTCAGAGTCTCAAATTGACAACCCAACTGTTTCTTTTCAGTGGGATATTCCCTGAAAGCATTTCTTTGAGTTGGTCAAGAGATTTTTGTCCAACAACACTAGCATCTCCTTTTAACCTTATTGACACTAAGGAACTCCCCTCCTTCGCTAGCCCTGGTTCAGCTGCTCCGGTTTAGCAGCATGTGGAGGCCCAAACATTGACAAACTCTGCAGATTTATGAAGTTTTGTGCACTGTGAAAAGAATATTGACCCCACTGAAGTCAGGGCTAAAAGTCCCCTTGAGCGCACTCCTGCCAGGATTTCATCCTGAGATTTAAAAGGGGTCACTCACGCTGCACAGCACTGAGCGCGCGGGCAAGGGAGCTGCACGGCTCATTGCTGCCGTTACGGGCAAGAGCAGACAAAACCCTTCCTCACTGGCGTCTGCTACGAACACGCACGAAAACCGTATTTCCCATACGTTTACCATGCGTAATTTCTACCCCAGCCTACTTACCTGAATCCTAAATAACACATCAGGAAGGATACATGCAGGAAAGGTATGAGACCAGTCTAAGCTAAGCTTTACATTTACAATTACATTTTTTTCGAAGACTAGTCAGTGACCAAACAAAATCAATGAGAATTTTGCTTGTTTTTTTTAAAAAAAAAAAAAAAAAAAACACCACACACAAAAAAACCCAATCAAACAAAAAAAACCCAGAAAGCATCTCCTCTTCTTGGTAGACATCTCAGTGAAAAAAAGCAAAGCAGAGCTGTTACAGCAAAGATAACTCTCTCAACCATTCACATGGATCTTCAAGCAAGAGAAGCTCAGTCCCTGCAGGGCCTCAGGGCTCTTGCTTAGCACCAGAAGAGCTGCCCACAGGACCCATAAAAACACCGTTCTCATATCGAGACCTTGACCAAAGCAGTGCTGCTGTACATCAAGCCAAAGGAAGGGATACTCACAGGTTCTCCAGGTAGACCTCTGGGTCCAACTTCTCCATCATCTCCCTGCTCAGCAGCAAAGGCACGGAGAGAAGCGGCAAAAGAGACGGAACAAACCAGTTATATTTCAGTCACATCACAGGTGTTTCATTCTTGTTAAATAATAATCACACAGAAAACCAGCTTCCCTGGAGTAATAAAAGGGTAGCCATGCATAAGGAAGACCTCGTAAGCCTAGAGACTAATACTGCGTGTGCAGAATTTACCGAGGTTTAATCCCAGCCGGCAACTAAGCACCACACAGCTGCTCGCTCACTGCCCCATCCAGCAGCATGGGGGGAAGAGAATTGGAAGGGTAAAAGTGAGAAAACTCGTGGTTTGAGATAAGAAGAGTTTAATAATGGAAATTAATAATAATAATAATAATAATGATAAAAATTGTAATGAAAAGGAAAATAACAGAGAAATAAAGCCCAAGAAAGACAAGTGATGCAAATGAAAACAATTGCTCACCACCAACCGACCGATGCCCAGCCAGCCCCGCGCAGCAGCCCCCCGGCCAACCTTCCCCCTGGATTTATTGCTGAGCATGAGGCCATATGGTGTGGAATGTCCCTGTGGTCAGCTGGGGTCAGCTGTCCCAGCCGTGTCCCCTCCCAACTTCTTGTGTCCCCCCCAGCCCACTCGCTGCTGGGGTGGGGTGAGAGGCAGAAAAGGCCTTGACTGTGTGTAAGCACTGCTCAGCAATAACCAAAAAATCCCTGTTATCAACACTGTTCCCAGCACAAATCCAAAACACAGCCCCATACGAGCTACCATGAAGAAAATTAACTCTACCCCAGCCAAAACCAGCACAATTAAAAATGCTGTAAGGATACTTCACGTCGATGTTTATACAGATGGATTTTGCTAATAGACAAGATATTGTAGAAACAATTCCGGGCATGGGAGTCAATAACTGCAAGATTTAGTACCCAACTGAATGGGAAGCCAGCATGGGAGCGCTGCCCTGGGAACGTGATTTAGCCAAATTAGCCCACGGGCTCCTCAGATAAACCAGAGGCAGCAAAGGGGTAATTGCTCACCCCTCCACTCCCATCTCCTGCTGATGCCCCACCGATCCCCCCAGGAGTATTAGATGGTGCTTCCCCTGAGTTGCTTTTAAATCACTTAAAACCTGAGGCTTCATCTTAGGAAATCAATCCCAGCAGCCAGTCCTTGTAAACCCTCCTCTTCTGCTGATAAAATTCACGCTCCTCTTCCCAGATATGCCCTCCGAGCTTCTCTCCCCACACACCTCGGATGGTTTCTTTTTCTCTTTAGGATTAAAGTTCTCCAGACACTCATTCTTCCCCCACAAGGCACAGGTTTGGTCTTTTCAACTTCAAAGCACTTTACAGCCCCAACTAATTAATCCTCACAACCTCGTGGTGAGGAAGGTGTTATTATCTGTGCTTTACAGAGGAAAGAAACAGCCAAAGGTGGAAAGAAAACATCGTGGAAGGGGATTAGAGCCTGGGAAATCCATACTCGCTCCGATTAAACCACACGCTCCTCACAGCCACAGATTCAAGCATTTTCAATCTCTCCTCTTAAACCAGCCCTTCTAGACCTGTAATCACTTAGTTTGAGCTTTGCTAAAGGCCTTCGACTATTGACTAAACAGTGCGGAAGGAGACGTGAACAATTTAATCTTTGATTCCCACATCCATCTGGAATTTCTGTTCCCCAAGTCTTGCTGCAATTTGCTGGATCTTAGAAAATCAGAAGCCATAGTTTGCACACCTAGAGGATGAACGTTTTTCTTGTGTTATTTTTTTTTTTTCTTTTAACAAAAACTGAGTTTTCTGACCAGATCGTTAGAAACAAATTCTTCTTTTCACTTTTACTCCCATCCCCTTGCTCCGCTTCCCTCTCGCCATGGCCACCCGCAGCATCCCCGGGACACACGGACGGGCTGCTGCCGCTGCCGGCAGGCAGCAGATGACATGCCGGTGCTGGCTGCTCTTGCCACGTCTCGGGCTGATATCGCATCTGCTTCTTGTTTACAGGAGCTAGTTATGAATTCAAAGGACTGCCGACTCCAGAGATAGACTTACCCTCTCCCCATCCTCTCCGGGTGCCCCTGGGGGTCCGTGGGGGCCTGGCTCACCCTATGAAGAAACAACAGAAAAGCTTTAGAGAAGGCAGAGACACTCTGGCAATAGAAAACATCGGGTAACGTTGAGAAACCAAGCAACAGGCTTGACTTTTCTGCCTGCGCCATGTGCTGAAGGTACTCATGCCCTCACGGTCCCTGTCTCCCTGCGCTCTCTGAAGCAGCAGCCCTTCTCTGCCTGCTCAGGGCCACGCGTGGGCTCCGGCACCGACGGACAAACGTCCTCCAGGGGCTAGAGCTCACGGGATTTACTGGTGCCGCTTCAGCAGGGGCCTGGGAACCAAGCAGGCGCTGTAGCTCCTTCAGGAGAGGAACTCGGGCTCTGCACGCAGTTATTGCTTTACCCAAGGCATGCTATTCCATTTCTGGCTGATTAAGCGTCTCTCTCAGGCACCGTCTTCCCTTTTCTGTGTAGCTTGTAATCACGATGCAATCTCCGCTGTTCAAACACTCCCTTGCTTTATAAAGCAATGGCTGCACTCTCGAGGGAGGGGAGGCACGAACAGCCCGACAAAATAACCAGCTTCCTACATTTTCTCCCCATTGTTTAGTTATAAAGCAACGAGAAGAATCCTATTACAATTTTTGGCAATTTCCATCCATAACTGCACTGTCTAAAAGCAGGTTTTGCTTCTTGCTTTATTTTTTAGTCTGCATCTTATTAAGGCAATTTTTTTTCCACCTTTCCAATTTCAAGCAGTCCCAGAAGGATCCTGCAGCTTCCCAGGATGCGAATGCCGTGCCTGGGAGGGATGCTGCGGCATCCCGCACGCTCTTACGGGACACTCTCATCCTCTCCTAATCGCACCACTACGGCTTGGCCCCAGCAATAGCTGCCCTCCTCCCAGCACCTCCCAGCCACCTCCTCCTGCCAAGGCTTCATTACAGACCGTGGCCAGAAGACAAGTGGCAGATAACTTACTCGATTTCCCTTCTCACCAGGCAAACCAGCCAAGCCATCAAACCCTCGGTCACCCTAAAAGAAAAACCAGTTTAGTACACATTTCCACCTGCTGTTGAGTATCTTTCCAATTTGTTTCCCTTTCTGTGTCAAGGAGGGATCGATTTTCTCCCTCAGACATTCAGCTTTCACCTCCCATCAGACCAGTAACGATTTCAAAGTTAGAGATTAAAAAAAGAAAAAAAACCTCAAAGTCATTTTACCTCCCTCTCTCTTCCCCCAGCACCTACAGTTTTAAATGTTTTTCCATGTGGATTTCAGAGCTTCTCTGGGTGACTTCTCCATGATGTGAAGCATCTCCCTTCTGGACAGGTTCTTCTAGTCCAATTATTTATTTATTTTTAATTCCAGGGAATTACAAACAACAATCCACTGGTGAGCAATTCCCACGCCTGCCAACAGGTCCCCAAACACCATCCTGAGCTTTACTGCAATCCATCCCATCCATCCTTTTAACCCTTCTGGACACTCCAAGGAAATAAATACATATACAAATCAATTCTGGAAACTGTCTTAATGAAGTCAAGGTCAGAAGACAGATCTGTTTTGACCTAAAAAGGAATGTCATCGGCTGGTAAATTTGGTGACTTCACATGGATGCTTAAGGTATTGCAAAAGGGGCATCTCCATGCTACCCTGCAAAGAGCAGCCTGCTCTGCCTGACCCCAGCCTGAGCAGGCACAAAGCCAGCTGTGAGACCGGGGACGTATAGGGGATATACAGCCCCAAACTCCTGATACTGGGAAGGCAAACCAAGGCAAGGATGGCTCCCAGCATACCTCTTTTCTTACACATCTCCAGTAGCTCCTGCTACTGCCTACTGCTGTAAACGCACCCCTGGCCAAAGAGGGCTTTGGGCATCCTTCTGGGGAGCGTGATGCCAAGCCTAAAATAACGAGCTGTGCTAAAAGGCCGGGTGTGTTCATTTGTGCTTGGTACTGTGTTGAGAAAGTCACGCAACCTCACGCTGGCAGAGCGCAGGCAGCGCTTGCCGACATCTGCCTGCAAATGACCATGTGAACGTCCCCTACGTGTGCTCCTCATGTCCCCTGCCCAGGTCCGTGGATGCTCCCAAAGGAAACGGGCAACGCTGAGGAATTCAAGTGTGAGGAAGAAAAAGTAAAACCCCATGACTCCCAGAGCAGGCGGGCAGCAGGAGCTTGCCTTCCCGCAGCTTTCGCCCATGCCCACGCAGGTCCTCCGGGTTGGTATGTGGAAAGCTCATGGTGAACCATGGCAAGCCGCAATAGGGTTTCTCTCCAAACTTGTGCCCTGTTCTAGTCTCCTGTGTTCTGGGGGGAAACGGGGACAGGAATGCACAGAGACAGCCTTTTCCTGAAAGCCTCAACTCTTTGGAAAAGACAGAAGACGCAGGGGCGTTTGCAAATTGTGGGTGACGCCATCTCCTAACGGCCAGGGCAGAAGGCAGCAAGCACCACCCGGTAGATAAAAAAGTCCCTTCTTCTCTGTAAAGAGATGAAGCCATTTGTATTTTCACATACTAATGGTATGCAAAAATAGTACCAGCTCCTCCCTTCCACAAACCCTTTGCCTATTAGCAAGGAAAGTCGATTACACCTGAGCAGATCGAAGGACAGCTCAGGCTGGCCAAGGCGCACCCAGGGTAACCAACAGCTCTTTCCTTCCGGCAGGTCCTAGAGCATCGCTCTGTCTCTGCTCACAGCACATTTCCTTCTCCCTTCCAGCGCTGCTCATTGTTCTGTTTTCCCTTCTTCCCTGGCATGCACTCCTTTGAGGGCAGTCGACGCTCATTAAAGCACTTTACTGGATAAATGATTTGCAGTCTCCTGTCTCTGTATCAAAACCCCCCATCTATTCCAGCTTTAAGTATCTACATAATAAAGTACTTAAACCTTCTAATACATGATTCCCTGAGCAAACTTTCTCTGCATTCAATTTTAGTGGAACAGCTTCTCTCTTGCTTGATAATACCAGCAGATCACAGCTGAATGAAAGGATTTTGTCTCAAATAAAAATACAGGGCATTAAAATTCCTCACCACGCCTTCTACATTTCCTCACCCAGTTAATAGGTATTTTTTTGGTAGTTATATTTTAGGACATTTCCAACTGTTCATTCATGTTTGGTTTTCATAATTGGGATTCCAAAGTATTTGTTCTACAACTGCAGCCAAGGGAGCATATTTCATTCTTAAGAGGATCCAGTAATTTAAAGAAGTTGCATTAAAAAAAAAAAAAAAAAGAAAAAGAAAAGAAAAGAAAGATTGTTATTCTGCCTTCTAGGTGTATAACTCTCTCTCTCAAACATGGAGCCCATGACTTCACAGGAGTGGCCGGACCATTTCAACAGCCTCCTCCAAGCAAGGCGAGTTCCTTCTGCCAAGGGCCCCTCAGTTCACGCTTGTTAAAAAGCAGATGCAGATCCCAAAAGCACATAAATACGTGGCACTACCTTTGGTCCTGTCTGGCCTGGCATTCCCCGAGCACCGTCGCTGCCAGCTCGTCCCTGCAACAGAGAAAAGCAAAGTCAAATACAGAGGGTAAGGCAGGACCGCAGGGACATCTGCTCTTTGGTCTGCGGCCGAGTGAAGTTCTATTTAAGTCGGAGCTCGCTGGCTGGGGAGCAGCTTCCCTCGGCGATGGAAAAAATGCTGGTCTGTTTTTGAAGCAGCATCCCAGGCTCAGCCTGGTGCTAATGAGGGGTGTGAGACAAATGGCAGCGAAGCTGCTTCACTACATGGGATGCTGGGGCACGGTCATTGATTTTAATTTGAAATAATTATCTTCCAGCACATTTTAAGATATGCTAATGATGATGTCTGCAAATTGAAATGAGATAATTTTTTTTTTTTTAAGAAAACCAGAAGTGGGTCACACACAAGACTTTCTTGTTTCATCTTCTGGCAAGCTGAATCACGACGAGCCAGAGGATGGAGTAAAATAAAAATCAGCATCGGGGATGTCGACAGAGCGAGCAAGCACGATTTATACCAACTCCAGAAACCCTCTGGGGACTGGATCCTCCTCGCACGCTACCAAGACTTGGGGACTGTCCAAACCAGCCCAGAGCATTTATGCAGCTACAACCTCAATGCCGCAGAGCACCAAAAAAAAAAAAAAAAAAAAAAAAAAAAGACAAAAAAGTGGGAAGCGTGGACTTGCAGTTCTCCCCACACCACCCAGCTTTTAACTCTCATCCTCATTTGTGTCTGCCCAGATGGACGGAGAGGTCCTGGACAAGCCACCGGCTGGCCGCTGGCCTGCTCTTGTGCAATGTTCTCGGTGCTCAGAAACTGTTTGGCAGCAGAAACAATTTATAGCAGAAACTGTAGTTAATGAGGTCGTCAGCGCAGCTCCCGGGACACTCACCCTGCGGCCTGGTTTTCCTGCCGGACCGGGAGGACCCTGGATGCCTCGTGGACCCTGCAAGGCATCAAGCAGAGAGGAAGAAACGCCATCACCCAAAGGCACTGGCATCGCAGATCAGGCACTGCTGGGGCCGTCAGGGTCACCAGGGCTACAAAATGGGATGTGAACCCCTCGAGCAGAGCCCGTGGTTCAAAATGCTCAGTCCTGAGCCTTTCCTGTGTATCTCTGGACAAGAATTGCACGTGTTTATCCACAAGGAAGCTTTTGCCCTGCAAGCAGCTCTACGTGGTGGAGACAAATCACTTCCCCCACCATTAGAAAATGGGAACTTTCCCTTAATGCAGGATTTACGGCTTGGAAGAACAATTTCCTGAGCATTAGCGAAACTCCCCACACTCCAACCTATCTCGTATTTACAGGACTCTTCTGCGGATGTCTTTGCAGGAAAGGACTACCACCTGCAGAATTTTACACTGTTGGCTTAAAATTACATCTCAAGTCTGCATTTGGACACTTGAAGGGACATTTATATGCAAAACAGATGTTCCCACACCTTCCTACTTTCAGCTGGCATTGGGTTACTGAATCGCTCCTTCCCAACAGCCTCTAAAGCAGGACTGGCCGTTCCACACCTTCGTTTCCCCCAGATCCCCCCAGTCACCCAATCTGCCCGTACCCACCTGAGGTCCCATTTCTCCAGCTTCTCCCTTTAGTCCTCCACTGCCCGGGGGTCCCTTTGGACAGAGAACATGATTTATTACATTTTTCCACAACAGAGCCGGAGGGCAGACTCATAACATGTTAAGGAAGAGCCATTCATGCAGGTGACCCAGAGCATCCCCGGAGCCGGCACCAGCTGGGTCTGCTCCGTCCTTGCCTTCACTTACCATGGGGCCCGGCCGCCCCGTCAGACCCATTGGACCCGCTGGTCCTCTCAGCGCCAGCTGCAACAGAAAGAGAAACGTTGCTCAGTTGGTGTCTCTGCTTCGTTGCTGCAATGGGACAGGACAAAGCCACCATCGCGCCACCAGCCACACGTTCTCTCCACACCCCGAGAACCACGAATCCTTGGAGCAATGTCCATACCCTCAGTGAATTTACCCAGGAACGTCCAAACCTGCTGCCCCACCGACTCCTTTCTCCATCCACAAATGGGCGGACGGTGCATGGG
Organism: Mycteria americana; assembly: GCF_035582795.1. NCBI lineage: Eukaryota > Metazoa > Chordata > Aves > Ciconiiformes > Ciconiidae > Mycteria > Mycteria americana. Next base: position 10,324,151 of record NC_134381.1, on the reverse strand, counting down.
TCTGCTGAGAGGACACATGGACCTACACCCCCGTCTGCCTGTAGGCATCCTCCCCCCGTACACCCGCTCTGCACCGTGCACGTGAGGTACAGAACCCCTGTATAGATGCGTATAGGCACACCCTGGCCGCGACCCAGGGCAGATGGAGGGGCGAGGAGGTACCTGCATTTAAACCAGATGAGAATTTGCCTCTGCAGGTCAGACCCCCTTTTCCATCATCACATACAGACACAATAAAAGGGATGCTTTTGGCAACAAATTATTGAAGGTAAACATCAAAACTTTGCCTGGCCAGGCTATAGGGGTTTGTTCACATATATTTCTGATCCCAGTTCACTTTAAGAGGATTTTTTCTTTATGATCCTAGGAGTTCAATTTTGGAGGAATTTTCTCCTTTTTTTTTTTTTTTGGTTATTATTTAATATCCTGCAAACAGAACGACAATTCTATTTGCAACAGGGGGCTTCTACCTCAATAATTAAGGAGTCACGTAACCGTGCATCAAGTCAGTAATTTCCACGGTGGGTAATGGAACTGGTCCACACTTTAAAATATCACTCGGACAATTTGTTCCCTCATGACAATTCAACACTTTAAGAGAGTTGTAATTATCTGTGTGCTCCAGTAATTAAAATCTACCCGCGATTGCACTTGGAATGGCATAAATATTGCACAAATGCTAGATTACATGGCATCTTTTTACAACATCCCATTAAAAGGGAGATGCCCTGAAACACTGCTGGCTGGGACAATGTTCGGTGTCTAATGAAAGCCAAATTTTAAGGGAATAAATCAACCTAATAATGCAATTAACAACAATGATAACAAGAAAAACAAACCCCCAAAAAGGAAAGAAGATATCTTCCCCCTTGCAGGACTCCTTTTCCGTTCCTACCATATCCTGTAACTTCCCCACAAAAAAATGTCATTTATTTCCCTTTCTGCTTTGGTATCAGGGTTTTCAGCTAAAATTGTCAGACAATAGGTTGAAGTTAACCAAGAAATTTATTTTTTCCTTTATAGAAATATTCAATTTTTCATCCACAGCCCAAAAGTCACACAGGATTTGTTGTTTTTTTAATTTTTTTCCCCAAACCTGAAAATTTAAATAACAGAGAAAAGGGACTTTGAGTGAGGGGAGGGAGGGTCTTTGTTTTTTCATAACAGTCACGATTTTCAACAGGCACAAAAAAAAAAACCAAACCCAAAACCAGAGAGTCTGAGAAAGCAGATGCTTCTCATGAAATGTTCATCTGGTCAAAACTCCTATTTCCCAGCAAAATAAAATGCTGATGGAAAACCTGCAGGCAGCTTTGAAATTAAGACTGACAAGGTAACACCAAAAACATAATCCACCAGTATTATTCTCAGAGCAAGGTTAATGGACAGGAAAATGCCGTGGCTGGTGGTATCAGGGCCCTGTACTCTACCTGAATATGTATGAAATCAAACTCCTTTGTAAAAGGGGAGTTGGACGGAAACTAGAAGAGCCCCAGCTAAGCCAAAACCCTCGTTAGAAACCTAAAAGGGGCACGTGCCACCCAGCTGGGTGGAGACCCCAATGGACTTTATTTCATTCAAGGGTGAAAGAAATTGCTTTTTAGCCTATTTCAGCAGACCGGCCCAAAAAGTCTGTGCTAAAGCGACCAAGGATAGGTCTGAATAACAGACTGGCTACGTCCGAGCCACGCGTCCCAGCTGCAGACAGATGTGGGCTTTGGACCTGAGGAGCAACCTAAGCTCTGTCCCCGGATGACTGCATGTGGCAGGGAGAGGAGCAACGCCCCCAGAGCCGCGTCCCGTTGCGAACTGCCTCCCTAAACTATCGTATATGTTCCCCTTTACTGCAAGGGTGTGCTTACAGCCAGAACTTGGTCCCTCCTGGGCAAGATCAGGGCAAACACAACAGGAGGGCACTTGTGGGGTCCCCACATGTTCCCTTCTGCTATAATTGTGCCTCTTGCATCTCTGCTTTTAACACGTCAACGATCAAATGTAACTTCACACAAGCACTCGTGGAAGAAAAATTTCAAAGCTGTACTGGCTAGAAATTAAGTTTTATTTTGAACAGATGAGTATGAAGTCTTACACACTAAGGTACTCATCTAGGCAGGGAACAGGAGTTGTACTGGGAACGTGCACGGCCGATCTTGTTTCACCGCTGGTGAAACAAGCCTACATAATAAACACTGCCAGGGATTATTTGATTATCAATCAATAAGGTCATTCAAGGAAAAAAAGGTTGCATGGACAGTCATGGTGTATTTCCAAATAAATACATTAAAAAAAATTGCAGTCTGCCTGTTGAGATTCATGGAGCTGGGAACAGCTTACAGCTGATATCTGTGACACGTGTTTAATTATTATCATTTACTGGGGGGGAGGGGGGGCAGAAAGAAAGAAAGAAAACCCCTATAGCCACAACTGTTCATATAGACTCTCAAAACTGTCAGCATAAACACCAAACACTACTGAAGCCAACAGGTCTATGTCTACTGGCACCAGCAGAAGGCCTGCTCCAAGGTCCGTAGGCAATTTAAAACCAGGTTTCTAGGGCCTGGCCTATTGCTGCCCATTAGTATAAGGCCAAGTCATCCAGATGTCATCACCTCAAGCCACACAAGCAATTCCATCTCAGATGAGAGGCTGTTACCACCACCAGCACCATGGATGGTGCAAGTATGAAGACATCTCCTCTGACGCGTTTATTCTGGTCCTCCTCCGCTTCCTCGGGCACCTGCTGCAAGAGACATCCCCTCCGCCCTTCACTTACCCTGGCCTGCTGCAGGATGGCTTGGGCTTGGGCCTCCTGGGCTGAAACGAGAGGTCCTTTGGAGCCAGCATCTCCTCCTCCGCTAAAGCGGAACTGATGGGAACAAGATGGAGAAAGCAGGTCACAGGGTTGCTGTCGTCCACCCTCAACGCTAGCTTGACTCCTAAACAACTCCCTTCAGCATGCCTGACCCAACCCTACCGCTGTCCTTCCAGACCATCCTATTACCCATCGCGCTCCCAGCTCACAGGCACGAACCCACCGTTTCCCTCGTCCGGACCCGCACAGCAAATTCTGCCAGCTCAAAGTAACGCACAGTAAAAGGGACTGCGGGCTCTGAACTGTAAGGACCTCACCCCACCGTTCAGAACTAAACGCAAAGGTCTCACAGGGCTGATATTCCCCGGGCAGATGCTGTTGGCCAGGAGACCCCCCCGAGATGGGGTTGCATCAAGTTATTTGGCTGTAGCTGCCTGTTTGCCCCGGGACAAAGGCTGCATTTCTCAAGCGTGTCAGCGTGCTTCAAAGAACAGAGTTCAGCCTATTGTTCGAGCCAGGATCCTTCAGCACACAAAGGATTTAAAAAAACCCAAGCATTAATGTTTTATTTTGCCAAACTTGGAAGGGAAGAACTTTAATGTTTTCTTCTGCCTCTTCCACCCCTAACAGCTACAAGCCCACTTTCCAGGACGCGCAGCCTTCTCCTGCCTTAACTGCACGTGCGTTTGGGGTTTTGCAAGAAGGACTCTCCAGGCTGCAGAACCTACTTGGACGGCTCTTTCACCTCCATTTCACCTCTGCATTTCACTCGGTTGGCGCTAGGTATACGACCACACGAACTTGGCCAGCAGATTCAAAGAGATGCAATTTATAGGCCTACGGTTGGTTACTGTAGGGGCCAACAAATGTATTGTAATGGCCAGCTAAGCTCCGTGTTGAGCGCTTGGCCCAGGCTGTCCTAGGCACCCTGCCAGGAACCTACACAAGTATCACCCTACCATCTGGAGCCTGTACAAGAGCGCTGCGGTTTTTCACTAAAGACTCTTTCCCCTTGGTACCTAACCACTTATTTTCAGCAGCTGGTTTCCTTAGGGTTTTCTCACATCAAAGCAGACACAAAATATAACCATTCCTTTTAGGATCCCAGGACCAAGACAGCTGACTTGGTACTTGCTAGCTTCATGTAGGAAAAGAAAAAAAAAAAAAACACCAACCAAACCGCCCCCCCAACAAACAAAAACAAAAACCAAAAACCAATGCAAATTAACCACTGGTCATCAAAAGAAATGGGTTCACTCAGGTGCTTACAATTTTGGCACCTGCTTTGAAGAGCTGTTAGAGGTTCCTCACTGTAAGAGGGAGGGTTCTGCCTGGAAATTGGGCCCTTGGAGGTGTCTTCAGTTGCTTCTTCATGACTTTCACTCTCCAACGCCATGCCCAGTCAGAAACACTTAAGCTTATTCATCACTTCTGGAAATTTTAACCTACTTGCCCTGTGCTTTTGACCAGTGAAGAAGTTACAGTGCTTTGCAAAAAGTAAATTTACAAGGGGAACTATCCAGATCCATCTTTTATACCACAGAAAATGTGTCCTTGGTGTAAAAGAGATGGGAGACTTCTGCAAAAACAGGCACTAAGCAGTAGCAAAGCCAAGAAGCCCAACTCATTTAAATGCTTTTTTAGTTACGTTTGTACTTACAGGCAACATAAGCATTGTCCCCGGTGGTCCTGGTAAACCATCTGCTCCTGGAAGACCTGGGCGACCAGGTGGTCCCTACGAAAAGAAGAAATAAAAATAAACTTCTATAGCATCATTTTAGTCATGTCCATGCATAAGTAGTTGTGGCTGTAAAGGCATATATCACGATATAAAAGGCTTCCTATCTTGACAGACAGACATTGAGCATGTAGGCATCCCAATACTATGGCAAATTTTGTGGAAGCACATCTGTAAGCGTGCACGATTTTTCTTAGCAATTCCCTCTTCTTACATCCTGACCCTCACGTTTCCAGGGTCTGCCATATGCAATTTTCAAGCGAGCAATAAAAGTCTCTGCAATGTTCCAAGTTAATGGAATCAATGTTTAGTTAGGTCTGTTAAAACCTATTAAAAAAGTATATGAAAATTCATAACTCAGGTCCGTGAGATAGAAATGTGGAAAGAAAAATACATTTCTGTACATGTTCAGTCATCTGGGTCATTCCATTTTTCTTTCTTCTGTCTTTTTTTTTTTAGTCCTATGAGGCTACTTCCATCTACAAGGGAGTGATCTTGTCAGTGGCTGTAAATCAGCAAAACTCTAAGGATCTCAATGGAGCTGCGCTGATTAACATCAGTTGAGTATCTTTAACTTGTTCTAAAGAAACGAGCGTGCAGTAAAAGATCTATTGATGAAGCTATAAATAATCAAATATGGCCAATTTTCCTAAGACAGCCCATAAATTATTTGTATTCCCAACTGTGTACTTGGCAAAAAGTTTAAGTTAACCCAAATTCACGCATCCATCCAGCAATCCTACATGCAAATGAGGGTGACATCCAGCTACTCAATGTGCATGCCTAATTGCAATTTTCACACCAGCTTAAGGAGCCAAAGGCAAGAGTGGCTTGATCACGTCCCAGTGAGGCCAAGAGGAGCCCTGGTGCTCATTTCATGGCAAGACAGACAGGACTGCCTGGCCAACGGCTCAAGCTTGAGGACTTGGACACTCCCCTATTTAGTGAACACCAACAATAAATCCATCTGTGGAGAGCCAAAGCTCTTGGAAGGGCAAGCAACAAACATCTATGTTAGTCCTCACTCTCTTCAACCTGCCTGAAGCCCTCCAGCCCGTGCAGACACCAAACAAAAGCAAAAATAAAACCCTGCCACAAGTCACAGGCATATATGGACGCGCTACAGGGACTCAGAAGAGCCAGACCTTGCCCCAGAAAGTCGCACGCTCACCCCACAAGGCAAAGGGAGGTGGATAAAGGTGGGAAAGGGAGGAGGGAAAGAGAAATAGGTAACAAAGTCCCTGAAAATCAGAACATTTAAAAAAACCAGCCAACCAGACCAAAACATTTGATGTGTTATCCTTGCCCCACTGTCATCCTGCAAGATCTTGGTGCACCTTTTTGCATCTCTCACATCTCTGTTCCTTCTTCTTCCATTCCCTCTATGCCATGTTCAACTTAAGATTTCCCTTGTCATCTCCCTCTTAAAAAGGAACCCAAAACATTCGAGCCAAAGTTTCAAGCACTAAATTAGAGCCCAGCACCAGGGTGGGGGTGAAGAGCTGCTGCTACTCCACCCTGCCCATCGCTCCGGCCGGGCTGCGGCTGGACCTGCACCACAATTACAGGGCAGAGCAGCGCTGGGGACGAGGAGCCGAGGTCTGCACCGCAACCGGCCTAGAATAACAACGCTGCTCCCAGCGCTGCAGCAGCCAGCACTGCAGCCAGTGATTTATCAGAGAAAAAAAAAAAAAAAAAAAAAGCCAGCAGCTCCCTCAGTGCCGAAGGGGGACTGCATAACACACGAGCCCATCCATTTTTCAAGACAAGCTCATGATGTTGCATTCACGCTGTTTACTTAGTCTGGCCAGCACCAGAGTCCCTGACTCCGCTGATGAGGTGCAGAGGGCAGTCCCATCTGTTGGAGCAGAAGCACAATAAATAATTTAGGCCAGACTCATTTTATATAATAAACTTTCTTCCCTCTCTCTCTCTCTCTCTCTCCTCCTTTAACTCCGGTCCTGCATATGATGGATCAGGAATGAGCTTGTTTATCTCTCTGTGTGTACTCTGCCTGACAAATGTTGATGCAATGTTTTTATACATAAACGCCTCTTTTTGTTTCAGGTTGGGTGTGTGAGGTCTTTTCCTTGTGGGGTGGAGCAGTGGGGGGCAATGGTACGGAGGAAAATCAAACCCATAAAGCACTTTGTAAATTTAAATTCATGAATGCCTTTAAGAAATGCAGCGTGCCAGACTCTCAGTTGGTGTAAATCTGTGTCACTCTCATTATGTAAATAGAGATTTGCTGATATATAGCAGCCAGGGATGGCGACTTCAACTTTCATTTGGTGCAGTGCTCTAAAATGCCAGGCTAAGTGCAAACACTAATGCAATATTTCAAGGGAATGTTTAAACTGAAGCCTCAGTGTGTTAGTGCTCGGGCTCCTCGAGTAGCAGACGGTGATAGACAGAGTGGTGCCCAGCAGCCCACAGTATTAAGCCTCAAAATTTGCTTTAAGTGTCTCTCTCTAGGATTATTTTTCTGCCATGTTCAGCCCTGGTCAGACAATTACGCCACAGAAGATCTTTCTCGCAGTACTTGGGGTCTTCTAGGTAAGGCAGCATTTGCCATCTGATGGAAAAAAGGGCACCCTGAAAACATCAAGCCTTTCAGAACCCCAGTAAGGATTTTGGGGATTCTATTACACTACTGAGATGCAAAACTGTCCTCAGGGGGACTAAGTCCTTTGGGACGCGATGACTGGACGGTCTTGGAAGATACAGCTATTGCTTTGCAACCAGCCTTCCCCCAGAGGCACGCCGATCCAGCCCAGAGCACCCGACAGCCCAGACCTCCGAACACACAGGGGGGCGGTGACAGAGCTGCAGTTTGCTCTCACGCTGCAGCTCACCTCGTTCAAAGGAGCACATTTTCCCACTTTCTTCATTCCAGTCCTTCATTCCACCCATGAAATAGCCCTCTGCTCTCCTAAGCGCCATATCTTCTTCTCCCGACTGCTCGAACAAACCTGCCTAAGCCATCCTAAACCACCCTCCACCCAGATGAGTCCTCTGAAACCTCCCACAAACAGGCTGCTCTGCAGCTTTGCCGGTGACGCAAGCTCTTCTTTGCGTTGTAAAATAACTAGGATAAATGAACAAAATGACACGATGAATAAAACAGAGCTAAATGAGTGTTGGCCAATATTAACATAGCTGAATATTGTTGGTATATTAATTCAGTGCACCTGCCTGATTGCAAATAAAAAGTCTTTCTATCAGATGCAGGCATAGAAAATGTTCCTCACTGTACACATATAAGTGTCATGTAAATTCATGAGCTATGTGCAGGGTTAATAATAAACAAATTAAAAGAGGAGCTGCTCTAATTGAACAGGAGTATTTTAATACAGTTGCTGTTCCTGGCTCTGCAAGTTCATCACTTCTCGATGCACAATATGTTGTATTACATTCTGTTCTGGACACTCAGAAAAGGAGGATGTGCAGTCTGTGCTAAAATGCAAATTATGCCTTTCATTTTGGGGTGTAGAGCAACATCATCAGGGACAGTGTGTCTGCTGCCGATTCGCTTTGCACGGCCGTTCAAGAGGAGCCTGGCCAGCAAATGTCTGCATCTGCCCGGACAAGTGGCAGAAATACAGATGCCCTCATCACCAGGGTGAGCATCCATCCTGTCAGGCAACTGAATTCTTTGGAGCAGAAGCAGCACATCAAGGGGAGAAGAGAAAGCTGGGCAACATGTAGGACCCATGCAGGATGAAGACCCACCAAGAGCCTGATGAAGCCACGCGGCTCTTTTGACTAATCCTAGACCACTGCAAGATGCAAACCACTGCTGGGACCTTGCCCAGCTTGCCCATCCTCTATAAAGTCCGACACCCGAGGATGCAGAGCCCTCCCTTGGTCCTTCTGCTGGAGTCACGCAGGAGGAACCAGGACCGCGGTGTCTCAAGGGTTAAGCCAACCTCTCTGAGCGATGGCCCTGGCTCCCAGCCATGGGCTGAGCCCACAGCTGCATATTGACTTTCTGAGCTTGCAGGCACCCGATCGATGGAGCACAGTCAGGGCCTCTCGTTCTCAATCATGTCACAACCACAAGAAACGTTATTACTGTTCCATCAAAAAACAATAAATACACCAGGAGTGTAAAATGAGGTGGAGGTCTTTACAGCAATGCTCCCGGGCAGATGCGGGAGCGCAGCGGCCAGCGGACTCCAGCCAAGTCCCCGGGGACCAACAAGGCAACAGAGAGCCTTAATTAAAAACAAACAAAAAAATCCAACCCCCCCAAAAAACCCACAACAGGGCCCAGGTTAGCATCATTGCCACAAGAATGCCCCAACACCCGAGTAATCTCCTCAAGTACACCTTCAACCCACAGCAGACGCTTCCCAGTGCAGGCCAGCAATGATTTTGTTTCTCTCAGCGGCTGTATTTTACAACACGTGTGTCATCGGGCTGGGAGGTGAATAATGAAGGTTTGGAGCCAGCTGGCTGCTTTGTCCTCCAGCGGGAGGGAAAGCTGGGAACGCAACCCCTCCTGCCAGTGCCCCTGGGGAAGGCAGCCAGGTCCCGGGGGGTCCCCCGGGTGGGACCCCAACCCGACGGGATGGTAATTTGGACAAGCACCGAACTGCAGGAGGCAGTTTTCCATCTCTTGCTTATTGCTGACGAGCAGGTGGGATGGAGAACCACCTCGATGGGTGGGAGAAGAATGACGGCAAGGGGAGGACAACAGCTCAAGGGTACATAGGACAGAAAAGGGAACACTGCTGGATTTTAAAAGCTCAGGGGAGAAGGGAGGGGTAAACACCAGCTTAAAAAAAGGCCTCTGCAAGTTAAGGTACAGTGGCTCAGTCTGCGCTTAACCCCTGCAGAGAGCCAGGCCAGGAAGGACTTAGGGAAAAAATATTCAGCCTTTCTGTCTAACTGGTGGTTTCATATTTTGATAGAGCCCTTCCTGCGTCCCGGGGTACAACTGCGCTTGGTCACGTCCAGAGGTGCCTCAGCTGGTGCTGCCCTGCCTGCAGCCAGGCCGGGAGCAAGAAGAAATGGAAGCCAGAGGGTTTGATGCACGCCTGATGGCGACCGCAGAGGAAGCCACGGCAAACCTCTGGCATCGCTCCGGCGCTAAGGAGGAGGCTAAAGTGAGATCCTTGGTAGCGCAGAGATCTTGTTCTGATCCTCTGCCATGAAGCGAATTCTCCCTCCTATTCTTTCGGGGTCTTAGGTTACTCAATTAAGACAAAAAAGAAAGTTTTAAAAAAAAAAAAAAAGAGAGAGAGATAAGCAAGGCCACAACACAAATCCTTAACAGCAGTCACAGCCATTAGCTAAGACACACGCCAGAACAGCACAACACCCCTTACCTATCCAGACCTTCCCGTTTGAACCTGGTCATGGGCTTTTCCCACATTATCTGGGCAGAATTCAACCCAAATCTGCCAGAAGAGTAGGAAGCCCTACAAACACAGAGAGCTTGGGTCACCCCAGCTTATCCTTCCCAGCAGGGCACCCAGGAGGCAAACGGGATGCGGTTCCCCATCGGGAAACCAACTGTTGGGATCGGTGGAGGATGCTGCGGTGCATGCGAGCCTGCCACGGGTAGTGGGCTGCCTTATCTGCCAGAAAAACAGGGTCAGGACCTCGGCGATCAGTTAGGGAAGCATTTGCTGATAAGCACTCCTTCCTTGGAAAGGTGTTTTGCATTGTGACAGTGCTGACGGCAGCGGGACGTTATGTTCGGGCACATCTCCTGTGTTGCTGCTGCTCTCCTCCCTCCTGCGCTTTGCAGGAGAAACTTTGGAAAAACAGACCTCCGAGCAAGCCTGCCTTCAGAAACCCACCTGCAGGCACATTCTTTGCCCTTTTTGCTAACCAGACTGTCGGGATGCCTCAGGCCACATCGAGCCCCAGGTGGAGGCTGGCATTAGGGCTGCTGGGAGCCCCGTTCCCCGGATGAAACAGCAGTACACTAGAAGCTATTTTGAAAGCACGTTTGACTGCACTCGACATCTAGATGCACCAAGGCACCGAAACGGTGTCAAGCTCCAAGCTTCGTTTGTTTTGCTCACGCAAACCTGCTGAAATCAATGAATTTACTCACGCGAGACGACGGCTGCTGGTACACGCGTTCCCCTGGGCCGCTGCTGCACCAGCCTGCGGCCCCGCACGCCGCTCCGCCGGGCTGCGTCGAGACAGGAGCCGCTCTCCTCCTGCCAGCACAGCCCCGATTCTGGTGCCCCATCACTCAAACCGGGATTGCTCAAGGGCACTGCGTGCACTCCTCTAGTTTCAAACCCAAACCGAGCTGCTCTGGCAGCTGAGGCTGATCCCACCTCAGCCTCTGTGCAAAGCCGGAGCCCGTCTGTGCTATGGTGAATCTTCCACTAGATGTCAGGCCAAAATTCCCGCTGGGTGCAGGGCTGGGAGCGATGGTCCCCATCTGCCCAGGCAGCTGCGCACGGGTACCCGCTTGCCTGTCTGCCTCTGCCAGGGAGGGGGAATAGGCTTGAACTGTGGGTGAACTAAAGCAATGAGGAGTGTATTGGTACAAGGGCCATTTGGAGACTCAGCCCGGGGAGCGAGGAGAGCGGGTTTTCATTTTCGGCATTGCCAAGCACATGGATTGCGCTCGAATGGTGCTTGTGCACCACTTACTGACCCCGAGGCTCGAGTTCAGCAGCCCCCAAAACACAGGTCGCTCCCGGTCCCAGGTGAGGACTCAGCAATAACGAATGAATATACAACTCCGGTCAAAGTGTGGTGCTAAACTATGGGATGTGGGGCCACGGTCCACAGAAGTGCTTGGGAGCAGCTGCCTTCGATGAGACACCCCGCAGCTGGAGGCTTCTGCAGGCAGCAGTTTACAAAGCAGCGGCTGCTAGGGACAAAACTGATTTAAAGTAACATCAAAACCAAACACACAAAGCCTAAGTTACTGCATTGCTAAAGCACATAAATCAGTCTCTAGTGCTCGCTGGTAGAGACCAATAATCCACCTAAAGAAAAGGCGAGGTGCTGCACGAGAGCCACCTTCCCACCCGGAGCAGTCTGGGACACAAAAGGAGCGTAAGGAAAGACCCGCGGCAGGGGTGCAGGCACGACCCTGGCACCATCCTGGACCCAAACAAAACCAAACCCTCTACCAGAACTCACACCACCAGCTGGAACAAGGACGCAGCATCGCTGTTGAACTTCATTTTACTGTGCTAACAGCTATTTTGTGTGTTTGCTTATCCTGTTTTCCCAGTGCCACAGCCCAGTTCCCGCATCGGAACGAGAAGCCGCGTGCCAAAGGGTGCAAACAGAGAGCAGAGGCTTTGTCAGCCTTACTCTTGGTTTTAATCCGAAGAAAACCACTTAATGCATTTGACTAGCGTGGCTGTTCCCCAGCCCCTTTGCCCCTGGATGCAAAGGTCTGCCCTGAACCCTACCATAAGCTCCTTTTGGGGCTAAATCAGAGGAGGTTGCTATTACACAGGATGAGCAGTATTTTAGGGCTTCAGTGATACACCACGGTCCCACTTTGCACACACAAAACGAGCCAAGGCTTCAGCCAAAGAGGAGAAAAACGTGGGTACTCACTCTCTCTCCAGGGTCACCCATTAAGCCCACGGGTCCAGTTGGTCCTGGAGGTCCTGGAAGGCCCTAGCATAGAAAAGACCGAAGAAAAATAAGCCGCTAAAGAAAAACGCGTTATTATTTGTAACATATTTGTACAATGAGCAGGAAAAGAATTAGAGCCTTCTGTTTATTTTTGCACCAGAAAATCGACCCCGAAGCGCTCTGTACACATGCGTGGCATATGGAAGCAACAGAGCCTGGGAACAGCTGCGTGCGGAGCCCTCCCCGCGCACCCAGCACCCCAGAGCCGCGCGCATCCTTCGCTGCAAGGTGTAGACAAAGTGCCACTTACTGCTGGCCCTTCGGGACCAGGTGGGCCTTCCACCAGCATACCCTAAGCAAAAGAAAGGAGAAAAAAAAAAAAAAAAAAGTGATTAGCAAGGCACATCCTCAAAGTCACTTTGACTACAGGGCTGGAAAGCCCAATGCTTTATCTGTTCTTAAGTATTTCAGGTCCTGCTGCTAGGTCTAGGCATCCCAGAGCTGAAGGTTTAGGCGTCCCACTCTCTCTGGATGACATCTCCTGTGTCCCCATTGCTAGAGGCACTGCCCACCAAAAAGCCAAATGCCATCTATGCGAATCACGCAGGGCACGGTAAAACAGCCCCTTCCCCCAGCACCAAGCCCACCCTCGCCCCGGCACAGGGTCACCTTGCTAACCACAACCCTTCTCCCTCAGCTCGTGGCCAGGCAAAGGGCAAACCCTGGGGCACAGCAAGCCTTGAGGGTGCTGGAGCGGGAGGAGAGCTCCTCTTCAGGAGGAAGCTGTTTCTAGACCCAAGCAGCTTCGAGGAAAAAAAAAAAAAGTTAACAATCAAATTGCAAGGGTTTTTTTTTTTTTTTTTTAAATTACTTTCCCAGCAGACTGCATGCTGTGATTTACTCTGTGTACCTAGGAAATCACTGTGTGGGCAAAATGGTAGAATAATGTTATTCCATTCCTTTTAATCTAAATATTTTGTCATAGCTTTAAATCAGGTCTATCATACACTCAGTAGAATTGAGCTTGTTTTTTTTTTTCCCCTCACGGGTATGTAAGAGGCAGGAAAGAAACCTCCTAATAAACCTGGCAAACGCTTTCCAGAAGGCAGCAGGATGATGTTGGGAAAAGCCCCCCAGCAAGCACTGCCCTTTTATTTCTGGACCAGTGACTGTGCCCCCAGCAGCACCCAGGTCGAGCCAAAGCAGTCCCAGCGCTTGCCAGCCCAGCTGTAGCAGACAGGGACGTTTCTCCTATGGGATGAAATCAGCCTGTAAAAATAGGTAGATAAGCAGTCGGCTCATATGGGAGAAACCCGGAGGAAGCAAGTGCAGGGACTGGTCTCGGGTCACCCTTGGCCGGTCTGCTGGGCTCAGGCTCTGGTGCCGAAAGCCTCGGCTGACCCCACGGCAGCCAGTACAGCAGATAGGGCTGAGCTGAACAAATCTGAAACGTCTAGAGGAAAATCCAGGCATTCCTGCCTCAAAAGCCACAGCCTCTAAGCCCAGAGGAACAAAAAATAGGGTAAAACTTGCCACTGTGAACCATTCCTGCTTCCATTAGTGGGATGCATGTTTCTGCACCACTAATGCACGGCCAGCACCATTTTCTGTCTTTCCCAGTGTCCATACTACTCATTACCACCTCGTTCAAAATCTGGCTTCCGCTTCATTTGGATGCGTTAGGGGAAATTTTCTGCTGCTGTCATCACAGAAGCGCCTGTGCAGTCGTTCTTCATCAGTAAAGAATTTAGGTCATGGACTTCGCCCCGTGCCCATTTTGACAGCGGTTTCTCTGTCTGCCATGGAGACACTGCTCTCTTCTGGGTGGGAATTAGGGGTGGACCCTACACGACATTCCTCCAACCTGCGCTAAGTATGAGCTATTTGCTGTTAGAGGCTACCAAGAAGAGGCAAGCTATGCTGATGGAGAAGGTGTCCCTCAGGACATCCACTAAGCACCGGCTCCTTTTCAGACACACGATGAGGACATTGCGTAGGAAACCCCAGAGGTCCCAGCAAACCTTTCCCCGTATGGACACCCCAAGGTCCATCCCTGTCGAGACCAACGATGGCACGTTTTGGTGTGGCAGGCTCCAAAACAGAAACTAATAATTGTCTCTGGGCTGGTGCAGAGAGCCACAGCCCACATAGGTGTCCCCAGGATATTTTTGGGCTACTGGGTGCCAGCATCCCCACGGTCTGAGCATGCAAAGCACTGAGGCTCTGCCTCCCACCGAGACGCTCCTCCGCACGGGGGAAGGGCCTGGGCTAATTAGCCAATTTGCGATGCAAACATCCTTGGCATCTTCCCATATTTATCTGTTGGTTTATGTTGAGCTCTAGGCTTTAGGGACATCTGGAGATTCTCTTCGGCAAGAAACCTCCACTGTTTATATGACTGCTCATCAACAGGAACGATGGAAATGTGGGAGGGTTTGGGGACCAGGACCAGCGGAGGGATGCCACCGAGAGCAATCGCCTTGGGGGGTAGGCAAGCAAACCACGGATTTGGGACTGTCCCAGGGGAAAACAGGGTGGTGCTTCCACTCAATCAACACCCAGGCGCTACCCGCAAGTGAAGTGAATATCACAGAAACAGCCCAAAAGCTGGCTGCAACAGGCAGAGGTGCCGTGCAAAGGCTGATCAAACCCTCCCCGAAGGCAGGCGCGAGCACCAGGGTCCCCCACGAAGGACAGAGGGCTTTGGGGAGGTGAGGGCAGCCTGGTGCCTCCAGAGCTGGGGTGCAGGGGGTCCCAGCCATCCCCGGCTCCAGCCCTCCTCGCCCTGCGCCTGTGCTGCCCTGCTGCCTCCAGCGAGCGTCAGCACAGAGCAAGGATTGAAGGACAGGCGGTTTGAAGGAAAAGGAGAGGAAATCCAGCAGAATCCGACTTCTGCGTTTCGTTTTTATTCCTCCTCTGCTGCAGCTCCCATCAGAAAAAAAAAAAGAGCTAAAGAGTGCAGCAAATCTGAATTTCTCTCTGCTGAAGAGGAACCGCACGGAGAGGGAAAAGGCGGCATTTGGTCTTGTTTACTTTCTGGCAAAAGCTATACATGCTCCAGTGTTTTGAAATAGCGAAGGCAGCCAAATTCTTTCTGGATGATTAAACTTAACTATTTTGTTCGCTTTGTAGCATTTCAGATTGGTTCTGGACATGGCAGGCTGGGTTTCTGCCATCGTTTTTGTGGGGTTGGGCTGCCCCTCACCCTTCCCACTCCTCCGATAAGCAAATTGCTTGTTCCTCCTTTTGTTTGCAGAGTGAGAGCAAGACCCAGAAAGGAAGAGAAGCAAGGAAAGGTCGGAAATGCTTTTATGAGGCACTCCTTCAGGCTGTTCAAGCCGTGCTGCTGCACCCCAGCTTCTCCCTGGCCTCCCCCCGCCGCTATCTGCAAAAGCATCAGGCAAAGAAAGGAGGAAGAATTAAAAGAAAAATAATGGCCTCCGAGTGATGGGAAGTGCCACCCCGATGCCGGGCGCCGCGCTGGCCCTCTGCCAAGGAAAATTAGGTTAATTGAGTTGCTGGTGTGCAGCGAGCGTGCGCTCGGCCCTTCGGGGACGAGGCTCAAGGGGAGGTGGTTGCAAGGACCCGAAGCCCCATTTCCAGCCCGGGGAGGAGCAGGCATGGGGGGTACCTCGGCATCCTGACACGCAACGAGGGACAGACACACGGCCATCAACCGACAGCCTCTTGCTCTGCTCAACGGGCACCTCTGAGCAAACACCACCCAGCCCCACCACGAGGGCAGCTGGGGAGCGGCTCCATCCTCACCTACGGGGGTGCTCAGTTGGGCACCCACATGTTTTGCAGACTATAAAGGACACAAGCAATTCATAACCATTCTTTAAAAAGAAAAAAAAAAACTCAGAAACAAGCCAGGGCAGAATCGCAAAGAAAGAGGGCACCAGGTTCCGCTCCCGGGACGACACAGAGTTTCTCTGAAAGTGGAAAGCTGGTGGGACCCTGGAGCAGGCGCAGGAGCAAACCTCTCCTCTCCCACAGCTGTGTGCAGGGAGAACCCTTTTATTTCCACAGAGATGAACCCATTAGTTGGATAATTAAAGCCGGCCCCAAGCTGCAAGTTCAGGTCAGGATATGACCCGGCCACCGGCTGCGGGCGCTCGGGGGAGCGGGTTCGCTGCCGAGTTGGGGGCACTTCAAAACCTCTGGAGAGGCGAGACGTGTCCTCTGCCTAATGCTTCAGTTCTAAAAGGCTTAGGTTTTATTTTGGTAAATGAGAGATTTCATGGGAAATTTTGTACTTCCCTCATAATTTAGGTCATTTCTTGAAGTTTAAAAAAAGAAAAATAAAATTACAGTATTTTATATTAAAAGTTTTTAAATGAACCAAGTAATTCTTCCATGGGAAGTTCTCCTCCCAGCTGTACCACAGAGCACCAAGCCATAACGAACATACCCTTTGTACCTTTTTCCTTGGGGAAAAAAAAAAACCAACCCAAACCAAAACAAAAAACTAAAAAAAACCCCACCCAAAAAGACACCACCAAAAACCCAGATGGTCCTTACCGGCTCAATAATCGCAGGCTCCCCCTTCTGTCCTTTCTCACCCCGTGGGCCACCGATCTGTAGCACACAAGGGAAACACAAAGCCAGCCAGTCAAAGAGGACATCACCTGCATCAGCATCACGGCTCCGAGCAGGAGCTAGAGATCCCGGGACAACTTCTGCGACCAAAGGACTGCTGATGTTCGTGTCGAAAAGAAAGGGGGCACCTCCTCCTCGCCTTGTGCAAAACACACGCGTTGCAGGTGGATGAATCCAAGCGAGGTGCTCTCGCTGCTTTTTGCGGTGCTAATCTCTATGCTATAAACTATGGGAAGACAAACATTTTGAACTAGGCTCGCCCTCAATGAAAAATTAACTCTCTTACCCCTTCGTAGATGGTGTCCTGGTTAGCAGGCATGCCGGGGCCGATATCAGGAGAGACCGTTCGGTCATAATAGTTATCATAATAATTCCCATCGTATTCTTTTATTGTTTCCTCGGTGAAATCTTTATCCAGGTCGTCTCCTCCTTGAGCAGCCTGGAAACAAAAGAGCAGCAACATGTCAGGCTGCAAATCTCTCTAGGCTGCACACGCTGGAAATATAAGGGGAAGACTGCGGTTTCTGCAAAGTGAGGACGCTTTATAATAATAGTTGCAAATAAAAAGCACAAGGAAACTTAAATTCTGGAGTTTTAACGTCTCCAGTGACCTCCAAGGGTCTTCTCCAACGGCAGGCAAGAAGGATGGAAGGATCTTTATGTCAAAGTGTACACCCTGGCTTTCCCCGGGATTTCTCTGTCGATCGCTGAAATAACACTGTGAGCGTAAAAGTTTGAGCGAGGAAAACAAAACACAGCACAAAGCAACAGCTCACGTCAGGAGCTATCCCACAAATTCTAAAGGCCCAAAGAAAGAGGGAATGGAAGTTTCAAACCCCAAGCCCTACTCATCTCTCACAGCCTCAACATCAGGGACACTGAATTATTAAGCATAAAAAGTCACACATCCAGTCCTGCATTTAAAATGCACATCAAAACCACAACGTGTCATTATGAGTATCTGATTACAGGAGGAAATGTGGAAAAATCCAAGTTTGCTTCTACGAAAACCTCCTGTTCGTTTCGTCTGGGATCCAAGTTGCGATCGTGCTTGTCCAAAGAGAAGAAGCAGAAATTTTTACAAATCTGATGCATTAATCCCTGAATCCTTTCTGAATCGTTACAGCAACAGATGCTATGGATCACAAGCAAGGACATCAAGACAAGTATCAGAATTTCCTTGCTTCGCTCCATACCCCTGTGCTTTCTGCAGCCTGGCAGGCAACCGTCTCTTGGCATCCTTCACTGTAAAGAAGAACATGTGCTGGTGATTTTTTGTTTGTTTGTTTCTTTCCCATCCAGGTAAATGGCCAAAATAGTCCACAAATTGAATTATTTCCAGAGCTTCCCACAGAAATTATCTCCTCGCTACTATGAATTCAAAATCACTTAAATGCCACCACCACTTCCAGACCATGTTTCTGTGCCAAAACTGCTCAGAACCCATAAGCACGAGCATCTGTATCTCAACTCAAGAGGTTTTAAAGTAAGAATAAGCCTAATGCTAAGGCAATCATCGCTCTGCCACCTCATCTTCTTCTACCTCTGCAAATACCAACTGGTCTTTGCAGAAATTACCCAATCACCCAATTAGAAAACTTGGAAAAGTTAGCATTATTTTTTCTTTGTACCCTTCAAATGGATCTAGTGCTATCACACACGTCTTTTATCCTGTTCGAAATCTTTTATCTAGGCTTGCACTTTGAAACCTTAAAACCTGTTTATCTTGCTATAAAGCTTTTGGGGATAACACAGCAAGCTTTTTTCAAATTGCGTTTCTTGAAATGAATGTCAAAAATGTCTGGTTTGATATTTTGATTAAGGTCCCCAAGTCAATTTGCATGGAAAGAGATGATATTTTGAATAACCGGGCAGAGAAGGAGGAAAGTTCTCCGTGCTGAGATTTGCAGGTGCTTTGGAGAAAAACCAAAACAAAAGCCTAAAAATAATCTCCTTAACCATGCTGTTAGACAACCTGAATCAGAAAACAGTCTGCAAAGAAAACAGGAGGTCCAAAAATCAGCGTGCAAAACACTGTGGCTCTCCTTTGCTGATAACAGCTTCACTTAAATCACCTTTCACTCTTCCCTTTTGAGAAGCAACGCAGATACGAAGCCCTGGTATATGCATCCGGACAAGTAAAGCAAACTGCCTGATGAATAGCAGGCAATGAAGAAAATAGATCTGTCCCCAGCTCCTCTTGTTCACGGGAGTACTGCTGCCTACTAAATCTCGGAATTGCTTCACCGGCATTTATCATGGAGTTATTAGCCATAATGAAACCCAAGCCCAGGAGAGTTCAGTGACTAAACCTGCCTCCAAAACCTCTCGGCACAGGCTCCACAAAGTTTCACTCGTGCAAAACTAAACCCCCTTTTAATTCCCACTGTAGGAATTAGAGCCTTCCCAAAACACAGACAGGTGAACTTCAACACGGACGGACACGTCCCGATCTCGCCACAGGTCCGTGAAGGGATGCCAAAAATTACCATCCCGCACCAGACCTACGTTATCCTCTCCGATCCCACGACCTCCAGCGAGCAGTGCCAGGGCTGGCCCCGCCGGCAGCTCGGGGGACGCCCGGTGTCCCAGCCCGCCTCGTCCCCGCCGCACGCCTGCATCCCTGTGCAACACCGCAGGGGCTCCGGCTGCTGGCAGAAACCGGGGACTACTTGAAATTACACCACGCTTACTCACGACCACGAGCACTATTTTTTTCCCTAAACTAGCCAAAAAAAGATTTTTTTTTATTTTTTTTTTTTTTTAAGAGCAAATAAACTTCTCCAACCACTTTAGCAGTCTATCTCCTGCTGAAACCCTGTTCCTAATAACAGGTATTAGGCAGGCAATTACACACCAGCTCCTGATCCTCACTTCCATATCGCTCATAAAGCGGCTTGGTCTGCTGCTGGATTAAAGGATTTGGTTTCCCCAAGAGTTCATGGCTGCAGGCAGGGCCCTTGGCTCCCACTCCAAGGGGTAAACCTGAAATCCATATCCTCTTGGGTATTTGTCCCTCAGGCTGGCGCTTTTTGGGAGTCTTCCCTACGTCACATTCCGTTAGCCTTCGCCTCGGTGCACGGGAATCTCCTTCAGCCAGGCAAGTTATGTCCTTTTCTCTGCTCATCAGCTAAAAGATTCACTGGAGCCACCTCCCGCCCCGGAGCACTCCTGCAGCCCTCCCCATCCAAACGCCGTCTCTTTTGGAGCTGCTGGAGGTGGACAGTTTGCTCCCTCTCCCCACGAGAAGCTTCGCTGAGAGCAGGCTGAGCTTTCACATAGGAAAGCTTCGACATGCGTTTCCCTACCTGAACTTTCCTTCTCTTCTATTTCCTTTTCCTAGCAACTAAAGTGGCCCTTGAGCCTCTTATTTCCTCTTCCAATTTTTTTTTAAGGTCACGCTATCCAATCTTTAATTCCTCTCTATTAGAAAGTTCAAGCTTGGCCAAAGATTTCTGGCTCTTTGTCAGGAAGCAGAAAAGTTTCCCACCCATGAGTTCCCCCAGGTTGGTGCTCGCTTCCTCGATACGCTGGAGCCTTTTCTGTTTCTCTCCGTGTATCGTTTTGGGCTGCTCAGCCTCCTCCTCCAGCGCATTTTTTATCCCCAGTTGGCTGGACTCGATCCCTGCCACGCCACCAGCCCTCGGGGCGGCTGGCTCCCCTCCTGCCTCGCTCCAACCGCTCAGCTCTTTGCTTGGACGCTTTCCCCGACACCTTTTCATTCAAGCTTCCAGGTCCAGCTCCAAATACGTTGGCCAACTTTTGCTGTCTCTTTTGCCACTCTCCAGCGCCTCCCCGAAAGCCTTCAGTTTTGACAGGCCCATAACTAAGTTATTCTTCTCCATTTCAGGAGGAACCACAAAACTCTGCCAAGTCCCATCCTACCTCCCAGGAAACATTATCCCACTATCGACTCCTCTTGCCGACACTCCTGGATAACAAAGAATTTTCCTTGTCTAGCGTAGTTATTTCCTTGCATAGCGAGCTATACAGCATGCAGCTGCACGACAATTTATCTCCGTCTCATCTAAGGATGAGACCAACGTTTGTCTATTTGAGCACCAATATAAAAGGCAAGAACTGGGCAAGTCTTAAGGATAGAAAAGTCTCAAGTGCAACATATTTCACTCGAAGCATATTAAAGTGCGGGTAACTAAAAAGGTAATTGCTCCAACAGAAACGTCAGCTGTGGGATCTCAACTGAACTCATCTTTGAGCAGATCTGTGCAGAAAATGGAGGGGCTCTCTCTGGGTGAATGCAGTAGTTTGAAATCAAGGGTTTGTCCCAGTGTTGAAACGTTTTTTTTTTTTTAAAAATTACAATCCCAAAAACATAAAGATGCTATTCAGTGGGAATGACAACATGAAAAATATTGAAGTTCTCCATCAAATCAACATTTTAAGGATTTATATTAATAGCTTTGAAATAAAATTCTTTTACGTGGATTTTAACACCAACCCTCGTTTTTCTTTTTGTCAGACACACACTTCTCGCAGGAAAACGCAGATGTCAATATGAACAGATTTTTCCAGGGAAATAATCTTCAACCAAATTCTAAATATCTATTCCACACCCTGAAATATCTGGAGTGAAAATATTTTACAAGAAACTTCCTCTTCCAACACAGCTGCCCAAACCACTTACAGATTTACCATATGGATGATCACATCTCCTTTGCTCTCAGGGCTACGAAATACCAGAATTAATAAAAAACAAAGTGAAAGGAAAAGACATTCATTAAAATTACATCGGTCTCGTTGTAGGTGATGACGGTACTCGTGGGGAGTTCAGCTTCCACAGCGTTTTCAGTGAGTCCACCCTGGGGGTCTACTTCTTCGTTGTAGTTGACATCTTCATAGGGGAGAGGCGTGAAGTACTCTTCGTTAATGGTTTCATAGTTGTACTCATCCACGAGGGGATCGTCCACCGTAGCATCCCCCTTCGTCTGCTTGCCGGGGTCCCCTCCATCAGGTGATGGCGTGGGGGCAGGATAGTCCTATTGCAGAAAAAATGCCAGAATCAGAGAAACAAAAAGAAAATTCTGCATCATTCTCCACCTCCCCCTCTATAAAGACACTGTTTATCAAAAGCATCTTTGCCAGGACCCCGTGTCGGTACCTGCTTGGTTTCAGGTCTCTCTCCAGCAGCCACTTCGGGAGTGCCGGGTTTGGTGGTGGGTGCTTCTGGCTTTACAGCTTCATCAACATCTTCGTAGTAAGGGTATTCATAGTAGTAGGTGTCACCTTCTCCCTCCCCATCGGTGTACTGCAAAGAGAAGATGAGAAGCAGAAAATAAGCTGGCAGCACCCAAGCACATTCCTGCCAGCTCTTTTAGACATTATTTCATGTCAACGGGGCCACGCTGTGATGTGGGGTCATGCAGTGAAATCTTTCCCTTCCTCTTGTTCAGCAGCTTCTGCGAAACGTTCACCAAGAGCCTGGCTTTGGGCTGCTTTGGCAATGGCTGTGATTTGAGGAGGTTCCCAATCGTCTCTCGGTCCTGTGGCACGCTCTGCCTTGTCAGAGAGGATGGACCTACCCTGCAGCAATTCAGTCACCCATGATCACAGAATCGCAGAGGTTGGAAAAGACCTTTAAGATCATCGAGTCCAACCGTAAACCCAACACTGCCAAGCCCACCACTAGACCATGTCCCTAAGCACCTCAGCCAAACGTCCTTTAAATACCTCCAGGGATGGGGACTCAACCCCTTCCCTGGGCAGCCTGTTCCAATGCTTGATAACCCTTTCAGTGAAGTAAAATTTCCTAATATCCAATCTAAACCTCCCCTGGTGCAACTTGAGGCCATTTCCTCTCATCCTATGGCTTGTTACCTGGGAGAAGAGACCGACCCCCACGTGATAACACAATAAAAAAAGAAAACCCGTTATTTTTTTTTTAACCTCAGATTGTTGAGACCTCCCAGGTCACACATCTGACATATTCAGAGAGGGGAAGAAAACACTTGAATCACACAGCCGCTCTGAGAAGCAGGGATGCTACTTTCACTCATCCGACTGCACTAATAGCATCCGCGTGATGTCCATCCACCCGCAGCCCACAGGCAGAAGGGCTTCAAAAACAAGATATTTTCAGCATTTTCCACAAGGCGTCAGTCATTCTTCAAAATGAAATACAAACAAAGCATTTGGTTACAGCCGGGCACGGCAAATTTCTTCGCCAGTCCATCGCTCTCACTGGCAGCAGACGCCGGCACGTGGAATAGTTATTCTTACACAGCCCTAAGACAAGCCAGCCCTTGTTGAGCTGCTGGCTCCAAAAGAAGAGTTTTGTTTTCCTACTACCACATATTTTGACCATACCGAAGTCTATTTTATTTTACTTATTTATTGTTTCTCCAGAAGCGCTGGCGGAGTGGTTACGGCACTTTCCCAGGGCTGGGCAGCCGTGCCTCGCCTGCGAGCATCGCTCTGCTCGGCTCAGGTTTTTAATTCAATCCCAAAGCTAAGCCCGAGCGGGCTGTCGGCATCGCAGCTTGGCGAGCGTTCGGCAGGAGCCCGCAGATCTGAGACCAGCTGAAAGCAGGAGAGTGCATGGACCAGCAAATCGGACCAAGAGAGCAGCCAAGGTGCTGAGCAGCAGCTGGGGATGTCAGATGCTTTAATTGCTGTGAGCTGAGCCTGAGACCTCTTAAAAACGTGTAAAATTCAGGTAATGCTCTTCTGGAAATCAGCCACACCCATTTCTAATTGAGCAGCAGAAATAAAGAGATATTCTCTATCTTTTCTTCCTTTTTTTTCTTTTTTTTTCTTTTTTTTTTAAAGAAAAAGTCTGAGGCTAACTCTTTGTAGAAAAAGAAATACTGAGCACACCAGCTTATACAGATGAGCTGGGAGCACTTCTGCCAAAATAAAATTCAAATATCAAATACATAGGCAAAAATGTTTCCCCCTCCTTTAACACCTGTTGTTTCGAAGAATATTGAAAAAGAACTGCTTAATCTTTTTACAAGTTCAAGAGTAAAATTTGAAATTTAGAAACAGGTGCCTGTTTTGGACAGGATTCGACCTGCCAGGGAAGGTCAGTGTTTCACACTTGGCTCAGGTTGTCTCTCCTGCAAGTTTTTGAGCTCCAAGTGATTATTCATTTCAGTGTCTGGAAACGGGAGGAGCGCAGAAAGGAAGGAAAACTCCCGAGGGCAAGAGCCAAGACCAGAACCTGCAAATCCTCAAAACAAGCTCTGTCTCGACCCTTACAGGTGAGTCGCAGCAAGCTGAACGGGAGGAAGAAGCCAAGTGTGTTTGCAACCGCAATATGGAGCTGGACGCTGCTGCCCCAAAAGCATCCCCAGACCCTGCAGGAGACTTACGTATTCATCTTGGTTGGGGTCCTGTGACTGGGGGGAGTCCGGGATGGCGGTGTCGCAGTCGGGGCTGTAGTGTTCGCAGTAATCGTGGGCTGCTCGGGGGTCCGCCACGATCAGGAGCTGCTGGATGTCACCCTGCGGGGAAGGAAAGACAGAGCGTCAGGGGGACGGACGGTGCACATGGAGCCACCGGCCTGAGACTGCAGTCAAGGGGATAAAAACCACCAAGAAATGAAAAGCAAAACACTCGGCAGGGCCTCCTCCTTGACACGGGCACGTCGCCTGAGATGAGCCAGGCGAAAACCCTCTGTTGTCCACGGTTGGGTCAAGCAGCTGCTATCTCGGGCTGTTCCGCGAGGTGTGAAGCCACGGTGCTTCACGCCCGGTCCCAAATGCACCTTCCCAAAAGATAACAGCATCTGCAGAGAGGTCAACCCCACGCCTACAATACGACAGCACTGACAGCCCTAGGCAAGGCGGACCCAGTAAAAATAAGAGAAAAGGGCTCTATGCACCCCAAATCAGCAGCGTCTTGTGGACACTAAAAAAACCTCCTTTCCTGCCCGGTCCCGTGCAGCTCTGCAGGGCTCCGGAGTTGCCCTGCCCAGTCCAAAAAGCTGTTTATTGGCCTCAAAACTTCTCTGCTTCTCCCACCCCATCAGTTGGTCTCACAGAAGACATCAGCCCCCCTTTTCTACATCTTGCCTCACCTCGCTTTTCCACCCACAACAGTGCGGCAGACACAGAAAGAGATTAGAAACGCACCTGATGATCAGAAAAAGGAAAAAGAAGGAGGGGGTTTCAGTGGCTTATTGAAAAACCAGGTGCAGAGCAAGCCCATTAGGCACTAAGGCTGCTTCGTGGACCACTCGCTGTAAGCGAACGAAGCACGACAGAGCCACAGCCCAAAGCTCAGAGCAGGAACCTCTCTTTAGTTTCCTAATGAACCACCGCATGCTTAACCATAATGCCAAAAACCAGTTTATTCTGTAGACAGTTATACAAGACAAGACTTTACTACTTGGATTATTACAGCTGATACTTTAATTAGGGGGAAAAAAAACCCCTTAGTTAATAATAGAAAAACATGGCTAAGGCATCAGGGGAAAAAGAGCATTACAGCAAAACTAGGAGGATGACTCGGGCACATAATGGGAACCAGAAGCTCTGAGCGGAGCCTGGCCAGACCGGCGAACAGCCCCGTGGAAAACCAGAGGAGATTTGTGAAATTATGGGCCAAAGCTGCCTTCACGCACGCAAGCTGCGCACGGTCCAGCCACGGCTGCCGCCGCGTCCACGGGGAGCTCAGCCTCCCGTGAACACACGCTATCGACTTCACCAAAAAAAAAAAAAATGCTGTTTACATTTTTGGCAGAGGTCCACCAGGAAAGAAGGTTGCAAGGACCATGCGGACCTGGCCGCATCCTGCCCGGCTCTGAGGGGCAGGGGCAGCTTATGGCTGCCTGGGCTTTCCCTCCTCGATTTCCAGGTTATCGCATCCACCTCTGCAGCAGCTCGCCGTAACGTCTGGGCGCCTCTCCAATGCTACACAAAGTTACCCTAAAATTGAGCATTGGTTTATGCTTATTAGTCATTGTTTTCTGTGAATAACCTTTACTAAATTAACAGAAATGTCTGCAAAGTGATTTTCAATTTTCTATTTTAAGAAAGAGAAACAGTCTTTCCTTCCCTTTTTTTTTTTTTTTTAATAAATTCATAAAGCAGTTCTGTTGTTACTGTTCTGGCTTCTTCTTTTTCAACGTAACCACCAAAAATGGGGATGGGAAATGGGGAAAAGAGAAAACGCCAAGTTTTTATCTCGGAGAAGATTTCCCATTTCCAGCCAGCTCTGGCCACCACCTGACAACGTGACCTGCGTGGGGAACTTGGCCGTGGCGTGACCTAGAGGACACAGCCCAGCCCGGAGCAGAGACCTGAGGGAGCCGGGGGGTGTTATGGGGTTACGCACACCATACGTCATCGTCCCTGTCTTCAAAGGCAGTTCAGAGCAACAAAACAAGCTGCCCCTTTGGAGTTCCCTCCAGTGGAGGGTGCCCAACCTGGCCAAGGCAATTTGCTTAAAGCTGATGATGGGAAGATCCTTCCAGCTGCTATTTCTGCACACAGGACCTCAACAACCACCCCTGCCCCTCGCTGACACTCGAGTTAAGCCATTTATGCCCTCCTCTCACTTAGGTGGTTAAAGCTCCCCAGTTTCCATACGGTTATGGGGAGGGTCCGGTGCTGTTGGGATAAGCTGAAATAAAACAGCCACAAAAGCAGAGTTGGTACTTGTCTCTGAGAGGCAAGGAAGGAAGGCTGAAAGCTTTTTCTTCCTGATAAGGTTGGATTTACACCTCAAGGAGAACTGATAGTCCGCATCCTATAAGCAACCAGGACTATAACTGTGTTTCCTCAAGGAATAGATAAAGCAAAGAAAAGCACGTTGGCTAAACACAGTGCAAAAGGTTAAGCAGAAGAGAATTTGCTAAAGCTGAGTTTGCTTTTAGTCTCAGCCGATGACAGCTCCTGAGCTATGCATGGGAGAAATCCTGGCTCGATCCCACCCTGCTTCCCTGCAGCACAACAGGAGCTGAGCATCCTCTGGGTCCGATAGCTCCAGGCGTTGGCAGTGCCTCTCAGTACACGGAAAAACATCACCTACAAGTCCCAGGAGCCACAGGCTCAAGTCTTGGGGCCGCAGCAGCAACCCCAACCTCACTCAACACACTAAAGGGCAGCGTTGGCCTGGTGGTCGCCAAGCGAGCTGGGGGATGAACAAGGGAAGCTTCCTGCTAGTTCTGGGTCAAGAACCTGAGAAAATCAGTGCGTAACTGAATAAATTTGGTACGCAAAGGGTGCCAGGAAAAAGCGTGAGCTGCATCAGACAGCTCCTTCAGAGCTCACCACGCTTCATGAGCGTTATTCAACATGCCTACTATTTTCCCATTTCCTTTTCAAACCCAATCAATCACCCTGTCCAACAAAGTTCATCCTTTTCTTGTTGTTCCAGCAGCAGCGTGCAAGCATGCAAAACCAGAAGGAAAACCAATGCACCCAATTTTGGAGAAATGAGAGCCCCAGGGAGCATCTGAGCTCAAGTACGCTGACATGGATTGAGCAGCTCAGTGGTGGGGGAAGGAGGAGAGCTCACGGGGTTGCTAGACCATTCATCTTTGTCCATTAACAGCAAGTGCACAGCACTGGTGGATACCCCGTGTTAACACTTATAAAAAGCAGACAGGAGTAAAACCTTGTTAGCAAGATTCCCAGTCAACTGACCTCATCCCTCAGTGCAAAACAATAAAATGGGCTAATTTAGCCTGTAATAAAAAGCCCCACTATCTGAACTTCACAAAAGATGCACAAAGCTCTGCTGTCAAGAGCCCCATTTCTTTGATTTAAAAAGCCGACTTTAAATAGAGCAAGCCAGGCTGGGAGGTTCGCAAGCCTTTTGTGTCCTCTCAAGTGTGTTGCCGCTAATAAATTTCACCGAGAGATAGCTGCCCCCAGTCCCGGCACGGGCTGACAACGGCAGCAGCCAGCTCCGCTCCCTTTCCTCACTCAAGCATCCATTTGTTTCACTGTTGTGGTTACACAAAACACCCAAGCCTCTCTCCTTCCTATGTCAGCATCTGCTTTTTTCAGCAAGAGCAGTGATAATGAAGATGCCATTAATTCCCCCCCCCATGCAACAGCTACAGATTTTCCATGAACCCTTAGTGTTGAACCCTAGTGCAGTAAGTTCTCTCTCTTACAGAGTGGTTTAAAGACTCTACCAGCCAAGTCATTTAGGTTTTTAAGACTTAATTTCAAGTAGAGAGGCATCTAAGTCAGGAAGCAAGTCAGTAAAGCACTGGTACTGCTTCAAAGGAGAGGTCACCAGCACAGTGTCCTCCAGTCACCCATGGAGATGGTGGGTGAAGTCCTCTTTGGGCACGTGAACAAGTTGGGCACATCTGGGCACACCAGGCTCAAAGTGCTCCAGTAACTGGGGTACTTCTTAGCATGCAGAGGCAAGGCACAGTTGCGCTTTCCCCGTTTGACAAAAAATTTGAAATGAAGGAAAAAAAAAGTCAATTTTTGCCTGAAAATAACCCATATTTCATCCATCAGAAGAGCTAAATTTTAAAAAGGGGAATAAATCACATTTTGACCTTTATTCCTAGAGCTTCCCGTGAAGAAGAGGAGGCAGGACTGCACATTTATGAAAATGATTGTGAATTGCGAGGCTTTTATTTGCTCCACCAAACATGTAAGTGCTGTCAGGACCAGTAAGAATCTGTCTGACATTTATGGTAAAGCCATTTATGCCTGATGACTCATTTGCTTTATGGAGTAAGTTCCATGGAGCCAGTTTAATTCAATTCCCCAGCCAGCTCCCAGACAAGACTGGAAAAGCTCTTCTGGAGCATTTTTTAACACTTATTCTATATGTGTGCAAAAATGTCACATCACTTCCAATGACATCAACTTCAGTAACTTGGAGAAATTGCTGTGGTTCAACAAAACAAACAGCTGGCGAGGATAATTGGAGTGACTTCATCTGGCATTGACAGCAGCTCCATAAATACTGGGATTCTTCGGGGCTCTCACTGCAACGCACCGATAATTAACTGGACTGTTGTTTTATTGCATTACCCCAGAAGTCTTAGAGACTCTTAACATCCATAAGAATAAATACTGCTTGACTTGCCTTTTTAAACTCCTACATTTAAATTGGGTAATGACAGGCCCAGGATGTACAACTGTAACACACACACACAAAAAAAATATCTTTAAAATTATTGGAAGCAATTGGGATGTTGCTGAGCTTTATTAAGACAAACTCACTAGTTCCATAAATGCAAAGCCAGTCAGGTGGCTTAAGAGTGGCAGAGGTTGAATGCAGCTCTAATGATGAAGTGAAAGCTTAGAGATCCCAGCCACCAGCGAGCTTCCAAAAAACCTAATCCCTGTCTTGGAGACAGCCTGCTAGCCCTCAGATGTTCCACTTGATAAAACCTGTCAGCAGCACTTGCCCACGGATGGAGGCTCTCTGCTAAGGACGCAGCAGCTGCCCTGCGCCAGGGCTCCGAGCAGCTCCTTGTCCGCACAGGTTGGACTAAGAGTGGTATCGGAGAAGTCGGTGAAGAAGGGAAGCCAGGAGCGACCCAGAGCTCACCGTGCCCCTGCCAGCGTAGCGAGACCCCAGGTCAGATGCACGATAACCGCTCAAGAGCATCGGTGCATCCTTTGTTGTACTGGCATCATCCCAGAGTCCTCCGTTTAAACCCAGCTGCTCCAGAAAAGAAGCCAAACCACAGCAATGGGGTCAGATGAAGCCTCGTCACCCCCACCAGCCCCTCTACCTGTGTCCTGAACCCCTCTTGCTGGCCAGCCACGGACAGAGGTGAGCTCACCACATGGAGCAACTGGTACCTAACAGGTATCCTTTGGGCTTCCAAAAAAATTTTGCACTACAAAACGGGAAGGCAATAGTTGAAGGTCTGGCTCAAAAAAAAAAAAAAAAAAAGCTTGACTCGCACGCAGTCATGAGTCAGCTAGAAATACTTGGTGGTTTGGATAAATCCAACCCGGATGTTTGCTTCCCCATCCTGCGCAGAGGGGCTGCAGGAACGTACAGGGCAGCTTTGCTACGAGACCTCTGCTATTTCCCCTCTCGGGCTCCAGTTACCGCAAGAATGGCTCCCTCTGGCTCTTGGCACTCAGATAAGAGCCTCTTCTGAGCCCTCTTTAGAAAAAAACAGGTTTAATTAAGCAGAAAAAGGGTTAGAAGTTTCACTAGAACCAAATATAGCTTCAAGGAAAACCCTCTCTTACGGGGTGATAATAGTTTCTCTTTCTCACTGCATCTCTGTCTGGGAGAGGAGGTGCCCTAATCAGCCTGGTCCTGCATCCCCACCCCAAAGCTAAGCCGTTAGCATTTCTGATATTAAACTTACAGAACGCAACCTACAGTACTTATTTGGACAACCCACATGCCTCTTCCCCCGACCACAGGAACAAGAAGAAAATAAGCCCTTTGGCTCAAAGGTAATTAACCTCCCCAGTAGTTTTCAGCTCTTATATTTTATAATCCCAGGGAGGAACCCAATTTCCTATCGCGCAAGGTTCCATTAACTCACTGTTAGCCCTGGCCGCTGGCTTTGAAGGAGCAGGGCAGGAAAGCGCGGTCCCCTCCTCTATGCCTCTTCCCCTTCCCTGAACCCTGCTACCCTCCGCTCCAAGCTGTCCTCAACACCCAGCCCTGCTCCGATGGATGGAAACGGGGCCGGGCAATGCCACGTCGTGCTTCCTCCATCCATAGCTGCTGGATCCTTGGGTCAGCCGCTCCTTGGCTGTTTCTTAGAAAAGAGAGCTCCTTGCTCTGAAAAGCCTATTTCATATGTGCTTGCAGAGACCACAGCACACCGTAGATCTGTCGGCGTAATATCGCAATACAAATTATGAGCAGTTCAGTAAGGACTCCTTACTGGGAGGGAAGGACAAGCGATTCTCTAAGAGGAGAACAAAAGCCAGATGGCTTTGCTAATCCTGGAAAGCTCTCTTAAAGAAGCTGTTGCTCTGCCAATACCCAAATACCCAAATACCAGTCAAGGACTCAAGTCAGTAGCAGAGCAGGAGATCCTAACACAAGGTTCATGTCCAGGCAGTACTTCCCCCCCGGCCTGGGCTCTCATAACCACGCAATGTAAATAACGCCCTGCCCTAATGTAAACACAGCGGCCGCAGCCGCCGGCGCAACACCGAGCACCCTCTGCACCACGCCAAAGCAAACGCGAAGCCAGAGCTTATGCCGAAGTCCTTTTTCCGTTTAAGTGACAACGCAGAGCTAATTCCTAAAGACAATATACACAGTATTCATCAGCAGTATAGATTATTTACACGACAGCGCTTTACAGACGGACCCATCCGTTCCAGTTTCCTATTCGCAATGGGTAAAAGATTTTTTTTTTTTTTGCGCTTTTCCAAATGACTGAGTTTGTCAAACCCATTAATCATTGCTAACTTTGTTCTGCTGCTTTCCCTGGAATCCTCACCAAATCCTGACACAACCCAGAGCCCCTTTGCTCTCGCCAGTCCCGTGTAACATCTCAAGAGTCGCCCTTTCCTCAGCCCTACCCCAGTCCACTTAACCATCACATCCTGCCCCAAGAGCTTCTCGTGTAGGGACTGGCAATGCCCTGAAGAGAACAGAAAAGGGACAAGATGAAAAAACCTGACCGAGCTCAAATGGGCATTTAATGATGGGGCAAGAGCCCAAGCCGAGCTCCAGACTGGCCACCCGGACCACACAGTCCCCTCCTCCCTGCACCAGCTCCCCATCCCGTCACTGCCAACACTGATTCATCCCCAGGCACTTCGCCTAATTGAAACCTCCATCCTTTCAGAAGAGACATCTAATCACCAGTTTAAAGATCCCAAAAAGCTCTGGGGCTGCTTTATGCTTTGAGGCAATTGTACTTCACCTTACTCAGCCGTGACCCTAGCTGACTGAAGGGGACCGCAGTGCTCAGAGGCAGCATTACGTGCACATCGCACGGCTTGTTACCCTGCGGCTCCCACCGTAAGCCATAAACGAGCATTGCTTCCAGTGGGCGATGTGTCTTTCCTAGCTAAAAGCTGATGCCTAGACCTTGGAGGACAGTTTTTGTTCAAATACTTACCAAATAGGTGGAAAAACCCAGATAAGGCAAATTAGCAACCCGTCATTTAATTAAGATCCAGGCACTTAGGGGACACGGGGCAGAGAGAAAAAGAATCCTTAAGAAAGAGGCAGCTTGGAGAACAGGTGGTATTGGCAGAAGCACAGAAAGCATCAAATCCACAAAGTATTTACTGCAAGGCTATCATAGCCATACATTTCTCCAGGTTTTTTTTGCTTCAGAGCTGGAAGAGCCACTGCGGGGACAGCGCAGCGTCCCTCGGCAGGTCCACCCCACGCAGCCCTCCTCCAGCCGTGACAGTGATGGGACAGGACCTCCACATCCAGGCTGCACCAGAGGCACAGCTGCTGGTAGCAAGGGGGATTTTCTCCAGCAAATGGGAAAATTTAAGCTAGAAAAATAAACAGAAAAAAATCTGAAGGTAGACGTGGCTAAGACAGCAGAAACTGGACTGCGGTTTAAATCTCTCATCCTCCCAACGCTGGCTGAAAGGCTCCCGCAGGAGCATCCCGGGTCAGGCAGTCCAGAGCAGGAGGCAGCGTCCGTCCCACGCACGTACCAGGGGACGCGTCCAGCTTTCCCTTGACTCATGTCTGGTGCTGCAAACCACCAGACATGGGCTGCGTGCTCCATAGACTGCACTGCAAAGCGGACAAGTACTTTTAATAACTGTTGCAGCTAATTGCACAAGGGAGCAGGACCCACCCAGAGGAGAAATGACTCCTCAGCTTCTGTTTATCCTCAACGCCTCAAAGCTCTGCGCAGGCGGCCTTATGTCAGCCGCTGCAAACGTGGTGGCATCACCGCCACGCACCGCGGTCCTTTGGAACAGAGTAGTTGCAAGCTTTGATTTTTCCCTTCTACTTCAAGCTCCCTGCTCCCCTGCTAACCCAGGTCCCTCTTAAAATTGCTGCCATCCACGGGGCCAGCGCTCCGCCGTCGATTGGTCTGCACTCCTCCTCTTTTGAGCGAGCACAAACACCGTAACTCTTTCGATGGGACGGGAAGGTACGCCCAGAGCAAAGCAGCAGCCAAGCAGTAGGGACTGCAGGAAAGGAAGAGGCAGCCAAGGTGCCTTAAAAAATAAAGCAAATACAAAGACCTGCTAAAAACACCCAAAGAGACAGATATCCTTAAATCAACAACCGTCATGCTCAGACACTCAGCTCTGCTGGTTATTTTTATATATTTACGTCTGTTCTGTTAAACAAATCACAATCTATCTGCTAGGATTTTTTGGGTGTGAAACAATCAGTTACGGACACGGAAAGTGGGATGCGCCTGGATGGCTTCCCCTGATCCGCACCCCAGCCTAGCAGGACGGACGGACAGGGAGAGGGGCTGCGTAGACCGGTGTGACAAAAGGCTGCTTTATATTCACTCCTTCTCTCCGGCCTGGCCAAGCACTGTGGTAACATAGGCAGCAATAACATGAGAGGTTTCTGCAGCTGTTTTGCAAAGAGGGGAAAAATAATAGCGCACAGTTCAGGTTTTTAAAGAAAAAAAAGAAAGAAAGAAAGAAAAGAAAACCCTGACAGTCCCACCTCTCTCCACCCTAATAAAGAGAGGACATCACACTCAAATTTCATTTGCCTATTGTAGAGTCAGCCTTTATATTTGCAAAATGAGCATTTTTAAGCTTTTTTTTTTTAAATTGTGTGTTCTGGGCAGATGGTCTGAACCCCCCCAGCAGATTAGAAACATATGTGAAGAACAAGGAATCTAAACCACACATTTTTATTAAACTGCATGACTTCTAGTTCAAATTTCATCACATTGAAGTAAATATTTTCTCTCTAAAGCAGCAGCTGCACGTTAGGTTACCCATAATAGATGTTTCATATATGTACACATATGCATACATACACGCAGGTGCCCATACATGCGTGTCCCACGCTTGCTGATAAACTTTATAGATGCCAATGTGAGACCACATGGCTGAAGCTGATTTTGCAATTTTTCTTTTAAAAACAACCTGTCTGTGCACGCACGTACAACAATTTAAAAAAATTAAAGCTGCAGGGATTCCAAAACCTCAGAAATACCAGATTTAAGGTTGCATATCCTAAATCTATCACTCTGTAGGGACGTATTAGCATAGAGTCTTTAATTATTACCCAGGAACATGACACTTTTCCAGAGTACTTCCACCTCACGTGGCACACGAGGGACAAGGACACTTTCCTCCGCAGCCCCTTTGCACGCTTCTCTAAGCTCCGCTTTGCAGCTGCAGTGCTTGCACGCGTTTGGCACACCCGCGCTGCGTATCGAAGCGTGTATATTTTTAAGTGTGACATCTATAGACGCAGACGTTAAGCACTGCTAACTTAAACGAGCTCCTCCACTGATAGAGGAAAGCATCCAGATTTGGGTCCTTCTGAAAGACTCTGACTTCCTAATGACTTAGTTTCCACTTCTGGCACGGGGCACGCCTGACGTATCCCTAGCAGCTTTCCTGAAGCCAGGGCTTAATCTTTATCCCCGGCCTCTTCCTGCGAAAGCTGGGACATGTCAAAAACAGCTATTGCCGGGTGTTTACAGAGCGCCTGGGCATCACCTCCGGAGCAGAGCACGCGTTTCCCACTGGAGCACCGACCGCACGCCACGTCCGCGGGGATGGACCCCAGCCCGGCCAGCTCAACCTCAGGACCCCGCGCCAGAGGCACTGATCTTACCATCGCAGAATCGTATAGGTTGGAAAAGACCTTCAAGATCATCGAGTCCAACCGTAAACCTAAGACCACCACTACACCATGTCCCTAAGCACCTCAGCCAAACGGCTTTTAGATACCTCCAGGGATGGGGACTCAACCCCTTCCCTGGGCAGCCTGTTCCAATGCTGGACAACCCTTTCGGTGAAGTAAAATTTCCTCATATCCAGTCTAAACCTCCCCTGGCGCAACTTGAGGCCATTTCCTCTCGTCCTATCACTTGTTACCTGGGAGAAGAGACCGACCCCACCTCTCTACCCCCTCCTTTCAGGCAGCTGTAGAGAGCGATGAGGTCTCCCCTCAGCCTCCTTTTCTCCAGGCTGAACAACCCCAGGTCCCTCAGCCGCTCCCCATCAGCCTTGTGCTCCAGACCCTTCCCCAGCTCCGTTGCCCTTCTCTGGACACGCTCCAGCCCCTCAATGTCTCTCTTGTAGTGGGGGGCCCAAAACTGAACGCAGCATTCGAGGTGCGGCCTCACCAGTGCCCAGTACAGGGGCACCATCACTGCCCCAGTCACGCTATTCCTGATACAAGCAACCTGCAGCCAAGGGCAGGTTCCCTGTCCCACCCAGCCCTTTGGAGGACACCAGTGCTCTCTGCCAGCCTTGAACCCCTCCTCTGAAGGGCTGACCCAGGCCAGCTGGAAGCCAGCTGAGCACGTGGCCAGTTACCCCCCTCACCAGTCACCCAAGCCAAGCCCTAACAATCCTTGGTATTTCCATCACCTGCAGCAGATGCAAAGCCAAGCCACAAGACCTACTTGTGGTACCCACCAGTGCTCTGATTTCAGCCCCAGCAGTGCAAGAAGCCCTCAGCCTCAGCTGGTGCACACCAGCTCCAGGGGGACCTTAGGACTGAAGGATGAAGAACTGCATCCATCTCCAACAAGCAGCCTGCTGTGGCTCTCCTGGCTAGCTGAGGACCATCCTCAGTTGACACTCTTCTGAGAAACCATTTACAGATCTCCTGCAGTAACACCTTCCCCAAGAACAGAAAATGGGACAGGAGCTGGAGTCCCTTGGCTCGCTGGGACCGAGTCACCAAAGGCCCCAGAGGTTCTCATAGCTGTGGGATGGAAACCTTGCAATGCGATCTATCTAGACCATGCTACTAACCAGGCTTGACTGGAAGAAATAACTCCTTTGCTGGCTTACTTTTGAGTTGCTGGCTGGGCAAAGGTGTTCCTTCTATTTCAGGGGAAGAGTGAAAAAAAAAAAAAAAGGTAAAAAAACCTGACTGCAGAGAACCCTTCCAAAGTGACTCAGTTTTCTTTGGCTGCTCCAAAACTCCCATGAACATGGTAAATAGTCTGACTCTCTTTTCCCCTCTCCAGTTTTGACTGAAAAATAGGAAACCCAATTCTGAGAAGAGCTGGAATGAGAGAAAAGCAGGTTTAGACTCTGCATGCAGGGCCAGCTTGGCAGGAGGACTTGGCACACTCGCACCATCTCCTAGGGAATGTGCGAGACGTTAAGGTCAGACCTGGTGTAGGTCCTTAGCAGACCCGATTTGTGCATGCTCCTTGTGTGGGATCTTAACTGTTGCCTCCATTCAGTTAGGCAGAAACCAGTTCTTGCATTTTTGCCGGTACAAGGAGCTAGAGCAGAACCGGGTCTCTCCCTACAAGGATCCTACCTAGGGGAAATATTTGGCTAGAGCTGTTGTATGCATAGCAGACATGCTAGAGGGAAACACCTTCACCCAAGAAACAACCCAGCCTTCTGGCCACCTCTGTAATTACAACTGCTAGCAACTAAATATTCATCTCTTGTGTATAGCAGAAACCACGCTGAGAGTTATTTAATTTGAAGGTTTAAACTAACACATGAGGAAGCATTCTCCTCTAATGAATTCATTAGGACAGCAATGCATTTTTTTGGCTGGTTTCCCCTGAAAGCAAGCCATGTGTGATCTCTGTGCAGCCACAGGTGTGTCTGTCTATCTCAATAATTCTTGGATCAATCACTGATTTCAATCACTTTTGACAGAGGAAAAAGGCTCAAGATAATTAAACTCCTATGAATGTCACGGACACAGGCAGCTAGGTAAAAGAAAGGCGTCGTACAAGTTCGTCGTCTGAGGGGAGGCTTTGCAGCGAGTTCACATCTGATCGGATACAAGCGTGCACAAGAACACTTCTCTTTAATGTTCCTACCATAAGAAAAGTTTAAGCAACCACAAGGCACAAATTAGAAGGAACCTAGACCTGACTAATCAAGGCATCTCTGAGATTCCCAATTCCCACAGTAACTGGAAAAAGATGAGCCGAAGCACCACAAAATAAGCGGTTCTTCTTGCAGTTCTGCCTATACGTGGAAAACACCCTCTTTCTCCTCAATTTTCCAGACCCAAGAAGAATGGAGGAGAAAACCAGGCATCTCCAAAGCCTCAGCTTGCCAGCTCCCCCGGCAGCTCTCAGAGGAACATCACGGGACATGGCAGAGCCCAAGGGTTTGCTGCTACCTGGCATCAGATGCCAGCCACATTCAGGCTGGCATTGCCACCCAGGCAACCTCGGGTGAGGTCTTTTGACTAAAGTCAAAGAGAGTAGCTTATCCATCTGCACAACAGACTTGTAATCATTACTGGCTCTCCAGCAGACACACTAGGATCAAACCCTAAGAGTTATTTTTTTCCCCGTATGACCACACAGCAGCTTGTCACTCTGTGATTTCTGCCTTCAAACTCTTCATTTGGTAACTTAAAATCAGCATTTATGTCATACACCACACAAATTACAGCGTTGATCCCTAAAGATAGAGGCCCCACAATCACCATGTGCTCTGTTGTCGCTATCTTTACATCTAGCCCAAATACCACCTTTATAGCATGGGCACTCTACGGCTGTTGGTGTCCTCCCCCCCCCCCCCCCCCCCCCCAGATTACAAATGTTTAGCCAGGAATAGTGTAAATCTATAGGATAGCTTCAAAAGGAACGCTTTAAAAACTCCTCAAAAATTGTACTGCCAAGTTCATAGGTATTCTTCAATAGATGCACCCACCATCTGTTTAGAAGATTAATACCACCAGCTGAGAGCGACTTTATAGCAGCAGATTATTCAAAAAAAAAACCCCAAAACTATCTATCTACCAGATATCCATCCAGAATTTAAACATGGTTTTCTTTTTCCCTTTTAAGTTATTGTCTATTCCAAACTGTTTGCAAAATAACGAGCGTGAACAACTCCACAGCAGTTCTTCAAGCAGTTCCTTCTGACTGTTTTCCAATAGGAGCTGATTTGGCTCAGGTCTATTCACACGGTGTGGTTTTGTTCCCCAATTGAAGCATCAAGGCAGATTACACTTCTGAATCCTTGCAAGCAGCAAATTAGAGTATTAAAAAAAAAAAAAAAAATCTCTCAATACTTGCTCAAAAAGTTTGCTTCCATGGATATGCTTACGCAGAGCAACTCGGGAAGCACCTGGTAATGGGCTTTTGCAACTGTAGCCTCCTCCTGACAGTCAAGGAAAGACATTTTCATGCAAGGATAAAATACCAGGACAGCGTGACAAGGTGACGCTCTCCCTGATAGCCATCGCAAGTGCCCAGTGTGACAGCGGGGCTCAGACCCGCCGACCAGCGATGCCGACTGCTGGGACGAGCTGGGAAGGTACCAGAACCAGGCAAAGCTTGGCTTCACATCAGTGGTTGCAGTGAAAAAAAAAAAACCACCAAAAGATTTTCCCCTCCTCCGCATGCAGACCCTGCCTGCTGCTCCTGCGGTGCTGGGGAGGAGCGGGCAGCAGCTTGCACCCACACCATCGCCCTCCGTCAGGGTGCCAATTGCTCCGGTGGTGCCCCGAGGCCAGGGTGAGGGACCAGCACAGGTCCGCATTGTCGGGGCAACAGCCCCACGGGCAGCATCCCACAAAACTCCCATTCAGACCCGCTGGAAAGCTAGGTTAAGTGATAGCCTGCACATTGTAGGAGGTATTTACATAAAGGGAAGACAGCGTCAGCCTGGCCTTCCACTGTCCAGCATGGAAATTAAAAAACAACAGCAAAAAAAAAAAAAAACCCACACGAAAGCCCAGCCCAGGCCTCTGAGAAATGAATAGGACAAAATGAATGGATGTCATTGTCTATCATGATCTGCCAGCCCTTTAACTAGCAGTTAATAAAGCTGAGAGGGAGAGAGAAGATGAAACAACGAGCAATTTTGAAATAACACCCTCATTTTGCATCCGGTGTATTCCAAATAACACTGCCTTTCTGAAGCATACGCTCAATATCCTGCACTCCATAGAACGGGCTCAAAAAAAAAAAAGTTATTTTCTCCGTTTTTCTCATCCCATTCATTAGGAATCCCTGGAAGAAACCCAAGTCCCCCTTCCCCCTTGTCCTGCACTGCTCTTTGAGCACCAGGTATAGCCCAGGGCAGACCAGCTCTCCTCCACCAGTGCCACCACTCTCCAGGTCCCAGTTGTCACCACCCAAAGGTCATCCCCATTGCAGCAGGGCCCAAGGCACATGGCCCGAGCAGCCCCACGGCCTGGCTGGCGTCCCCCACCTGCAGTCCGAGGGTCAGCTCTGGGCAGTGCCCTTTTATCCAGGCTGCATTTCTCATACAAAATGAGGAAACTGCAGCGTTTTCCTTGGAGAGGAGCTGCAGCCTGGAGAGGAGCACGCAGTCTCTGAAAACTCCACGTAAACCCAAATTAGAGCCCGCAAGGCTGCCAAAGGC
This sequence comes from Mycteria americana, assembly GCF_035582795.1. Taxonomy (NCBI): domain Eukaryota; kingdom Metazoa; phylum Chordata; class Aves; order Ciconiiformes; family Ciconiidae; genus Mycteria; species Mycteria americana. The sequence continues at coordinate 10,285,033 of NC_134381.1, read as the reverse complement.
TGCACAGCCTTCACATTTCTTGTGGTCACGCAGACCTGACCACATACTCAAGTTCCCTATTTTCTTTACCATTTCATTTAGTGCTGCATTTCCCCCGTCCAACTTCGTCTCCTGATGTCACCACCTTACCAAGGGCTGATCACACTGTTCCATGTTTCCTCTCTCCATCCAAATCAAATAATCCACTAATAACCCAGCCAAAGGGCTAGCTTTTTCCTATAGAAGTTATTTTTCAATGACATATGTGTGAACCATAAGGGATAGTTTAAAAACAGATTCTCCCTCATTACAAGCTGCAGCACAGCACATCGCGGCGTTGCTCTTTTGCGTCTTCCCCCACCGTGCCGTTTAGTGGCTCCGGTTTCACCTTGATTTATTTCCCTTTCATCTATGGAAAATTAGGAACGAGATCAGCTTCTGCTGGCTGTGCCGCCCACACGAAGATGGATATGCCAGTGTATTGTAAGGGGGACTCTCTCACAGTGGAAAAATATGTAGTGAAGTGAAGCTCTTGGCTTAAGTTACGCATTTGAAAACTCGCTGTTGGAGCTGCGCTGAGCCAAAGCGGAGGCAGTTGCTCAGTTTTTACTCAGCCCCGTGTAAACAGGGTCTGCATGGCAGGTGTTGGTCCCAATGACCCAGAAAGCTTTGGGCTTCATTCCCACCCCGGCTACGACAGAGGTGGGGGACGCAAAGGGAAAGAGAGGGTCGAGGGAAGGTGGTGAATGGTTTCAAGAGAGACTTGAGGAGCAGCTGGTCTTGGTACAGAAAAGGAGACGGCAGGAAAGAAATCCAGCCCGAGTTCTCCATCAAACATCTACCCTGACCATCCATGATGGTCAAACACAGCAGACGGCATTTCGCAGCTCCATCAGACAATTCACACCGCTCCTACAAGGGCGGGAAGAGCAACCGGGGCAGCCCCACGCTGCTGCTCTGTGGATTTCCCATCCTCTCCCCTCCTCGCTCCCTGAACACTTCTCAAACTCCAGCACGAAACCCCAGGCAAGCCCTCAGACAGCTCCAAAGCCCACAGCTCATTTTGGAAAGCCTCAGCCTCCCCCAGTCTGGGCTCATTTCCATCTCCGAAGGGTGGCTCTTTGCTTCTAGCAGCACATCAGGGCTTCCTGCTCCCATCCCACAACAGCTGGAGCTCTTCTGAGTACTAAGGTACACAAAAAAGCTGCACACCCCTTGCTTTTACTCCATTTTTTTTTTTCCTCATAGCTGAATTAATCTGGAAGCTGAGCTGCCGTTTTCTCAGCCCCACAGACGGGCTTTCCATCCCCCGACTGCCACAACCCCAAGATCCACCCTGAGGTTTTATCCTCAGCCCTCCACACCGAGGTGGCTCAGGATCAAGGGTTTTGTATACACAGAGGCTTTTAATCAGGACTTGGAATGTTTTCTGCCCCAGGAGGTAAATACAGAATCCAGGTTTTATGGATTAAAGGGAATGGGGGAAAAATAGACCTGGCTGCCAAAGTTATCTCAGGATATAAGTGGGATTACATGCTTAGCCGTGGGGATATCTGCTGACACACTCAGAATTGAACTTAACACCAAATTTTGGTTGGGAAAGAATTTTCCTGCGTTTGGCCAGCAACAATCACCAAACCATGGATCACTGAGCAGGACACATCTGCTGGGACCACCCGAGAAGGAAGCTTTTGTGTGGGTTCCTATTGCTATTTCCCACCATTGCTGCAAATTTGGCCAGGGCTGCTCAGGAAAGAGCTGAAAATGGAGAGCTGAGCTAGCGTGCACACGTAGACATAACACCTTTCTCGTCTCGTCCTTACGCCTTTCTCCAGGAAACCAGACTGTCTCCTTTGTCGATGTTCACACACCTCTCACCTCCGTGCTCCAAAGTATTCCTGCAGTTATGTTTCAACACTGCTACTTGTCCATGAAAGAAGATTTGGGTTTTTTTTTTTTATTCCTACAAGAGAACCTCCGCGCAGCATCTCCCATCTCAAATTCGGCATTCAAAAAGTCTTGCTTTTAAACACAAAATCCTGCATAGTTCCCATAACAAAGCTAATTGGGCACTACCCAAGCTTTTCATCCCAAGAAAGGGAGCTGGGTTTGTACACCCTATGGCCTGAAGAGCAGATGTGAAGTTCAGCCCAGAAATGTGGTTATCTGAACAAAAACCATTAAGGAACAGGAACGGATGCAGCGTGACCGGCGTGGCCAGCAGTAGCTGAGCATCACAGCTCAGATTTCGGTATTCCGAGCAGCAAGCTGGAAGAGGGTAAACACAATTTGCAGATAAATTTATTTATGCAAGGCATCAAAGCCTCAGGAAAACCTTGCTATGTTTGCAGACATTCCAGAGCAGAGAACAGCGCACAAAAGTAATATTCACCACAAATTCTCTCATCTCCCCACACATTTTGCTTCAGTGGCCAAAGCACTGTTTGTTCAAGCAGACTTGACCTCCTGAACCACAGCCAGTATGTGGCTACGTGTGGAGAACAATGAGCCCACGGTTAGAGACTTTTTTCCGTGTTCTTGGAGGGAATAGAAAACACACATACATACAAATACACAAATCCCATCCAATATTCTGCACAACTCATTAGGAATACCCTCTTCCAGCTCCCATCCCCAGGGTGATGTATTTATTGTGAACATATACATTCGATCCCGCTCGGCTCTGTCAAAGTAAGTAGTACACCTGCACACTGGGGATGTCTGGAGTGGGCTAGGATTTTCCTTTGGGCTTTGGCAAGCAGCCCAGACTGCCTCAAAAAAAAAAAATAAAAAGGCCTCACCATGTGTAAGGAACATGTGTTTCATTTGTTCGTACCTAAATGACAAGGGAATGGGTTGAACACAAAGTCAACTAAGAGGCTTCTAGTTAGGATGGTCTTTTCTATGCTGGGTTTACTCTGTCCACACTGCAATGACAGGCTATGTGCATAAACCCCTAGCTTAGGGAAACGAAGACTTCAAGCAGTGCCCTGCAAAGGCAGGACAACAGCAATAAAGCCTTAAATTTCAAAGAACCATCAGCTTCAGCCCTGCCAGGTCAACAAGGACACGAGCCCACTCCTCTGCCTAACCAGCTTGTTGCAGAGCTCAATGCTCACCATCCTCTTCCTCAACACAGTGGCTCTCCCACAAGTTCAGCTCAGATGAGTCTGTACTTCCTCCAACAGTTTGTTGCGACAATGCAAATCAATCAAGATTTTTGTACATAGAAGAAAGGACGTTTTCCTGTCCACAGGCTTCTGCTCTAGAAATTCATATTTATACAAATAAGACTAATTGGTCTCTCACCTTCTGCATAGAACAAGGTTCCCCCATTAGCAGGCAAGGAGAAACATGCACTGATTTGGGCCGGTGGCACACCATCTCGCTCTGCTCTCAATAATCACTTTTACATATTGCACAGCGATGCTGCCAATAAAGTTCAGCTGGAAACTTCTCCCCAATAGCATGAGTATTTGGCTTTTCCTCCATACTCAGGCTGAAGAAAATAATCTTTCCCAAACATGTCCGTTTGCTCTCCTCTTCAGTGCCTTTCTAATGCACCCCGGGTGCCTTTGCAGTGCCTTTTCTGCTCCTGGAGCCCTGTCCTGCTGCCTGCTCCCAGCAGACATCCATGTCCACAATGCCACTCTAAACCTTGGCATGATGTCACCGGAGAGGAGCAGGTTTCCAGCATTACATCACCCTGTCTGGGCTCAGCAACCAGCCTTCTGCACCTCAGAGTTTCCATGGAAGAAACCGAGCCCCCTCCTCCTCCCTCCCGCTATCCAAGGGGGGAAGCGAACTACAAACGAAGCCGTCAGCTGAAAGAGTAATGACACTGCACCTAACAGCATCCATCATGTATAATGAGCCTGCCTGGGTTGCTGCCTGCCAGCATTTAAATACAAAACTCTGCCAGGTGAATGTCAAGAACAACCACACACAACTCTGCTCCCCAAACCCCACAATCCCTGCGGTGGATGGAAATTGTTTTGAAGGATGAGCTTTGCCTTCCAGAGCCCCCTCGGTTTTCCTCGTTAGCAGTTTCAACTGGTTACCCCACTCCGCAGGAGGTACCCCCAGCCAGAGAATGTCGGGCAACAGCTTGCCCATCCTCTCCCTGTCGTGGCCCAAGATGACAGCAGCAATGGAGAGCCCTGCGTGGTATCGCTTAGCATCCCTCCCACTGACAGTTCTGCCACTTCCCTCTCAGCATCCTCGCCCATGCCCTCCAAAATGGCAAAAGCTCATCCAAGCCAACTAGCCTGCAGAAGTCCCTAGTAAGGCAACCATCAGGCTCCAAAACCTGCCTGTTTGAACCATAATAATAAACAACTTTATTTCCCTCTTCGGTAGCCCCCGGAGTCATGGCACATTGCTCTTATTGTGACCACTGTCCAGGAGCCAACAGAGAAGCCAGCGGTTCCTCAGCCCAGGGTGAGGTCCCACGTCCTTCACCGCTCATTCACCGAAGGCATTAACCCTGGATGTTCATGAGTGCTAAGTGCCCCATATCCTCAGCATTCACCATGCTTTGCTACCGAAATCGTGAGGAGGGACCCCTCAAACAAGCAATTGCTCAGGCTTGGGTGCCTTTTCCCATTTACAGACTGCACCCATTTACAGACTGCACCCGTCGCTGCACTCAGGCTCGTGACCAGCGAGCAGGGCTCCCTGCAAGCTGCACCTCCCCACCGGGTTCCTCGGTGCTGTCTGACACCGCCAGCGTTCCAGATATTCAGCCTATACCCAAGAGAATTCTATGCTAAACAACAGGCTGAGCTGCACACTGGCCCACAGGTACCGCACAAATGAGATCGTGCAGTGAAGCATCAATTAAAAAGCCCTTACTCGGGATGACACCAAAAGGACTAAATCCCCTTTCTAGACTAACAGTACACAGCAGCACCGAGGCCAGGACAGGCAGCCAAGCACACTGCTATTACACACTGCCAGGCTTCCTGGGATTCTGCTTTCTCCCCATCTCCTCCCATGCAAAGTCCTCCTTTTATCTCCTCTGCTGGACACAGGGGATATAAAGCGCTTCGAATAACCACAGCTTCCCCTTATCGCTACCTCAAGGAAGATCAGCATGGCTTAAGGGCCATCGCTCTACCTTATTTTTAAATTACAGCACACGCCGTATCTCACCGAGTGCAAAGATCCAGAGGAGGATTATTCGCATTAACTAATGCGGGTGTCTGAAATTGAAATCTGGGCTCCCAGCAGTCAGAACCCCGATTGACACAACATAACCGCTGGAAGTTAGAAGCAGCCCCCAGCCAGTACGAGACATCCATCGCCTTGAAGGTAACGCTCAACAGCACCCATCCGGAGATGAAACCCGCGCGGGTCCTCCTGTAAGACCGGGGCTTGGCTCCAGACAGACTGCAAGCAGCAATAAGACCATGCAGCTTCCTTGGCTGATGCTTAACTCGGCCATGTTAAAAGATAAATGATGCACTGCAGAACTGTTAAACATCAATAGAAGGATTTTTATGTTCTATTTGAACAATAAAGCACATCTCCCTCCGCATTGTATGCTATCAAGAGGGCTGAAGGCGTTCGATACCAGCAAACTGCAGTAGTTAGCTACACGTGCCAACGCACAGTTTCTTTTACAGTTTATGAAATGGAATTTACCACTGACAAAAAGAGACATCACACAAAAATCAAAAAAGTTAGAAACATTAAATACGTGTATTTTGTAATCATGACTAATAAGGCTACATCATTACAGGCAACCCCGACCCAGTCACAAAGCTTGACTGCGGTCCAGATGGCTAAACTGCCGATTACCCAGCACATCTAAATGAAAAACGAGAGTTTGAGCAAAGTGTACGCAAACAATTAATCTGACATTTCCACCCAAATCCTCACTTTCCTTGCTGGCACCTGACAGATAGAGGCCAAATGAAATGGTGTCAGCTGAGGATTCAAATGAAACCACCTGAAGCACAGACTAACTTTTACAAGCTGTTTTGCAATTCTTATTCTGGATCCCGTCCTGTCCCTCCCTCGGTACAGACAGGCTGATAAAACCAGATGACGTCCCTGGGCACCTGTGTAAGACGATGCTGCATGCGAGACCTTGCCAACTGGAGCCAAATAGCACGTTTGGGTTTTGTTTAGACTGACTGCGTTGCTTGGACTCTGGCACAAAAATCTCACCATTAATTGCAAACCCATCCAGAGGCATAATCTTCAATAATTATAAGACATTTTCTAGGCAGCATTGCTCTTCTGGAAGAGCCTAGTTCTGTGATTTAATCCATATGTCTCAAGCACACCATTTCGCTAAAGAGGATCCCTTTGAAAAAACAAAAGCAGAAGAAATGACGAGAACACCAGCAACTAAATGGAGAATTATTAGGAGACTGAGGAAAGCTACAGACATCTTCAATAAAGAACCCTAATGCTGGCTCAGAGCGTTTTATTTTCCATCATCTCACACCATGGTATATGCTGGTGGTGTAAAACATCGACTCTTTGCACTCCCTGAAAGGCTCTACAGCAAAAGAGGTGAAATCAGATTTGGCAGGGCCAGGAAAGCAGGCAGCCAGCACTGTAAATTAGCTGCTTTCAGCAGTCTGCTGAGGTAGGGAAAAATACACAGGAGCATGTATCTGTGGTGCATCTTGACAGAGAAATTCACATTAGAAAAAACCCCTGATTAATTAAAAAATGCTTTTTGAAGGTTCACAGAAACTTAATAAGCATGAGCTCTGCCCAGTTCCTGCCTGACCCTCTGGACGAAGCCCAGATCTTGCAGAACGTGATGAGTCCAACGCCACACTCATGAGAAGCCTCACTGAGCTCAGCAGAGCTCTTAAGATGCTTCTGGTTTGAGGATATCGGGGACCTTGTTGCGTCTCCCGTAAACATATAAATAAGCGTTTCCCACGTGCTCCGTACCTTGCCACCGCTCCGTTTACATTTGCACAAGAGCCTCCTGCAAACAGGAACGGCGACGACAGCCATGCCGAGGCAAGCTCGGGTCTAGATGCGCATCAGACACAGATTCAGAGCTCAGGCTCCCACAGTACATTTGCACCCATGAGCTGAGAAAGTCTGCAAATATTGCAGATATATAAATACCACCAACCTGGCTTTCCCCAAAGCCCGTTGTCCTAGTGGCATAGCATCCTCCTGCAATAGTAGATAGAGGCTATTTGATATATTAACAGCAGATCTGCCTGCAAAAGAGGAGCCCTAAATCTCTCCATCCTCAAACACCAAAAAATACCACGAGAGGTGCCTACGTGTATAAGAATGCTATTTGCCTTTGTACACCTTTCGCTAAAGCAAAAGCTATTGAGCCAATCTTATAACCTCAGAGGTGTCTGAGAAAAATAACGTACAGAAACTTTAAGAGCGCTTTCCAGAGCTGGAAACACTACAGCCAAGAGCATGGGAAGGGAGGGAGAAAACCCTAACGATAGCGAAATGAAATCTGGTATTATCAACCACAGTGATAATCGTTTTTTAAGCGTAAACAAGCCAAAAGATGAAAAGAGATTTGGCAGTTCAACCCAAGAGCAGCACAGCACCTGAACAGCCCCAATGTCTCAGCCAAGAGCATTGAAGTATCCATTCTGCTTTGTCTTCTTGTGCCTTGAAACGTTCAACAGCCCTAAGAGCACCTCTGGCATCTTGCCCGGGCTTTCTGGCTCGCCCCAGCACAAATTGCTTTCCCTCCATTTCTGATGCCTCGACTTCACTAGTGGTCTTCAAAAACACAAAGGAGGAAAGAGAATAAAAAGCACCATCCTTTCAGCACGATCCAAAGCCCAGCAACGCGCCACATCGCATCCCAGGACAAGCTTTGGCATAAGCTAATAGCAAATACTTTGTCAGCCCCTCACGGTTTCACTGCCTTGGCAGAACGGTGTCCGCAGGTGTCCAAGACCCTTCTCACTTTGCACCTTGTTTGGCTGGATCAGAGGAAGCCCGCTTGGTTTTACAGTACCAACTAGACCAATGAGACACAGTTATGGTACTCACCTGGACAGAATAAGCTCCTCTTGTCTCCAGAGAAGCCAACAGTAAAAGACATAAACCTTAAAAAGCAATATACACATGCACTGAGCTTTTCCACTTATGGGGAAAACTAATTTCATCTACACCAATACCAGACACTACTGCAAACCAACATTATTTCCAACGGGTCAAAACACCAGCTTCCTTGTGGGACAATCCTGCAAAATTTTAAACAGATGAACCAAAAATAGTTTACATCAAATGTGCTCACTTGTTACTAGGGTACCCTCAGCAGTTTTACCAAAACCTACCTTTTTTTTTTTTTTTTTTTAACAAATGTCCACACCACAATTTTAACGATGCCAACACTAGCTCTGCCAGCCAGGTGCTGTACGTTACTTTTATCGGCACAGCAGCCTCACACAATAGTCTCTTCCTGACAGAAGAGAAGACAAAATGGGATTTGCAGCAGAAATATGGAAGACATTGCATACCTAGGACTTTGGCAAGGTCTGGACAAGCTTCATTTTGTTCATCAGCCCATCGCTTAAGTGCTAGTCTACAGAGTGACGCTAAGCAGTAAAACAGGGCTGGGCCACACGCTATTGCAGAAACCAAACTTCTACGGGATTACATGATACGCTTCAAGACACCATTGCAAAGGGGTTAAATTCACCTAATCCAGCCCAGAGACAGTAACATTTACCTGCTGCAGACATTGTGCAGCACTTTCCATTCATAAAGATCCTCCAGCTGTGGGTTATGGGATTTCTCTGTTCGCTGCTGTAATGCAGCCGCTTCTGGGACTGAAACGCAGCACCAGCGACCTTACTGAGCCAGGACCTGAACTTTGTTTCAACCCACATCTGCTAAACCAGAACGACTTCTTCAGCCCAGAGCCAGCTCAACTGCTTTTCCACCAGACCACCACAGCAAACAGCAGGTTGGAAAAGCCAGCCATGGGGAGATGCCACCCGCATGGTCCTGGGGCACGGTGGTCAAATGGTTTAAGCGAGCTGCACGCTGTTTTGGCTAAACACGTCAAAGCCTTGCCAGGCTTTGGCTGGGGGTGGGAGAGAGACCATATTCGAGCCTGACTGCTTGCCCCGATTGAAGGAGCAAGCCCCAGGTGCTGTCCCCAGAACCCAGGGATGAGTTGTGCACGGAGCAGAAATTCCTTGGCATGAGCATCCTCCAAGGACAATCTCAGATGAAAGCCCACAAAGCACCCAAATATCCCACAGCCACGGTTGATGGGTACAGCAACAGAAGCGTGCGTATAACAGCCAAGTAAACCCTTAAGCGAACAAAGCATCCACCTGACAAGGGCTCAGCTTATTCTCAGCTCTTACACCAGCACAGGCTACCAGGGACCAGCACAAAGGCTGACGGGTCAGCCTTGGGATCGACACACTGCATGCCAGCAGAGATGGGCTCACGCTTCCAGTTTCTTGTTATCCACACAAGAACTGATGGGATCCTGCACAAAAAGGTGACTCCTGCAATAAGTCACGGGCGCTGAACAGGCAGCTCCCGCGGTGCAGCACCGCAGAGCAGAGGCAGGAGCAGGGCCATCACATCACCAGGACATTTTGGAAAGTCTCCCTGGGTTCCAGGCAGAAGATGCTTTGCTTTCTGGGAAAGGGACTTTCCCAAACGTCATCCTTTCTCTATTCCTACGCCTAACCATTAGACTATGCTAGGACTTGGTTTCTAATGTGTGTTTAAAAAAAGCACATCAAAAGAAACAGTTAATCCCCCTAAAAATGATACACATTCGCATGTCTTCTGACTTCCTTCCAGTGCTGCTGTAGCCACAGGAACACTGCTTACTACAGCCTGCAAGCAGAGAGAAAGTGTTTATCCTGCACCCCGGGCTATTTCTTTTCTCTTTCCCTCTCCCACTGCAAAAAGCCCTTTGCTGTCTCACAACAGCATCCTCTCAGTCACAGCTTGAAGCTGGCCACCACTTCCCAACCCCAGCGCGAGAGCCTGTCCTGACATTTGTAAACTTCTGTTTTGAACAACAGCTCAGCACAAGACTTAACTTGTACAACCTAGGCTCCAGGCTTGGCCCCTTTTCAAATCTACCCAGCTCTCCTCCAGCCGTACAGAGATCCACACAGCCTCCGAACTAATTGAATTTTAATGAGAGGAAGTCATTTTTCCACTGGAAGAATGTTGTGCTAGAGAAATATTTTGAAACTCCTCTAACCTTTCCTGCCAGGCTTTTTCTGCAGCGGAGTACGAGCGAGGAAGTCCCCATTTGGGCGCTCGATCAATGAACACAGCGGAGCCGCTCCGCATGCGACCCCAGCTAGACCCAGAGCTTAAATAATTACAACTCTCAAAACAAAATGCGTTTGCGGTTTTATTTGATTTCAGTCCTGACAAGGAGGATACGAATTGCCACCACTTACAGCTCTCGCCGATTTGTGCCGAGACACAGCCCGTGTAAGCCCTCCCCAACCCTGCCTTCCATCCCACTCCCAGCTAACTAGGTTATTTTAATTTCCAGCAAAAGCAACAAACGTGTAAGAGCCAGGGAGCTCCACGGCAGAAAACACTGGGGAACATCTTGTCAGCTGAGGTTTACAGAGCAGTTGCCTACAGGACAGCAGCAGCTTCATCTCATCATTCTGCATTCTGTCCAGAAATTATCAGCTATCCAGGAATACATAACTTCAACAGTTTACACACATTTCCCATTCTTCCGAGCCACAATTTTCCTTATACAGTTTCTGCTTAGCCTTGCAGAAAGGAGAAAGGAGGGGCCAAAGGAAATTAAGTTACTGAGATCTGAAGGAAATTAGGTTATAGTCCACTGCCTTCATGAAACCTATTAATTACATTCAGTTTAAAGCTGCTGGTATCTTGATTAGCATGTATGTGGATATGCTGAAAACCCTCTTTGATGAGGATGACAAAAGAAAAAAGGACAAATACAAGAAACTAGAGAGTTTTTTTATAGATATACTGTATAAAAATCGGTATATACATTACAAGACAGAGGAAAAAAATACTTGCTAATTGTCCAGTTCTCAGTAAGTGCCTGCAATGATCTCGTAGCTGCATCTTGTACCCCAAACAGGCAACAGGCTCCAGCAGAGGGGAACACTTGCTCTGTTTTACCCCACCTCCCAAGATCGAGGAGGTTTCAGAAGGCCTCTGAGCTTGTACCCTTAGATAAGTCCTTTTCAGCAAGGGAGCTGGTGTCAGCCCCATGGGAAGGGCTAGCAGTGGAGCTCGGAGAGCATTGCCACCCATCAATGTGCGTTCCCTCGCCTGGCAGAGGAATCAGCAGTCCTAAGTCCAGGCGAGCACTAAAAGCCACCTGGGAACATCTCAAGTGGATCTACTAGATACCTGGCTCCAGCAGCTCCCCAAAAAGCTCACCACTTTATACAACAAATCCACTTAAAATACGGCATCCAGTGTGACCGCCGCAATTTTTGGCAGAACGTCCAACGCTTGCGAAAGACACTCCAGTGCCCATTAAACCCAGCTTTTACTTTCCATTTTAATTGTTAAACTTCCCAGGAAATGTCTCTTGATTTAATACAGTTTAGAGATTCGGCTCTAACTCTGTAACTGGGATTTTGGCAGCAACGTTCAGTCCATGCATTCTTGCTCTGTTTACAGCAGACCAGCTCCCAGATGTCGGTAATGTCAAACAGACTGGAACTTTCCTTCCGAGTGACAGCAAAATGCAGACGAGAGCTGGCTTCGCTACAGCTCTAATTATCCACCGACAGGAGATGTTCCCCATCCCTTTGCTGGGTTGGGGAGGCCCATGAGATACAGCTCTTCCTCCACATAAATGCAATAAAATTAAGGATATGGAGATCAATAGTTTTTAGTTTACGCTCCATTGCACTGGCGCTGATCTCGGGGAAGCAATTCTAGCTTGCAAGAAAGATCAGGGACAAGATTCCCATACACATGAAAGCCTCAGAAGTGCAGCAGACCACAGAAGTCAAGACTGGTAGTGAAATACGTATATTAAACTAGCTACTGAACTACAGGAAGAACTTCTACCATATGGACCTTATCTATAAATAATTCTCTATCTCTGCTTAAATCAGAGGAGCTCATGGGAACGTTCCACCCATCATGATTTTGGTTTGCTTTTTAAAAGCAGTTGCTGTGTGGGAGGCAACAGGGCTGCCAAACAAGCTGTCGAGGAGAGTCCCCTTATGTCATGGTGCAAGAAACCAAGAACCAATGGCCAACACATGGGAAAAGAGCAAATTCCTATAGCCCCAGAGTGAACTGTGACTTGCAAGGGAGCTGCTTTGCTCAGTCTTCATTTACTGCCCTGCAACTTTATCTAAATCGTAACGCAGGGACGAATGAAAACCCTGTGAGCCCTTCCCATGGTACGTGAGCCAAGAGCACAAGAGCTACAGACCTACAAAATCCCAGTGCAGGGGCTGTTCTAGAACCCCAGAGCAAGGGCATGAAACCAGAGAGCCAGGAGCTCACTCCAACAGGTCATCTGGCCCACTGTTTTCATTGTTACTACAGAAAGTATTCATCTGGTCAAAACAAAAAAAACTTAAAAAACCACAAAAGAGTTAAGTTACACATGACAGCGTTCTATTATGCAAAAATCCAATACGAGTTTCAAAATGAGCTGGTAAATACCTCGTCAACCAGAACCCAGCTCATCATCTCTGTGGAACGTCTCCAGAGCTGTTCATTGTCATGACTTACCTCAAAGACTTCCTCATCCAATATCCTTGTTCCAAATACAATGATGCCATTGACGTCAATGATGGGATGGTCACTTCGGTCCAAGAACTTGGTGATCTTCTTTTTACAGTCCAAAATCAAGGTGACATTTTTCTTCTGCACACTGATAGCTACTCTGTGCCACCTAGAAGAACGCAGTCCACAAATGTGTTAAACAGAGCCTTGGGCTTTCAAGAACAAGCCAATTATTGTGTGACAATAAAACTTTCATAAAATTATGTTCTGCAAACCTCCATGCCAGCCATCATCTGCAAACACATGGAAATCATCCTTGGGCAGGCCCTAAAGATTTCATTTGAAATAGAAAGGCTGTATTGACAGATGATGCCATTCACTTCTCATCCTTCCAAAACAGGTAGCAGAGTGCCAGGTCTGGCTTCAACAAGAGGCAGAGCAAAAAACCCACACCAATAACTCGCCGGCCATCCCCCTTTTCCACCCTCCTCATGTCCTGCAAAAGACTCTGCGTGGATTTTGCAAGACAAACTGATTTCTTAAGGCCTTTTGCAGCAAAAGTCAACAGTATTCCTATCCCCATAAGTATCAATTTGCACTGGCTGGTATGCGATTCACACTTTTTATATATGCAGTATTTATTCAACCAAAGGGCAAAGTTCAAGAATGGGACATTTGGCAGTAGCCAAAGGTGTGTATATACATTTATATATACATGACTCCTATTTTACACAACGTTCAACATGCTGGTAATGATATAAGCAATGTACTGTTTTTTCCTTTGTGCACAAAATTTCACTTACTTGCCATCTGCTAGGTTAATGCCTCTAAAGAGAGGATAGTCTTCTGGGCCTGGCTTTCCTGTATGGTCTTCATACAGGAATACAGGAGATCTACCCATCTCCACACCAATTTGCTGGATCCCTTGCTCATTGTAAATTGAGATCAAGAAGGACTGACCTCCTTTCTTCGCTTTTACAGTGGTTAGAATGGAGAAGTCCTCTGGGAATGGGGAAGCTGGAGTGGAAAAGCAAAGAGGTTAGTCAGGTTTCCTTGAAAATTAATCCCTACAGAAACAGTCCTGTTGTCTAATGACCCATGGAGAGACCACTGGTTTATCCCTCCAGGTGCGTGCACATCAACCCTAAAAATTTATATTGGGCAGCATCTTAGTTGCCAGGTGAAGATCTGGCTTTCCCCCAAAGCCTATTTATTGTGATACAGGGTTGGGATGGGCTGCAACCCAAAGTAGACTGCACCAGCAAAGCCAGCGTACAGCAGTGTCCCCCAAGGGCTACCCGCTCTAATGACGCATTAAAAACTCAAGTGCAGAACCGAGCATCTCTGAGGATCGTTCGTTTATGATCAGAGCGCCTTCTTCCAGCCCTTATTGCAGTCTGTCACAGAGCCAAAAGCCACCCCACGTTTGAACTTGCAAGCAAAGGATAGCAAGGGGTCTACTGTTTTGGGATGAGACCATAGTGCTGGGGAAACAGAGGTTTTAAAAAAAGCTGTTGGTTCAAATCTGTATTATTTGCACCTAACCCTTCCTTAGTGTACCCTAGAGCTTTTTAGGGGACAAGGCAAAAAAAACTTTGTTTCATATATCATGAGGTCCACAAATTAACTTATCATGTCAGAGGGACATAGGAAATTAAGCATCCCATGCCAGTTAAGCACACACGATATCAAAGGGTTTTATTTAAGGGAGTAGGGAAGTTGCATCAGATTTTGTCTATTCCAGACAAGAACAGAGCATTCTGTGGCTTTGACTTTTAGGGTTGATCCAGACAAAAAAAATCTGAAAACAGAAATAAATCTGGCAATCAGTAGGAGATACTAATTTGTCTACATATTAAAAAGCATCTAACAAATTCCCTAGCTTTTTCTCCACTCAGGAAAGCAACCCCATCTGATCTCAGGTGACTCCTGTCTGTATTTTTGCAAGGTTTGGAGGATTAAAGCCATTAAAGTACAGAGCAGGTATGGTCAGTACAGAGGCACTGCTCTGCACAGGGGAAGGGTCAATCCCCTGCAACGCCAGATGAATACATTTCAAGTTTCAAGTCAATATGGGCACCAAGTCACACCCTATGCAGGATACAACTCTTCCATTTGGGTTTTCTCTGCCATCCGGACTGGAAAGATGAGCCCAAACTGAAAAGCCTGGATGCACATCCCAAACAGGACATCTTAAAAACCCCAGAAGCATTAATAAAGGAGCTTTCTTGATCCAATTATTACTGGAGATGGGACCTATTGAAACAGAGGGTACCTACAGAGGGCCATAACCTCCTCAGATGCCGCATTTCAACAGTGCGAGACTTGCAGGGTATCTTTCCTTTAAGGTCCAGGCTTTCAAAAAACAAGGATTGCATTGTACCACTGGTATCTGCTTGAGAAATCTTAAACCACGGCAGGGCAGAGTAAAGTGGGGCAGCCCCGCCACGGGCACCGCAGGGTGTGCGTGCTGGGACTATCTACGTGTGTGGCAGCCGGCGGCACGCAGGGAAGGGAACAACACAATGGATCATTTTTAAACTGCAGATCCGTAGCCATGTAAAACCACAAAAAAAAATGTCAAGTTCAGTGCCCATAAGCTTCAAATAGATTTCCTTCACCCCCTTAGGCTTTTCTTAGATGGTATCCCAGGGCTGCATAAGGGATTTTGACCCAGGGAGGGGACCGGGAACATGGGAGTGGAAAATTCTTCAAACCACAGCAAAGCTAGCAAGTTCAAACGCAGAGAGACCATGAGCTCACCCCTCTGCTCTTCTGCCTGGGAGTTGCTTTAACTTTTATTAACAAACCAGCGTTTCAAAGGCATCTAGCTGCCTAGCATGGGGCTACACCAGCAGGCAGGGGAGGAAGCAGGAGGCACGAGCAGGCTGGGCTGCATCAAAAACGAGCAGTGCTACAACCAGCTTGTGCGAACAGAGGACACCAAGCGGGACCATCTGAGGGTACCTACAGAGACACATTGTGTTTGCCCCAAGTTAATATCCCTCACATTAGTTAAAAAACATTTGGAAAGAAGTGTAAAGCAGTATCCTGAACAGAGGACTCGCAGTCAGTAATTAAATGCCATGATTATAGCCTGATTTTCCCCTAGGACACAGACCCAGGTATTTGGCAAAGGCAGGCATCTGATTATTGCGTCTCCCATAGGACGCACTGAGCTTTATCTCTCTCCTGCTGTATACAAATCCTCCTGTAGCACTGAATCAAGACCATACGCCTTCCTGGTTCCAATTACAGGCTACAGTTTTGGGCCTTTTATGTAAAATAGTTCATGTCCAAAATTTCATTATGAATCCACAATACAGTACCTTTCAACTTGGACGAGCTGCCAACTCATTAAAAAGCTGCTTTTAATTTTTTTTCATTATTATTAAAATGTCTCCATGGTGATGCGAGTTTCTCAACCCAAATAACCATAATGGATGAATTATAGCTGACATTACTCTGTTACTGCTCTGCTGTCCTGGCGAAATAACAATGCCTTCACTGTCATAGCTAGAAATGACCCGGGCTATTAAATGATGTATGAAAATGCATCCACACAGACAGCAATACTAATAAATACATCATCATAAATATATAAAGCACACAGAAATTGACCCAAATCCCCTTAAAGACAACAGAGACGCCCCTCCAACAATGGGTTTGGGATTAAGCCCTTATATTCGTTCACTTCTTCAAACGAGCTCATGCCGAGAGATGTTGCGTATCCATCTCTTCGCTTAACGGCACTGCGCCGATGCTGAATTTGGCTCAGCGTTGCTCTTTTACCCCATGGCCAAGTCCTTTCAAATTCACTACATGCAACCTCCTGCAAGGCAGCAGAGGGTTAAGACCCCAATTCTGCAGATGGAGCCATGGAAAGAGCCAAGGAGGTCCAGGGTGGGCAAAGATCCCTCCACGCCACGCAGCTCCCCACACCCCGATGCTATTAGCTTCACTTCAGCAGACTGCATCTGTGGTATGCCCCAATAGGCAAACCAGGGCAGTCGGGCTGAGTTTCTTCTTTCCTGAGCACCATGACCAGGGATTAAAGGCTCTTGTGCAATCTCATGGTCTTCAAAATAGGGACAGCTCTTCCTAACCCAGATCCTGCAGGTATATCCAAACACAGCCTAAAATAAAAAGCCCTGCTGCTGATCTGGGAAGGACAGGAAAGCTTTAGCTGCTTAATAGCAAAAACAACGAGCTGATCCAGTTCCTGACACAAACACAGAGCAGAGCTGTTGTGCGAGACGGTGTCATTTCCAGAGCCACTTTTCAAGGGAAAACAGCTCTCCAACAGTGTCACCAACTTCTGGCCTTTTTCTTCATCTGAGAAGACTCTCAATTTTGGAATGGCTTGTTTTCCTCAGAGATGACTGTTTGAGCTATAGTAGAGATTTCTGAGCTCTTAAATATATATGCAGACACCCACAAGCAGTGTGGAGAATACAGAGTTTGCTAGAAGAATGCAAATTACATTTTGCTGGCTGCCACTGAAAACTTTGCCTTTCTTGCCTCTGCTGGAAGAGCACAGTTTTGCTCAGAAGCAGAACTTATTTAGGGAGCAAGGACAAAGAGCATCTCAGCAAATTTTCTCACTCTTGTGGGCTTGAAAAACACACAGACAAGCTTTTTTTATATATATATCTATATATATCTCTCTCTATATATATATCTATATATCTCTCCTGCTTTGCTGGCTGTGGAAGCAGAATGCAAAGCCCATAAAATTACCATCTTAGAAAAGCACCAACTTCTAATTAACACAAAATATTATGTGCAGTGTACATTTGCCTAGGGTGCTCTATAGCAGAGAAGGAAAGTTATGCTACAACCCACCCGCCTGTTAACGTGAAATCACTAAAACCACATTTCTCCTGGTACATTGCACTGCAATTACTTTGTTATCTTTATCTCCTCTCTCATTCATTTGGTGGTGTGAGCTGAAGTCACATCTAGTTATGGAGATGCACTGAGAAAACATCTGTTGATCTGATGGAAAACACTGGGGGTTCTTCACTTCGCTCTTCCCTTCCTATTTCCTCAGCAAGCAGCAGAGAAGACTCAATTACTTTGGAAGTCTCCAGAGAGGGACAGAGCTGCTTCAATCACTCCGTGGTTGTCCAGATGATGAAATGATTGAAAAGTTGCTCGATGACACCAAGGAAACACCATCCAGATCTTCTCACCCAGGGGAGACAGTAGATGCAAACCAAGAACTCGGTGAGGACATACAAGTGTAGTAAGGTGGGACAAAAGCAAGAAAGTCTCCTACAATGCTGAGTTCTCTCCTGTGACCATGATTCAGTTCTGCATGCTGTCTTGTTCTGTTAACCTTTGTCACAAGTGGTGTCATCCAGTCTCCTTGCTACATTAGCTAGCCAGAATACTCCATCCTTGGTTTTATATTTTGGGGTCACCACTGTTTGCTGGTTTTTGTAACACAAGGGCGATGAGGTAAGATTTCACAGCGGCTACAGCAACTACTGAAAAGCTCTCAAATCCACTACAGTTGTATATTCCAAAATGGAACAATTTCCTTCAAGCACTTCTGAGCTTGAAGATACCAGTTGGACCAAAACTTTAAGTAATTTCAGATACATGGAAAGAGAGTATGTGAAAGCAGTTAAACATATGCTGGTTAGGTTGAGCTGATCTTGCCTTGGGACAGATGGATGGACTCGGGGACCACTGCAGGGCCTTTGCGGCCTGTCCCTGGGATGACTATTCCCCATATCCACAGGCACAATCCTCCGGGACGTGAAGGCACAACCTAGCAGAGGGGTGCAGTTGGGCGCACGATGGTATTATCTATAGTCAGAAGAGACTGTCCTGCGGCAGGCAGCAAAAACAAATATAGGGCCTGTTCTGCACTTCTGCAGACTTTGAAGCAGGGCTTTAGGCAAAACTGAGCCGCTCCTTCACTAAGGGTTGACCATGAGATGGAGGGCTACCAGCCCACAGCCCAGGCACAGCTGCTCTCATCTTCATGTCAGGCTCTCAGTTCATGCTCCTGTTCACCATGGATTAAATGTGATTCACCTGCTTATTGTCACAGCAGGATAGTAATGAAGTCTGAAAATAACCTTAGTGATAACACATGCAACGAAGGAAGTACAAGACTGGAGGATGCAAGCGCATCGGCAGTCCAGCCTCAGAGTCCTCATTTAGGCCAGTGACACGCCAGGTCTGATAGATACAGCACGTTAATTAAAAAGCATTGGTAGTGGCATGCCACATTACCTCTGATTTAGCTAATACATTTTGTATCATTAATTCTCTCACAAACGCCAAAGGAGAACGCGTGTGTCCATCTGCTTTGCTTAAGTCATTTACTGCTTCACAGACGAGTTACACGCTGCGTCTTTCTGCCTCATTGCTAAGCCTTCCTCGGCAAAGGCACTTTTCTCACCAAACCTAGAAAGTGCTACCATGCCTACTCCCAGCGTCTCTGCACTCCCCCATGTAAAAACGGGGATACAGCAGTGCTCCTGTACGGCTTTGGAAGGAAGACTTCTGATGGTGATTACGCGTTCAAGACTGAAGCTCTCAGGCAGCGAGTAGTTTGGGTCCGAAATGCCTCCGGTCTTTTTACAAGCACATTTTACTCTACAGTAGTGATTGTCCCTTGGCCCAAAAAATTTAAAAACTCCAGTACATCCTCAGTGACAAATAAAATGGTCAGTAGCCCACGTGCTCTTCAAGGGCTTTGTGAACTCCCGCATCTCAGTGGCTTTCTCTAATGAACCTCCGATTTCTTCAACCAACTTTTCTTGGGACATCTGTTCTTGTGGGGCAGTCTATTATTTTTATATGGTGATTATTTGTGTTATGAGAGACACCACAGCCACAGAATAAGACCCTACTGTGCTCGGCACTCCACAAACACAGAACAAAACACAGTCTGCGTTCCTTTGCATCTTCCAAGTCTCTCTCCCCAGCTGGATGCCACTGTGTGATAAAGAGACAGTAGAAACTTTCTAATATAGGAAGGAACAGATGTAGGCATTGGCCACATCTTCTGCAGTGAAACCCACCACCATGTGCAAATGCAGTGATAAAAGAACAACTTACTGCAACGTTATTTGATGGTTGAAAGTTTGCAGCCCGCTGAAACAGCGGAATCGCTCCCTGCCAAGGGAGCAGGCAAGCACACTTGGAAAATGAGGGAATTACGCAGTGCCCTATGTGCCTGCAGAATCAGAAAAGGATCAGATATTTCCATATGACAAATAAAAAGCTGAGGACTCACCAGGATACAGCTGCTTTGTCGGTGCACTAAGCTGAGCATCTTTTGTTACTCTATAAGCAACATCTGCTTCTTTCGAAGATCTTCTGCTTGTGCAAAACCCTGTTGTTTTTGTTATACCATCAGGTAAATTATGAAAATCTAATACCTTCAAGAGGTCTGCAGGTTCAGCTGTAAAAAGAAAAGAAGAGAACAAGAATTAGCAGGCAATAAGACTGGCACTTGCTCAGATCCAAGTCATTATTAGCCTGCCTCACACAAGTAATTTATCACAATTTTAAAAACAGATGAAATACGTTTACATCTGCAAATACAATGTTAATACCAGCTTCAAAGCCAGGCTGCTGTACCGCTGGTCAGAGACACTAATTCAATGCAGAGAGGAACAGCTGATCAGCTGTCTGCACAAGGGCAGAAGGCAGAATATGCTATCTTACTAGCTATAGTAGTTATATTTTCTGGATGTCTTCACCCAGTCTCCATCATTCAAACACATCCTGAAGATTAAGCATTAGACAGGAAATTCATGATCTGAGAGAAAAGGCTTTAAATCAAGAAGTTGCCATTACACTGATGCAAACATTTCCATTCTTTTTTCTTAAGTTGTTTGATCCAAAAAGTTGTTTTGAAGCAACTGAGCAAGCTTCCCCAAAGGATTACACACACCATGCAAAACAACCACAGGTAAATTCACACCAGCTGGGATAACAGGTAAACCCACAGGTTGATACCCCAAGGCACGATACCCATGCCTTGGGGTATCAACAAGTCATGGTAGAGCAGCATCCCAGCGCGGTGCTTTGGTGCTCACGGGTTGTTCACGCTGCCTGCAGGCTTGCCCAGACCCTGGGAGGGTTTGTGCACAGCGTCTAACCCTGCCCAGGGTGAAGGCAGGTGGCACGGGCAGGGACGCAGCTTGACTCCGCTGCAGGTAGCCAGGTGCCTGCCCCGTAACTCAGCCCAAGCCCAGGCAAGTCCCATCAACTAACTCCCCTTCTTTCCCCACCGTGACACAGTGGCATTTCTGCACAGCCACCAGCGCGTACAAGGGTGCAGCTGGACCGGCCAACAAAACACATGTGCTTCATGGAAGAGAGAAAAATCCAGTTAGTCCCCAGCTTAGGAAAAGGCTTGTTTCTGGTTTCTGTGGCCTCATCATGCAGTCTGTCCCTTCAGCCAGGAATTCAGGACAGGCTACGGAGATGGCACCTCCATCCTGGCCAGGAGCAGGCTGCAGCAGGGCACAGCACAGCCACTACAGTGCTCCATCCATCATCCCTGTCCCCCTCCTCTGGGCAGTGCAGACGCCTCAAAGCAAGCTGCATGGGCATTTTGACTAATGACATGAAGCAAAAGGCTCCTTTCCTTAACAGCCCTCCTCCACCACCTCCTATTAAGCTCTGACCAAGGCTCTTGCTGCTGCAGACATTAAACTGGTTCACAGAGAGCTCCTGTCTCACACCAGCACTCCCCGCACCAGCAAAGTTGGGGCTGGTTCACCTCCAGATGTTCAGGTCTTTAGAACATGGATTAAGTAATGCAAGTGATGTGTCTCATTAACTTCCTAATCTGGTCTTGCTCATGTCAGGAGAGATGGTGTCTCCAAAAGTGGAATAACCAGATCTGACTTTAAACGCTTAAAATAAATTATTTTGAATTTTGACTTGATACTTAGAGCAAAGTGCTGTCAGAAAGATGAACCACCCAACTCAGCAAACCCCTAGCAGTGCCCAAAGCAAGTGTCTGCACAACAGCTTCATTTAGCCTTGCCTGGACAATACATCACAGCTGTATTCTTTTGCCACTTGATCCATTATTTTCCCCAAAGAGTGATATTATTCAGATCCTCAAGAACAGTCACACATTAGATAGTCTGATGTTTGCAATGACACCCAAGACAAAGCCCCTGGGCTGGCTGCTCCAGCTTCCATCAGGATCTCGGGGCACCTCGCCATGTTGGGTGGCCGAGGGTGCAAAGCTTATTACCAGCTCACAGAATGACCACAAACAGCCCAACTGCAGTCAGGAAGGTGCACGGTATTGCTGCTACCGCAAAAAAAGGACAGATCTCCCAAAGGGCAGGAAATTAATACAGGGAAAAAAATCTTGCGGGGGGGGGGGGATTGGCCTCATTGGGGCCAAGCATATTACTAGAAAGACCAGAGAGAAAAGAGAGGATTTGAAAGGAATACGCCATATGCAACTGGCTGCATCCACGGGGAAGGGCTACAGCATGCACGTCGGCACTGAACACAAACAACCCAGCAATAGGAAGAAATAGCATGAACAGATATTTTACAATACAAAAAGTTTTGGTTACCAAGAAGAACAGCCTAATATTTGCATGGAAAATTCATGTACATTGTTAGACAGTTTTTAGAAGTTTCCACAACCCTGAGAAGTTGGGCCCTCAATGAGAGATTAGAAACATATGGCAAATCCAAGTCAACGCTGCAGATAATAAACCAGCTGAGAGAGCCTGGCCCAAGCAGCATACAGCTGTAATGTTTCCTCATCTCTCTTACTCTTGTTAGACAGTATATGGATGACACACATTTGTCTAAGCTGTCCTTGCCACTTAGATCTTCCTACTGCCTTTAACCACGTCTTATTTCACGCAGAAATATCTGCATACATACAGCCCAAGCTGCGTTTCAGCAACTAAAATTACAATAAAACTCCAACTCTGCTTCCAGTCACCTCCCTGTGCTTCAAGAGATTCACGTCAGCCAGCTCCTAAGCTGCCTCCAACATTTATTTAAGGGAGGAGAGGGGAAAAAGGCAAAGGCGAGGGGGAGGGGATGTGAATTCCAGACTCCTGACATCAGTCCGGTCTCCACGCCGCGCGCGGGGATTTCAGCCTCGCTCGCAGCACTGCACATAAGCCGTCCCACGGAGAGCGGCCACAGCGGGGCCGAGGTGTCTGCAGGAACAGAAACATCTGCAGAAGAATCCATTGTCCAAAAAGCCAGTTGCTTTTGTGACACAAAAAAAAAAAGTGTGGACATCATCTCCTTCGGCAAGGGAGCCCAGCACACACTAGAGCCAGTCACGGTCTTCTCACAGAAAAGCGGCGTACGGTGCTGGACAAGCTAAGTGCTGCTCGTTGTCGCAATCTTATAGCTAAAATTGTGCAACATACTGCGAGGAAGGAGGTACAACATGAAAACAGAAGATTTCCCCAGCTCTATACATTAACAGAATTATACCACTTACAAGCCATATGGCAACTGCTTGCCAAAAGCTCCTGCAGCGGTTATAGCAGGGTGATGGGCATTTCACAGAGCTAGCCCTCCTCCAGGAGCGACCGGCCGTGAGCAGGTAGCAGGCTCGGTCGGAGCCCTCTGAGCAACCCCGACCCATCAGCAGCGCCCGGGTACAGCACTTCTCATCTGTAAAGGACGATTCGAGCATCTGCCTGCCTCCCCGAGCTGCTGTGAGCCTCCAAACACAACACGCAATTCATCTTCATTTAGAAGATCCTCTATACCTCCATAACTATGATGGATTAGGTCAAAGCGAGATACTGAAGTAAAATAACAGCCCGGGTATCGCACAAACAAACTGCAAACCACGCAGGTAACCAACAGGAGAGGAAACAACTCTGTTCACAGGTGTGCACGAGCATCTCGCCTCTGCTTGCTCCTGGAAATCAAAGGAGAGCTGAGGAGCCCACTGAAGCCCCACAGACCACTCATGTTGCACTTCATCACTAATAGCACCAGTTTGAGTAGGACTTAAGCAGCATGAAAGTCTCCAGCTCTTTCCAGAAAGATGAGCTTCACACAGGAGCAGCTTTTATTCCTGACTGCTTTATTACCCCTTATTTTTCAGCCAAATCTCAACTCAGCAATCTCCTCTTAGGAGCTATGATTGCATCATGCACAGAAGGACAGAGACCAGGCTAACCAAAACCAGGTCCTACAGGGTATTTCTTACAAGCTTGCACTGGGCTTGGCCTTCATCCGAGAACTGAATTAGATGTTGCTTTATGAAAGTTGGGGGGGGGTTGGTTTTTTTTTTTTTTTACTTTCTATTTTATGAATAACATTACAACGCAGCATTACACACAGGATCATTCTTTCACTCGAGATGCACAGGGCTCCCCAAAGAGACCAGCAGCTCAGTCCCTGCTGCACCGGAGGAGGGTGGCAACGTACACCCAATACACAAAGAGGCAAACCCCAAACAGCCAAAATTAGACCAAAATCAGACCGGGGCTGCCCCAAAAGCCTGCACCCAGCAGCGTGTAAAGCCCTTGAACAAGACCGAGAAGGAGCATTACTTCCCATTTTAACAGAGCGGAGATGAATGACTCGCTGATGAACCAACAGTGGCAAAAGGAGGAATTAAATCCCCAATTCCTCCGTGTCTGACCAAGGCTTTAACCACAAGACCAATCTTTCTGTGTTAATCTGATTCTTAATTATTTGATTACCTGTTAAAACCTGGAACAGAGGCAGCTGGTATTAAGTTTATAATTCTACCCCCACTCAGCTGTGGCCAATAGCCACTTTTTCTTTCTTACACATCAATCTTAAAGCAAATCAAGCAGCATTCACTGAAATAAGCTCCCTGGCTTTGGGCTGGGCACAGGCTCCAGCCAAAACAGGGTCAGCGTGGCCGTGCCCTGCCACCCTCGAGCGCGGCCAAACCGCCTGCTCGGACTCCGCTGCGGGATGCAGGAGCAGAAACAGCCCCAAGGAACTCCAGAGGAAACCAGAGCATCGTTAACATCTGAAGGTGAATATTAGAGCGCACTGAACGCCCCTGTCTGGGGGCAAACCCCATTCCCAAGATGACTGCGTTGTTCATCCTCACCTTTCCTTTCCCTGACTGTTCTTTAAATCAAATTTTAAGAGGGAAAGAGGTCTTAAGCCCTGCTGATCCTTCAGGGCATGTGCAATAATAAACAAGGATTTTTAAAAAAATTTTTTTTTTAAATGCCATTACCCTTGTTAGTCACAGAGCAGGAAAGGAGACAACCAGCCCTTGTTTAGTGACTGAGGTGAAGGTCAGTTAAAGACCTTTTCTATGCACTATCTACCATATAACCATTATACAAAGGTTAAAGAGTTTGGTTTCTCCAAGCTTGATACCAAGCCCAGACCCTCCTAATTTTACCTTCCCTGGCCAAGGCATTTTGTTTTACTTTCTCCAGGGGAAGCTACGCTGTCCTCGCTCCACTCCTGCAAGGGCCAACGGGTGTAAGCCCAGAGAGGGCACACACTGCTCCTCTCATTTCATCACCCCCTTTGGCTGTTCCCCAGCTTAATGTTCTTAAAAGCAAGATAGATCAGCAGGAAAATAAGACATTATTCCCCCCTCCAAAAACACCCAACCCAAGAACCTAATGGAAATAGTGCTATTGAAATTCAGTGCAAGATGGACCTGCAGCTTCTGTAGACCACACTAAAAATCCCAGCATACACAGCATTAGACAGAAATCATTAATTTAAGCCGTATTTATGCCTGTAATAATCATTTTTAGCACCTGAAATAAAGCTCTTGAATAGGCCCCAAAGCACTTTACTGAGCGTCAGGATACATAAGTTGTTTATACGTTACTTGTGGGTATCCGCGTTTCCAGCGTCTGAAAAAATTACCAAATTACAAACGACAACCCTTGAAACAATTCTCTCCCATAATTTTTCAAGGTCTTTTAATTAAATCCTTATCCCCAAGGAAATCCGCAATATTTAAACTTGCCACTGAGCTGAAGGCTGAAGCTACCGTAGCATCGCAGTGCTGGCGACGGACGTTCTCCGTGGCCTCCCCGCTCAGTGCTGCGGCATTCGGAGGCGGCTGCTCCCCCCGGCCGCCCCGCGCAGCCCATCAGGGTGAGCTGAGCTGCACCAACGTGCACCGGTCAAAGGGCAAAGCCAGGCATTCAAAAGAGTATGGTCTGGATTCCAGTAAATTCTAAAGTTTAAATATACCTAATTTTCCCAACTATACACAGTTAGTTTTATCAATCTGTTATTAAAGTCCAATTATGCACAAGAAATTTTATAGATCTGTTCTGAAAGTTGCCTCCCGGTTTCTCAGCATGATCTTCAAGCTTTTCCAGCTGTCCTTTGGGAATATATATATATATTTTTTTCTTTTTATAGTGAAGCAATCACATGGCTCCAGGAGCAGAAACTTTCAGAAAAATAAAGTAAGAAAACACCACTAGGTATCACAAGACTCCTCATACAAATCATAGAATGCTTTGGGTTGGAAGGGACCTTTACAGGTCATCCAGTCCAACCCTCTGCAAGAGCAGGGACACCTTCAACCAGATCAGGTTGCTCAGAGCCCCGTCCAACCTGACCTTAACCCAGCAAATCCCAGCAAGCTGGTAATGGCATGACACTATCTCAAGCGCAAACTTAACGGTGCACACTTAGCACAAGGATAACGAGGATTCAAAGGCAATCCAGACTCTCCAAGCCACCCACCAGCCCGCGGTGCCAGGTGTCCCAGAGCTGGGTATGCAGCACGGGACTGGAAGGAGCAGAAATGCTGCTTCTGTAGTACGGAGAGCACATCTGGAAAACCTACCCCAGTTCTTAAGGGTTCTGTTACATTCATTTGATTGCTAGCGAGAGGCTCTGCCTTGACATCCCCAGAGATCAAAGCCAACCCTTTGAGAACGTTTGCAGTAATGAGAGCAGCAGACGAGGTCCCACACCACGGCCAACCTGTTCCTTCCTCTGAGAGCCTGGAAAGACCACGCATCCACTGGCCAACGAGAAAACTACTTCCCCAAGCAGGTCAGTGTCTTCATTGCAGTGAGCTGCAAACAAGTTAGCACCTAGATCTACCTCTTCAGACCACTAGACATTCTCCCGTGGAGCTGCAGAGGATGCTTATGTATTTGGTGTGATGCTGAGAACAGATTTGCTTTTCCAACTACCTTCTGCTCCTCTCGCTGAAATGGTCAGGAGGCCCCTGAAGATCCCAACGGACCAGAAGCTGAAAAGGTTTTAGCAGAGCAGTTTAATTAACCAAAACTGCACACACACAACTAGCACTGCCCAGTGCAACGTGCTGTCCACAAGACAAGAAAGCAGCTGCACTGCCACACAGCAGCTGTGTCCAAAATTAGGCTTAAGAGGTGAAAGCCTTCCCCTTTCACTAACTACCACTGCCATCTCAAGGTACATCTGTAGCTTATTCAGTCTTATCCAACAACATCAGCATGTCTTCAGCATCTTCACTGAACACCTTCCTAGAACTTAGAGTCAAGAAAATCTCTTTTCTCCAACTTTTTGCCTTACAATACCCTTCAAAGGGGGAAAAAAATCCCCATCAGCATCCTGAGACACATTTATTGTGCACAGCTGACCTGCCATTGTATTAATGTAATAATTGAGACATTTGGGTGTCTGGAGAAGAGGTCACCATCCTGTAACAGTGGAGAACCAATTCTTCTGTAGTTGGTTTTGTAACAGCTAAAGGACATCCAAAGACCTTCAGGACTTCATGACACAGCACTTAGTCATACTATAGTTTACGTGCAATTATTGCCAAAGATTTGAGGCCATAAGGTGAAGAACGAATAAACATTTATGTTCCCAGCTCATTCTAGGTGCCCTCTGCAACTTTCTCATCATTTAATACATAACCCACCAGTCTGGGTACTTGTATCCAAGTGTCACAGCACCAGTGAAGCAGGTTAACCGGGAAGCAGAGCCTTCCTAGGTGAACAAGCAATATAAAACAAACTTGCCGCTTTATCCCGCAGCAAGTCACGACAGTAAATAACATGAACAAGGATTATTTCAAGAGTAGCATCTCCTTGATAAGTACCTTGAGTCCCACAGAAAGGCAGAATGAACAGTTTTAACAGAAAAAGTAAAGAGATGCACTGCAATTAACCTGCCCACAATTAACTAACCGGCTTAAATTGCCCCGTTTCTCTCGCACACAGATTGCTGATGGCATCTGGGCTGGCTGGAGCTGGCTCCTGTACCCAGCTGGGCTGCGGTCTCACCTGCACAGCCTTGGCAAACCAGTTAGTGCCAGGTAGCTCAGCAGATGAGGTGGATCTAAAACTCCCAGCTTTAGTGAAACAAGGTCCACTCACACCACCAGAGAACCTACTCCTTAACAACTCCATCTCTCACTTTTATCATCTTTAAGCCAGAAAATCACCGGCATCTGTGTTGAGGAGGTTACAAGAGAGAATTTCGTAAAGCACTTTCAGGTACTCGGATGCCAAGTATAACGTTATTACCATATTTTCCCCAATTAATATCAATATATCCTGCACAAACAACATTAGGCAGAGCACCGCCCTGTCTCACCGCATTACCTTCTCAAACAGGAAAGGAGGATTCTGCAGGGCTGCCTGAACGCACAGCAAAAACCCATTCCCGCGAAGAAACGGAGGAGAGGCAATAGCATGTTTTTAAGGGAAAAGGCGTTTTCCGACAGAAGCCCAAAAAGCCCCTGAGCTGCGAGAGGTCAGAGCAGGGCGCACGTGCACAGCAGCAGCGCGGTGATCGGGGACAGCGAGAGCCCGCTGTGACCCAGCGGCAGCACCCGGCTTTAATCCTGACCCGGGAAACCCAGCCAAGGTCGGGGTCCCTCCGGGAGGGAGCTGAGCCTCCGCACCGACGGAGCTACCGTCAGGGCAGCGTGCTGGGTGCTGCCTGGAAGCCAGCTAGGGAAAACACCGCTCCAAAACAGCACCAGACACCCAGAGCCCTTCCCTTCCGTCTTTGCCAGCTTTTGCTTCTTTAAATACTTTTCCAAGATAGTTTATTCTTAGTGCTAAATACACACTCAACTATTTCCTTCGGAGGACCAAAGGCAGACCAGCAGCGAGGCAGAGCAGGGTGTGCAGAGGGAAGGATGCCCTTTCACTGGGCTTGGGGTTTCTCACTCTCCAGGCAGCTGCCCAGAGGCTGACACGGACATCTTGCTTTATACTAGGAATTAAACACCAAGGGGTAAATGCTCCTGTGCCGAGGTCCACGAGAGACAGCCAAACGCAGATGAGAACTGGAAGCTGCTTCACTTAGGGATGTTTTTCTATGGAGCCTGGAGCCTCCAGGTCATACCTGTGGGATTTCAACAATTTCTACTCCTTATCTAAACACCCTTCAACCACTGCCGCCCTTGGATAACTGACTAAAACAAGACGGCAGAGGCTAAGAGAAAATATAGACAAAAATAAGAATATAAAGCTCTAGTTGCCATTGCTCAAGCATCCTTTGGACGGACTTAATACAGCCCCTTGAATTCTTCAGCATCCCAGCAGCCCAATAAAACAAAATTATAAATTTGGACAAAGAGGAAGGCATTTTAAGGAGGAGAATCAAGGAATCTGAACTGCAGGATTAAAGATGTAAAAGTTTGTTCCCTAGGAAGGGGCATAATACAGCAAAAAAAGGCCAGTATAAAAGGGGTCAGATACTCATCTGGTGCACATCAGCTCCTTCCAATAGCCGCAACAGAGCTGTGTCGATTCACGTTGCTCTAGATAGCTGAATATTTCACCAATGACTCATGTCATCCCCTATGGGGTTTTTTTAAAGGCCCAAATAGTCCCAACTGTGAACAAAGAAAACCATTATGCAGAGTCAGATTCGAAAGATCATATGCATAATTCCAAAAGGGAAAGAAAGAAACCCAGAACTGATACTGGAGCAGCTCTGCAAGACTACATTAAATTCAAAGAATCAAATAATCTTTGTTCCTTTGAGCATAAATCTTTTTTTAAAAAAAAAAAATAATCAATCATTGGGGTTTCTAACAAAGCAGTGGTGTTAGCAGCTAACAGCAAGCAAAGAACAGGCCTTTACTCCACAGAATATAATTAAACCACGCAAAAAAAATCTCTGCTGCAAATGCCGTGCAAAACTTAAAGACACAACGCACAGAACACAGGCAAACATTTAGGACTTTGGGAGAAAGCCCAGCCCCGTTCAAGAGCAGCGAATATCCCATTCATTTTAGTGAACTGAGGGGTTTGGATTCCCCCGGTTGGGAAAGACGAGACGGGGGTGGCCCCACGAGCGGAGGGATTGCTCAGCGGAGGAGAAAGGGTGCCAACGGGTCAGGGAGGACGAGAGCTTTCCTCCGATACCCGAGCAGCTCTGGCCAGGGCGATTCCTACCGCGCCGGCGTGGGAGGCAGAGAGCGGCCAAGTGACGGGTCCGTCACCGGGACCTTAGGGACGGTCCGCTGCTGCGTGCCAAGAGCACAGGCAGGAGAGCGCCCAAAGGAGGGGCTTTGCCCCTTTCAAGGAGCTGCCGACCCCCGTTCCCACAAATCCTGGGAAAAGGTGATGAACAAAACCCAGAGCGCAGGGAAAAGGGGGGGGGGGGGGTCCTCAGAAGGGCAGGTCCGAGGGTGCAAAGCCGACGCGCACCGTGCCTTTCCCTGCACAGATGGGTGAGGCTGCCAGTGGGATTTGCACCAGGTTTCACCAGTTGCCCCCCAAGAAGGGGGCCCCAGCCCAACTTCTTCCTTCCACCCTCCTCCCCGCTGAATCAAACCATCCCATCCACTCGAGAGAAGAGCACGAAGCCTTTTAAGGCAGAATCCAAGTCAAGCCCTGCCAAACCCCCAGCCCATGTCAAGCGCTCAGCACGACTGTTCAGTGTCCAAGGAATTTTTACGGGCCCATCCTGACAGCGAGGTCAAAGGAATGAGGTGAATCACCAGCTTCGCAGTCGGGCTGCAGCGGAGATGCCTCGCATACCACCCTGCCCACGGCCCCACGCTGCTCCAATACCAGCCAGCCCTGCTCCCCGGCTAGCCGGGATCCAGGGGGAGCTTTCCCATCCCCACCAGTCAGATCGAGCGTCTCTGGGTCACTGTGACATTTTGGGAAGTTTTCCAGTAGAAGTTTGATTACTGGCAGGACTCTTGCCCTTTAAAGAAAAACTAAGGGTGAATAGAGTCTAAAACTTATACCAACTCACACGCTCAGCAGATCTGCAAAAGGAAACAGTGACGGAGCATGACTCCGTCTTCCGAGTGATTAACTGAGAGGTCTTAAAGAGAGCTCAGTTTTAAGAGCAGTTTCTGAAAGCCAACCCATAAAGGGATGCAAGTTATGTGCAAATGAACAGGCACTCTCCTCTCCTTCCCTCCCACCCCACATCTCCAGTTCCTTTACTCAAATCCCCCACTTGAAAATCCTTGCAAAGCCCCTGGATTGCCTCAGCCCCAGGGCGGCACGCGGAGGTGTACCAGCAAGAGATGGAAATCGCATACAAGGAGTCTGTCATTCTTCCGAGCAAAACCCTGGCACAGCCTTTTAGAAAGCAGCTCTGCAGGTGTAGCACTGAGGTTTTCCAGGGCGCGGGGGAAGCCTCTGATGTGAGAATTGTCCCCTCTCTGCCTACGGCACCTCATGCTTTTCTTCAGGAGGTGATGAGGAACCAGCTAGTATCTCTGCAGACATCTGACCACATGGCCCAGCTCGGTGACAGGGAGGACTTGATGTCCACAGGCAGCATCTTTCACACTGAGCCGTGCCGACACGAGGCAGAGCTCACAGCTGAAGCCCAGGACCACGTGCACAGAGACTGCGGACATATCAGCATCACTTGGGGACCTCCGAGCCACACTTCACTGTGACCACGTTACACAGTCAAGGCAACCCAACCAAACGACAGGTTTCCTTCAGGCTAATGACAGTTTAAGCATTATTTACTGCTTCTATAAGTGATCAGTATTTCCTGGCTGGGCCTTCCAGGATATCCACCACCCTTCCCAGTTTCAGGGTGCTGCCGTGGGACTGGCACCTAAGGCAGCTGCAGGCAGCAGGGAGGCTCCTCGCAGCTGGCCAGCAGGTGCACCTGAAGGTGCAAAAGGAAAGTTCAACCTTTTGTCTTTGCTTTAAGGAGTGCCATGTGTTTCCAGACGATCTGGCACTTAGACAGCATTTGCATTTTCAAAGTACTTTGTAATGATCAACCACTTAATGCTCTTTGCAAGATTTAATTAGGGCCTGATCTTGCAGTACGTTAAAGTCAATGGAAGTTTTGCAACCAGTTTTAATGGGGTGCAGAATAGTTACTCCCACAAGGAAGAAAGAAGCTGGCACGCTCATCTCCCAGACAGAGGAAAATAATGCATGAAGACCTGACCTAACAGCCTCTTTGTCAGGGCAAGTGTGAGCATCCTCCCTCAGCCGCTGCCGCAGCCAGCTGCAGTGCGCTGCCAGGGCCACCATCTGCTCCAGCCTGCTGCTCCTAGATGCTGCAGCACATCACGGAGGGCATCTTTCTTCCTCCTTTTGATATCCAAAGCTACTTGGCACTGAATCAAGAACAGGAAGGGCATCACCCTTTGATGAAACCAAGGAGACATGGATCAAGGCAGTGGCCTCCTCCACATGATATCTCTCAAAAAACCTCCTAAACAAAAACCTTCCAAAATTCAAGCAGCTGAACTGTGGGTTTCCTGCAAAAGCAATACTCTGCAGCCCTCCAGGTCATTTTACGTGGGTGACCATCTCATTGCATCCCAGGGATGTCACCGAGCACTCACTGACATAGGACAGGAATTGCATCGGGCAGGCTGGAGCCATCATACGCAGACAGACATACAGTCATGTCCTACACCCAGGAAGCCCCAGCCCATCTATACTGGATGCTTACAAGCACCCAGCAGCCTACATGAATGTCAGGGCAGTTTGGGAACAGAATGAGCCATGGTCAGGGCTTTTCCCCCTCCTCCGCTAGTGGCTGGAAGCACAGCTCAACACACCAGGATGCATATAAGCAGCCTACATCCGTATAGGATGCCCGATGCCACCTCTTTTGATGCTTCAGGGTTACAAAAAAAGCTGATTGGGCCCCTTTCTACATGGAAGTCTGTGCCAAGGGAACTGGGACCACCCTCACAAGTGCAGTGCTAAGGATTATGTTTCTTCTCAGCATCTTCCAGCAGCACTCAGGGAAAACAGGAGATGCTGAAGAGGTACCATTAGAGCAGGCTGTCCGGCAACCACAGCTGGAGCTCCTGTGATGCAAGGACATGAGACAAGAGGCACAGAAAGCATCTTCTATCAGCTAGACCAATACAGTCTGGAAAGAGCAGCCAAAAGGGACAAGCTTAGGGGGAACATTAGCCATTCTGGAATAATACCCTCTCTACAGCCTTCCTATAGCCATGCCCAGCCCTTTAATTTCTGTTGTGGTGCTGCAAGTGGATTGCCCAACCATGAGCTTAATTAAACACATTAACACAAGCACCTGCATAATTACAATCATTTCCACCATGGTAAACATTGCAACTACAGTCAGGCTGGCAATGGGAATCGCATGGTTGGCACATCGCATCAACCACTGAAAAGGGAACAAAACCCCATGAGTTGACTGAAGGGCACTACCTCATACCCATACAGGTAGCCCAGCTGGGACACTTCCAGGATGCATCATTTAAGAGCTAAAGTCTCATTTTCATGCACTGTGAGCTTTGTAGTTATCCATAAAGTTAATGGGACCAAGCATAAGTAATTTTTATTTTTAAATATTTCACTGGATGATTTTAAGAGCCCAACACTGAATTATTTCCAGCACTACTTTATACTTGAATATTTTGACACAGGGAAAGAAGTGTAAAACCAATTCTCTCTCTCAGATGTTTAAATCCGGGAACTCTTAGCATTTAAGTTTATATCCACATCTGATTTTCCTCATCAAAAATGTAGCCAGAAGGTAAGTTTCAAATTAATATCTGCTTGACTTCATGAAAAGTGTTTCTGAAGCTTGTTTTCCAAAATTCTCAGCAGCATTAGTTGCTTTCTGAGTTTATATAACCCACATCTGCACAACACAGGTGCTGCTTTCAAGGCAAGAATAGCAGGAGGAAGATGCAGGCCTGAATTAACCATCCACAGCCATGAGTTTCATCAGTTCTCAGCAAACACCACAAACCAACTAAAGAGCTGTGATGACCTCAAGGGAAGTCTTCAAGCAGGGAGAAATTCACCACTTAAGTTACTAGTTCCTAATGATTTTCTCAGTTCTAACCCATATTTATTCAGCAGATCTTATTCCCGATTAGATGTTTAAAAGAATTTCTTTGTTAACATCACCAGGGAATGAACTTTATTTTACTTTAGGCCAATTGAGGTTTTTTTAATGGACCAGCTAGAATAATATATAATCTGTTGATGTCAAAACATGCAGAAGAGGCAGCTCATCCAAATACAACACTCCAGCTCCCATTCCTTTCCGATTTCCAGTCCCATTATAAATAAAAGATGAGTACATGGTGTATTTCCCTACTGCCCAAATTAAGAAATGGCACATTGTGAGGTTTTACATTAAAAGCACAGGATTCCTCCCCACCACCCACGGTCCAGGCAGCACCCAAAGGGTGGAAGGGGGTTTATTACCATTAACTGAGCACATCAAGTGGCAATATCCAGAAACTCCTGTTCAGCCTTGACCGACCTTTGTGATCTCTGACCCTTGGCTATTAGGGGAGAAAGCCAACCCATTAAGCCCCTGGTACACTCAGAGCAGTATCTCCATCACAAATAGCTATCAGGAGCCAAACAGGAGCTAATTACCCAGCACCAGCCCTCTCCTCCCTGCACTATCCTACCTGCCATGGGAGACAAACCTTCCCAGAGGCAAAGCCACCATCAGAAACCATCTCTCACTACTGTTTCAGGAGCTCATTTAAAGCAGATAATGGATTTTTGTCACATACCACTATTCCTATAGGATCATGGCTTCATCCGCTCAAAAGCCACAACTGCCACTGTGGTGTTTTGTGGCAGTGACCAAGTCACACAGGGACAAGAACTGATTTAAGAAAATTTGGGTCACAGCTGCATGATCACTTCCCCCCCCTTCAAATATTTTCTATTGAACTGGTTACAGTGCAATTTGTACATTGACTGTTCTTGGAAATGTCTGCTGCACTTAATAGCCGAAATGTCATTTCAGGTCTTCCATTATACATGAATTCAAACCCAAAGATAGCATCTACATTGAAATATACTACTATAAAAGCTAACAAGAAATATCCAAGATACCCATCCAAAAAGCTTTCCCAGGACTCTAACACTAGCCCAGACAAATATTTACATAATTATTCACATGGGTTTGTTTTAAGTAAAGAGCCTTTTATTATTATTACTTTGGCATCAACCATCTAATTAGAGGCCAATGACAGTTATAAAAACCCCCGAGTTCTCCCAGCAGCGCTGCCAAGGAGCGGTGCCCCTGGAGCCACGGGCAGCACCAGAGCTGTCGCTGCCCTCCGGCTCGCCTGGGCAAGTCAGGAGAGGGGACGGCCAGGACAGGGACCATCTCCCTGCTGCGGACGCGAGGGGACGGAGGAGGGACGGCTGTTGCCTCCGGCTGACTGCCTGCTGCGGAAACAGAAAATTGATGGGCAAAGGGGAAGAGATCTCCCAGCAGAAATGCCCGCTCACGCGTGGTTCTCTCTCAGCTCCAACACCAGCGCTATGCTGTGACCCTGGACTAGTCCCTTTTATGCATCTCTGCTTTGCATATTGGACTTTGGGACTAGCCTTTCCATGCAGACTAGCCAGCAAAGTGAACCTCAATTCTGAAGTCCTACTGTAGCATACGAACAATGGGGCTAAAAGTAATCCACTTAGCATAGAAAGATCAAGATAAATGTATGCCAAGGTACTTATGGTGCTCTTTACTGAGAATAAGAGTGTGCACGACCCAGTTTTAAGGTGAGGTTTACAAGTACACCAATGAAGTGGAAGATAAGAAAAAGCACTTCTGGCTTGCAGTAAGAAACAGCCAAGAGGTTTGTCTGGAGTCACTTCTGTGCACACTTCCAGATCACGCCACTGGAGATCCCTGGGGCTCCTTCTACATGCAGGCTCCTCTCAATCCCATTAAAATTGCCTCTTTCTCCACTGCTGGAAAGGAACCAAAAGGGTGACACCACATCCAGCTCCTCAGGTGCCTCCAGGGACCTTGCTTCAACAGGGAGCACAGCAGAGGCAGAAGAGCCTGTGACAGCAAAGCACAAGCTGCAAGAGCAACAGATCTGCTGGTCTGCAGCCCGTCTCCTGCCCGGGCACTCTTCCTTCTGGGCATTTTTCCAGCTGTGCTTTGTGCAGTAGCTGTAAAGGTCCCCACAGACCAGATCCTTCAGGATTTCTCTACGTGGCCTCTTTTCCCTATGGCCTGGCTCAGGCACTCAGCTCTCAAATCCACCATTCTGAGCAAATAGTCAAGTTCAGCACCTAAACCCCTTCATGCTCCTGAACCTCTGGAAAGGACCTCCCCCTGCTGACTTGTTTCAATGAGTCCCTGCCTCCAAGCCCTACTGCTGCTCCAGCTGCTGTTTCCTAAATCCCTTCCAACTTTGCCAAATCTTCTAAGAAAGGAGATGAGAAGACAATATTCCCATCAGACTTGCTCACGGCATGCAGGGAGGGACCTGTGACCATGCTTTCCCCTGGGCATGCCCCTCATTTTGCACATGTAGCTCAGAGGTTTGACTGCCCATCTCACCCCCAGCCCACCACCACAGCACACCACTAGCTGATATCTAGCAGTGGATGGCTGAAGTACATAATCATTTGCCGAATATCTTTTTCATTCTCTTTTCTCACAGTTTTATTGTGCTCCTGAGGCCTTTTGAGCTGGGATTCAAGTTACTGCAAGCAAGACAATCCATCAGAGCACGGCTGAGAAAGAATAGAAATGAAGCTATCCAGGGCCATAAAGCTAAGCTACAACAGTAAGAAAAATTTCTCACCCCTCCTATTGATCAGATGCAAAGAGAAGAAAGACCTCAGCCAGCAAACGCTCTTTGGAAGCCGCTACCTTCTCAATAAGGAGGCAGTGCTGAGACCCAGTGCCTTACTATCATTTGCTCGGTCAAACACCAGTGTGTGCAAGGTGTTCTTGGGGAGCCGATGGAAAGGTGACCCTCTGTATTTGCATTACAAGAACTTGACTTGCTGCAAGCCCATTTAACTCAGGCAAGCAAGCAATTAGTGCTCCCTCTTAGTAAAAAGGTAGATAATAAATATTGGGTAACCTTCCTGAAGCACCAATAAAAATAATGAAAATATATTTTCCTCTTATTTTCCAGCTAATGAATGGAAGCAACTGAAGATTTTCTTATGCAATATTCAGCTAGCATGGTGACTGGTGCTGCTTTTCTTTCTGTAGGTAAGAAAAGGGCTTTGTATTTCAGCTCTATCCCCAAGACATCTTTTCTCGGGCTGTAAGCAAAAAAAATAGAAACACCACCACAAAAACCACCTTACTTTGCCTCAACATCTGGGAGAGGTCAGTTCCAGTCTCGAGCTTATTTTCACTTGCCTGGAACTGGTTCATGGCATGACCTCTTCATCATGCTTGGAGATTTAAAATGCTCAATCACAACTTTGATCAGTCAGGCCCGTAATATTTGCAGACTGCTATAATGATGCTTTAGGTATCCTAATACATGTATACTCCAAGTGCTTTCAGGAAATGATACTTCTGGCTTCTTAACTGCCAGCAACTAACTAAGGTGACAGAAAAAGGATCTTGGCAGATAGATGAGGTGCTTGGCACTGCTGCGGGGTGAGCACCACCGCGGATGAAGACAGCCAGACCCTGGCAGCAGCAAGATGCTGAGCCCTTCAAACCACTGCCTGCCTGACAGGCAGCTGGGCAAATTCTCATCCCCAGGCAAGAAAAATAAAGCACCAAACAGGGCAACGTAAAGGGTAGCACACGCACGCTCTTGGCAAAGGGAACCAGTGGTATTAATGTCTTTCACACTTCTGCAGGGCAACTTGGCCCACCCTTTGCACATTCAGCAGCAATTCCCACCACGTTTTATTTTCTCTGCCTTTTCAGTCACGGTCAAGTGGGCAGGAGAGGGAAGCCCAGCAAAATATCATCCCCTTCAATGCAGGTTTCCCCCTCCCAGGTTGCCAGTGAACTTGTTCTTTAGATCGTAGTTCGTGTAGCGCCTTAAACTCAAGAGCACAGATTTGGGGGAATTAGCAGTATAAACGATAAAGAAGGAAGACACAGAGGGACTCGAGGTGTAAAGTGATGATTCATCCAGACCTGAGCTATTTCAGAGCTCTACCAGGGGTCAGATACAACAGCAAATATAAAACAAAGTCTTGGTACTGCTTTAAAGAAAGATCAAAGATGAAGAAAATTGAGCCTCACTGCCAGTGAAATGCAATTTTAATCCCAAATACAGACTCTTCCTCACATTTCAGACCAAAACCAGAGAACAGATTGAAGAGATGCCAAAAGATTAGTTTCACTGCAGGGCCACTCTCCTGATGTCCCCCAACCTAAAATAGTGCCAAATTTGGAAAGGAATTCAGAATTTTATCAAGGAACATACTTCTCAAATTGTGCTGAGTTTCCAGGACACAAATCACAGACATACTCCACTTAAAGCCAGTGAAGTGCAGAAGAGCAACACCTTGATATACTGGCCACTAAAAGCTGGGCTTTTTAGGTTTTGTTTTGATTTTTGCTAACACTGAAGAACTAGTTTTCCATCAGACAACTAATTCTCTGAAGAGAAACAACTAAATTGCAGCTCTGTAAATAAAACAGCTTAGCAGAATGCAGCCATATGCTCCCCACATAACTCTTCCAGGCCCTATTCCCACTGAGGAATAGTACATTACTTTGCTTTCAAACAATCTCCGTATGTTCAGTGGCAATTTACTTAATAAGGTGTTGTGGTTTAACCCCAGCCAGCAACTAAGGTGATAAGGCTGGCAGAATCTGTCTCTAAGAGATGGGTAATCAAAAAATAAATTTGTGTAAGAGAACACAGCACAACAAGCATTCGTTTATATGATGTTGAGAAATGCAGTCGCAGCATAGAGAGACACCCAAGCAAGATCTAACACAGCAACCTCAGGCACCTCCGGCAGCAAAGTCAGTGCCCCAAGCTCCAAGGGCAAGACCCTCAGCTCCTGCACTAAGCTATGCAGCCCCTAAAAGCCATTTAGGCTTCAAATGATCAAGCCAGCATAGCTAGACTAAATGTACACTGGTATTGATGTGTACTCTACCCACGTCTCAACTACAGTACAAGCAGAGCCCACATTCTCACCCTTCCAAAGGGTGCAAAAATGCAGCAGGTAAAAAAAACAGATGAGTAAAAAGCAGCATGAAATCAATACCCTGACACATTAACCACTTTTTAAAGTGTTCTCTCTGTAGCAGAAGACATTTACATTGACATTATCCCCTTCATTTGTTTTAAAGGCTCACAACATTTCTTGTTAAATTTACTTTCTTCCTTTACCATAAGCAGGATAATAATGCAAGTGGCCTTGAGCAAGGTCACAGGAGTCAGTGAGAGATGAAGTGACAGTTCATCTGCACCTCTGAACATTAGGCCATACTGACCTGACCAACCAATAAACATCCCCTTAATCACCTATGGTAGACATTAAATCTTAATTAAGCATGTACTTTATAAGCCTTAAACTGGACTTTTTTTCTGCCACTGCTATTGAGTCCCAAATGCATCATAACCTTCCCCCCAAGCACATGTCTGAGAACCTGCCTCAACTCCCAAGCCATGCAGGAGACCCTCTGGATGTGACAGTCATCCTATGAGGATGACAACTAACATGCCCTATCACTCTTTAACAGTTCTTAACAAGACCCCAGGCTGTTTTGAGCAGACAAGCTCACGGGGCAGGGATCTGTTCGCACACACCACCCACAAAAAGCAGCTGTTGGCCACCTCCACCCGCACGCAGCCCAGCTGGGCAGCCCCAACCGCCCGAGCAACCCCCATGCATGCAGACCTGGGTGGGGAATTTGTATTTGTTTGCTTCTTTCCATTTCATCAATCAAGGTTTGGCAATACACACCTGCTTGGCAGAGCAAAGCACACTGGAAACCACTTACCACTGCAATGCTGAGCCTTCCTTCCCAACTCCATCCTCTACCCCCTGGGTGAGTTTGTCCCAGTCCAGCAGAGCTGTGAGCAGAACCAGCACTTCTGTCCCCACAGTTACACTGCTCTCCTCTCCCTTGTTCCTCCTCACATTTCTGCAGAGGGCAGGAGGAAGAGATCCCCTTTCAGGCCCTTGATCTGCACAGCAGCAGAGCGCTGTCTGTGGGAAACTCACTTTCTGGTTCTTTCTCCTGGAGAAATTGTACCGCATCTCAAAGTGGGGGGGGGTTTGTTGTTTTTTTGGGGTGGTTTTTTTTTTTTACTTTAGAAAGCACCATGGTTAAACAGCACATGACACTGATCTCCTCTGCCAAGCACAGCTTTGCACTCAGAGACAAGTAAAAGCACCATCCAGGCAAAGGCACCAGAATCAGAGAGCCCTCCAGAAAGCAAAGGGCTGTACAAGGATGCTCTGGAAGGACAGCTGACTCCCAGAGACGCCTTTGGAAATATTGCTGGTCTACATCGCATCCGCACCGTCTGCCAGCGGCCGTCACGGGTACCAACTCAAGGCAGCAGCACAGCCGGCTGAAGAGTTGAGGGCAGAGGGAGGAAGAGGCAGTAACTTTGGCAGGGGATGAAGCTGGATCTGCAGAGATGTTCTAAAGAAGCTGGCTGACAGGACGAGCAGTACGGCTGGGGACAATAAAGGTGGTCAGGTGGCTGAGGGATGCCGCTCCAGCCTGGTCACTGAAAAACAAGCTGGAAATGTTTTCCCAGGTAAGTCTGTGCCTGTGCGAAGGCCAGGGCTTTGATCAGCAGCAGAAGAGGGATTTTGATTAATGAGATATTGATGAGGTGGGAAAACAGCTTAGCTGTACATAACCAGGATACGACAGAGCACATCCTCACGTGGTGCAAGTCACCATCATTCCACTGAAATACTAAAGAAGCGGGCGATTCATCGCAGGGAAAGATCCTTCTCCTACACGTGGAGAAAGCACAGTCTCTGCGTACGACAATGCATGAGAAGTTATCAGGTCCTTTGTTTGGACACGCTCCTTGCAAAGCGGCCAGCCAGGATGAATGAAGATGCCACTGAGTAAGAATATTTCAAGTTCAATGATGACAGCAGTACTAAAATACCCACGGAGGCAAGTATTTCAGGGAGTCACACAAATAGCTTGCCAGCTTTAGGCAAAAGCAGACGGAAGGATAACCTCAACTACAAGCGTGCAGTCCCGTCCCAGGGGAGCCTTACAACACACAAGTAGGAAATACTTGGGAAAGTTTGGAGTCTCGCAATTAAAGTTCCTTTCGACTTAATCCAAAGAGAGAAGACTTCCGTGAGCCAACACGGCTGGGTATGCGCAGGTAGAAAGGGAGCTGAAAAACTTTTCAAAAACTTACTCGCTGCAGCAAACAGAAGGGTCGAAGGGAAAAAATACAAGCAGGATCAAGTCTAATTAAAGGAGCAAAAAATAAGAGACAGCTACAAAAAGGCAGGGGCTATTTTCATACAGAGCAGAGGGTCACTGGCACATATTTGCAGAGCCCCAACACCCAGAAGGGAGGGAGAAAAGAGGTCCTTTGTGAGAGGGATGGGGAAGCATGGGAACGCAGGAGCCCTGGGGTGGCTCAGAGGCATTACTGTACTCAGCACAAAAGAGAGAAACAATAGAGGGCAAAAGGAGACGGGGCTGTTTATTTTTCTGGGTATGGTAGGCAAGGGAGGGCTCACATAGTGTTGGGAGAGACACTGGAAGAAGTGGCCACTAAGGCAGAGAATATCAGACCCAGATAACAGCCTGAGCGGCATGGGGACCACGGGGTTAAAAATGGGGGAATCCAAAATTAGGCATAGCTAGAAATTGTCTGATAACAGCTATTTCCCTAAGGTAAGCAGATCACCAGTTTGCCATTTAACAGCATTACTGCAACGTATCTTCCGAAAAGAAGAACAAAGGTGTTTGAGAAATGCAAAGGATTATTACAAGGAATTATCTAGAAGAGCCCTTACAAGAACACGCTCTCTCTTTATATGATGCAAAATGCAGGGTGGAAACCAATAACTGTGCATGCATTTTAAAGTGTTTGTTTCTAAGGCTCTGGATGAAGCCTCTCAGCTCTGCCTCTGACCCAGGGGCTGCATGAAATACCAAGCAACTCCCTGGAGCTCTGCACAGTTCCCAGAACCAGGACAGCCACGATGCAAACAGACAGTGGGAATAAAATACAACAGCAACCGAGAACTCCATTTGCTGTTACTGCTTCGATTTCAATGTGACTGTCTTGAGACTCACCCACCCCAGTTTCCAAAAGTGCTGAGAGCTCACAGCTTTCATTCAGAGAGCTGTTAACCCAAAATTCAGTCCTTCATCGCCCTAACAGGGGCACCCAAATCCAGCGTCCATCCCTGGAGCTTTACCAACATCTGACCAGAGCAACTTCTCTGCAACCCTGCCCACCCCGAGTACTTCAATTCCTGTCCTCAAAGAGCCTGAGAACGTAGAGACATAGCACATATAGAAAACCCAACAGCATCCTCTTGCAGATAAATAGAAGGGCAAAAGGTTAAGGGTAGATCTAGAGCTTACTGGAGTGCAATGAGCCAGAGATGCCAGAGCAAGCACCAGCCACCAGCACTGCAATCCCAAGCAAGGCAACAGCAAGGCACTTCCCAGGCAAGCTGCTGCATGCATGCCATGCACAGAAGAGAAGAAACCCAAGACAAAGTTCATCTTCCACTCACCAAGCCATTCTTCCCCCAGGAGACATCCCTCCCTACCAAGACCAAACCCAGCTTTCCCCATGAAACCAAATAAAGACTGGTCATCCTGCTGCAAATCCAGATCTTTACATTGCTCGGAGCCATAGTTTAGTGATTGCATTTCAACTCCCGAAGGCTGTTCCTGCCATGGAGTGCGCGGCTTCACCCTGCACTGGTGAAACGGAGACAAGAACCACTCCATCACTTCAGTTCAAGTCTGGTAGTAATTAATATCATTGAGTTTGACATTTGAAATAAATGAAGTAAGGAACATGCTTCCACCATCTGGAAAAGCGCATGCTGACACTTCCAATCATTTGTGCATCCACTCGTGAATGTGTATAAGTAATGTTTGGTATTTTT
Source organism: Mycteria americana (assembly GCF_035582795.1). NCBI lineage: Eukaryota > Metazoa > Chordata > Aves > Ciconiiformes > Ciconiidae > Mycteria > Mycteria americana. Next base: position 10,242,128 of record NC_134381.1, on the reverse strand, counting down.
ACATATAGAGTGTGAAGGTAAATGACACATCAAGGCATCAATCCATGCAGACGAGTACAGCAGCCCAGCACCACTCATCATACAGATGAGCAAAAGGCGTGTTGAGTAGTGGAAGCAGCCAAATGAGTAAGAAAATATTTGAGAAACTGGAGACAAGGCAAATGCCAAAACTTATCAGTATATTTTGAGAAGACTGATTTATACACGGGGCACGCTTGATATTCTCTCCATCACCAAAATAAGCAATATGAAGTACTTTGTGCTAGGATATATACAATAGTTTAGAAGTAATCCGTGTACACTTTATATGCCCTCATTAATTACTCAAAGGGAAGACAGACTTTTCATAGCTACAGGAAAACAAATTTTGTCCTTACAAAAGTGCAAAGAGGTCGCTTACAGTATGTTCCTCTTCCCTTCATTAACATGCTAAGATATCTTTTCCAGAGCAAGAAGGGAGGAGACATTCCCTTTGACATTAAGGCAGACATCCTAGAAAATATAACATCAGCTGCATACAAGACTCAAACCCATGAGAGTTTGGAAAGGACTCTGCCCTTTTCCAGTGCCATCCTGGCTCCTCCTGCCCATTCCTGTCAAAAACCATCAGGACATGTGTGCAGAGAAGTTCCAGTTGCAAGTCCATCACTACATGCATGAATAATAAAGTAATTTCACATTAAAACCAGGACTTTATGGCTCAAATTCACCACCATGTCATTTCAAAGCAGCCATAAACCCAGTTTAAACATTGCTGGGGTTGGTGGCATGAAACAGGAGTTTAAATACTAACCAGGACCAACCAGCCTATATGAAAATGTCCAGAAGGAGATCAGTGATGAGTGGTGTCCCTCAGGGGTCCGTACTGGGACCAGCGCTGTTCAATATTTTCATCAGCAACATGGACAGCGAGATCGAGTGCACCCTCAGCAAGTTTGCAGATGACACCAAGCTGAGTGATGCAGTTGACATGCCAGAAGGATGGGACATCATCCAGAGGGACCTGGACAAGCTGGAGAAGTGGGCCTGTGTCACCCTCATGAGCTTCAACAAGGCCAAGTGCAGGGTCCTACAGCCGGGCCGGGACAATCCTCGGTTTCAATACACCCTCGGGGGACAATATACCCTCAATACCCTCGGGGGACAATGCGATCGAGAGCAGCCCTGCAGAAGAGGACTCGGGGGTACTAGTGGATGAAAAGCTGGACATGAGCCAATGATGTGCACTCACAGCCCAGAAGTCCAACCGTATCCTGGGCTACATCACAAGCAGCGTGGCCAGCAGGCTGAGGGAGGGGATTCTGCCCCTCTGCTCTGCTGAGACCCACCCCCCCCTTCAGTGCTGCGTCCAGCTCTGGTGTCCTCAGCACAAGAAGGACACGGAGATGTTGGAGAAGGTCCAGAGGAGGCCACAAAAGTGATCCGAGGGCTGGAGCACCTCTGCTACGAGGACAGGCTGAGAGAGTTGGGGTTGCTCAGCCTGGAGAAGACAAGGCTGCAGGGAGACCTTATAGCAGCCTGCCAGTACTTAAAGGGGGCCTATAGGAAAGACAGGGACAGACTTTAGCAAGGCCTGTTGTGACAGGACAAGGAGCAATGGTTTTAAACTAAGGGAGGGCAGATTTAGACTGGATTTAAGAAAGAAATTTTTTACAGTGAGGGTGGTGAAGCACTGGAGCAGGTTGCCCAGAAAGGTGGGAGATGCCCCATCCCTGGAAGCATTCAAGGTCAGGTTGGACGGGGCTCTGAGCAACCTGATCTGGTTGAAGGTGTCCCTGTTGTTGCAGGGGAGTTGGACTGGATGACCTGTAAAGGTCCCTTCCAACCCAAAGCATTCCATGATTCTATGAAAAGCCTCCACCGAGGCTGAGCCACAGCACACACATCGAGTCCTCCTCGCTCCAGCTGCACGCTCTTGCCCTTGGGCTCAACTGTGTTGTTTCTACAAACAACTAAAGTAATCCTACCGCAGCCCTCGGTACAAAGGAAAAGGGTTTCTGCTTTTCACACCCAACCCTTGGTAGAACATCAGTTCCTCCAGTGGCAACTGCCTCCTCTCCGAGAGGGACGGACATCTCGCCTTACAGAGCAGCCCCTGCCCAACACCCATCCCTTCCTCCGCTCGCTCTGGGAGGCTTTATACGTGACAAGACATTTTCGAGCGCAGCAACGCAGAGCTGCTCTCCCAGCACCGCAGGATGCTCTCAGACCGGTACGACTCGCTCGCACCAAGTATGCCACTTCCTTCCATGCTGCTGCTCCATCACTTGGCAGATTCCCAGGGGCACAGATGAGGACTATGGCTTGTCTAGAGCAGGTTATTTCACCTCCCAAGTCCTCCGATAATTATTTCTCACTAGGCTTTACTTCCTAGAAGAGTTTTCCACATGCCTTATTTAATCCTGTGTCGACTGACATTACACAGGCATGACATACCTGCCTGCATTAACGCTCCCTCTGCTACCATTCATTGCTCACTAAAATGGAAAGAAAAGTGTTGAAACAGATCTGTTCCCCCAAATACATCTCTTCGGGCACATCTGTAGCTTTCAGTCCTCGGTATAAGAGAACCCATATCAGTTTCATAGAAGCTCCCCTTCATGTCCCACATGTATTTTCAGCCTCTCCATTAACTAAAATTCCCTATAAGATACTCTGAGGCCAGGCATTTTGCCACCATCAGAAAAATAATCAACTTGACCCCACAAGTCACAACAGGGGCAGGTATATGGGGCCCCAAATCCCACCCAGGTTCCTTAGAGGCTACATGAGCTAAAGGAAAGATCTGCCAGATTTCACTCCCCCAAAAGCAGATGTTTCAGCTTCATCCATAAAAAGCTTAGTCCCAGGCCACAAATTGGCCAGCTCTGCTCAAGCAGCAGAGACTCAGCTATTTCCAGGCTTGCAGGAATCATGCTTGCTCTAGCAGCACGGCTGTTCGTTATTTGGGATGAGTGTCCCCAGGGCAAGGAGGGCCCCGGCTTGTCTGGCCAAGGCTTTGGAAAAGGGAGCCACAGGGAGGGAAGCACACTGGGTTACTCAGTTACTCTAAATGTGCAGAACATCTTTAACTGATGTTCTGACTCTGAAAGTTTCAGAGCATCTCTAAGTTTATTGGTGTGAATTTTTAAGTCCCTTCAAATGAGGAACCAAAGTTCTTTACAGGCATTTCCACTCCCAAAACAAGTTCCAGTTTTGGTTCTGGATCATATTTCATTGGAAAAATCTTAATCAGCTTGGCGTTATCCAAGCTTATTCCCCATTGCCACAAGAAATCACATGGCATTTTCCTAGGCTGAATCCCAACCAGCACTATAAATACTCCATAAACTGCCAAAAAAATGCAGGCCTGCGGGCAATGAAAGCAGCAAGTCAAAAGCAGCGGTAGAGAAGAGATGAAGGGTGAAGGGTTTTGTGATTTAGGCCTGATGATGCTATACTACTTCACTGCCTAAATTCCCAAGGTCAACAGGAGTCAGGTCCCAGCCCTGCATCCGCCCACAGCTCCACGTTCACAGACCCCTGCAACGGTGCGGTGCTGCGAGAGCCAGACCCGCAGCCAAGCAGCAAAAAATCCCGTCTCTGCCCAGCCACGGGGCCCCGGGCCAAGACAAAACTCGGCGTGTAAGCGCTGAAGGGTCGGCCCAAAAACCCTGGCCCATGCACAGGGATGACTTTCCTCTCAGTGCACAGGAATCCCCGAAGCAGCAACCACGGCTGCGTTCGGAGCCCGGGTACAAAGCACCACATCCAGCATCCTTGGGGCACTGCTGTCTGCCAACGGTTGCAAAGCTTCTTGGCCGTGCTTTCCCATTTCAGGAGTAAAGGGCTGATCCTGCCCAGCGCTTAGTTCTCAGCTCTGCTCACGAGGAACATCTCCCAGTCAGACCCTGCTGTGGGAATGTGTTTGTGGTTGGAAAAGAAATAGATAGCGAGACACTGTAGAGGACTTAACCCTCCGTGCCAGCTCTGGAAGAAGGGTTAAGCATGCCTGCTGCCTTTTCTGTACGTAGTCTTGTCAGACAACCTCCAGCACATAAAGGCCTCACTGCTTCCTGATATAGCTCTTAATTAAAGAGCACTGGGAAGATTGATGTTTCCAGAGCAGATATGGCCCTTATTGTTTTTCTGGTTTGCATCCTGTAGGGAATCAGGACTGAAGCTTAAAAAAAAAAAGCCAGAGCCAGTTATAAGCACTGGGGTCTGTTTGCTCCTCCTCCCAGTCCCAGCTCCTGAGGTCAGCAGGGAAAGCATCCAACAGTTGCAGAAAGACAGATTGTTTTAATTTAAACATTTGAGCGAGGCAGAGCGAGGGACTTTCTCCCAAAGTGTACAAGACGTGATAATATGCCTCTCCCGATCGCTGCAAACCCTTGCGAGAGAACATTCCTAGCAGTTTTCCTATGCGAGCGCTTGCCAACATGTGCCAAAGGCAGCGACCAGGATGAAAGCAGCTTCCTCCTCCCAACCTCGCATCGCTTTTGGAGTGCGAAAACGATGAGGGGATCCTTAGCGATCTGCCCTCCCTGTTACGAAAAGCAGAATACCCAATGGGATCAAGAGAACAACAACACTGGCCTCATCAAGAAAAGCATCTGCAGCCCCAGGGCTCCAGGCGAGCAGTCCTTATCCTTCAAGGAATCGACAGCTTTCCAAGATGAGACACTGAGCAGCCCATGGTCAGGGAACAGACGCTGTACTCAGGGGGATGGACAGACTCCTATCTTCTAGGGGAAACCCTGCAAGGAGCACGTCCAGCGTGGCTCCTGCCCCGCAGCAGGCTGCTTCTGCGCGGTGGCTGCCATGGAGCCACACACCAGCAAGCGCGGAGCAGCTCTGCTGGTCCCACGCATCTCACCCTGCCAGAAGTAGCATCCTGCCTGCCAGCAGCCAAACACACCTACCGCCCACCTCATCTATCTGCAGAAATCTTTAACTTCCATGCAATACCAAGACAAGGGTTATAGACTCAATGCTTCACCGCACAAACCAGGCACGGTCCTCCCATGCACATGAGCTACGAGCCATCAACTCCTGCCTGGCTACAGCCCTCAGTCAGCATCACGCTATTGCATCATTAGCAAATGAGTCCCAGTTCCCAGTCATTTCATATCAAATAGAATTTGTGTTGAATTTTCGGCCACCTTGGATCAAAGCTACACTGGCAAATACATTTGAAAGTTGTTTATGGAAATGATCTTGCATTAGGTTGGCTTAATTTTCTACTGAAGATATATTTCAATAAGGGAGGATAAATCAAGATTCTAAAACTTAAGTTATGTTTTGGAGAAATATCTGTTTTACACTGGAGGAATTACTTCAGAACAGAAAAATCCAATGGCTAGAAATCAAAAATGTAAATATTTCTACGTACTGTCTCTCAGGATTCATATTCTGCCAAAATACCAAAGCAGTACTAGACAATATGCAGGGGTGTCTGCAACAGCACACCGTCTCAAATGCACTGTGGATGTTTCCTTTCCAGGACAGCAAAAAGCAATTAGCCAAAATGCTGATAACCCCAAAGGAGGGTGTTTCAGCCATGTGAAAAAGGAAACCCATAGGTACAGGAGCTCATGACTTAAAGAAACTCTACCCCATTAAAGAGAGCATTAACAACTTCTGAACTGGCTTCTGTTTTCTGGCCTCTTGGCCACCACTGCTGTTTTATTGAAATTGCCCCAGCAGTATCAATTAAAGGAAAATTCTGGCCAACTCCCCATCCTATCCCACCCACTTGGCATTAACCCATCCACAGCTCCCCGCTCCCCCTTCCACACATGCAACCCACCAGCCACATTTCTATTTTCAGCGCTCTGCCAGTGTGGTTAACCAGCTGCCTGGGGCTTGTTGAATGAAGCTTTTGGGCAGGAAATTAAAAAAAAAGCTTAATTTACAACTGGGCATTGACTAGGGCCAGGGCAGGGGATAGGCCCATGCTTACCTCCAGGCACCCTGCAGCCTCTCACATCCCACCACCCTGCTCCAACACTGGATGGTGCAGGAACCGAGCTGGGACCCGTTGCTCAAGGGGCACACATTTTCTTGGGAAGCTTGAAAAGCATCATTTTCTCACCAGCAATTTCAAGAGACAATACCATCCCACGACAGCACCTTCACCACACTACTAACCCTTGCTCTAAGTGTTGGAGGAAAACAGCCTGGCTGAGCATTAGGAGTCTCCGCACTGATTTGGAAGCAGCCTTTTCTGGGTACCACTGGGTATATAAAGCAGCTGAGAACAAGAGCTTGCTAACCCTACAAGCTCCAGCTGTTTGTTTTGCAAAACAGCAATGAGCCCAACACTTCGAGTATCACCCTGATTTTCTGTACGCAGCCTACACCAGCAGCTGCCTTTAGAGCCCCGACAACTACAATTGCCAAACCCCAGCTCCAGCCCCTTGCTAGCTTTTAGGTACTTGAACACTTCAGCAGATCTCAGCCGAGATTTACCCTTGTAACTCCCTGAAAGTACAGTGAAACAGAGCTGTTTGGCACCAGCTGAAACACCTCGCTTGGAAGGTCTTTTTTTTTCCATTTCTTCTGAGCAGAATGACACTTGTATTCACAGTGACTCATCTCCTTGACCTTTCTATTCACTTTTAATGGTGCAAGCTGGAAATAAGGGCATACAAACAATGCATTCATTATTTAGCTGGTGAACTGCAGCCCTCAGACCAAATCTCTACCCTGCAGCAGACAAGAGCAGAGTAGATCTCATTGCAGCACATTTAGGATGAGCCCCCTCAAAGATCACACAAACCCACTGCTTAATTCATATTTGAGGGGTGCAGCTGAATGAGCCGCACCAAAAATCACTGCGTAAAATGCTGCAGGAGCACAAGAGATCCTGGGAAACTGGCAGTGTCATCTCCAGGAATTCAGCTGCAATGAATTCTTACTTCAGTATTGTCTTGGAAACAAAAAAGGGGGTGGAGGGAGGAACAGCAGAGGAAAAGAGGCCAGCGAGGCTCTCCGTGAGGATACATGAGCTCAGCCAAAGCACAGCTCTTTCCTGTATATCCACACTCAAAAAATAGAAACTCCAGCTGACATGCAAATGAAACTAAATCTGGCCACTAAAACTGCCTGACAGTCCCTTCGAGCAGGGACTCCAGCAGACCCCTTAGTGACCTCTTCTCTCTAGGAGATTCCCCCCATCAACTTCTTACAGCATTTCCAGCAGAGCTGCAACCTCCCCTGTCCTCTGCAAATTGTAGCAGTGATGTGCAGAAAGCCACGGAAAGAAGAGGGCTTTAAACAGTTCGCTTAAAAGCTGAGCCAGGAAAAAAACTCAGGACTTTATTTACTCTGAAAGAATTAGCATCTCCCTGACTGCAGATGCACAGCTTGATCCAGGCAGGGATGGCATACAGTGTCGTCCCAAGCTAACAGCAAGACTTAGCTGCATTTAGGCTAGGCAGATCATTCAGGTCTTCAGCAAGCTGCAGCTTCTTAAGGAGAAGAAGAGGTCCCCCAAACACGCACCCCCATCCCTCATTAGGAAAACAGGGTGCCTAGCTCCTTTGGGTGACATCCAGACACTGTTCAGACCAATGGAAAGCTGTCCCCAAACACAGCAAGGCTAAGGTTTGGCCTTCAAATCTTTCTCCAGTGAATCTAGAGCAGCAGGGCTGGGCACCATGAGGAATACAGCATCAGGCACAGGAGACTTCAAGAAATCAAACCAAACCCATAGGGATTAATGCACTTAGCCCACAGCCTGCGGCAGAGCACTCGGCAACACCACACACTGGAATTACTTTCTTCCATCAGCAAAACAGCTGAACATCACCACCCCAAAGCCAGCTAAAAGAGAGACTGACATCAGCTTACCTGACCTCCTGCTTCCTGCCCACAGCACAGGCTTAGCATGCAAAGCCCCACGGTGATATCCAGCTTCAGGATCCAGCACCCTGCTTTTACTTCCATCCCTCCACCTTCCAAATGGGTTTTGTTTCCCCCTCCCAGTAAACTGAAGCACATGTGTGGCTGCCCAAGAGATCCTCTGCCTGCTTTGGATTTCATTTATAGATCTAATGCTTCAAAGTGTTCTGAGAGCAGTCAATATAACTGCACGGTGGTCTGTATTGTACCCCATCATATAACCTGCAAGAAATCTGTCCAAATCCAAAGACAAAACCCAAATAACCTTTGGGATTTGCGGTGTGAAGCACTAGTATTGCTAGACAGGAAAACACCAGCCCAGAGAGGAAAAGTATTTTTAAAGTAGAAAACTCCTAGACCACAACCACTAACATAACTTGAGGCACAGGGATGAAAAGAGACTCTTAGAACACTTCAGTGCTTGAAAACACACGTCCTGTTGGCATATCGGCATTAAATTTGTGTTAAACCAACACCTCAATGCCAGGTTCCATACAGGGAGATAGGATCCGGCCTCAGGGCATGGGAAACGGGAAAACTTGCCTAAGGGCTGGGAGAAAGTCTGCAGCAGAGGTTAGGAATAAGCACTAGCATAGCTCATTCCACTCATTCAATCCCCAGACTATCCTTTTTCTCTCAAGCTTATTATACAGTCTTGAAGGAAAACTCTGGCATTGTAAATACATTAATACCATTTTCCTAGTTTCAAAAAATGACATCTCTCAACACGGTGAAAGCTTCCAGATGATGCTAAGAATCCTGTTGGCTTCTGGAGAGAAAGAGCCCAGACTCAGAGCAACCAACCTCAAAAATGCCTTTTGTGTAGCTCCTTCATTTATTTATTTTAGTTCTAAAGATTTTCCAGACACATCCACAGAGAAACTACAGCATCATTTGGACAGTTCACTCAGTGCTAGGCTTCATTTCAAGAGCTTTGAAACTTGCCAGCAGTAACCCAGTGGCTAATTATACCATGTTGCCAACTTAAGTTTTTTCCATATAACATTAGATTTTTAATAAAATTTTTCCATTCTTTCATGTCTCAACTTTTTTTCTGGTTTTGCTTATTCTTCCCATACTGGGTTTTTCTTTGTTTCACACAAAGGTTTATTTTATTTTTAAGAAAAACTGCCAGTTTGCAAACTCAGTACCTATCACGTAAGCTCCAGTCTAGCTAGTAAGACTAACATCTTTGATACACAGCAAGGCCAGGCTGCAAGTGGAGAAGACAGTCCCAGGAACCCCTCTCAAGCAAGCCAGGAGAGCAAAGGAGAGGGAATGCACTGACTAGAGTAACAGCAGCTAAAGGTGTAAGTAAGTAACAGGCAACACCAGGAGGCAAAAAAAAATTCTTAAGGGTCTGCAGATTGCATTCTGCTTGCCTTGGTCAAAGATTTGCACCCACAGCCAAACAAGGAAGCTGCTAGCTCAGGACACTGCTATGCTTTGCTGATGCTCAGCCAAAGAGGGACTGCCAAACTCCAGCAACAAACTGTTTCCCAATACATATGTGAGGCACTCTGCCTTCTCCAGAAAGCACAGACAGTGTCCACCTGGAAGGGTTTCCCTTCCAAAAAATCTACTAAAACCTCCCCAGAAAGCCACCATGCCATTAGCAGGCAATAAAAAAAAACCTACCAGCATCTTCAGACTGCTATTCCTGACAGCTCTGTACAATAGCTGCAACTCCAAAGGGGTCATAACCAGAGAGAAATCCAAATAAAAACAACAAGAACCAAAAAAATCACTTGAACAGTCCCGATCCAGAAGAACATAACCGAGCACAGAGAAGCCTCCACACCTCAGCAGAACCAGAGCTTGGAAGGAAGCACGGGAGGAGCGGTGCCTTTGGTTGCATCAGCTGATCCAAGGGGGAACCCCCTTTGCAGGGACAGCATCTCCCAGCACGATGCCAGTACCAGGTCCTACTGCTTATATCAGATTTGCCATATATCCGAGATGGATGGTTGCACTCCATACTAAAAAGAAGCTAAAAAAGTCAAGGATGTTCGCAGATAGTGCAGGGAAACCAGTGGAGGCTATCATCAACTCCAGAAGAGAAACATAACTCATGTGCACATGCCTCTGTGGTGACACTGGCTTTTACTGTGGGACAAATCCTGCAGATCTTAATTTGACCCAATTCCAGGAGATGACTGTTTAAGGCCTCAGCATTCCCAAAATATCCTCAACAGTAGCAGTATCAGAGACCTGCAGCAGTCAGGGCTTTCCTAAATAAGTGATGAGTAGAAGTCTACGCTGGATAAAAGCACAGAACGGAGAGTGGGAAGAAACCTTCCTTCTCGTGAATAAAGCCTAAGAGGTGTGTTTTGTGGCTCATGCCTGGTTTATTTCCCAGACAATTCTTCTCTCATTTTAAACAGCAGTTTCCATTTACCAAAATCTAGACATTGAAAAGTTACAATCATGTTTTCAGCAGAACCCAAACAATGTTTTAAACCTCGCCCTGCAAAATAATTCATTTTATAGAACGATAGCTGCACCCTGAGGATAAGGCTGCTACTAAACAAACCAGGCGACAGCATACGTGGGCGAGTGCGTACATACATGATGAAGTGCCAAATTTATACTTGTAACGCAGCAGGGATTTCCCCCCATCTTAGGGGCTGCTACGCTTCAAAGTCAATTCACACAACAGCAGAGCACGAGCTCCAGATGGAATCGCTCTTCCCAAATCACTCCAGACCTGGGCACCTCCATCCCAAACCACAGCATAGGCAGACCGGTCCTTACTGTCTAGTGCCAGTGCCAACTAGAAGGCCAGAGAAGCTCCTAACTCGACCCTTTGGAAGTCCTTGGAGGCCAAGCAGCCCCTGCCTGCATCAGGTGCTTGAACAAGGTCCTAGACCCATGGCTGCACCTGCAGTGTTTGCTGCCCTCCAACAACCCGGGGGCTCAGCTCCCTGCTCTTCCCAGGTCCCGCCATTCTCCAGACGTATCCGCAGGCAACCACGCAAACACAAAAATAGCAAAGCCACGAATCACCACGGTGATACCTTATTTGAGCACTTCTACATGCACTACCTCCCCAGGGGCCAGCCAGCCTGTCCCCCCTTCCCTTCATTACCCATTGTAGGTTTGCTGGCCCACAAAGCCCCTAATCCTCAACCTGCTCATGTGGAAGCATTCACAGCAGTATTGCTCCGTGCGGTTTTTCCAAGCGTAGACTTTCATGTTTACGCAGAGCGATTGGCATCCATCCTCTACCTGCTTCAAGAAGGGCAGCACCGCAGCGCAAGCCCCAGCATCCAGATAGCACAGGGAGAGGGAGGGCACAGGGAACAGGTCAAAGAATCAGGGTGTAAGAAAACAGAAAAAGTAATTGTTAAAAAAATTGCCAATTGGCTTTACACCTCTACAGAAGAGAAAAAGCCCAGACTGAGGAGCAGTTTCCTGGAAAGTACTCCCACAGATTTATTTCTGAAGACCAGACAAAACTCAGATTACCTAAAACGCATCTATAAATGGTACTTCACACAAATGCCTCTGCCTTAGTGGCATATGCCACGGCAGTGCCTTCTTCTCAGCATCTGTTGCCACGCTTTGTCTCATCTTAAATATATTTGTAATTCAAAGCAGTTGTGGGAACACATACTCAAAGCCTATGCCCTGAAACCAGGCTGCAGGGCAGAAGGGGACACTGAGTCACCAAAGCAGAGATGGGCAGACAGCATCAGGACCAGACCTCATCTTCAGTGTTAGAAGAGCAGCAACCAGGGACAGTGGCAAAGATTTTCATGTTGGAGCTCTGAGAAAAAGAAAAGCTACTTCAAAATTAAAACTGTTACACTGAACATCCCATACAGTGCAGCTGCTGGTACCGCACATATAGGGAAAGAGCACTCAAATTAACTTCTCTGGGGGTAGGGTACGCCCAGTCAATAAGGCTCACACCTCCACACCCGCATTGCCCTCCTGCAGCAGAGGTGGGAGACCAGAGCAGGAGCCACGTTACCAAGTCACAGCCCAAAGGCTTCTGATGGACATTAGCACAAGCCCTGCAACGCCATGGTGTGACCGCAAGCTATCAGGAGACAGAAACCCACTAGTTACATTTGCTCTGCATTTCAAAAAGGAATGAACCTGAAAAGTCCGTCTTTCAACACCACGATGTAAGGGGCAGGGACAATACTCATTTAAAACAAGGACGCACATCCCCTTTACAGTCCCTCCCTGTTTGTTCTGGGGCAGACTACATCTGCAAGCAGTAGGAGTAACGCCAGTTTTGTTTATTGGATTACCCTTGCTCTTAAGAAAAGGTTTTATGTGAGGATCCAGCATTAGAGAGCTGAGCTAGCAATGCCAGCAGGCAAGCCCACACTGTTGTCCCTCTTTGTGCACCAAAAATCGGCAACTCTTCAGCAGGTTTTGCCTTAGAGCTACCCCTAAAGACCAGAAATGAAATGGGATTTCTCCAATCCCCAACAAATTATTGCCCAGGCAACACTGCGATGCTTTGGACTGAAAAGCCAAAATTCCCGTTAGCTTTAGCAGGAGCCAGCAGAACTGGCTGCTCAACCACGGGTCTGAAACCAGCTCCCACATCCAGCACATCCACGGCACTGCGGGGAGGTGAGCGCAGGAGCAGCCTTCAAAAACCGCCTCGAAGGGAACGGTCAGCAAAGAGTTTTCATCTTGACCCCAGCTTACATGGAAGAATAATATATTACCTCAGCTGAACACCTCTACCGCGTCCCCGGACAGGGCATGGCCGACAGCTGGGTGCTTTTAAGTTACCAAGTCCTGTTCCAATCCGGCAATACATTGACAGCCTAATCCAGGTTTTACACTGGAAATCAAATCTGCCATCAATTCCAGACTTATACAGTCATATTTCTTCTTGTAAAACAATATCAACACTTTTGATTGGCAAAATATTAAACAAAACACTTCTAACTGGCTGGCTAAAGATTATTTTTTTTAGCTCATTCTAGATGACTGGGGAAGAGCCAAGGAGAGAAGCAACAGATGGTAACAGGATACTTCATAATTTCCAGCATTTTTATTTGTTTTAAAGGGCATGCCATGTATTCTTATTACACTTTTCTTTGCCACTAAAGGAAACTGCTGCTTCCAAAAATTTTCACCCAGAAACCTGATTCAATTTTATAGGGATTTGTAAAAGCAGAGACAGATTCCAACTTTGTCTGTGGGTTAGATTTTTGGGTGACATCATCTGTTAAAATATGGGAAAATGAGCTGGAAGAGCAGTGTTCAGAGGCAGTCCGGTTCATGTCGCTTTTGACATTGCTATTTCTCTATTTTTCTGGAAACCCTCTCTGCAAGGTGTCTTCTCCCTTTCTTTGGGGCCACCTGATGGATCTGCTTCTGAAGATTACAGGAGAAGATTCACCTCTCTCCATACAAAGCAGCCAACTAAAATGAAACTGAAACAGTATGAGCTGAAATAAAACCAAAGAGAACTTGGAAAGATTAGAAAGGAGCTATAAAGAGCATTAGTCAATGCCATCAGCAATCCCAATCTGACTCCTCCCTCATCCAAATTATTTGATGTCCTATTAGGAGGCTCATTAGGAAAACTCAAAGCCTTTCACTGCAAGAGTCATTACTTGGAGCAGCACATTGGCCCTACAAAAGCTCTCCAGCCGCCCACTGCGGCATTAGCCCCAGCCAGCCCTCTGCTTCCTGCAGCTGCAGCCCACAGCTGGACCCAAAAGTTTCAGAAAAGTTCCTAGGTAGCTTTACAGAGGAGCCAGGTCTTCTGCTGAAGCCGTCTGAAGGGTATACACCAACAGGCAAAGTGCCTAAGGATGCTCTGAAACCATTAAACCATTAGCCCGGACAGAAAGAAGAAGGGAAAACTTTGTCATCTTTCCTTTGAAGGAGTTGAGACTGGTAATAATTCAGTTTTCAACTAATATCAAAAGTAAGAGCGGCCTGACAAGCTGGCTGCACAAAAAGGGAACTCAAGATGAGCCAGTATCACTCCAGTATTCTTCTAGTCAGAAAACTGCTCTAATAGTCCGATACTTTCACAGTACAACACAAACTCTTGCGGCAGCTCCGACTGCGTTAACTTCTCCCGCAGTGATGTTCTAGAGGCGTTTTATTCATTGACTAGCAACTTATTTTCCATCTTGCTCAGATTTTGCAAGCAAACCATTAATGAAAGCATTCCTTATACGCCCACCTTTTCTCCTTAAGGTCATTTTAAGAACCTAGAAATTATAATAATTTGCAATCGTGCTGCTATAGACAGAATCCCACACGCATTTGTCCTGGTAACACACAAACAACCCCGCAAACACCCCTGCCTGGGCTTCCCAGGAAAAAAATGCCCAGAGCACACAAAAATCAAGGAGAAAAACTGAATCCCAGGCAGCTCAGCTCTTTGGGGCAGTTCTCCCTCAGTTTCTCAAGTTACCCTGCAGAATTCCATCTCCTTTAACTTTTCAGATTTCAAAACCAGCTTTGCCAACAAACCGCTTCATAGTCTTTCCCTTGAAATACAACATAAAAAGACCTCAGAGCGCCAATGCCTCCAAGTGTCCGCTACCAACTCCGAAAACACTCGGAAAACACACTGAAAACTTTTCCAGCAGACTCACAAGGCTCCAGCTGCCCTGCTCTGGCATTTCACAGCCCACCCGGGGAAGGCAGACATTTGGAAAGCAGAGCTCTCGAAACATACTCAGCAAACCCAAAGCATCCACTTAGTAAAATAAAGTGCTTAGTCCCGCTCCTGCATGATTGTAAAAAAAAAAAGTGACATTCCAGGGTTTTTCTGGCTGCGTGTCTACTGCTGTTGCACATCTGGTACTTCACAGAGCTGCCTCTTGCCACACTCAACAGGCACAATTTTAGGGAGAAACCCTGCAAATTGGGGCTGGCGAGGCAAGGGGCAGAGCGAGCCTTGGGGTCCCGAGCAGAAGCGGCTGCAAAGCTTTTGTGTACCGAGATCTGCCGCTCTGATGTGCGGAGGGGAGAGCAGATTACTTCTGGACAAAAAGTTTTCTTCTCCTCAAGGAAGGAGGAACTACGCAAGACGAGAGGTTTCCAGTCGACTAAATATATATTCACACATATATACACGCAGATATAGAAAGAGCTAGAGCTTCCAGAAACACATCCTGACTTTTGCTCCAGAAAAAAAAAAAAAACGAGCCCAGCAACAGGCAGCTCTGCTCTAAGAAAGGCGAATAAAGTATTGTTTTAACTTTTTTCCCCTTTTACGGGCCCCCTGACAAATGGCATTCAGAGACTCGGGCAGCTAAAGGAGGTTGGGTGGGTTGAATTTTTTTTTTTTCCGGAATGCACCGAGTAAGGCAAGACACATGTTTTGCCCCGCACAAAAGCCACCTCGCCCTCCCCACGGCCCCGCACGCCGCTGACACCCGCCTCCCTCCCGCCGCCGGGGCCCGGGGCCGGGGGCTCGGGGGCCGCTTACCTGCCCGGCCGAGGGACAGGGCACCCAGCAGCAGCACCAGGGCAGCGGGTACCGACCGGCTCCGTATCCAACTGCGCCTTTTCCACCGCGTGTGCGTATCCATGGTCCACAAAAAACGGGCCACCAGCTCGGGACAACTCGGGGGGAAAAAAAAAATATATATATACAAGCGAAGAAAAGGTGCTCAGACCCCCCCGCCAGCCCCCCCCGGAGAGCAGCCGCTTTATAAAGCCATGGGGCGGGCGGAGGGCTGTCGGGGGCTCCGCCGCGCTCACTCCCGGCCCCTGCCTGCTCCTGCAGCGAAAAACTTTTCTTTCTTTCCCCCCACCCCCCTTTTTTTTCCCTTCTTTTAAACCCAAGGCAAGAGTTTGTCAATCTCGGAGCCGCGCAGCAAATCAGGGCCGGGCGGTGCGGCCCCCGGCCCGGCCCCCCCGCCCGCCCCGCTGCCGGCCCGGCCCCGCGGCAAGTTTGAACCCCGCGGGGCTGCAGCCGCCGGGCTGCCCCGGCCCCCAAAACAGGTCCCCCCCTCTCCTTTCCCCACAGGAATGAGCACAAGCTGGAGTTCTCTCTCCCTTCCCAGCTCCCTGGCTCTTTCCGGCTCCCGAAGGAGATGGGGCCCGGGGTTTGTGGAAGCATGGAAAATGCAAGGATTTGGCAAAAAAAAAAAGTGAGGCCACTACTGCAAAACGTGCGTGCAAAGGGTAAAGAGCGCAAGCAGGAGGGAGTGGAATGGGAAGGTGGCATCCCCTGCCAGGCTAACTGGGCGCTGGGGTGGCAAAACCCTCCTCTGGCAGGCAAGCAAGGAGGAGGGTAAGGGGTGAAAGCGCTGCTGGCCCTCCAGCTGCACGCACAGCTTGTCCTGGGGTCCACTGCTCTGCTCCTGGGGCTCTTCCTCGCACTACACCCCTGCACACTGGTCGCCTTTGCACACCAGTGGTGGCTGATGCATCACACTGGTAAACATCAGCTTCAAATGATTTTACTTGTTCTGACATTGTATAGAAGCAATATTAGAACAGTACAGAAAAAAACCATAAAAGCTGATGTGACTTCCCCACACCAGATCCTTTCCTCCAGCAGTGCCCTCCCTCAGCTCCCAGGAGAGGAGGCCAGGCCTCACACTGTAGGACTAGGTGGCACACAATGCTGCAGACCCCTCAAACCCGAGATCAGGTCATCTGGAGACCAAAGAAGGAACAACCACCACATGCAGCCCTCTTCCTTAACTAAAATACTTTCAAAACACTTGCTGGTATCAATACTTGCTTTGTCAGTGCCATTAAAGATCTGAACATCATTGCTAGCACACAACCAGGTGAGTCCCAGCTCCCATGACTTCAGTGGTTGGAGTTGTACTGATTTTCATGGAGCAGTGATTTCACCGACAGACTCGTACCCTGAGCCACACCAAAGCATCCCAGCCCTCCCCAGTCCTTGCACAGCAGCATCCTTAAGGTCTTTCGTCATCCACAGGGAAAATAACCATTGCCACCACCCAAACTGCCACACTCTGCCTACCCTGGACTCTTTGTCTACAGGTTCAGTCAATTCAGCACTGCAAGAACCTGGGCAGTCACTGGCCATTCTGTTTATCATATATAAGGGGGACAATATATAAGTTAGGGGTCAGTCGTCCTGTCCTTGCTTTGGGCTTCTGATGGAAGAACTCAGCACAACAGGGGCTTACGCTGAGCTTCAGCTATTCACTCAGCATAAATCTTTGACCTGCTAGAATGAAAGTTGCTTGGTCAGGTAATTGATAGCAAACTAACACATCAAAACCTGCAAGCACAGGAGGCCAAATCCCACCAGATCTGCAGAAGGAAGCAAGGGAAAGGGGTGCTCCCAGTCTGCTCAGCTTGTAGCCTAATAGAGATATCTAATGGTTCAGTGGAGGAGAGCTGTAGGAATCTCTCCACCTCTGAACCTGTTGAGATGCCTTCTCCCTCCTCCCAGCCCCACTGTGAAACTGGAAAGACTGGAGTATGAGCCACACACAAGAAGAGATCCTCTGCTGAAAGAGCCTTTCACCAGAGAGAGGTGAAAGGCAGATTGGCTGCAAGCCCCCGAGTCGGGAGCTGGGAGGAGGCACGCAGCACGCACGTGCTGGCTGCAGCCACGTGTAGGGTGGGTACGGTGCCAGTGGCACTCCCGGGCAAACCTCTCAGATGAAAGCCCCTTCCCGTTCTCGCCTTTCATGAGTAACCAGATGACTAGAGGCTGGCGAGACAAATTAAGTGATGCTGCATATCCAGGAGGAGCCTGGAGGCAAGCTCTTTCAGTACAAACACCTGTGCAACCCTGCAAGCACCGCTGCAGAGCAACAACAGCGTCCATCACCACTGCACCTCCCTCCTGCTTTAAAATATCCCACTACTCACAGCAGCAGTCCTTCCCACAGGCTCACAGCTGCCTCTGGTATGGAGCAGAGAAGCTATTCCACAGCTCACAGAAACACTGCGTGACCGAGACGCTTTCTCTCCCCTCCATTTGTATGGACAATGAAGCATCTCAGGCATATGGATATGGAACTAGGACAGCTAAAAGCACCAGCAGACCCTGTAGATTGCAAATACCCTCCCCTTCCCCGTAACCCTTCTTATTACGATAAAGTCTTAACTTGATCCGCAGTATTTCTATGGATGCCTAATCGCCCTTGAGAGGCACTGCCAGCCTCACTGACAGAGGTGTCCGATTTCAGCCCCAGTTACACAAATGCCAGGATTCTGGGTCTTCTCATTCCAGACTGGCATTTCTGATCATACAAACAACTCATTGTTTTGGACTGAGACCCTGTTTTGTCTTCTCCAGCTGCAAGTGAAAATCCCACTAACACCTGAACACTGAAGCGTTGACATTCCCTGCCCTTCCAGGGGCATACAGCTATAGGAAGGGGGACACCTAAAGCATCAAAAGCACTGCAGACAAGGAAAAGCAGCTCCGAGCAGCACACACACCACCCATTTTTTCCAAGGGCTCTCAACTCCAGAAGCAAGCCAGATTACCAAAACCTGGACCCACATCAGATGCAAAGCAACTGCACTTTACGCCAGTTGAGAACCTGGCCCAGGGAGCTTTTGCTGAGCAGTAAGTCTGAGCTTCCAGTTGCTTTCCACGTGATTTAGAAGCTTGCACAGACCTGTTCGCCCCTCCTTGACAATAACAGAGAAATACAGAAATAAGCTTGTAATGGCAAACTGGAAAATTCCAGCATCCACATGCCAAGTTTAAAGAGCCAACCTCCGAGTCGGAGTGGGCCAGATCATCTGGTGGTGCAAGCTCCAAGGAGATTTACATGAGCTGGGTTGGTTGACGCCAACTCCAAATCCCTCCAGCAGCCAGTCGGGGTAACATCTGAATAGCCAAAGGAATCTATTGCAGCAGTGGCAGATGGCCAAATATCTTTAAGGAACAGCAGTTTATAGAAGTATTTTCATGACTAAATGCATCTTGAGCCCAGCTAGCTGTTGTTTATAGGACAGGGGACACATTTGCAAACTTTCAAAAAAACCAAACCCTTAAGTTACATAGGTAAAAAAATTCTTTAAGTAATTTATATGCTATGAAACCAACATGAACATTCAGCCAAAAAACCCAAAAGGGCATTATTCTGTAGTTTGAAAGTAAGTATTGGGATAATCAGAAAGAATAGCCCTAGGTGTTACTGATAACCAGTTACACCCTATGACCGGCCGATGAGAACAGACTGAAAATGAGACTTAGAATTGCCTGAGCTGTTGCATAAATAATCAGGAAAGACGTCTGCTCTCAGGAATGATTTCAAACACTATTTACAAAGAGCATATGTATCTAAAAAGACAACTTTCCTCTGCAATCTTGTAACCTGCCTTTATTCTTTGCAAAGGTATAGACACAGTTGCATCCCTACCCAAGTCAAATGTTATAATTTGTCTTATGCTGCAGTCAGTCCTGACTTATGATCTCGCACCTGTTGCCATGGAAATGATTGCTCTCAAATTCAGCTTAAGAAAAAAAAAAATGAGAATTTAGTGCTACAGAGACATTTTGGATTGAGACTTGAAAAATAAAGCTATTCATTTATCCACAGAGGAAGCACCACATCTGGTATCCTGAAGCTAGGCACTGTCTCAAGCCTCACTGCTCAGTACTCTGTGTGGTCTTTAATCTGAGCAGAGTGTTTACTGTACTGCCCGGGACTGTTCATGTCCATTCCCACCCTGTTGAAGAGCTGCAGCGTGGCAGCAACTTCCCCAACCTTTCCAAAAATCTGGTTTTGAACAAAGGCCATCAAAAATCTGCATTTATAGAACATGGTGACGGGTAGCACATCAACACCGATATTGCAACACTGCAAGCTATCGGGTGATACCAAACACGTAGAGCAGATACCGTCATGCTCTCTAGTTAGACTCCAGGCTGACTGGTGACATGACAGATTCAACAGGTACCTCCCAAACGTGAAAAACGTACAAATCTAGAAAGAGTTAATTTTTTTTCCTCCCAGAAAGACAAATCACAACACAGAAATAAAACCACCACCACTCCTGTGGTTAAGCACCTGTTTTGGCTTTGCAGGCCAGTTTCTTTACAAAACAGCTACAGTGCTGTGAGGCTAGGAGCTGGACAGCCAATTCTCCCACATCCCAGCTGCTCTGGTGGAAATTCAAATCTGATTTTTGACATGAGGTGGCACCAGGACAAGCCCCATCAGTGGAAAGAGCAGCCAACGCAAGGTGGGGCTTGTTTATTGTATGTTTAAATGTTTCATAGTCAAAGAGGTTTGTTTAGTAGAGGAAATAGCATTATAAAGAGAACAGACTTTCCACTCCTCCTCTTTTTCCAGTGTTGTTGCCTTCTCTTCAGTTTCATGTTAATGACTCCAAGCCTTGTACGTGTTTGAACCATACCAATCTATTAAATGCAGAAGGACAAACTGCACCATGGTGCCTATTGAGAAGGGTGAACTCAGTTCACCTTCTTTCCCTTTCATCTGGTTCCTCTCCATGCCCAATGCCAGCCTGGAAGACTGGAAGGAGTTGCCATTCCCTCTTCACATCCTGTGTTTTATTTCCTTGTGCCCTATCATCTGCGGTCAATGGCCCAGGCTAAACCCTATATAATCTGTCTAGACTTCAGGGAGATAATCCTTGGTGCTACAGAAAGTGTTATGTTAAACCACGAGGCTGCACATTAACAAGGACCTGTGACTTACCCTATGATCTTCACAAGGGTCAAAAAAAATGAAGTAGTTCCTAAGTGACTTGCACTAAACTCTCACTGACCCCAATGAAGGTTTTGTTGAATACAGACCACAGAGTTCGTTTTCTAGCTCCTGTCTGTCCATCATAATCATGTCTGAAGATTAAAGGTGAGCCCAAACCACAAAGCTTATGTACAGGTCCAAAATCACCCAGCAACATCTGGCTTCAGGAGTTGAGCTCGGGTGCCTGCTAGGAATATTTTTATCTAGACCATTGTGGTGGTCATTTTCAAGCCTAGCCACAAGGAAGGCTTTTAATATTTCCCCCAGGGATGAACGGGGATGAGCAGGAGTCAAACAGATGACGACTTGCTTTCCTGCACCCCCCCCCCCCCCACACACACACTTTTTGGATGTTAATGGTGATCACAAGTTTACCTTCACACTCCATCTGCCAGCACCACAACACTTTTTCAGCAATTGTTAGGTTGTAGGGGTTTTCCTTGTGTTGTTGTTCCAAGAATGCAGATGAGCAGTTTTGCTGGCAGAGCCAAGTTTCAAGAACTGAAGCCGCTCTCCTCCCTGCTGCGTTACACGTCCTGAAATAACAACCAGGAGAGATGTCAGCTCTGCTCGTCCCCAGCAACCTTCCCTCATTACCTACCTCTTCAAGCAATCACCATGCCGTTTTTGCCAAATATTCCACACACAGTTATTTGATATTAGTAAAGACCATCTTTGGTAGCTTCTAAACATGAGGTTTGTGTTGTACCAAGGAAAAGCCAGAAATTGATTTTCCCCTACCACATTTAGCTACAATTAGCTTCTTTGAGCAGAGCTCTTCCCTAATGAGAGATGTGCTAGAATCCTACCCAGAAAAGCCCTGAATCCAAACTATAAATTGCTGGAAATCCTGGGATATCAGACCAAATAAGTCAGCAGAAGTTGTAAGTCTTGATCTATAGGATATGGAACAGCTTTTGCAAGCATGGGAACCCAACTTCTTCCCTGCGGAACTTTCTCAGAAAGAGCCATCTCTAGAGATGTCTGTGCATTTTTTGGGGGGTATTAAAACAGTTCCAGAGCTCTGTACTCTCAAAAGCAGCCTGTGCAACCCAAGTGCCTGCTACCTGCACGTATGTGAGCATACAAACAGGTAGAGTTTAGGGCATGCGTGGGATTACTGGATGGAAATTAAATAGCACAAAATTCAGACTAAGATATCAGGAAAAAATCCTTACATTAAGATCTCCTCAGCTATGGAAGATCTCTTCGACTTCCCAAAGGAAGTGGTGAAAAATCCCATTGCCCGAGTCATAGCAAATCAGTCTGGACAAGCTTATACACTGTTGGGAACAATCCTGCCCTGGCATGAGAGTGGGTTGGATGACCAGAGACAACTTTTCCATTGATGGTTTCTGCAGTTCAGTAATCCTGAAAAAATGTGGGTGAATTTCACAAGAAAATGTGGTCACAGCACTAAGACAAGCCCTGTGGCTCCCGCTCCCACCATCGAGCAAGTGGGTTACAGCCTTCTCCTGCCTTTGCTAGCACGTACGAGACATCCCAGCAGGCCTTCTGCCCATTTTGCCTCTTGAACATGTACACTCTTCAGGACAAGATATGTCATTTGCTAGGTTTTCCACACACACAACCTGGCAAAAAAAATCACAAGTGTTTTTTGTCCCTATGAGCAGTAACAATACAAAAATTTGCATGTTCTACATATGTCCAAGCACACCCCAAATTAGCATTGTTTATTAATTATTCTACCCAGGTCTAGTAACCAATTAAAGCATCCCAGTACATTTTGGTTGCATCAGCTGATGGTCACAGAATCATATAGGTTGGAAAAAACCTTCAAGATCAAGTCCAACCATAAACCTAACACTGCCAAGCCCACCACTACACCATGTCCCTAAGCACCTCAGCCAAACGGCTTTTAGATACCTCCAGGGATGGGGACTCAACCCCTTCCCTGGGCAGCCTGGTCCAATGCTGGACAACCCTTTCAGTGAAGTAAAATTTCCTAATATCCAGTCTAAACCTCCCCTGGTGCAACTTGAGGCCATTGCCTCTCGTCCTATCACTTGTTACCTGGGAGAAGAGACCAACCCCACCTCTCTACCCCCTCCTTTCAGGGAGCTGTAGAGAGCGAGGAGGTCTCCCCTCAGCCTCCTTTTCTCCAGGCTGAACAACCCCAGGTCCCTCAGCCGCTCCCCATCAGCCTTGTGCTCCAGACCCTTCCCCAGCTCCGTTGCCCTTCTCTGGACACGCTCCAGCCCCTCAATGTCTCTCTTGTAGTGGGGGGCCCAAAACCGAACACAACATTTGAGGTGCGGCCTCACCAGTGCTGAGCACAGGGGCACGATCACTGCCCTAGTCCTGCTGGCCACCCTATTCCTGATACAAGCCAGGATGCCATTGGCTTTCTTGGCCACCTGGGCACACTGCTGGCTCATATTCAGCCGGCTGTCAACCAACACCCCCAGGTCCTTTTCCACCAGGCAGCTTTCCAGCCACTCTTCCCCAAGCCTGTAGCGTTGCAAGGGGTTGCTGTGGCCCAAGTGCAGGACCCAGCACTGAGCCTTGTTGAACCCCATACAATTGGCCCCAGCCCATCGATCCAGCCTGTCCAGGTCCCTCTGCAGAGCCTTCCTGCCCTCCAGCAGATCACTCCTGCACAACCTGGTGTCATCTGCAAACTTACTGAGGGTGCACTCGATCCCTTCATCCAGATCACCGATAAAGATGTTAAACAGGACTGGCCCCAACACCGAGCCCTGGGGAACACCGCTTGTGACCGGCCGCCAGCTGGAGTAAGCTCCATTCCCCACCACTCTTTGGGCCCGGCCATCCAGCCAGTTCTTTACCCAGCGAAGAGTACACCCGTCCAAGCCATGAGCAGCCAGTTTCTCCAGGAGAATGCTGTGGGAAACAGTGTCAAAGGCTTTACTGAAGTCTAGATAGACAACATCCACAGCCTTTCCCTCATCCACTAGGAGGGTCACCTTGTTGTAGAAGGAGATCAGGTTGGTCAAGCAGGACCTGCCTTTCCTGAACCCATGCTGGCTGGGCTTGATCCCTTAGTTATCCTCTACATGCCGTGTGATGGCACTCAGGATGATCTGCTCCATCGGCTTTCCGGGTACCAAAGTCAGGCTGAAGGTCCTTTCATCCTCTGGTCCTTCCTCAAAAAAAAAAGAAAGCAACTTAAAGACTAGAGATTTTATTTTACCAAGCAATTTTCATCCACATTTTCCCTTCTCTAATATTTCTGTCAATTAACCATGTAACACAATTTCCAGGCAGCTATTTCCATTTATAATTTTGTTGCATTAACTATACCAAAAATGGCACATTCCATAGATTCCCCTTTGATTTCACAAGATTACAGGTTCATTCCACCGAGGGCTTCTGGAGTGACAAAACCCTTCATTTTGTTGTCTTTTTTTCCCCCCTTGTTGAAGTAGTGGTTTAGAAATTATGAGAATACAAGGATGCTATGCGCACCACCCAGCTATCAAAAAGCAATTCAAACAACGGGCAACAGTCTTAGTAAGTCAAAGCTACTTTCTAAATAGAGAGGGGAAATAAAATGTCAGGCAAGGCAGTCATTTTTGTGGATGAATCACTCGAGGAATCCAATCCAGCTACCAAGTGGTCTCTAACATGACTAATTTTTACTTCTGCCTTTTTCAGTGTTTCCAGTAAGTCACCTTCTCAGATGCATCAGCACCTTTCCACAAGTCCCCACCGTAACTTACTCCCTGGTCTCCCCACTGATGAGTTTTCCAGTTTGGGGAGCTCTGGGGTGAGCCAGGCAGCGTGGCCAAAGGTACAGACCTTGGCCAGATCAAGGTGCCAGGTCGTTAACATTTTTAGCCAGACACAGGGCTCGTACATCCAGATTAAGCACCAATATACCACCCTAGATCACCCCACTGCCTGCTAGCCCTGGTTCATGCTCCAGTCTCTCAGCCTCTTATTTCAGCTGGGTTTCCAGGATGCAGCACCCACATATCCACCATATTTCTACAATAGATGCTCTGCTGCTGTTTGGGGGACAATACCTTCTAGTGCTGGTGTCTTTCTGAAGCATCTACAGTCTTCTGAAATTGTTACCAGGTTTTACAGCTATCTGAAACTGCAGACTGGTTTGTCACCTCTTACAGGGTGTCTTGCTTTATTTTTTAAATACAGACCTGGTTTTGTTCCCAGTTCAGTTCCAGAGCAGCATCCTAAAGCCTCCTGTTTACATATTTTGGGTTGTTTTTTTTTTAATTTATTTTTACATTTCTCGGACACCTTTGAGGAAGTCCAAGGAGTTTTGGCCACGCATTATATCTTCAAGATCAGCAGTGCAAAATACTCCAGCAGCATTTCACATCCCTTTGAGGATCTGATCCAGGAAAAAAAACCAAAACACACAGCCCTAATTGTTCTCTCCTGAAGCATTAAAAAGCAACTGTGTCAGGGAACAGGTAGCAGACAGACTATGGTCTGCTGTGCTTCCTATCCTTGAATTGCAACTAAACCATACCCCTTCCAGAAAGCATAAGCTACCTAGCTACCTGTATATATAAGCCATTGGCTTGCATTTTTTTTTGCCTGCCACCCCCCTTCCCCAGAGGGTGGGGGGATCTCTCTGAGCACTTATACTTGCCCTGGGGGTTATAACTGTCTTGTTGGGTTAAAAGAGTTGCTGCACCACCATACCCAACTTCAGAATGCAGTCACAGCCACAGCTTTGTCATTCCTCGCGGTTTTATGAGCCCTGGGAAGCAGCACTGTGCATGTTAGGGGTTCTGCAGACATATACAGAGAACCCCCCAGACATCCAATGCATATAGACAACTCCTAAGCTTTAAGAAATAGATAGCTGCATAATTAACATTTGGGGGAGAGTAAGTTGGCACAGAGATTCATGTGGTCCTGATGAGGACCAGATGTGTGGGTTTTTTTACTGCTGGTGATCACGACAATAGGAATTCGGCAGTGCATCTCAGACAGAAGGGCTGGGAGAGAAGGCTGGAAGACTCAGCTGGGTCCTGCCCCTTCCCTAGGACCCAGCCCTGATGGCTGCTCACCGGGTTCAGTCCCTTCCACCTCCAACCACCACAAAACACAGCCTCACAATGCTGCTATAGATTCATTCTTTTTTTTTTCCAAGCCTATTCAGATTCACACAGACAAATCAAAAGCACAGGGCTACGGCAGACCTGCCCCAAGCCCTCTGCTAAAGCAAGGGCACCAACTCCAGGCTATCCTCAGCAGCTCTCCCTCCACAGAAGCAAAGCCCCTCCAGGACAGCAGAGCACTTGACAGCTCATGACACCTCCCAGCTGCATGGCTTCCACATTTACAGGTGCCTTTAACCCTTTCCTTCCCCAGTGCATTATTTACCTACCATACAGCTTGTTTTCCTCCGGCAAGACTTCCCCATGGCTTTGTATTCATAAATCATGAGGCCAGAGGGGTTCATGTTTCACAGAGGCCATGGGGCTTCAATGAATTAAGTCTTGTTTGAACTAGAGTATCTTTTTTAGCAAACCAAACAAACATCTTGACCTGACTTGTACTGCAGCAAAATGAGCCCAGAAAGAACTCCTGGCTGCAACAGGAAGGTATTTTGCTTGAAAAGTCAACTATAACAGCTTCCTCGTGGCACTGCTGAGAGAATGGAAGATCTGAGGAGACACCCACAGACGTATTCTGCTGGGTCCAAGGCTGATTTATGTAAGGGCCCTTTATACCCTTCTGGCAGCCCTTAAATTGTCATGAGTGCCTTCTTGCAGTTAGAGATGCTTTTCTTGGTGTCATGTTTGGCCCCACTGAGCAGTTTTTCTCCCCCTTGGTCCCTGGCTTCAGCCACAGAAATGTATGTATATTATCCAGATCAGATGCTCAGCTGATTTAAATTGACATGCTCCATTAAAGGCAATGAAGCTTCACACATTTATGCTTGCAGCATCTCTGCCTCCATGCTTTCCTTTAAATGAAGTCAACTAAATCACCAAGCATGACTGTGATTTAATTTCCAGGGTGACATTAAATCTTACTGCTAACTGGACTCTCATTTTACAATCTCCCAAGACCCACAGAAAATTCAGTCCTTTTCCAGAAATGCTTTTCCATTCCAACAACAATTTATTTCCAGCTCATACACAGCTCTCATGCAGGACTGCAAACACTTACTGATCCATTCTATGGGCAGTGCAAAGTAGCCAGCTGCACGAGTGCTGTCGTGGTTTAGCCCCAGCCAGCAACTCAGCCCCCCCAGCCGCTCGCTCACTCCCCCCTGGTGGGATGGGGGAGAGAATCAGAAGAGTAAAAGTGAGAAAACTCATGGGTTGAGATAAAGACAGTTTAATAGGTGAAGCAAAAGCCATGCACACACACAAGGTATTCCTTCACTCCTTGCCATGGGCAGGCAGGGGTTCAGCCATCCCCAGGACAGCAGGGCTCCGTCACGCCTAACGGTGACTTGGGAAGACAAACGCCATCACTCCAAACATCCCCCCCTTCCTTCTTCTTCCCCAGCTTTATACACTGAGCATGACGCCATATGGTATGGAATAGCCCTTTGGGCAGTTGGGATCAACTGTCCCGGCTGTGCCCCCCCCAGCTTCTTCTGCACCTGGCAGAGCACGGGGAGCTGAAAAGTCCTTGACCAGTGCAGCAACAACTGAAACATCTCTGTGTTATCAACGCTGTCTTCAGCACAAATCCAAAACATAGCCCCATCCCAGCCACTATAAAGAAAATTAACTCTGTCTCAGCTGAAACCAGGACAAGTGGGGCTCCCATGACTTAACTCATGCAATATCAAACCTAAGATCAGAAATTCTGGGACTGTCTCTCTTGCTCTGCTAAACCAGCTATTCACTTTAGGGACATTTTAGCATAGATTCCACTTTTAAGGATCTGTGTATTTAAAGAGACAGAAGAGCCTTCAGATGAAGGATTCAATTGACAGAGGTCACCAGCAAACATGACTAATCCATTACGCTGTTAAACAACTCAACATGCAGGGGTTAATCAATGCTAGCCCAAGGTCTAATCCCTCTTTCTGCTAAATAACTCACTGAAAACAAACTCTGCCTACTAATGTTCTGGAAAGGAAGATAAATGCATACAAGGCTTGAGAAGGTTCAGTTTTCAGAGCGCTCAGTTACTATAAAGCCTGACTACTGTCAGTCTGGCCAGATGTTATTTCCATCCTTGCGAGGATATGGATTAGGGGAAGGTTGGCTGGCTCTCCGCCAGCTTACAGGAGTCAAAGCCCTGGCCTCCTCCTCAACCTGGGTTAGCAGGGCTGTCCTGCACAGACAAAGCAAGAGTCACTATTCCCTTGGGGTTTCTGTGCATATTCCAGACCCCTATTTATAGCTGTGATTTGTGCTTTTACAAGACGGTAATTTCATGCTGCTCGTAAATCTTTCCCTGAAAACCGGTATTTGTAGGTCAGCAAGGAGAGGAAGCCAGCAACCAAAATTGCTGAACTTCTGCAGAAACTGTACAATTGGGCCACAAACACCGAAATGCAATTAGGAGGAATCAAAGAACCTTGTGTTGTCTCTCATGTTGGAAGGGGACATGTTTGTTCCATGAGGATCAGTGGCCACTGCCTACACATTGAGGAGTTTGTTTGGGATCTGGGAAGAGGGTGTCACCATTTGCTTACCCAGTGGATACAGCTTACTGCATCAATATGCCAGCCAAGTTTGGACTGGCAAGTCACATCACTGACATTATGTCATGAAAGTGTTCATCCCTTTCGATTTTTTTTTTGCATTTCTTACACCTCTGGGATTGCATTTTCCCCTCAAAAGGGAACAGAGACTCAGCAGAAGGTTATTTCCCTTGGCATTTAAAGATATTGGGAGGAAACTAATACTAGTTTAGGCTTTACAATGTTGGAAAGCCCGCACGTACAAATGCTAACCTGTCCTTGAGACCCTCCTGTGTCCCCTTGATTTTGGGGCAGCCTTGCAAAAAATCCAGTCCCTTGAAATAAGTGGCCACACAGAGTTACTGCAGGTCACATCAACTTTTAACAAGCAGGTACTGCAAGCTGGGATCCTCGAGGTGCAGGGTCTCAGATACCACATTTTTTTCCCTGTCAATGCTTCCAAGACTAATAACTAAGGGAAACCCTGAGGGCTATGCCCATCCTTGCATTTATTACATCCATGCTGCATCACTGAAGGAAAATAGCTTTTACTCCAATGCCTTACTGTTACGTGTAAACAGACTTCTTGGAAAAGAGGTGCTCAGTTCCTGAAGAAAAATGATTAAAACAAACCATTTTGTAAGTTGGATTCAATTGCAAGGGCACTCCCACTTCCAAATAGCTTCACTTTTCATCCTAACAGTTTTGCCTGCCTCTGATTAGCAATAAGTGACTTGCAGGATGTTTGCTGTTTGGCTAAGCACCCAAAACACTTGCTGCTTTTTAAGCTTTTTTTTTATATGCCACTGGAAGTTGCAAGGTCCACAGAATAGCTCCATAGTGAATTTGCAAGCTGCTTCTTTCCTTCTGAGCTCTCCAGGAGCATCTACAATCTGATACACCGGAGGGACCCAATAAAAAAAATGTAATTACAAAGCAAAGAGTTAGTCCAACACTAAAACTCTCAAAAAGTAATTAAAAAAATCAAGTCTCCTCTTAAAGACCCTGTGCCTGACCTCTGCTTAGTTACACCCGAGTATGTCAGTAGAACTACTTACAGCCAAAGCAATCCCAACGCCCTATGAACTTCTTTCACTTCATTGAGTTTTTTCATGCAAAAAGGCCCAAGTGCTGGGACCTGGGATCCCAATAAGGATAGTCATTCATGGAAAGCCAGAATGGCGTTCCTGCGTGCTGGCTTCACCATCCTTCCCTGCACATTTCGGGCTGTTAGCAGCAGGCAACGCAGTCCCCATTTCCCACCATGGGCACTGGAGGATCTCGGCTGGGTGGGCCCCCCCAGACGGTGGAGGGGAGTTGGGATCTCACCCAGCAGCTCTGTCAGACCCTTGCTGGAGCAGGAGGCAGCAAATGTGGAAAACAGATGTGCGAGTGGAGGAAATCGGGTTTGCAGAAGACAAGGAAAGGAAGCCCAGAGCAGCCTGCGGGAACAGCACCTGTCCTGCTAAAGCAAGTTGCATGCTCCTAATAAAACGCCTTTGCAGCAGAGGCAGGCACACCAACCAAGCAGTTCTCTCCCACATCCTCTGCTAATTTGTCTTAACACAGCAGGAAGCAGTCTGGCCTTTAAGATACCAAGAGACATCAGCAGGGACCAGGCTGAGGACTTCCAGCAGCAAGATGTGCATAGCTCCTGCCTGAATTGGTAGCTCCCCATAAGAGCCAAAGAGCCTTTTGACTGAGTCACTGGCATGGGGAAGAGACCTAAAGTATTTCCCAGCTCCTCTACTGACTCTTTGGTGAATCAGTCACTGAAGCTCAACAGCAGTCCCTGTGCTGGCTGCAAAACTGTTTAGTTTGTTGTGGGTTTTTTTTTTAAAAAAAAAAAACACCAAATGTCAGATATTTTGAGATGTAGTACTGTCTACCTGATTTGGAGGACAGATTTAAACCTGGCCACCTCCTCCTTCCCAGCTGTGGAAGATAAATAAGTTTCCACAAGTTTTAGTTCCAGAGAAGCAGAGCTTGCCAACTGCAGAGGAAGCAAGCATATAAAAAACAACCCCCACCATTCTCAGCTCTGAAAAATATCCTGTAAATCTTTCACCTGTGACTTTTCACTTGATCTACTCCAAGGTAGGACAAAGGAAAAAAATCAGAAGTGGCTCTTTTCAGGTATGAAGAGCTGTGGTTTAGTTCAGTATTAATTCTGGAGTACAGGAGTGTTGGTCATGGGTGGATGTGTAGTGCAGTACTGAAAGCTGTTCAGTCACATCATTTAAAGTTCAGGTTTTTTGGCACATTGTATGGTAGCTGAACTCTGTCGTAATGCTAGGAACATCACAGATGTGCTGGTTCAATCATTCCCCAATAAAGTTATATGCTGACCTCTTCAGCGCCTGCATTTTTGCATCCCCAAATGAATAACTAAATAACTCCGAATATCTGTATTCCTCAAGTCTGCAGTTCAAGCATGGATTGAGCAAATTGCTCAGGTTGGAAACACGTTTATGAAAACATCAGTCTAGAGTCCGCTGTAAAATCATCATCCCCCACACAAATCCCCATGGTGTAAATAAAGCCAGACAAGCCCAGTTGCTGCTCCGCATTCTCCCTGCTACAGTCCAAATCCTCTCAGACACTTACAGGAGAAGATACCAGCCTCCCAGGGTCTTTGAAAGCCCAAGAGCAACCCCCCCGACCCCAACAGTGACTCACTTTGCTGCATTTACTTCTGTGATTCATTCTCTCACATACAACATTATCCCCATGGGATGTGACAAAAATCTGGCTGGTGGCTGTTTTATTTACTGCCAGCTGCAGCTTCTCCCGAGTGCTGCAGCATCTGATACATAAAGTCTGATAAGCTGTATACATGTTTTCCTTATCATCCTGCTCCGGCTTTTCATTTACTGAAGTCCCATGAACACAGAAGGAATCATATCTTGCCATATACAGTTTGGCCTTCAGAGACACTGAGCATCTCTGTTCACTACAGATGTTTGGCATGTGGCAGCACAAGTATCATTTAATGGCAGGATTGAGATCAACATTTGCTGCTAAAAATGTCAATTCAGTGTAACTGAAGTTAATTCACATGCAGATCCTCCCAAAGCAGGACAAAGATGATGATTTGTGCACAAAACCGAGCTTTGCCAAGAATTATGCATACAACAGAGCAGAATCAGCATTTTCCACAACAGCAGCAGCATCACTGCAAGAATCAAAAGCGAGTTTGGGGTGAAGTTGGGCCATTTGCACAAAACCCCAGGGGCAAATTATTTGCAGAATTCATCCCAGCAACTCTGAAAAAGCAGTGTGCAATGAGAGCACTGGCATTAAGAGAAACTGCTAAAGAGAAGAGGGCAGCTCACCGAGTGATGAACCCAGGCACCCTGCAAACATTGCCTCCAGGAGAGCTACACGGAGGCAAAACCACTCACGTCCGTGCAGCACACCAGCAGCCCAGAAGAGCCTCTCCTTTTCTCTCATTGATTTATAACCTTGCAAGGAGTCCAGTTGGAAACAGGGTGTGCAGACAAGAGCACTGGAGCTGTTGCGGCCATCCCAACCCTCTCCTTGCGGCTCTCCTCCCAGCAAGGACCTCCCCCCTTCCCTTGCAAGGCTCCAGCTATCAACGCGCTGCCCCAGGACCAAGCATCGCTATCATTTCTCCTGCACGGTAAAGGTCATACAATATAAACAGCATGTTTTCATCATTGTGCTTAAGCCAAATGGCAATTAACTGTACAGGGTTATTCATCCCCTTGCTGGCTATGCTACGACACGGAGTTAACATTAGCAGTTTAAACAGGAGCTCTGTTGTTTCCCCGAATGCTGCGTTGGCATCAATAGCCCTGGGGATGAGGAAAAGAGCTTCTCTCTGTAGCCATCACTCCCATCTCTTTTAAAGCACAGTAATATGAAGAGGACATAATCTACAGGCTTTGTTAGAAAAAGGAGAGGCTGTAAAACTCCAGCTTTCTATGGCTTTTGATAATTCTATGAGCATCCCTGCCAAAACACCGCTCCGAGCCTGTCAAAAGGCCCTTTCCAGACACACTGTCCCTTCTGGGGCACTCGCCTTTTGTTTCTTCCAGAGAGCAAAATGCATTGCTCCAGTGTTCCCCCGCTCTTTCCCAGCTCCAGTACCACGGTGACTGCAGCAGCTTTCGGGGGCCTTACAGGGAACTATTTCCAGCATGTACTTTGGAGGAGTCACCAGTTCATAAACACATCCATGCCAGTGGTACAAAAAGCCGTGCCAACTATTACTGCCACAGATCTTGAAATAAATGAAACTTTCTTGCCACCGTGTCATGGTTTTGCCTCATTACACTGCAACCTTCTCTTTCCAGCTCAGTGTATTTACCTGCATCAACTGGAACTAGTATGGAAAACCTTGGTATTCAGAGGGGAGAGACAAGACTACTCTTACACTTCAGAGAAAGGTGGAAAGAAGAGGAAAGTGTCATCATAAATGTTTTTCTCCTGAGCCTGCTCAAATCCTGCATGCAAATTTGGAAATTTGAGTTACATTGCTTCTAGTGAACAGGTAGCATGCATGAATATGCACGTGTGTGAGCAATGTAAGTATTTCTTTCTTACATCCAGGGAAAGAGTTAAGCATGAACATTTTCATGATATTTAGTAAGGTTAACTGAAAATAAATCTCTTGCAAGAAAAAGAACAGCACAATATATCAGCCTCCTCCTAAGAGCTGAATTACTTCTGGCTGTACTATGTTGATTACTTATTCTGTCCAGAGGTTTGACAACAGTGCCGTTACAGCTGACAACACACACGGCGTGAAGAACCAGGGCCAAGGCTCAATCCCACTCTGTGGGATACAGGCCATAATCTTAGCTGCTGACTTCCAAAATTAGCCAAGCTGCTTGCATTTCTCATGCATACCATGGCTTTCTTTTGACGCAAAAAGAGAAAAAGGGATTTCTTCTTGCCAAACACATCTTGCAGTGAGAAGACATCCTAATGAGTCTACCAGTCCTTCAACGCATGAGAAGATATCATATGGAAAAAGCTACAGTCCTCAAGACTGTTGGACAAACCTTACTTTTTCCCCTTGTTAGACCTGAGATGGACACAGGGAACAGCTGGGATGTTGTTTTTAAACAAGAGCAACCAATTTAATGAAATGTGAAATTTATGAGCTGGTCAGCCATAGGAATAATTAAGTTCGGGGACCCTCTGGGATCCAGAGGGTTTTTCAGTAATGGAAAGTCAGCTGTCTTCCTCTAGGATCTATAGGCTGCAATGAAGAAACCTGTAACCCCTTTGGGTAGCCCAGGGACTGCTGTACCACGACTTCTGTATGGCATCACGATACAGAAGTGAAATCCCAGTTGTGACCTCGAATAGCAAACTCCCAGCACTTCCACTACACTACACAGCTGGCTTTTTCATTTCTTCTGTGCTTTTGTTTTCTTAACTGCCTCCAGTGACGTGAGCCTGGAGTGTTGTGAATCAAAGCTGCAGCAGGAGCTCCAAGTCCAATTTCGACTCAAAGAATGCAAATCCACTAGCAAAATTGCACGCGTGGGGAGGCACCAGCAAGTGGGGAGGGAAGAAGCCAGGGAGCCGAGGATGGGAAAGGCCAGAGTCTGCATCCAGGGAGAGAGGTATGCAGGAAGAGAATAACACACACATTTCTTTTGTATTCCTTTCAGTTTAGTGGTTGGTTGGGTTTGCTCATTTTTCACATGGGCAAACAAACAAACTGCAATATTCTGTAGTGGGAATGGACCTACAGTAGGAAAAAAAAAAATCTCCATTTGCCACGCTTGGGCCGTACCACAGCTCTCCAAGGCCACGACAGCGTGGGATGATCGGGGTAGCGCTCCCTCGCCACTGCCAGCAGAGAACAGCCCTCCCTTACGGCACCGCTCCAGACACCAGTTTGCAGAAGAAATAAATATATCCCACAGATCAGAGCAGCAAAGATCACGGTTCAATGCTGCACCGAGCACGTATACGTACCAAGTGCCAGCACCTCCCCTAGTACTCCTCCAGAGCAAAATAACAGCAGAGCAAAACAATAACTGTAATAAACACAGCAGCTTCCAACAGGGGCAGATTTGGCCATCCCAGATAATAGGATGTGTCTGGTGCTCAGCGCTGTGCTCTTTGCTTATCCACCAAAACACAAGACAACACTGTGCAAAACCTGTCCCTAATACATCTGGTATTGCACAGTATCCAACCACCTCACCACAGAACAGCTCCACCACCTCCTGGGATGTTCCCGACAGCACAAGCACACCTCGCAGGGTCCTGCTGCTCCTAAACCAGCTTCCCTGGCAATGGCAGCGGCACTTCTGCACACCTGGATGCGCAGGACTGCAAACAGCGAGGTATTTTGCAGGGCTGGTTGCTCCTGCAAAATATCACGTCCCCAGCTACGAGGGGCAGCCTGAAAACCAAGCAACTTCCAAAGCCGTAAATTGAAATGGTGATTCAAACCAAGGAGAGTGGCCCAGGAGCTGCTGGGCCAAACCCGGCTCCCGGAAAGTTTGGCCAGCCATCAAGCCAAGCAAAGCAAGGGGATTGCTGTGGCTACACTGGCTTCAGGCCCAGGGCTGGGGCTGCACTTGCCTGCTGCATGCAACTGGATCAAGACCTTCACCATTAGGCTGGTAATACCAGTGGCCCTCGGGCAAGGAAGATTTGGGGAGCTCTGCCACAGCCTGACCCTTCTGCAAATGCTTCCAGCCCCAGCTGCAGGGCTCTCGCAGCAGGGTCAGCTCCATCAGATGCATCTGCAGTCCACGAGCAGCTCTGCCACTCTTGTCATCACAGGAAAACAGAGGTTTTTCCCTTCCCCCTCAAGAAAAGGTCCCACAAATCTTCAAGAAATAAATCACATGTACCTTTGTGAAAACTTAATACCTGGCATTAGTAAGGAGCTGCCAAGACACTCTTATTTTTGAGACAGAAAACAGTCTTCTCAGAAATCCCAGTGTAGTAAATTAATCCCAGGAGGTAACAGACTGAGCTTTTGCTACTGTAAATAGACTTTTTCATTATTCTGGAGCATTTTGAGGCCAAAAGACTGTCCCAACATATTGGAAAGTGTAAGTAACTGTCTCACTTCTCTGCAGAAGAGGAATATTAAACAAGCAGAGCAAGACAGATTGATTAGTTCTTCCATTTAGCTGGCAGGGTCTAAAGAGTGACTGTTGTTGCCGCTTTCACTTGTTTCCCTTGCTGGAGAGGGAGGACGCACACCCCAAAGCCCCCCCCATGGTGGAAAGAGCTGACACTGGGAGAAGAGGTCCAGGTCTGTGTTCCTGGCAGCTTCAGAGATGTCAAACACACGGGGCTGGTAACCACCACCACGAGCCGAGGAGCTGCCCCAGTGGTTTTTTTGCTCTCGGCTACAGACACCATTGTCTCTCTTGGCTA
Organism: Mycteria americana; assembly: GCF_035582795.1. Taxonomy (NCBI): domain Eukaryota; kingdom Metazoa; phylum Chordata; class Aves; order Ciconiiformes; family Ciconiidae; genus Mycteria; species Mycteria americana. The sequence goes on along the minus strand of NC_134381.1, from coordinate 10,206,572 downwards.
GACACTACGAGGTGACACTTATGCAATCTGTGATGGGAACTATAAATGGTTTTTCAAAACCCTGTTCATACTTTTTCCTTTTTTTTTTTTTAAATTAGGAGGTACATGTGCTTCCTGCCTTACAGCAAGGTAATGGCACACGGTTTGTCCTAGGCAGGAAATGATTTGGGGGAACTTTAAGCCCTCTCTGCTCCATTGAATTCAGCAGCCCAATGAATAACATGCAGCACAATAAGCATCCCCATGCCTTGGCTCCAAAATGAACACATCAATCCGGTCTCCTGTGCAGTAAATGTGCATTTAGGAGACAGCTTGCTGCATTGAGATGAACGTTTAGTTTCTCTAAGCCATCTTCTGCATCTCTCCCCTCCACCCCTTTCTTAAATTATGGTATGGAGATGCCAAACAACTTATAGAAAGCTCATATAATTCTGGAAGAGATTAAAGAATTATTTCAGCATGAAATCAGAGTAAGAAGTATGCAAGATTGGTAATGGTTAACGAAGATTGACTGTGAAGCTGCTCAATAGGAAAGTATGAGCTCAAGAGCCATGAGGCTATAAGCAATCTATAAAGCCAAGAGGGAAGGGAATATCACAGGGGAGCGGATGAGCCTGGCTGGGTAAGGGGAGCTGTGCCTGACACGAGCTGCATGGCATGGCTTCAGATGCACTTCATGAGTCAAGACCTGATCCCAAAGTCCTTGTTTGAAAACAAACAAACATTAGCTCAGTGAAAACAGAAATCTGCAATTCCCATTTTACAGGGGATTGGAAGCAGAGAAAGACAGAAGCTTAAAGGGCAAGACTGTGTCCCGAATAGGATTTTGGATCAAAAGCAGCCCTTCCTTTCACCTTCCCTCCCTGCTCCCAGGCAGGGCAAAGCACTTCCCCTCCCCAGCCTGGGGGGACCTGCTGTCCTGCACCAGGGCCAGCCCCCATTTCGAGTGTCACCCCCACTTCTTTAGCATTTCTTCCATGTGCTACATGCACCCAACAGCCCACCCTGGTCTGGGCGCAAAGCCTGGCTCCGCACACAAAAAAGCCAAATAACTGCCAGAGCTCCAGCAAGTTGGATGGAGGGGCCGGAGCCCAGCAGGGCAGGCTCCCTGTGGGGGCTTTACCAGGGCCATGGGTCCAGCAGAGCCCCAGCGGGGTTTGAGTTCAGTAAGGACAGGAAAGCCCTGCTGCAAGCCCCAGCCATGGCACAGCAGCCCCACACCCACAGGGCCTCGGGACAAGCAGCAGCTGTACCCGGTACGAGAGCTCCATTTCCACCTGCTTAGCAGTACTGCAGAAAGTGCTTTTAAACTGCATATTTTCCACAAGCTTCACATTTCCCCCCTGTCCTGGTTTCAGCTGAGATAAGAGTTAACTTTCTTTATAGTGGCTGGTATGGGGCTATGCGAGTGAGCGGCTGCGTGGTGCTTAGCTGCTGGTGGGGTTAAACCACAACACCCCCCCCCAACTTCCCAGTTAGTTTCCCCAGGCTTTTAGCACCATTTTCCAGGGCCTGTTTGGCAAACAATATCAGACTGCAAGTAACATCACCCTGTTGCCTTTCACTAGGATTTTTACTGAGCTCCTCTGCACAGAGCAGTGCGGACCCCACTGCCCCCAGCTCCCTGGCTCTCTAGCAGACACCCAGCCACCTCCCTGTGCTGTCTCAGGGATTGAGAAGACTTCCCAGAGGTCCGAAACTCACTATCCCACCTTTTTCTCTCAAAGCCAGCTTTGACTTGCAGTTTGCAAAGGGGCGCTGGGTGAGAACCACCAAGTAGAAGAGATGAGCTTTAGCTTTGATCCGGGCGAAGAGAAGAAAGTTCTCATACATCAAGCACGAGCATTTCTGCATTGGCATGCCCACAGCACAACCACTGCATTAGTGCCCCTCAATGTGCATTTACAAGCAGCATGAACTAACAAGTGTTTCTCACCTGCACATAAATAGAAGCACATGCAGACACCTAACGAGCATTTGGAGAGAAACCTGCAACTATCAGCCTTGCAGTCTGCAAAACTCAGCTCATCTTCAAGGAGAAGCTGGCAATTATTGCTAATAGCTGGGACTAATTCACCAGTGATCGGGAACACAAGAGACACTTGAGAAGAAAGCAAACCAATCCTCTAAGAGTATCTCAGCACCAACAGAGCTACAGAACAACATCCCAATGTTGTGGGCACCCCAGCCCTCCTCCTCATTAATTCAGAGCTACACATCTTAATTGTTCATAAAGGTACTTCCTTCTAGTGACACTGCGAGGGGATGCCAGTTCACATTTTCCTGGGACTTAAGGATTTTTTTCAGCCTCAATCACTGCATCATGTTAGAGCTGCTAAACTCTTCTCTGCAAATAATTAGAAACAGTAATTTTGGATTATCTTTAATTAACGAGGAAGAAGGCATGGTGTCTCCAGTCCCTCAAATGCTATTCTGTGGTTGTGTCACAAATTATTTAATTTTTTTAGGCTGAAAGCTGTCTCCTCCCCTCATGAGTATCACCTCCTGCTCCTCGAGGGTCCAGCTGGACCTAAGCAACCTGCACCAACTCTCAGGCTGAGGCTACAAATGAGCCTCATTATTTTAGGTCCTCATTCACACACAAGCTTACAAGCACAGGCATTGTACGTACATGCCGACTAGAAATCTGATTTTGCCACCAGCAATCAATGGGAGTTTTCCCATTGACGAAGATATAATCACTTTCCCATCGGCTTCAGTGGGAAGCATACATAGCTCCGTGGTTTCCCTTCCCAGGGATCCCAGCCAGCTCTCATTTGGTTTCAATTTAAGTGGATTCACACCCCTTGACTTTAATGTGGCTTTGAAATTCAGGTTCAAGTGAATCAAACTAAGCTGTGAGCAATAAATATCACAAACCAAGATGTTTTGCCTTCTTTCCTATCAGTATTAAGCAAAGCAAAAAACCCCAGTCATTGGAAAGTTCATCGCTATATTTGTAAAGCTACTATTCATTCACAGGAATAGTTCCTGTCCTCTAATTAAATCTCATTTCAGCATAAGTTAAAGTTTTCCAGCTAACAGCAGCCCATGCTCTCTGAGCAAGGTCAGAAAGAATGCACCTCTCCAAAATCCAGCGTGGCCTGGGGAGAATCCTCAGCCCTTCGGGTTACAAGATCATAGGACAAGGGCATGCCTTTTAGCTTTATATTTTACATTCTGTGCAAAATAATGTACCAGTCTATTGCTGGGGCGCTGCTATAATACAAATACCTTGCCTCTACATAACTGCACTGAAATGAATGTCTCTTTTTCATACTAAGACTACACACATAAATAGCGCTTCCCCCGTTAACATCCCTCCCTCTATAGCTATATGCAGGGGTACGTCTGTAATTTCTAGGTCACCCATTAGCAGACTTGGTCCGATTCAAGCTCTAATATTCAACCAGCTGTTCCTACAGGCCCACTCAGGAATTTTAGCCTGTCATTACCCACAACATTCAACCTGGCCCACATCAAAAGCATACAGGCTTTTTTTAGATCAACACACAAGAAATATATGAAACTGCTAGAAGAAGGAAAATACTCCTTTCGCCTTCCTTCCCAGGCGGGGAGCCCTCCCCAGGCAGAGCCTCCCAGCTGCCTGCAGCACCCTCCGTAGCAGGAGCTGGTCCCTGGTCCCCCAGACCCCACCAGACAGAGGGGACCGCTTTGCACGGGCGTTCCCAGAGAGCATGTCCCACCTTCAGCGCTTGCAGAGGATCAGCATCTTGAAGGTGCTTCCCAAGGATGGCAGGCACAAAAAAAAAAGGACCGATGTCCTTCAGCAGCCTCACAGGACCCATAGGAAGCTGCTACCTGGGGTGTCCTCCAGCTCAGCCCTGCCTGCCCCAGCACCGCCCCAGGGAGGCAGAGAGAAGGGGGCTACCTATGGGCTCCTAATAAAGCCCACTCCTGCTTTGCTCAATCACCCAGAACTGGGCTCAGCTGGCAGCTCAGCTGTTCATAATGTGAAATTTCAACCTCCTGCTGCTTTTTTCCTAAGCTTGGCTATTCCAAGGCGTTTCCTGTAAATCTTTCCCTCTTGTCCCACAACCCTTCTCCCCTGGCAGAGGTAGAAGCCCTGCCGGCTGCCCTGCTAGAGCAGGGCTTGCACAGCAGCCCCGTGCAGAGCCCCGACCTCTGCCAGCAGGACGGGATAACGTGCCGTGGGTCTTGTCCCAGTTGCCCTGGGATTTGTCCCAGTTGCCCTGGAGCGGGCAAAGCAGATGCTCTGCTACAGATCGCTTGGTGGGAAATAAATAGGACTGCTCCCGCCAAGGCACTGCTGTGCTGCGAGGGGGAGCAGAGGTGTCAGCCACCGCTTTCCTGGCTAATTTCCACATCAGGGATGCGCTTTCTGCAGACACGAATTCCCACTGCGGTGTAAATGAACGCAGAATTGTGTTTTATTTCCAGCCAACTGATGGCAACTTTTCCTCTCTGACATCGTATGTATAATTCATCATACAGTGACATTTCAGGGCATATCAACTCCGTAGCTGCTACCGTGTCACAGCTTTACAGGTTCAAGAAGTGTCTGTTCCTTTGCATTTCTCTTCCCTTCCCAGCTGCCATGTTTCAGCGTTCAGCCATTTCGCTGTACATCATTAAACCCCCGCTACACTGCAGCCCAAAGATGGCTGCACATCGCAATGCCAAAAAAATCCCTTTGTGTAGTCAGCTTGTCGCTCTTGTAAAGCACGGAAAAGCTGGGGGAAAGGCACCATCATAAATCAACGTGCAGTTGGAGATTTGTGCGGCGATTACAAAACCAGGTCCCAGGTTAATGGATAAAACGATATATATGCACTGTAATGAACCAACAGATTGCAGACTGTGCAATTTTCTGTTGGTATTTACGACTGTGCGATGTCCCTTGGCATCGGAGCTCAGATCACAACAGAAACCAGAGATATGGTTAGAGCCGGACGATTTCTTTATGTCCTGCCCTAATGGACATTTGCCCACATGTAGGACGATAACATCTGCGTGGATATGCGGTGTTCGTGGGCCAGCCCTGTTTATTGCATGTCAGTGTGTTTAACTCCCCAACGCAGTGAATACAGGGATTTATTAACCACCCCGAGCCCACCTGGCTCTCTTGCAGCCCTTGGCACAAAGCTGCTCGTTGAGGCCGGGGTTATTGGTGCGAGGCAAAGGTTTTTTCCTTGCACTTGCCTTCAGTCTCAGCTAGTTTTTCTCGGTTAGTGTCAGGAAACCAGCAGCAACGCCTTGTCGTAGAGTACCACAAAAGTATGGGAAGCAGGAGCCTTGGCACAGAGTCCACTCGCTCTCCCTTATCTTGCCTTCTCCCTGCCTGACATATAATCCTGTACCTAAGCACACGCACCTCAGCGCTCGGTTTGTTTGGGGCAGGTGGTCCGCATCCCTCCACGTGGGAAGCAGGACCCTCATGCAGCACCAACTGCGTGTGGGAGCACGGAAAACAGGCATGGGAACCAGCTGCAGAAATCCCGCTTCGGGGCTGGCTCCAGTTTACGGGCCAGGCTCCATGTGTTCAGTCATTCTCTTAATCTCCAACCCATTTGTACTCGTCAGGTGCCACAATCAGTGCCTGATCAAAGCCCTGACCCCTGGTCAGTGGCTGCATCTGAAATTTCTTGCCACCACAGTCACATTTCAGCTGCCTGCTGCTCCCTCCAGGGCTATAAATGAGATAAGACAGAATATATGTTGATCTAGCAGTAAATACAATTGTTTAAGTCAGAATTTGATCGTTGGTGAGTAAAAAAACCACATCTATAAGAAGCACCTCTTTACATCCCCTCCCATATAGAAGAAGGGATAAGATCTTGGTTTCCACAAAGGTTTTTGTGGAGTTGCACTGTTAGGAAAATAGCTGGCCACGGACCCCAAGCCTTCCCTAGCTTCTTACCAGCCTTGCCTATCACAGGGGAATGGGCTGTGTTTACTTTTGGAGACGTGACATAGGACTTACTGCAGAGGGAGAAAGCAGGTCCCTGCCGCAAAGCAAACCTCACTGCCGAGTGAGGAACCCAAGAGCCTTGTTGTCCTGGGTACATCGGGCTTTAAGTATTTTGTGGGTCTGCACTGGAGAAATCCCAGCTTTAAGAGGTGCAGGGAGCACTCGTCAGCGTGCACGGGGAGAGGGTGCCAGGGATCAGACCCCACCACGGAGCAGGGCTTGGCTGGGTAAGCTATGCCGTGGTGTGGGCAAAAAGAAGGAGGCTTCTTTCCTGTAAAAACATCCATCACACCTTCCAGTTGCTCTGGCAAGTGCTAAGCGGAGGATATGATCTCTGGTACCCAAACCCTGCAGACAGACGTGCTTATAAACAAGCTGATGTTTATACTTGTTTCGCTCTGCCACGCTTGGAGCAGAATCCACCGTGTCTCTCCAGCACAATACTTCATTATTAATTTATTAATAAAAAGAATGGAAGGAAAATAACTCTTCGGGGAGAGGTAGAAACTTTAATTTAGCAGCTAAAGTCTTGGCTGCGCCAGCTGGAAATTCCTGGAGTTATGAACATGAGGTAATTCTGACGTAGGTGCGATGTGAAGGTGGAGCATGTCCTCGGAGAAGGGTTCAGAGCCTCCCTGGCACCTCGGGCTGCACCTCCCGCTCTGCCGCAGCCACAGCCAGTGCTGGCGTGGTCGACCCCCCCACGGCCCTCCAGCCCCCGTCTCCCCCAGCAGCTCCCATCGGACAGACGTCTGGCTCTGTCCGGCTGGAGCTCAGCCCTCCAGCCCGGAGAGCTCACCCTGGAAGAGGGAGACCAGCGTGGAGGTGGCAGCCCTGCTGTTTGCTGTCGCAAGGGCGTGCATGGGTCCTCTCCGGGACTGGGACATGAAGGTTGCCCATCAGCTTCTATACTTCTATTTGGAAAGCTCAGGAGCAATTATGATTCGTGCTGTAGCAGCACACACAAGAGAACAGCCTTGTGGTTAAAGGCTTAGATCTGGATTTCGTTCTCAGCTCTGCCACATGTTCTTTGCATGACCTTTGTCAAGCTGTTTAATTGCTCCATGCCCGGGCTGTTTGGCTGCAAATGAGTGAATGGTTCTTTTCTGCCACTCCTTATCTCGCTTGTCTAACTCGCATCTAATCTTGGTCCAGCAGCTCTCTCTGACCGTGCATGTGTAGCACTGTGGGTCCACAAGGAATCCTCCGATTTCCCTTAATAAAGGGGACGAGCAGGTGAACCACCTGCAGATGAAGAACTTCCCTTGCTAAAGCAGCTCGGCCCGTTTAGCCCAGCAGAGCGGAGCGGAGGAGGTAGAGCTGGGCAACGGGACGTTGCTTGCAACGGAGCATCGCAGCCAGTGCCCCGTCTCAAACCCAGCTGCTGTGGCTGCTGGCCGAAGGGAGCGGGGGAACCGCGTGTACCCCCGGGAATAAACGGTGGGAAAAACTGGTACTCTCAGAGGGGGGACGGCAGTAGGGGCAGACAGGGGAACTTTTTATTTTTATTAATTTCTTTTATTCCAGTCAGCTATCAGCAAAGATCACTCACAGTTATGTCTGAAGACCATTGCAGAGTTTCTAGATCCTGGCCAAATATACATCCATATATATATGTATACATCTTTGGGCAGGGTGGTGCACTCTGCAGCACGGGATAATTCAGGAGAGGTTTAAGAGGGGCTGGTAGATCACAAGGGACCTATAGTGGGCTCCTGGCCTCAGAGGCCTCCAGCTGCTGATCCATATATATATATACTGTTCCCAATCCTGCGTCATTGCTTGGCACCATGTATCAAGCAGCTGATCTTCCAAACCCGCCCCGGTCCGTAGCCGTGCAGTGCACAGCAAGCGCGCAGCCCGCTTGCTTCCCCGTATCTCTGCTGAGCTGTGTTTTCCATTCACCACAAAACCATCTTTTTTTTTTATTTTAACTTTACCATAATAATCTTTAAGAACACTGTGTCTTAGACTGGCTTCAGCATTTGAAGGGGCACCTTGTGGTACTACTGGTTTTAATCAGAGTTTCAGTAATAACATTTTTCTTTCTCCAACTATTCCCTTGTTAAGCTGCTGCTTCTCCACTTCCCAAATAGCAGCAGGTTCTGGGGAACAAAGCACTGTGGAGAAAAAATATGATGTACCCATCTTTCTTGAAGAGTCCTATGTTATAAAATAGATGCCATTCCGGGATGTGTACAACGGCCTGCAAGCGGCCGCTCTGATGTTAGATTTGGAGGGCTCTGTCTGTGTCCCCCTCTCACGAAAAATCACAGTTTAAATACCCAGATCTGCACAATGAAGCGCGATGGCGGGAGAGTTTTACAGACTTCTTTTCCGCTCAAAATTGCCCCTCAGCTTTAGGACACCTAGGTTTGTAAGCAGGATTTTTGTGCCTCTGGCGTGGCCGAAAGATAACCACGCTCCCTACAAATGCTGCCCGCCTCCGAAGCCCGTGCCCAGCTCACATCGCTGCTGGGAAGCGGAGGATGCAGCCAGAGCTAGCGCTTGTCTGGTGCTTCCTCAGCAAAGGCGAGATTTCCATTTTATACTTCAGCAAGCAAATGCCATTCCTGTTCATTTCAATTGGGGAGCAGCTAAATAAGAAGTAGCTCAAGTGAGGATAATTGCTGGCTGGTAAATAGAGGAGGCTATTACAGCAGACAGTGCATTTATAAATTGAGCCCCTCATGGTTATTGTATGACGATTTTATGTGAACTTCCCATTTTCAGCAGGGTTTTTTGTAAAACCTTGGTAAAAGTTACCCAGCAGAGGGTCCAAGCACACCTTGCCTTCCAAGCGAGGCTGAGCAGAGGGCTGGCGCCGGGGCTGCCCGCGGGCTCTGAGCACCGTCTCTCCTGGTGTGGGCTCTGAGCACCGTCTCTCCTGTTACGAGCTCCACGGGCATGAGCGAGCAGAAGGCAGGAGCTGCCGAGCCTGAACGCAGAGTCCTCTTCTCCGGGCCTGATCCAGAAATCATTGGCGACACAGGCACCGTCCTCTGGCTTTGGTGAGCTCTGGATCAGGTCCTGGGTTTGAAACGGAGGACGCAGCTGGCCTGATCCAGGCTGCAGTTTTGTGAGCTGACAGAGGGAGAGGAGCGTCCAATTCTGAAGGAAATAAAAACCAAGTAAAGCTTAAACAATGGCTTTGGGACCAGGCTCAGGTTTTTGTCTCCAAGAATACCTACTGGCTTGCAGAGCAACCTGGCAGCTTTCCTCCTCTGTATAACATGCAGCTTGGAAGATGACAGCAGTGATAACATGGGATTCCTCAGCAGATATCGACTGCCAGCTAGAGAGCAGTATCCATCCCCTGTGACAGCTCTCTGAGCGAGCGGGACAAATGCAAATCATATCCAGTTTTGTGGCTGCAACTCCTGTGTAGTCTGCCAGCCGGAGCTGGCATCGTGCTGTAATCTATTGAGCAAAGTGCCTCAGACAGCGGTAGATCAGGACTCAGCATGGGAGAATCATTTTTGAAATGAGTTATGCGTTACATTATCCTGGCTTGTTCATGACCAGCTTAAGGAAAAGAGCTGCCTGAAATTAGATATGACAAAGCAGCGCCAGTTTCCCTGGTTTGCGTTGCTGCGGGAAGCGTGATTTCTTTTTAGCCCGGAGAGATGCTAAAATACAGAGGCAGCTTGAGCTGATGTAAGCCCTATCAGAAGACCGTGTGATTGGAAAAAAATGCCCTGTGGCAGGGTCTGCAGTGGATCTGAAAAGGTCCGATCCAGCTGGACCTCTTCCAGGGTCACCCAGAGCAGGAATTCCTGACCAAGGATTTGGGATTGATGGGAGTCCGAAGTGGGGTCACCGGCCGTTTCCACTGTGCTCAGTGCCAAGCAGTCCCAGTGAGATGCTGGCACGGGAGGAAGGATGCTTGCTTCCTTTAGCAGGTTTGATTGCATTTTAAACATTTCTCAACGGTGCGGTGTTCAGAGAGCACCTCTTGGCACTTCACGCACCCAAACAAACAAATTATTCAGGGCAACTACCCAAGTGCCAAGTCCCTGGCTGCTAGTCTGCCGGCCCCGAGAGCATGCTGGCGTTAAGAATTGATTTAGCTACTAAACAGGGGACGGGAAACAGGAAAATTCCCTACCTCGGGCACAAACCCGGTGCGTGGCTAAGCTGGAATTTGCTCCCAGGTCGGTGGAGGAGCCGGACTCTCCTGTAAGCGGATTCCTGTGACTTGTGCCTCCGGCCCTGTGGGACTCCTCTTTTGCAATACGCCAACGGGGCTTGAAACACCATGCTTTGCACAACTCGCTATTGAAGCAGAAGGGGCCGTTCCAGCTACCGACCCTAAAAAGGCACTGGCATCTAATTCACTTCTCTGCGAAGGCTTTTGGAGACATGGCATATGGAAGGCCCTGTAAAAATCCATCTTCTGCTCTATAACCATGTCACCGCACGAGCTAATTGCCTATCAATATGCCAGGTTTTTATAAGGCAATTCATTCTTCTGCACTCGAAGGAGCATACTGTGGAAGGAGGAAATAAGAGAGTTTCTTTGTTGTTTTCTAGCTTATTTTGAGCCTTTCCTGAATTGGTGTTTGCTTGTTTTACCGGTGTTTTTAAAGCATCCCTTGGCCCATGTGGCATCCTGGTACGATATTGAGAATTGAATGAGAAATGTGCCTGTTCTGTGTCTGAGGAGCTGGTGCTAAAGCAACCAGAGTCAAATTAAAAAACTAGCAGCTGTGTTTCTTCAGAGGAAAAAGAAGATTTTTTTATGTGCTCAAGTGCAACAGCACAAGCAAGCAGTGCTAGATTCTGATTTTGAGTAATAGTTGGCTAGAGATAATCTTAGACTATTGGGGATTAGGGAAACAGTCCTCCAACACTGAAATCTTGGAAGGGAAAATCTGTCTGTGAGCCAAAAAGCTCAAGACCAGCTTAGAAACAAAATAAGAAAGTAAAATTGATGGGGACAGAGTCTCAGCTGGTGACAGCGATATTGAAACCTGTGGAGCTGTATGGCATCTACAGCAGCGCGTTCGGCTCAGAAAGTCTGAGGGCTGATGTCCTTGGAATTGGAAGCAGGGAAGATCATCAGGTATTTTCTCCCTCTGTTATAAGGTGGGGATTTGAAATGCATATACTCACAGCAAAGGCTTAAAAAAATCCGCAGCCGCGAGAGCCCGGGCAGCGCCCGCTGCAGCCGCTGCGCCGACGGGTGCTGCTGGAGAGGAGCCTGCGGCAGCCAGGGCAGCGAGTAGCTTCTCTGGGGGGCTGCTTTTGTCCTTCATCTCAATAGATTTTCTCAGCAAGGAGGTTTATATCTGATTTTGGGGGGCACGGCTGTTTTCTAAACTCATTTCTGCAGTTGGCCCAGGTCTATCTGCCTATTGGGGCCAAATTCCAGGCGGCTTGGTGTTGTTCCATTGAAGAGAAAAAGCTGGTGCAATCGGCCCTGCTCCGCTGCAAGCAGAGCTCCAGCCCAAAATGAGCAGACACAGCACAGAGGACCCAGCTGCAGTGCGAGAGACCCACGGAGCAGCCTGGGCTGCCTCCAGTTTATTCCCAGTCCCACGCAGATGCCATTAAACACGCCAAGCAAAACAGCAAGCGGGTTTGGTAACCAGCATCCGCGGAGTCTCACTGATCTGGCCCTATAACAAAAGTCGTCACATTGGAAGCTGAACTGAGAGCAGTTGAGTCTGGTGGTGTCCAAAGAGCTGCCAAAACCCCAGCGAGAGCCAGGCCGGAGACCCCAAACCCCGACGGCGGGTCCCAGGGGACTTGCCCGTAGCACGCAGCTTGCTCTGAACAAGCCAGCATCTCCACCCCAGTCTTGATTTAAATTCTCCAAGCAATTGGGCATGCATTATATCCCTGGGGAATCTGTTCCAAGGCTTAATTATATTCACTGTAAGAAAAGGATGGCCTATTTCCAGCTTCTATTTTCTGTATATGTTTCAGGGTGGTGCAGTGAGGAGGAAGAGCTACCATGGGCAAAGCGCTGTGAAGATCATTAGGAAGGTAGACACAGCTAGGGCCAGTTTCTTCCCTCTTAAACGAAAATAACTCCCTGAATAATATTTAAGAGCTCTGCTCAGGTCTCTGAGAGCAGGACTGACCTCAGCTGATTGCGATCTCAGACAAAAATCTTTCGAAAACCACGTGGCTCTTCTCACTAGGAATTTGGACAATTATTTCCCCACTGGAGAAAAGGCAGCGTTGGTACCTCTGTACAAATAAATCAGCAAGTGAATGTAAGTCTGCAAAAACACATCAGTATACCTCTGTGATGACAGCAGCAGCAAGGTAGTTTTCCCATGTTAGCTTTTCAAGAGAATATAATCACCGGGAGTCAGGAGCAAGCCTGGCTTCCAAAAGTATTTGCACAACTCCTTAAGAAATCTATCCGTTTGCTTTGTCTATAAATCTCCTCAAAGATGCAGAGATATCTCAACACGTTTGATCCTTCTTCTGTCTTGTGAAATCTCAAATTGTTAAAAGGCAAATTCCCTTATTTGTCTTTATTTCTTAAGCATGTCCAGTTGTAAAGCTACTAATGATAGGGTTTCCTTCTTTCATTAGTGTACGTTTGATGAGAGCTAATAATTGTGATTATGACTACACGTATGCAAGTTTAAGAGGAGATCCCTTATATATTACTTTCTTTTGCTTCAGATATTAAAGACATATGCTTTTGAGCATGCAATAAATGTCTTATAATAAGAGAAGGACTAGATTTAGTAGCATAGGTTTTATTCATTTCTTTAAAATATTAGCCAATTATTGAAAACATACTTGTTGAAACTTAGCAGATCTGAAAAGGGTCTATACCTACAGCACAGCTAATCCTCAATATATTTATTTAACAACCTATTGACGTGTATTTAACCTACCATCAGAGCCAGTGTTGGGAGCAGGCAGGCAACGGCAGGCAGGAGCCGAGCGTGCAGGGTCGGTGCTGCCGCCCTCGCCTGCTCCTTCTGGGTCTAGCGCTGGCTCTGCTGTCTGTCTGTCCATCCAGATCAGTACGGATGGCACGTCGGGTGCCAAGGGGATGCCGAACAACTCCTCTGCACGTGGATTTGTGGTACAACACCCACCTCGCCCAGGACAGGCGAATTTCCAGCACTTGCAAGGAACCTGTTCTCCCACGTCACCACGTCACCTCCGTGGTGCCCAGAGGAGAAGGGACCTTCCTCCACACTCCCAGTTACACAGTCAAAGCGACCTGTTCAACGTTCCATCAGGAATTCAGGGAGATACCTACCCGTCTGAACCATGAGCATCGCACTCGAACCTTCCGTTCAGGGCTGACACAATTCTGGCACCAAAATGGGCATCAGCTGCTCTTTCTCCTCCTCGGCATTCGGCATCAGGGACCCCCCCGTGGGCCCTTCATCCCCAAGTGCCACCCCGAGGAAGTGCCTGGCCCTGCGTATCCCAAACTCTGTTCTGACCTGCGCATGGGGGAAAAGACAGTCAAAATAAACGAAGCAGCAGCATCTGTGCAAGGAGAAGGGGAACGGGAGCTGCCGTTTGCTGCAGGCTGGTTGCTGGGTACATCCCACCACTCTCCTGCATATCTCTGCCAGCTCCAAGAGGAGCACGTGCTCCTCAGCCCCGACTGTTCCCAGATGAAATCTCCCACGCATATAAACTCCCTTCCCAATTTTCTCCTCCCTGATGCCAGGGCCGAGGGTTTTCTTAGAGGTGGGTCCCTAGGAGTGAATATTCCATCTGCAATCAGGTCTTCTGATGGAGGAGGACGTTGGCCAGCGGGCTCCCGGCTCCTCTGCAGGGCAGTGACCAACTGCACCGGTAGCTGCTAGGACCCACAAAGCAGAGCCGGGGCGATGGCTTTTTGGAGTCATTCTCCCCCTGAGCCCAGCGCTGCGGAATAGGCTGTGCCCAAAATTCCTGCAGTGCACGCAGGTTTATATTGGCCTGTTCAACGTGAGCTGCAAGGGCCAAGGCAAACAAAAGGGGAGAAGTGATTCTAATTATTTGATGCATTAAGGGCAGTGACATTTCCAGGAAAAACACAAGGGGTGAGATGAGGTTTTTTTCTTTCGTGTGTTAGAGCACACATCTTTTATTTTTTTCTAGCTCCAGTACAAAGCATCACTTGTGAGCTCTGCTCAGGGATGCAGAGGATAAAAGGCAGCAACAGCAGCGGAGCTGACGGCCGTGTGGATGCCACCTCCGCAAGAGGGGCGAGATGTGGATTCATGGGGAACCCGCTGTATTGACAAAGGAAACATTGGTCGTGGTGCTGGGGGAAATGTGCCCTTAAAGCTGGGAGCTTTGAACAGCGCTGCTACAAAGGTTCCCATTTATTGTGCATCAGCAGAATTCAGCTAAGCTGGAAATTTCCCAAATAGATCTTTACCTGCAGCAGCCTGGCTCCCCAGTGGGGTTTCAGACCATTCTTTCTGCTTTTCCTTGCAAATTTTAGCAGGCTGCTGTAGCAGTCTGGGGCCTGCCAGGGTGCTCGTCCCTGGTGAGCCCAGCTGCTGCCTGGGGACCCCTCCTGTCCCAGACCCCGGCCTCGCTGGAGCAGGGGTGGCTGAACCTCCGAGCACTGCTGGACTTTGGACACTTTGGACACACACCTTTCGCCAGCCCGGGAGCACGCACATGGGGAGCGGGGCTGGGACCTTGAAAGAAGCAACAGCAAAACTGCAACGATACAGTGCTGCCCGTGAAATACCCAGACAAACCTGGGAAGGGAGCCAACCTGGGCAGAATTAAGTCCATCAGGCTTTTCTTGCCGTCCCTTTTGGTGGAGGTGCATTTTGTGGACGTTGAAGGATGTGGCCAGTGGGCGAAATCTCTACTGAGCTTCCACAGAGGCCAGTACGATGTGCCAAGAGCCTGATGCTCATTTGACTACAGCCTCATCCCGCTTACATGATCGAGCATCATTACCAAGTATCTGCTGCCTGAAGTCTAACATCTCCCTCCTGTTCAACACAAGGACTGTTCTTCCCCGAAGCAGCCCCTTTGGGCATATGCTCCTCTTTCAGATAAGAATCAGCTTTGGCTGAGTTTTGTTCAGCCATTTCCCAGAAGCGACAGGCTGCTGCTTTCCTAGTTTGGCAGGACAACAGCCATGCTGGGGGAAATCACGCTTTGGACCTACCGAGCCCTAAGCTGGCGGTGCTGAGCAGCTCGTTGCAAGCAGAAATCACTTGGCTCAAGGGCGAGAAGCAGCTCAGCACGAGCAGTGTGGCTGTTATAGGGCTGGTACAGTTAGACCTGTAAAGCAGCCTGTGTCAGTAAATGAGATGAGATCCCGGTGAGGACTGGGATTTAGCATGCTGCCTGGGGCATGTCTGCTCACTTGCTTGCCCGAATTTGCCCCCACAAGTGTGCAGTGAACACCAGTGGCACCTGTAATATCCATGTTCATGCTGTCCTGAGGTAAGGGAAAGTTAAAGTCTCTCTACAGCTGCCTGAAAGGAGGGGGTAGAGAGGTGGGGTCGGTCTCTTCTCCCAGGTCACAAGTGATAGGACGAGAGGAAATGGCCTCAAGTTGAGCGAGGGGAGGTTTAGACTGGATATTAGGGAATTTTACTTCACCGAAAGGGTTGTCCAGCACTGGAACAGGCTGCCCAGGGCAGGGGTTGAGTCCCCATCCCTGGAGGTATCTAAAAGCCGTTTGGCTGAGGTGATTAGGGACATGGTGTAGTGGTGGGCTTGGCAGTGTTTGGTTTACGGTTGGACTCGATGATCTTAAAGGTCTTTTCCAACCTGTGCGATTCTGTGATTCTGTGTAAAGTGGAGCCTGAAAGAGCTGTGTGAGTACAAAACTTCAACCTAATTCTGCAGAGAAAAGCATCCCCTCTGCAGATACTTCTCATTTCTGTGGCTTAACCTGGCCACTGCCTACAGCAACGGTTCATGCAGGTAAAATGCATCCTCTTTTGCAACTCAAACAACTCCGCTCGTGTGCAACGTCTTTCCAGGTCAGTGAAGTGCATTTCGCACCAGCCAGTGGCCATTGGCAAGGCAGGCCCCAGGCCTGTGAGCCGTCGGCGTCGCGGGCAGACGGGCTGCTCGGCGTGTGCCTGGTGGCGAAGGCAAACCGCGCGATCCCCGGCAGGTCCGTGCCTGTCCAGGGCCGTTACTGCTCCTCCTCGTGCAGCCTGTCGGAAGGTATGAATAGCAGCGTTCAGCTCCTCCGCTACCTTGCAACGTCCTGCTTCCAGTTCATTTGCATCTCCCAAGTGGACCTCGTGCTGTAGCAATTACTTAGCAAAAAAGGATACTAATTAAAAGGCTCATTAATAGGGAAACTGGAAGAACCACTTAACCGAAGATCTCCCTTTGATGCGGTAAGCGCAGAAGAAACAGGGAAGCGGTCTGGGACCACCGAGGTTGTCCCTGACCTTACAGGTACCGAGGGAGGAAGGGACTGCATGGTGGGGTTTGCCAGATGAGGTTTGGGAGCCCCTGCAAACGCTGGCGAGCCAGGGAATGACGGAGAGATTGCCATGAGATTCAATTACAGTCCTGAGCGGTGAGCTTAATGCAGATCCTTAGGGCTGGAACTTGATGCCTCGTTATTAATATCAGCATAAACTGCCTTAGGCTGGGGTAGATAATATTGATTTGAGTCAGGAGTGTTGCTGGGTTTAGCTCCAGTGCAAACTGGACTTTCGCCAGCTAAGCAAGCGCCAGCTGCTGCAAGGGGAGGGTAAGGATCACCGTGGGCCCTGCGCTGAGAATTGGGGAAATGGGGAAAGTTGTAACTACAGTGTTGAGCAGTTCTGGAAAGAGGAAGAAGAAGGGAAAAAAAAGTCGTACATTAAGTTCTGTTGTGTCGAGGAGCCTGCTGGTCGGTGCAGTGGGAAAGCTGGGGGTCCGCCAGCTGGCCCAAGGCCACCAAGGACGATCTCACAGGTCCCCTCGTTGCAGACCCATGTGTGAAGCGAATACGAGCAAAGGCAACTTGTTGAACAAGGAAGGGAGGAGCACGAGGAGGCTGTGAAGTGCTGTTAGGGACACAGCTGGCAAGCCACCTGGCCATGCAGGCCGACACATCTCATTTTCCATGCAAAAGGGCCAGAATCCACTGGCCAGACAGTCCTGCCTGCAAGGAGCTGGGCGCAGACTAGAAAATAGCCTTGAAGTTCATGAGAAGGTCAGGTTTCTGGCTCGCTGTTTGGCACGGGCTGTCCGGTGGTGCCTCCATGGGAGCCAGGAACACGTATGCTGGAGCTAAAGCGGAGGAGACAAACCCTAGCCCTGCCACAAACTGCAAAAAATGCAGGGATATAGAAGCACACTCTTGCAAATGAGCTTTCTGGAGAGGTTTTTCACTTCTGTTTGGGCCACCATGGGCCAACCCTTTCCTGAGATTTCTGAAGCTTTGGTAGCTGGAGAGCGTGGAAGATGGAAAGGCTGGAAAAAAATAAAACTTGCACGGAAAAAGAGAAAACAAGTATTTCTGACCATTCCCAAGCATCTTTTTCCGGGTTGTTCTGTTAGATTCGGTTGTTGTTGCTATTTTTATTTACACGGCTTCAAATTGCTTTCTCATTCATGAAAAACATGTGCTCCGTCCTCGGTTCAAAGAACAGGGGAAGCGGTGGGAGAAACCCGTCAGCCCTCTGCGCTCACGTCCCTTGTTGACAGTGGAGGGGAGAACATGAAGCTGGATCCCAGGGGAACCGGAGAAGGACATGCAGGGAGAAGGAGGGAGCTGGGGACGTTGGGGTCAGAGGAGGAGAAGGAGAAGCAACAGGCAAGTTCCCTTGTGACAGAGGAGGATCTTCAGTAACAGACTGATGTGGAACAGAGGCCCTTAATTACAAAGGAATCTGGGTCTCATTTAGTGTTGATTCAGCCCTGGGAGCAGGAAAAGCATGTCAGGAAAATGAAGGCGGCTTTTTGACACGTGCCCTGGAGGGAGGGCTCAGGCGCTGGGGGTGCGAGTGGGTGAGGGCCAGGGACGGGCAGGCTTTGCTCCACGGCTGCAGCAGCCGAGGCAGGAGAGCATCAGGCTCCGGCTGTCCCTGGAGCATTTGCTCGGGATTTGGAGAGGACTGTGCTTTTTGCACGTTCAGCTGCTGCGATCCGCAAAGTCCTCCTGCCGATGGGTAAGACACTCAAATCCCCTCTGCAAAGATCATGGGTTTTTTCCGGCAAGCCTTCCTCTAAGCTTTGCACCTGCAGTTCTAGACATGCCAAACCGTGAGTGCCTTAGGAAAAAAAAAAAAAAGAGAGAAGAAATAAAGAAAGAGCTCACAGGGTCACCAAGCTCTCTTTAGGAGGAGAGTGAGCCACCTGAATCCAGGGTTTCTGTCTCCACTGCTTCTAAAATCAGTGTGAGTGAGGGTGGAGTGGGGTCAGATGTGAGACTCCCCTTCTGGCCCCACTTTTTAGGTGCCTGGTCTAGGATGCCTGAAGAAGGTGCGCAGGAAGGGCTGGCTTGGAGGCTTTCATCTCCTCTGTTCTGGACTCCTGTGTGGCAGGAATCGTTGAACAACAGCTGCCAAGCCCTCAGCTGGTGGCACTTCACAGAGTAACGCTGGGTGCTTGAACCCTCCTTGGAGGCATCTTCTGCGGCGACGGCTGAGCAATCTGCAGCTCATGCGGTGTCTGCGGCAACGAATGCACCACTCCAGTCCATCGCAATGACTTTAAAGGACTTTGGGTCAAGCCCAAAGCAAACACAGTAAGTTGCACGTAGAAAATCAGACATGCAGATTGAGAGGCAGCTTTTTAAAGCCTGGATCTCTCAGGGCACTTGAAGAAAAAAACACAAAGTTTGTATTTCATTGCCTCTGCTTGACTCTTTCACCTCCACACTTTATTGATTCACCAGAACTTTCTAAATAGTTAATAGCATTTTTAAGTGTTTATATTTGCAGTACTTATGTTTATTAAGGAAAGGCTTCTTTTTAATATTGGCCCTTTCTTTTTCCTTCAGCTGGCAAGCAACTCCCAGAAGCTTGTACTGATTCTGATCAGATGTCTAAAACTTTCCACATATGCTGCCAAATTAACATCTCTTACTGTAGAAATGGCTGGGGATAAATATGTGTATATCTAGGAAAAACAAATGCTAAGGAAAAGATACACAGAGCTGCATGTGCAGTGGAAATGCCTCCCTACTTCTCCATTAGAGCCATGCCAAAATGTAAGATGGAGGGAGTGGGGAGCAGGAGGGTGGAGGTGGGAAGGGAAGGATCCAGCCCTGCCCTCACTGCCCAGATCCAAGTGTCCATGGTGATGCCATGGGGTTGGGAAGAGGAGAAAATCGTGTCGTGCAAGGGAAGTATGAAAAAGGGGCATCAGTCAACTGCATCTCCATGAAGGCTGATATCACGCTCCTGCTTTCGAAGGTAATAAATAAGGGAAAAGCTCCCAGAGCAGTGGTTAAACCAAAGAAAATTGGCAAACGGCATTCTTTAACATCTGCTACCTTTAAAAACATATGTCTCTGAAACATAATCATTGCACAGGACTCTCTGAAGGTCTTGTCTGGTCCCTGCTCGGGGAAGGGATTTGGGGCCCAGGGAATCGCGGTGCAGGGCAGGATGGAGGCCACCCAGCTATACTGCACTCCCCTCTGCAAGGACATTAGTGCAGTGAAGATGGTGCTGATAGAGAAGGTCTCCCGGAGTTTGCCGTGAGCTGCACCCCATGCCCAGGAGTGCGGTATCAGTCATGGAACACCTTGCTGAGCAAACACAGCTTGATTGAATCTGTTTATTCCTTCAACAGCCGTTTGTGCCTCTATCAAGCATCCACTTGCATCTTGTTATCCCCAAGTCCTTTCTCTGATCTGGGGACTCAGTGAGCGGCTCATTAAAAGTGCCCCTCTGTGCTGAACCAAGGCAGCCTTGTCCCCAGTTTGCCACCACGCACTAAGCCAGACACAGCAGACTTGAGGATGAAAACCAAGTCTTAGCAATCAGGCATGTGTCTAGCAGCCCTATTCATCCTCTTCTCACACTGATTCTGCTGGTTGGCTAACCAGGTGTTGATCAAACTGATGCACAGTTGGGGAATGTTACTCATCCAAAGCTTGGCACCTTCAACAAGAACGTGTCATGGGAATGTGGAAGGCATAAAGAAGGCTAATTTCTACATGCAGAGCAGCAGCAGCGTTTCAGGGAGGAGACAAAATTCAGCTGCAGACTAATAAAGACTGTTACTGAAGATGCTTGTTCAGCTCTTACATTCTCCAGAAAGAAAAACATAAGAAAGTGCTCAGCCCAGACTTCCAAACCTTTCTCACTCCGCTAACTCCATACCTAAAAGCACGTCTTGCCCTCATGACAGCACGGCTTATTCACTGTTCCAGTAATGGCACCGTAAAGTCCCCATTGAATGTCCACGGCTCCCTGGGACACCCCTGGTAGGATGGGTCTCCACGAATACACAGTGATGGGACTGTCAGGACCACGGGACTGCCAGGACCACGTCCCTGCCATGTCACAGGACTCAGTTCGCAGGTCGGTCACATGCAGATGAGCAGGTCTGAGTCTCCATGTGGCACCCATCCGCCCGCAGAGCACCACAGACCAAGCTTCAAAGCAAGCTCTGCATCCTTTTTACTTCTGAGCAGCATATGGTCCAGAGCAGAGACAAATTCCACAGATGAGGTTGCCATCTGGGCTCTGTCCATCTGTACTGAAGCATTTAGCTGCAGCTGATGAAATATGAGGGCTGGAGTTGAATTTTCCAATATCTCATAAATGTTTAGCAAAACTATCCACTCAGTGTTATGTATTTAATAAAGTTTTTTTGTTGTTGTTATGTTCTGTATTCAGAATAATGCTTGATGAAGCATAGGAGCAAGCTCTGCTTTCAGTTATTCTGGATTTCTAGAGGCCGTACCCCATATTTCTGCTTGTTGAAGTATGAGGAGAAGATGGTCTGTAATTTTAATTGCTATTTAAAATACCCGTAAATGAAAGTGGGCTTTCTGTCTGGTTGGTAAGCTGAGCTGTTGGCAGATGTTTCCAAATGCCTCATTATAAATGCAAACAAAACAGAGTTTTTGCACTCAGAAATTTGCCAGGGGATGCGGAAGAAAGCAATAAAGCCCTGTTAGGTGATTCACAGGGCATCCTCCCAGGACAATGAAAAAATATATATTTACCATCTGGTGCAATCACATGCCTTCCAAAATCAGCAAAACCCACCCCTTTTTCCTCACGTCTTCATGAGCAAGGGACAGAGCCATCCTCGGAGGCATCCAGAGTAGGGCCAAATTACACCAGAGGAACTCCTTTCCCCTCCATATTTTGTTTCTAATTTACGCTAATTATGTACAAGTTATTTTTAATTTATCCTGTGTCGGCGTTTATCCTGTGATGAGGAAAAAGGCTGGTCCCATGGTTACAGCAGGGAAAGAGGACTCGGGTTGTCTGAGCGTTGTTTGCAGCTACGCTGGTGGCCGTTTGCCTTTTTTTGGGGGGGGGGAAATTGGGTCCATGCCTTTGGGGGCACAGCAAGGTTCCTTCAGACCATCTGATTCTCGGGCACTGCCATTTCCCTTACTACAGAAACAGTGTTAACTTATAAATAAAGGAGATATCTCCCTGCTAAAAAAGCCAAAAGCCCTGGCGTAAGTGGTTCCTGGACGTGCCGAGCCGTTCGGGTCAGGCGAGAGCACCGGCAGCAGGGAAGGTGAGCAGCAGCCCCGGCGGGAGCAGCAGCAGCAGCTGGGTGTGCAGGAGCAGATGTTCTGCAAAGGAGCGTGTCGGGGCCATCCCAAGAGGGACATGCCTTTTTTTGCAGGGCTGGGATGATTCTGATTCATCCAGACAGCATCTCTTTTGCTGCAGAGAAAGTTTCACCGCATCCACCGACTCCGGTCCGAATTCAAGCTGAAAGCAACGGGGGCAGAGCTACCTCAGAGGCCGTGGTCTGGATGAAGAAATACATTTCTGCCAAGATGCTCTCAAGGGGTACGTTGGCTCCTGGGGCTTAATTCTCCAAAGAAAGCGATTAGTCTGGAGAATGCCGTTCACCCTGGAGTACCCCAGGAATTACCGGGAGCTTTAGTCTCCCAATACCACTGAATTGATTTATTTTTGTGTTTGCTACACTGCATCTCCTACTCCCCAGTTGCCAGATATCTCTCGTTACAGGCCCCAGCACTCCTGCAGGTACCACAGCACCAACTGTAATCTCTTGCTGAAATGCAGAGCGCAGTCAGAGGACCCCATTGCAATAGGAGGGCAAGACACGGTTAGATGACCTGGGCATGGCTGGCCACAAAAGCTATGTTGAGGTCCCACAGCTCCCTTTTACACAGAGCCTTTTCCTCCCTCAACCAGCCCATGCACTTTTCAAAGCATCCAGACAGCATTCCTCTGCCTCGTGAATGAATGAAATAGGCTTTTCCAGAGGCTGTCTGCAGCCCAGATGCATTTAAGGGACAACTGGGCTCCTCTTTCCAGGAGATCCTTTGATCTCTCCCCGAAAACGGACGTAGCGTTATTATTTCTTTTTTTCAGTATGCGTTGCCATCTATGGGAGATGCAAAAGATGTAGGACATTTGGTTATCATAACACAATGGTTTCAATTAGCCAAACCCCCCTGCCCTTTTCTAAATCAACTGGCCTGCCTATCAAAGATGTCGTGATGGCATCTGGGGCACATGTTGTGACTCTGAAGCTGAAGAGGTTCTTGTGAGCCTCCTCTTCCCTTTCTGTGCTGAGATCGTTCATGGAAAACATGCTGTTTTAATATATCCCAAATTAAAATGTTGTTCAATCAAAGACCTGATCATTATGGATGCCAGGATTCTTTGGAAGCAGAGGCCAGAGGAGGGTCACAGAAAATAGTGTTGTTTTGTTTGGCTTTTTTTTTTCCTTTTTCCTCTCTTTTTCCCTCACGACTGGTTCCACATCATAAAGAAGCTGGAAGATGGTGCAGGATGGCTCCAGCAACGGACAAACCACGAGACTGGAGCCAGCCATGCAAAATGGCCATGCCTATGTTCCCAAGCACAGCACTGGACCACGCATGGGCCCGAGGGCTGCACCGGGATGCCAGGATGCTGGGACATCGGGACACACTCCACACCAGGACCTCGGACCATCCCCAGCGCCCAGCCAGCAGTTGGCTGTTTCATGCCTCTCTCCAGTGGATAGTGTTTCTTGCAGAATCCACATTCTTTTTCCTGTATTTGATTTGGCATTCAGGAATTTCCCTTCCCTGCCCAGGCCCACCGCTCCCCCGCTGAGCAAACACTCGTATCAGCTATCCACAAGGCAATTTCCTCTCCGAACGCTGCTCGCTGGAAGTGAAGGCCAGGCTGCCGTGCACCAGCCTCCAGATGAGTTTCTCCTCTCCCTTCCCTTCTCTTTTATTCTCCTCCACTGCAGCAATAGAGCTCAGGAGCTGAAACAAACCTCTTTAATCCCAGCTCCAGCGATTCTTTTGCTGCTCAGAAAAGCAACAGTGGAAGCAGAGGTGGAGAGGAGCATTGCAAGTTCCTGGAGATGCGCTTTCAGTGTCCTGCAACCCCTTGGGGAGGAAATGTGTGGCAACGTGCTGCAGGAAAAAGAGCCGATGGGGAGAGGAGGTTCCACAGCTTGTGTTTGCTGTGCAGCACCTACATGATGCAACCACCATTCCACAAGCACATTTTTAGACTGTGACTCAAGTTTCATGGAGGTTTTGCAATCATCCCCAAAGCATTTTTGATTTATAGTTACTTTCCACCAGGACACATGGAAGGACACTCCAGCTTTGTTAATAATATCTGGAAACAGAGGCATTATGTGGTGAGGGATTCTCACAACAGAAATTAAACCGGGAGACCAGTTCTCATGCCTAGTGCTTTCTGGAAATTGGACGAAATGTTGCACACTGTTTTTTCCTTGTTACTTCGATCAAAGAGCTCTCAGACTCCAATTAGCATTTAGAATAAAGTTGGAGATATCTTGATCCAGCCCCTAGATTTAACTCCAGACTGCTCCGAATGCAAACTGCATTTATTGGTATGTCTCTCCGAATGCAGACACGTGACTTTTGCTCTCATTACACATGTTCAGTCTGTATTTCTGGGCAAAAAGATGAAGATCTATTAAAAGCGATGTTTCATGCTTGCAACAGGAGATTAAAACACAGCAGAACCTGCTTATCTCTGCTTGGATGTAAAGAGATGATGAAATTTTAGAATAAAATAGAAACATGACCCTAATTTATTGTCCCTTTCTTCTGACTCTAATTAGATCCTAACAGGCAATGAGCAGGGCTTGTGTAGTTCGCTGCTTGTTGGACTACCTAGAAAACTACGGCACTTGCCTGTGGTGCCTAGTGATGCCTAGTTGTGGGGAGAAATAGCCACCGTGCTCTCCTGAGGTACCTGCGGATGGTGCCGGGCAAGGGAACACGGGAGATGCCTTCTCCCACATCCTTGCAGCACGGCTGTTGGGGAGCTGGTCTGGCCACAAGCAAAGGTCTAGGCAGAGTCTATACTTTGAGGATTAATTGTTGCATGTCCTCTTCCAAGAAGCCAAAATCCCTTCTGTTCATGCCCTCATTTGTCCCCTCCATTAGGATAGCATCAGTAAATCCTGAGCCTCAGGGATGCTTCATGTGTTACTGGTGCAGCAGAGCCAGTTGAATACTGCAGGAAAATTAATTTGGGAGATTTTCTGTTAATTATAAATGCTTAATTAGGGTCAGTGAAGTCAGCCTCTCCCTTTATGCCCACTTTGCACTAGCTCGTGGGAGAATCTCTGCAATCGCTAGTAGACGAAAGCTGTCAGGATTGCAGGTGTGATCAAAGCCCATTGCATGAGCAGGAAGGCAAAGGTGCAGCATCAGCGCGAGCTGCTCGCTCAGGGTAATTTGACCGAGAGTTCAGAGCAGCAATGGTCATCTGTGTGTGCATGGAGGGCACTCTGCATTGTAACTTCGAATTAACTCTTACGTTTTGCTTTGCTTTGAAAGTATTTTTCCTGGAGACTGAGAACCTCAACGCACGCGGAAAAAGAAAAAGTGGAGACTTGCTGAGTAAAGGCTCTTTCCAGATATGACGGGCTGGATCAGAGCCAGAAACTGGCAGGAAAATAAAGTCCAAATTACTAAGGACAAGCTCTGAAAACTTTGACCAAAAATGTAAGTTAAAGGCTGTGAGAAAGATTTCTTTGCCATGAGGAAAACTGCTGAACTGGGCTGTCGGGAGAGCAAGAAACACAGCAGCAGCAAAGTCCTAACTGTGACATTTGCTCTCGATCCGCCTCGCAGGGAGAAGGGGACCGACCCGTCATTGCATTTCTGGGAGAGAGCACAAGAGTGAGTGGGACTCAGCTCAGAGAGCCTCAGCTCCAGGGTCTTTGCTCTGCCCGATTTGTCTCTTTTTGGACCAAGCTGAGTACATCCAAGAGGAGAAAATGAGGCGGATGGACCCTGTGAGACCTCCCCGAGGGCGGTTAGACCTGGATCGGGCACATACTGGGGCTCTCACCCACACTCCCAGTATGTGCTCTGGGATGGTTCCCATTTCCACTGGATATCCTACCGTGCGCCCAGGAACCACCCCTCCGGCAGAATTTTTCCCCAAAAAAAGACATATTTTCTTGAAAAGATTTGCATTTTACAGATGCAAACTATTTTGTAAAACTAATAATTTTCATCAGTTTTACTGCTGAATCCCTAATTTCAGCACAGCCGTCGGGATGCTCCGGGTACCCCCAGGCTGCTGGGGACAGTGGCTGATCCCTGCTCATCACAGTCAAGGAAGACTTTTTCATACCAGCTCCCACTGTAAAATTTAAACACCAAATTTTTCTTCTGTGGGAAATAAGCAACTGTGGTCATTTCAGGCTCAATTAAGGGTGGATTTGAATATCAGGCTGTAACAACCAATGCTGATTTGACTTTTTGGCAATTTAGAAATTGTGGGAAAACAATCCAACTTTGTTTTGAATACCTCCTCCTCCCCAACTGGAATACATCTGCCTGGGTTTGAGCAAAGCAGCCAGGTTTGAGTCCAAGCTTTAAAATGTTTGTTCGTTTTAAGTAAAAATCCCAACCTAACAGATTTTATATTTTCAACATATCATATATATTTGTTTGCTGGTTCTATAGAAATATAGATCTATAGCTTGTTTCGAACAACTTTCTATTTCAAAATAACTTTGAATGTTTATCTTTTCCCAAATGATGAAATAGGTAGGTTCAACACACGTTTTCAAAGCACTCTGGTATCTTTGAACCTGCATTCTCCAGGTTGGGAAAGGTTTGTGAGAAAATGTCACCTACCTCGAGTAACAATTCAAACAAATAAAAAGCTAGCAAAACCAATCTAATGGGTGTGTGTGTGCTGCGTATAATCATCTCCACGTACAGGATGTACTGGGAATGTTTTCATAGCTGGAGACACAGAAGGCTGCTTCTAGGAAATCGTCTCCTCGAGGCACAGACTAGATGAAAAGCCACCGACTGCGACGTTTTCTGACGTGGACTACACTGACTCGAAGGTTGAGTAAGAATGAAAGATTGCGCTTTAACGGACCAGCGAGATCTTAAGCGACATCCAAGGTTTCCACAGCAAGAGAGGGAAACACCCTATCCTTCAGCTCACAGCAAAAGAGGTAGAAGAGCAGCAAGAGATTATGTGTTTATGGAAACATCCCCAAGCCTGGATCCTTTCCAATGCATTACTCGGTGCGAAGGAATGTATTAAATAGCTTTTTGAAAATGTATGTTGAAACACACAGCTCCATATATCCTGTGTCATCGTCTTTGCGATACACCGCGTGGCCAGGATCCCAGGTCCGAAAGGCAGAGCCGGACTGGTAACGCACCCATGGCTCGATCCTGCTTGGAGCTGAGCACCCGCAGCCTCGTGCCTGCCCCTCCTGGCAGGGGACACGCACGTTTTGTCCCAAAAGGTCTGTCTCTAGTGAAGTTCAAATGCAAACCCACCTGTGATGCCTGCTAAGGCCCAGGTCTGCAGCATCGCACAGATGGGAATTGCTTTCTGCCTGAGCTCCTATGCAGGAAAACCTGCAGCTAATCAACTTCATCCTAATCCTGCTGCAATAGGGAATAATTAAGGCTGTTTCTATAAAACAGGAGAAGAAATGCAAGCTGAAAACCTGAAGTTAAGCAGCAGCAAACCCTGAAGGCACCTATAGGTGCAGCCTATAGGCTCGGGTCCTGCGTCACGGCCCCGGCAGCCCCAGGCACCGGCACCGCGGGAGCTGCCGAGCGCCGGCACTCAGCGTGAGGGGGCAAATTGCCTTTCCCCCCCTGAACGCACAACACCACGGGCCTGCCGACGGGCGCATTGCTCAGGGGTTGAAGCGTGTTAAATAACGAGCCCTTTGCCTTCGTGGCTTCTTTGTTTCATTGCTTCCAGGTACCAGCCGGGTCAGCTCAGGCCAAGCAAGTGGTGCTGGTTAACAACTGGCATCGTCTGAGCAGACAGAGCAATTGAGAGGCAAACCCAGTCCTGCTGGGGATGTGTCTGTCTGTGTCAGGGATGGGACCGGCTCACCCTGCCGTGGTCCAGGAAACCTCAGCACAGAGTTATTCTGCTTTCTTCCATCAAGGCTTTGCTTTACGCTTTGTGCCGAGGGCCCCTGAAGCAGTGGGGATGTTGTGAGTCTCTCCCAAATTCGTCCATGGGAGAAAAGCCAGTGGGCTGGATCTGCTCTGGGGAGAGGGGTTCCCCGCCAGACAGCCAGGCTTTCATCCCAAATCCTGGGGCAAACTTGGACCCGGGGCGACCACTCGTGTTTCCTGTTATTTAAACAACAGCCTCATGTTGAGATTCCACCGATAAAGTCAAGGCGATGCGTTTCCAGGCAGCGAGATAAAAATCCCTTCTGAACTCGCAACTTCTTAAGTTATCTGGGGCTGCTGCAGAACTAGAACCAACTTCAAATAGATGGCATTACAGTATGCCTTTACAAGTTATTTTGCTGTTTCTTCACTAGAGAAATAAATCCCTTTGTTCTGTCAGATAAAAATGTGCGAGAAAAGCCAGTCCTTAATACAAACTCTACGCCTGATTATTTCTTAAAGTAAACAAATAAAAAAAAATTCAGAAAATAAATTGAGTTTTCTGAGGATACATATGAACATCACGCGTTTCGGGTTGCGGTTAGGGGTCATGGCGCATTAGGGCACGGTCTCCGGGTAGGGGTTGTAGTTGGGGTGTCCGAGCCAGTGGGAGTGGAGTTGGATTGCTGACGCCCCAGACCTGGATTCGGGGTCTGATTTCCCCACTTGAGCTTTGCTTCTGCAAGGATGGGTTAATCCAGACCCAGTGCCCAAACCACAGTGCTGGGAATACATCGCGGTGCCTGCAGGAGCTTTTTGGCTGAAGTGGCCAAAGGTCAGAGGTTGTGACAGTAAAGCTGCTAGGAATTTTCCATCAGGAACTTCTTCTAGTGCTTTTTTAATTTCTCACCCCAAACTAAAAACCCTGGCAGAAAATTTTGCCCTGCATCTTTGCTCCCTTTCTCCTTCGTCATGCTTTTTTTGCCTCATCACTGGAACAGATGGTTCTTTCCATTAGGAAAGAAGCAACGAAAAAATTACGGCAAGAGGAAGATGAAGGAAACTGGTTTTCTCCCCATTGACACGTTGGATCAGTAGCAGTGATTAAAGAGAAGTGGCAATTTTCAAGGAATCTATGGCACTACATGTCTAACTTCCCAAGGAATTTGGGTGCCAAATTCCCTCCAGATTCCTGAGGAAAACACAGCCCAGGTGCCCATGTAAGAACAAGTAGCCCTGAGCCTTAACAGCTCTCCTCCCTTTCATGTCAGCAGCAGATCTGCTCAGGGGTTAATGGCGTCTTTAACTTCTATCAGCCGGATTGCAACTCAATTTTACATTTCATCTCTATTCACAGAACTCCTGTTGATGTCAATATCCTGTTAGGGTTTTTTTTTCCTTTTGATGTTTGATTTTCTCCTGCTGGCTGCGTGCATGTACACAGAGGCTGATCAGAGTATATGACATTTATTTTAACAGGGGAGGAGAGGGAATGGGATGTTTTGTCTCGCTCAACATCCCCTGCTTTGTGAGATAAGGTAGCTGTCACAAGATCCCCTGCATTTCGCGTATGAAATATACGGTTACTTGGCTGGCAATAACGTAGCTGTTAATTGTGGAGAATGAAGCCCGCCTGGGCTCCAAGGGAGTCGAAGCCCTGAAATCCTTGCGCAGGCTGAGGAGGGGGTCAGTGAACTGGTGCTGGGATACGGGACACGTTCCCATCCAGTGGCAATTACTGGTGACTGAACACACTGCTACCAGCTGCCGCTGCGGCAGATCCTCGTGGCAGGGAGATTACCGCTGCAGACTGCCACGTTTCTTGGCAGTCTCCTTTTGGCAGGACTTTGGAAGCTGAAATCCTCCTCCCCGAAGAGCGGGATGGTCACTCCAGGTTCAGGCTGAGACTCACAGCTGCTTCTAGTCCAAACTTTGTTTTGATGCCCCTTGGATGAGGATGAGAAGTTGGATTTGCTATGTGCTCTTTCTACAGACCATTCCTGATAAAGTAATGGCTTTTTCCCGTGGCGTAGACGTAGCAAAATGCCATAATAATCTTTTACAAAATTAGTATTGATGTTGGCATCACTGAATGGCATGAGCTGTATCCAGGCAGAAAAAACTGGCCATGAAAAACCTCTCTCATTTTGTCATATTTCTTGATACAAATATTGCCAGCTTCAGAGTTTGGAATTCAAAATTTGGGTCCAGATTTCCTTTGGCAGTGACTTCTTCAACTTAGGATGGGCTGACACAACTGGGGAATGAAGGCATGTATTGAAGTCTGAGACAATTTGGCCTCTGCTCAGAATCCACAAGTTCAACCCATCTCTTTGCAAATAATTTCCTCTGACGAGGCCTGCCTGCTCGGACTTCTTTCATCTGGCTGTGGGGGAAGAAGGGTCAGTGTCTGGGAGGACAGATGTGAGACAGCGCACGTTATGGGAGTGCCATGCATTCATGCTAACACACGACTAGTCAAGAGCTTGTGGATGTTTGTTTTAGTCCTGTTGGAGGAGGCTAAGACAACCTTCCCAGCGGTAGCTAAGCTAATAATAATTTAACAATGTGCAACTGCTCTCTTTATGGTAAAAATGCTGACCACATAGTGTACGACGGTTTTCCATGCACTGTACCTCACTAGGAAAAAATGCAAAACCCACGAAGAACAACTGAAGTCTGCAGTTTTCCCAGTCCCCAAATCGTTTTCCCCGGTAGCCGGAATGTTTCTGATGTGGCATTTCCCACCATCCCACGCACGGGCAGGAGCTGCAGGAACAGGGCTCAGGAGCAGGAACGGTGGCACTGAGTAGACTCCATCTCTGAGGGCTTTCCCCATCCCCTGCTTAACAGAGGCAGAGGGGAAGTTGTCCTTGAGACAGAGGTGGGGGGATATAACCACAGCCCTCCCAGTAGCAGACTGGAAGAGAGATCTGCTGGCTTCTTCATTGTCAGAGCTTGGTTTTGATTACCAGTGTCATCATGCAATTTAAAATCTCTTCCTTGCTAAAATCCCATGCTACAATCAATGTCAGCATGTCTACAAGGCTTTGGGGTTCCCCAGTGTGAGACAGGGAATATAAATAATAATTAGATCAGTATGAGACCAGGTACTTTTCTCTCTTGATCAGCAAAGAACACACTCTTTCGACCCACAGCTGACATGAAGGAAAATATAATAATAATAATAATAATAATAATAATAATAATAATAATAATAATAATAGCAATGGATTATATGATAAATTGCTATGCAAATCTGCCAGCCATCAGGAAAGCATTTTACCGGCCTCTTTTCATATTATGGGGTTTAATTAATGTGATATACGGACAAACATGTATTTTATTTCCAGAATGGGAGTTGTAATTTCCTGAGGCTTGGAAACCCAGATGGTTTTGAGTTTAGAATATATAAGGATTTGTTTTTAGAGAGTATTTCAGCAAAGGTTGGGGGAGAAGTCTTTTTATTTAGTTCAACGTTTAATTTGTGTGCTTTCAGATGAAGTTCAGAGCTTCTGATCAGATGCTTGCTGGGAGGAGGGATAGTGAAGGGCTGAAGTATGCAGACAGCCACAGGACAATAGCTGTGGGAAGCTTTGTCTGCCTTGGAAATGAACTCTCATCCAAGGAACCGGGATGGTCCCGGGCTGCAAGAAGCCTAGGATGCTGATGGGCGATGGGAGCAGGGATCATGGCCCTCAAAAGCAAGACCCAGATCCAAAAATAAATCCCACCTTGTGGCGCAGGCTGCCCAGCCGCCATCGTGGTGTGGCACTGGGAGGGTTCCCATACTGGTTTTGAATGATACGCCTGGGATGACACAGTTAGAGAGTTCCTGGGGTTAGTCATCCACAGGCATAATAAGGACCCATTTCATCTTCTTCCCTGGGTTTCTCTGCCTTGTAAGGGCTGGAATAGTGACTCACGTCTTAAGTACATGAAACCCATCTTAATGGGCCTGTGGATGGAGAAATCATTAAGGACTTGACAACATCTCTAGCTCAAAAATCAGCACACACTGAGTCATTAAATGTTCCTGCAATCTGGATGCAAACCACTTTGCTGTATCTCTAACCCTTTTTCCCACCCACTTTTTGCAAGCTTGTGTTTCTCATTAACTTTTTCAAGTCCTACCACCTCCACAGAGCTCTTCATGAAACATTATTCCAGATGTGCAATGCCATCCTCTTCTTGAGGCTGGTTACACATTCATAGGATGAAGCATTTCTTGAAAAGAAAGAGCCATTAAGCCCAACTGAACAGAGGATTTTAAAAGGCACAGAAGTTCTCGTTTTTCTTATCCTGTCATCTTCTTAATTCTACTGGTCATGGGAGCAATTACAAATCAGCTCCTCTGCCAGGGCCAAAAAGTTCCTCTGATTTTGTCCTTCAAGCCCTTTTAGCAATTAATTTAAACTTAATTATGTCTCAGTTAGTGTCTCCCTTCCTTTTTCTCTGTTGAGTTCACCAGACCAGAGAGCCCTCAAAAGTGGTCATTTGGAAACCTGCTTTCTGCAGTGCTGAGCAAGCTGTCCTGCCCCCACCAGCTCCGTGCCTCGCAGAATCAGGTTCTTCTGCATGGAAATAGATTTTGGCAGAAGTAATTTTGTACCCAAACACTCCAGAACCTGTTTTCTCTAGATCTCTGCAAAATACACTTAAATGTCGCTTTTTGTTTAGTGGAGTCCAAAGAGTTTGAGCTCCTCTTTCCCAGCAAAATTAACCGTGGCTATTGACTGTGTCTGCATTTGAGAGGGCAATAATTGTAGACTTCTTCAATCAAGTTGCATCTGACGGTGAGTTCCTACTGCCTCGGGTCTTTGTAACCAAACACACAGCTGAGTGGTGCAAATGCTAAAAACACTCAAGCTGATTGTCGGTGGATGGAAACTGCAGACTCAACTTTTGGTCTGCTCAACAAGTTTAAATAATAGGACTATTAGGTAATTTGATTTCCAAATCCAGCTGAGTGCCAGCGATAATTGCAGTGGAGTATATGTGGACCCGATGCCTCCACTAATCAGGGTGGGGTTTGTGCTGTCACAGCTACCTGGAGCACGGCTGATTGGGATCCTGATGCTTTTCTACAGGCAGAGTAAATTGCTCTTAGGTTGCATCTGTTTGCACCGTTAGAAAACGTGTCCTGCCGGCCACAGCTCCCAGCCTGACAGCAAACTTGTTGTAACCTTAAGATGCTGCCAACATGGCTTGAATTGGAACAAGCTGATCTTCAAACAAGCTGATCTTCTTGAATTGGAACAAGCTGATCTTCAGACTCAGTTGCCACATTGAGTCCCCTGGGGCAGTCATTCCTGCATGACAGCGTTTCCCTTCAGAGGGTTTGGTCGATTCTGGGTAAAGAAACTGCAGGCGGTTGGTGGTCCGGGACTCAGGACTGGGAATTTTAAGCTACACAAGCGGTCTGAAAGCTAGAACGGTCTCCTCCATAGGCATAGCAATCCCAAGCCTTCAAAAAAATCCCAAGCCTCCCTTTAAAGCTTCAGAGCTTTAAACTAGACTCGAAGCGGGAGGGGGATAATATCAGGCTTGCCCGAGGGAAGCTGAGGGACGACGTGCCATGGTTAGAGGGAGCGGGTGCCAGCGAGGGCACTCAGCCTGTGTCTCTGAGATGTGCGGGGTACGCTGGGGCACAGCTGAAGTTGTACAGAGTTGAGCCAGGGGATACTGAGGCAATAGGAGCCAAGAGGGAAACGCCAGTGAAACCCCTCAAAGCACAGAAGGGGTGTTCTTCTATGAAGGAAACATGGACGACAGCCCAGCTGAAGGGCCTCTACACCAATGCACGCAGCATGGGTAACAAGCAGGAGGAGTTGGAAGCCATTGTACATCAGGAAAACTATGATATGGTGGCCATCACGGAAACGTGGTGGGATGACTCGCACAACTGGAGTGCGGCGACGGATGGCTATAAACTCTTCAGGAGGGATAGGCGAGGCAGGAGAGGTGGTGGGGTAGCCCTGTACGTCAGGGAGTGTCTCGATAGTTTAGAGCTCGATGATGGTGATGATAGGGTGGAGTGTCTATGGGTAAGAATCAGGGGGAAGGCCAACAAGGCAGATATTGTGGTGGGAGTCTGTTACAGACCACCCAACCAGGATGAGGAGACAGATGAACTATTCTATAAGCAGCTGGGAGAAGCCTCACGATCGCTAGCCCTTGTTCTTGTGGGGGACTTCAACCTGCCGGATGTCTGCTGGAAATACAACACAGCAGAGAAGAAACAGTCCAGGAGGTTCCTGGAGCATGTGGCAGATAACTTCCTGATACAGCTGGTGAGGAAGCCAACAAGGGAAGGTGCCCGCTGGACCTCTTGTTCATGAACAGAGAAGGACTTGTGAGCCATGTGATGGTTGGAGGCCGTCTTGGGCAGAGTGATCACGAAATTATAGAGGTTTTGATACGTGGAGAAGCGGCGAGGGGGGTCAGCAAAACTGCCACCTTAGACTTCCGAAGGGTGGACTTCAGCCTGTTTAGGAGACTGATCGAGAGAGTCCCCTGGGAGGCAGCCCTAATGGGCAAAGGAGTCCAGGAAGGCTGGACATTCCTTAAGGAGGAAGTCCTAAAGGCACAAGAGCGGGCTGTCCCCAGGTGCCGAAAGACGAGCTGCCTTTGACACGGTTTCCCACAGCATTCTCCTGGAGAAACTGGCTGCTCATGGCTTGGACGGGTGTACTCTTCGCTGGGTAAAGAACTGGCTGGATGGCTGGGCCCAAAGAGTGGTGGGGAATGGAGTTTACTCCAGTTGGCGGCCGCTCACAAGCGGTGTTCCCCAGGGCTCGGTGTTGGGGCCAGTCCTGTTTAATATCTTTATCAATGATCTGGATGAAGGGATCGAGTGCACCCTCAGTAAGTTTGCAGATGACACCAAGTTGTGCAGGAGTGATCTGCTGGAGGGGAGGAAGGCTCTGCAGAGGGACCTGGACAGGCTGGATCGATGGGCTGGGGCCAATTGTATGGGGTTCAACAAGGCTCAGTGCTGGGTCCTGCACTTGGGCCACAGCAACCCCTTGCAACGCTACAGGCTTGGGGAAGAGTGGCTGGAAAGCTGCCTGGTGGAAAAGGACCTGGGGGTGTTTGTTGACAGCCGCCTGAATATGAGCCAGCAGTGTGCCCAGGCGGCCAAGAAAGCCAATGGCATCCTGGCTTGTATCAGAAGTAGTGTGGCCAGCAGGAGTAGGGCAGTGATCGTGCCCCTGTACTCGGCACTGGTGAGGCCGCACCTCGAATGCTGTGTTCAGTTTT
Source organism: Mycteria americana (assembly GCF_035582795.1). Classification (NCBI taxonomy): domain Eukaryota; kingdom Metazoa; phylum Chordata; class Aves; order Ciconiiformes; family Ciconiidae; genus Mycteria; species Mycteria americana. The sequence goes on along the minus strand of NC_134381.1, from coordinate 10,171,893 downwards.
GGGCCCCCCACCACAAGAGAGACATTGAGGGGCTGGAGCGTGTCCAGAGAAGGGCAACGGAGCTGGGGAAGGGTCTGGAGCACAAGGCTGATGGGGAGCGGCTGAGGGACCTGGGGTTGTTCAGCCTGGAGAAAAGGAGGCTGAGGGGAGACCTCCTCGCTCTCTACAGCTGCCTGAAAGGAGGGGGTAGAGAGGTGGGGTCGGTCTCTTCTCCCAGGTCACAAGTGATAGGACGAGAGGAAATGGCCTCAAGTTGTGCCAGGGGAGGTTTAGACTGGATATGAGGAAATTTTACTTCACCGAAAGGGTTGTCCAGCACTGGAACAGGCTGCCCAGGGCAGGGGTTGAGTCCTCATCCCTGGAGGTATCTAAAAGCCATTTGGCTGAGGTGCTTAGGGACATGGTGTAGTGGTGGGCTTGGCAGTGTTGGGTTTACGGTTGGACTTGATCTTAAAGGTCTTTTCCAACCTATACGATTCTGTGATTCTGTGAAAAGTCATGAGATGGCTTAAAATATCCTGTTTAATAGGAGTCTTGTTCTAATTCCCTCCCCCCCCAAACTTCAACCATTGTGGGTCTGATTTGCTCTGGGATCATTAGGATGAGAATTTCCTATTTTTACAGAAAAGGAAGCAGCTATTCTTCCATAGCCATTGGGGCCACCAGGAAAACACCAAATGTCCTGAGACTGCTGATAAAATTGAGGGCTGACCATGAGAACTGTCCTACCACCATCAGAAACAACGAATCAGATTTTGGAAATGATGTTAATCCCTCCACACCTAGGTCCTCTAAATTAGGACCTAAAAATACAGAAGGCTGTCTAGACGTATTTTAATCAAGAGCTCATTCTTCTTCCGCCTGCTATTTAGCATGTAAGCACCATGGCTGAAATAATCTTCCAAACACAGAGACTTTACAAAATTGCAGGGAGGAGGCATCACCATATCATTATCCTCCTCAGAAGAGCCTGGTTAAAAATACACCACATATCCATGCAGGCTCCGGTGCCGAGAGGGGCAGCAGCTTTCAGATGCAGTCACCAGCTCAAAGGGATCTTAATTAGGGATAAGCAGTCGGCTGGGATACTGTGTTTTACAATCTGTTTTGTATTCCCTGAACAAATTGTGCATCAGTGAGAAATTCCTGGTTGAGATTCGGGCTCCGATCTTCTGGTCAGGGAAAGCAATGTAGCCCCTTGGAAATCATCTCGTTAACAGCCATTGGATGTGGTGGGACATCCGAACTGAAGTGGGTGATGTCCTCGCCCATAGCATTTCGGAGTGGATATAAGAAACAGCCATAAAACATCTGCTGCACGGGAAACAGTCATGTTTACAGATGTGCTTTTGGTGGCTGTTGTGTGAGTGTCCATGCCTTGAAATTGTTCCCTGCTCCCTCAAAGTGTCAAAGTGAAACAGGATGGTAAACAGCTCTATTTCTGCTTCTATTTCAAGCCAATGTCATCTTGCTTCTGCTTATGTTCAGTTCTGGAGCCTCAGACCATGAGCTAATTTGGCTTCTCAGACCAGAGGCAGAAGCCAAATAGAAAGGGCAAAAAAAAAAAAAAAAAAAAAAAGGGAAAAAAAAAATAGAGCGAACAAGCTCCCCGTTTTCCAAGGCAAAGGGCTGTGATGGCACCAGCCCACTCTTTCCATCCAGTCCCTTAGCAACGTAATCCTGCATTTTCTGTGATCACTCCCTGCCCTGAATTTTGCATGCGGCTGACGGGGGACTGGAGCAATCGCTTGTGGCTCACCACAGTCAAGACTGTTTTCATGTGGTCTGGGTCCCCTCTGAAGGATACAATGCTCAGGAATGAGAATATTACAGCCTTCGTGAGCCACGGCCTCTCCTTCCTCCAGAGGAACATTGCATTTCGGTGAGGTAGGAGCGCCTGGTAAGATGCTCCCCTGGCACCTCTTCCAGGATGTGCTTAAAGGAGTCATAAAAGTCCCTCTCCAGCCCTTCTTTCAGCAGCTTTTCTACCGAGCATCGCCCACCTCATATCCACAAGCTTCTGCCAAGTGCTCCGGCCCCCGGAGAAGCACGCAGTAAGGGAGAAGCTCCTGGAAAAATGACTGCTGAAATAGTAGAGCCCAGTAAGGAAGGGGGGAGGGTGTGCATGTGTTTTGTGTGATTTTTGTTTGACAAATGCTGAATGAACCTAAAGCATTTTAATGGACATAGTCAAAAATATTTTCACCTTTTAGTATCATTCCCAGTTCCAGTTTTTCATTCCACATGGGGACAGGGATGGGGGATTCTCCCAGAACAGGAAAACTGACTCTTTCTGTTCCTTTTCCCGAAACCTGCTCAGCACCTTAACATAAAGCCAATTTTCCAATAGAAAAATAAAACCTGCAAAAGCCATCCTGAAGGATGGCTGAAAGACCTATATATATTTTGATGAATTGATAAGGGAATTATCTGGCCTCAGTGCAGGCCATTAGAATATGATAACTCCCCAAATTTTGAGCACACCTGATGTTTAATTCTCTCCAAGTGGTGCCCTGGAACTATTGTGTTAAAAACCAGGGCTGAGAAAAAATAATCAGCGATGATACCAGTACCAACCATGCCAAGAGATGCTCCCAGTGAATCCTTGGACCTGCACTGAGCCCCGCCAGCTTCAGTTCTCTCTCTGCTGGCTCTGGCAGATGGGCAAAACATAAAATCAATGCAGGATAGGGAGAGAAAAAAAAAGGAGACACTCCAAAACATTGGCCCCTTCTGGAAACAAAGGCCATCAGAGGTATTTTTCTGTGCACCATTCACCCGGGCCAGTTTCCCATGGGAAGCAGGCAGCAGAAATATAACTTATTTCTGACACCCAAACAGCTGGTTGAGAGCACCTTTTCTCCTGCTTGCAACAAACAGCTCAGTTCCTCCCATCTCCCCACATGAATTCAGACTCAGCGTCTTGCCCAGAAGGGTTTCATTAACACACAGCCAAGATCTTTGCAAATTCTCATTAGTTCTGCAAATTCAAGGACTGTCAGTTCCCAACACTGGGAAAACATCAGGCTGTTGCGGGCTTAACGTCGCTCTTTGTTGTACAATCATTGGAAAGCTGATGGCCATTCATGAACTCCAAGTGTTGCAACATGATCTCTTTTTTCCCAGAATGATTTAAGAAAAAGAGGAGAAGAAAAAAAGGAAGAAGAAAGTCTTTTAGCAAAGACATTTCAACAATTCCTTTAATGGGTATATAAACAGGAACAAAATCAAACAGCAATTAGCTGTAATTATACTTTAGCCTAAAAAAATCCCACACATGTGAAATGATTACCATAGCAATTACTGAGGACTTCTGTGCACATTTGGCTGGCGTAATTATACCGAGTGTGCCCTTCAGGAGAGAGCGGATTCCTTCCCTTCGTGCATGCTGGGTTTTCCTCCTCCCTGCAGACCTGCCATCTTCAGCGATGGCTTTTGCAGTCTCTGGAGCTAAGCAACCTGAGCGGTGACAGTAACAAGACTGAAATACTGCTGCTGAAGTGAGAAGACCAGGGAAAAAAAATAGAAGAAAAAGTAATTTGCAGCCCTTGTGCGCGCTTGTGGGAGGGGTGATAACCGAGGGCTCGAGGCAGCTGGCTGCGGGTGCCGAGGTGTGAGCTGGGAGCCTGGTGCCACGTTTCCCAGTTTGTGCCACGTTCGCCCAGTTTGCACACTGGGCTGCGGTGGCCCCGGGCTGGGGGATCCAAAGGACGTCGCGTATCGCCTGGGAACGTCACACCGTGCTGCAGGACAAGGACAACGCGAGGCTTCCAAGCTGCTGCCCCAAAATTCAGGGTTTTTTGCCCCACCACCAGGCAGGTGGGGCCAGTGCTGACTAGTCCTTCTGGCGAGGGCAATAGCACCAGCGAGAGTGGTGACAGCGTGAACGACAAGTCCACTTGTCCCTGTGGAAATGTATTCTCGAGTCAGGTCAGAGCCTGTGCTAGGGCTCATTCTTTCTCCAAAGGCAGCAGAACAGCCAGCAGGCTTATTTCTATTCTGACCAGCACCACTGTTTAATCTTGACTTATGGAGGAAACATATGGAATGTATTGAAAAAATATTGCTGTACTCTCTGCTGCTCCTCTCTCCCTCTCCTTGGAGCAGGGACCAGAAATATTAAACATCTGCGATTCTTTAGCACAGGCTGACTTACCGGGGTGAGCTCTCACCCCGTGGACCACTGCTTAGTCCACCCTGCAGGTACCGTGGCGGGACGTGGCGTGCATTTTGCTAAGACCAGCCCATTCCCCAGGAAACGTGATCTACTTTCTCAAGATACGGGGTTTGCAGATGGAGGCAGAACTGCAGTCATGTCCAAACCTTCCCAAAGCATTTGGCTGTCAGGTCTGGCCGAGCAAAGGCCACAGGTCCTGCCAGCCCACGTAATCCATCACGGGCAGATTAATGGCATGGTCTCCTGTGATATCCAGTTTTTGAAAGCCTGTCTTTGATAAGTGCAGTTTTCTTTTAAAAAAACCCAAAACAACAGCTCCTTCTCAGCCTGCATGTATTTTGTGACCGGCTGCTGCTGTGCGTGACGATAACCACCCGTGTTACAGCAGACTGTTCTGCCAAGCCCACTGCCTGATGACACCGGCCCTGTGCTGCGGCACTGCACATCGCTAAGACATTAAATGGGATTTCGGTACTGTGGAAGGTTTTGCTCTACTCAGCACGGGGCCAAAAGTTACCTGGGGCTACTGGCGTTTCAAGTCTGCTCTCAGGGGCGCGGGCAATTGGTTGGGTGCCCCGTGCAGAGCTCAGCCCGCAGGCAATTCACACCTCCGGTGGCTGCTGGCATCGGCAAGCCTGGAGGAAACATGCTCCGACTTGCACCTGGGATCAACAGGGCTGCTCGGAAGAGATCAGGAGCCAAAACCCAGAGAGCACAGATCCGCCCGTTCACCCATCCTTGCCTTTCAGAGGAAAAGGAGAGCAGAGACAGGCGAGAGCATGTCAGGGTCATACGAGGGCACCGTGGTTTCCAAGCACAGCGAGAGCTGTAGCAGCTTCGCTGGCCTGCGACAGCCCCACCAGAAAAGCCGCTGGGTTTCATCGCTGCCTTGGCCCTCAACAGCATTTGGGGCTGTCCCAGCTGGAACAAATATTGTTGGCCCAGAGACCCCGGGCTTCACTGTCCTACGAGACATTCGCGTATCAGGGCTTAGCAGCAACGACTTATCTCCCCGTGAAACACCCAGGATCACACAGCCATGACAGGACCCTCTGCCAGAGGCTTCAGGGAGCTGCAGCGGTTGGAGAAGAGAGCAATGGAGATGAAGTCCACACTCCTCAGCAGCTGTGATGGGAAAGAAATCTAAGTGTCCCTGCCAACAGCTCTGCAGCCTCTGGGACAGCAAGCCTCCTGCATTGGCCTCTCCCAGTGAGGCACCAAGGTGCAGAGCTCAGCAGTATCCCCTTTTTAACCCAGAAGATTTATGACTTCAGCATAAAGTCTCCCATTTCTTGAACTCACCCAACAGATCTTATGTCAACTTAACATTCTTTCTAAAGTGCCTGCAGTGTTTATTCAGTCCAGCCACTGGTTTATTCTAGCTAAATATCTGTTTCAATTTGAAGCAAGTTCATTGCAGGTTCCTATTTCCCCACTGCGGAGCTTTAGGATAAAAAACCCACTTGACAGCTGAGTAAATGACACCGATAAAGAGCTCTAGTTGGCCTGTGAAACAGCTGAGAGATATGGAGCAGAAAACTCTGAGCTGAAGATGTTTGTATGTTATATATTCGTTGGTACTGCTCTGGCATGGATTCAGTGCCTCAGCTTTCCTATGGCTTGAACCAAGTGCCAGTCTGGGTGTGCTGAAAAAACCCAACATTTCTTAATTGTGGCTGGGATTGCTGCTGGGAAAAGTGGCTCGTTTACTTCTGAGGGCTCAGCATGAGCTGCAAGACCCCTGGGATATTTCAAATGGAAAACATATCTGTGCTGCCTCCCAAAAGGGAAAGAATAAACTGCCAAGGCTGAAAGCACGGGCTCTTTCATGGGACCCAGAAGGTTCCTTTGTATGTGATTGATTCTCCTGCACAGACATTTCTAGATATTTTTCTGGCTTTTAAGTTAAGGAAGAAAAAAGACACCAAACTCAGTGTTCTGGAAGGATTTTAAATTAGCACAGCCCTTTGGCTGTGTGCTGTGTGGTGCTGCCTGAGCTTCCTCCTGAGAGGTGAAACCCTGTGGTCCATGTGGAGTGAAAGGATGGCGAAATAACCACGGACCCTCCTAAGGACTTTGGGAAAGGTTTGGTTTCCTTCTTGTGAGCTTATAGGAGGCCGTTTATAACAGAGCTTTGTGGGTGTGGATGTGTGTTCACTTGGGGTCTGAGCCAATTGAACTCAGTGGGAGTCCTTTGAAAGTCCTCTCCTATGCCCTCAGCAGGCCCTGGACTCGGCTTGTACTGAGAATATTCATGGCGAAGGATTTACTTGAAGGAATGTTTTGCGGAAGGAGCAGATTTTCAGAGCGTGTTGATAGAAAGTGATTACCGACCTCATAAATAAGAGCATTTGCACTGGCAGGGGTGAATTAAGTGAAGAGTGCATTAGGAGCGCGGGTCATCCAAAGCCAAATCCCGAGGAAAAGGGTCTTTTAACTCCAAGAAATTGCTCACATGCTATCAATCCTCGCAGATACTTTAACTTACAATTGCATCGCCTGGGCAAGCTGCTTGCAACATGAAGTGATGTGGCAGGCGGGAACAGAGGCTGTGTAGCCCGTGGGCTGCCGGGATTTTTTGCACGTAGGGGTAAGTATTAAAGGTCTGTAGGTGCTGGAGGAGTGGGAGCAGTCAAGGAGGTCCCCGCTTCAGCATGCTGCTGCCCAGGAGGTGCGGAAGGACCGTGACAGCCAGAGCACCCCGGGGACGGGGCCCTTCTCCTGCGCTGGGCTGCTTCAGCTGCTCATGCTGTTTGATTGCTCTCCTGGCCTTCCCTTCGCATCAGCTGTGCCAAACATTGAGTGGAACCATCTGATAAAAGCTGGAAGTGTATCAAAGATGTGATTTGAACACAGTAATTTAGTCCTCATCTGCAGTCCAGAATCACCATCTGCTCTGTGTCCTGCCCTGGTTCTTCACCGCTCAGCGAGGACCGTGTACAGCATCCCCCAGCTTCGTCTTTCGCTCCAGTTATAAAACAAACCTAGAAACCTGATTCTCTTCTCACCCTGGTGTGAGTCTCTGGGCTTTTATTGATGTTAGGAGAGGAGAAGTGAACCCGCAAGGAGTTGCACAGCTCATGGAAATAGCAGAAAATGGTCATTGGTTTATGGGGAAGAATTAGAGCCTGGATGGGGAAGAATTCCGAGCCTTGGCTCGGAAAGGTGAGTTAGAGAAGTGGACATGATAGCAGCCTGGAAGGATTTGAAGGGTGTGAGCACAGAGGACTGAGATGAAATATGTGGGAGGGTACAAGAAGGTATGACTAGGAGCAAAGGAATTATATGGAAGAGGGAAGGACTGTGCGTTACGAGGTGAGCAAGATCAGCCCGTGGCCCAGTTTCACGTTATTGCCATTAAAAATTGGACAATATGGATTTTTAATGTAACTAGTTGCTTCATTTATTTTGTTGAAGTGTCATTAAACATGAGCATTTTTTGCCAGCTGGATTTGGGGCTTTCAGAAGAATCACAGACAGCACTTTGGTGTCAGGGCAAGTTTTTATGCATTATCCTTCTGTACAGCATCATGCATCATACAGTTTTGGGAGCTTAAGGGTCGACTCAGTAAAAGTAAATACAGATATTAAACCAGGGGATATGCAAAAGTTACTGTTTTTTCTACAATAAATTGGTAAGAAGACAGGATCCATACTCTGAAAGATTTTAGTCTTCACCATGTGTGACTGTGGGATCTCATCTATTTTTCATCTTTGACTGCACAAATCTCTATTGGCATGTAAAAAGAACTATCTGAGAATGGCTATATTTTATCATAGCCGAAAGTTATTCATTAAAAAACCCTCTGCATATTCTTACGTCATGCACTGGGAAGCTATTACTAATTAGGGACAGATGAATCAATTCAGATAAAATTAAATCCTGTTTCAACTTTTGCCCCAGTTTCCAAGTGCCTCCTTTCCTGCAGTTTGCAGAAGCACTCCTGCCTGGAGTGCTTGCCTTGTTCTTCTCATGGCTTAGGTTGTGTTTTGGTGGCTCTGGTTTGCAGGCTCAGGCCTTGGCTTCTTTGGAAATACAGGCACCGGGATGCTTTCTGTCCTGCTTAAATGAAAGCAAAAAGAAGAGCTGTGCATACTTCTTAGCAAGGAAACCTCAGACTGAATAAGCCTCAAGGGGACATGAATATAAACTAAAGCTTTACTTTGCTGCAAAAAATGGAATTTACATTAATCAAAAACCTCTTAAGAGATTTCCAGCCCAGTTTTACAGACTCGAGGAGCTTTGCAGACAGAGAATTCCCACCACCTGGGTCTCTGCTGGGTCACAGTCTCTGCTGGCATCTCTCTTGTGCCTCAGCAGAGCAGTCAGAGCGTCTAAGGGCAAAAGGCAGCGCTGCGCTAATCGAACAGGGTCTGCCGCCGGTACCCGCCAAAGCACCTCGCTCGGTAGTTTCTTCATCAAATCTAATCACCTGTGGTCGAAGGAGCATGTGCCTATAGAACGACATCCAAGGGAAAACTTGGTGTGTCAACATAAGGATGTTTACTGCTGATAATCAGGCATGTAAGTGGAAAATCAGGTTTGCAGGGTTCTGATAGACACCAGCATTTTTTCCCTTAGCCAAGCTGAACCCCCAGGCTTTCCGAAATTCATTTATCACCGTGTTCCCAGTCTCCTTGGGAACGGCTCTGCAGCAAGCAGAGGATAATTCTGTATTCCACAAACTTTCTTCACCCGCTGCTGAATCCAGGGAAAGCTTCTCCGATCGCTTCCCTGGCCAGGATTTGCTCTTCTATAAATCCACGGATAAAATATCAACAGCAATCTTTCCTTTTGGACAGAAGGTCGAGGAGTCCTCATTAACAACGAGCGTAGGTGACAGTCCTGTGACAAATCAGTGCTTGAGTCAGGCTTCGAGTTTTACAAGCCGGTTTCCAACACGTTCATTTTCTAACAGGGAAAACTTGATATTTTTCCCAGAAAAACATATGCAAATCTAATTTCTCTGTTTCTTGCTAAAACATTTATTTGTGCTGCGTCATCCTCCTCAGAGTGTTCGCAGCTTGGATGTTTTCTGGGACAGAAAGGTGAAGAGAAAGGCTCAGAAGAAGAACATACATATGTATATGTCCTGATGTATACGTTAGCCAACTCTTGACTTCACAACCAGGATGACTCACAAACTCATATGGCCAACATATTTCCTGCCCAGGCATCATCCCTGCCTCTGGTTAGGGGGACGGCCCCTTGGGATGGGAGTCTCATGTTTTTGGGGGGCTTTCCATTGTTTTTGCCATTGGCTGAAATTTGCAGCTGAGGAAGACATTAAATCCTCAATTTCCACCTCCGTCCCCTCCGGGCCGAGCAGAAAGGCCCTTCCCACCCTCAGAAAGTGACCCCCCTCACTCCGCACCATGGGGTCCTGCCTCTTGGCAGAGTTTTGCTCCCCAGGGCACAACCATGAGTGCGACCCCATCCCAAAGCATAGCCCCAGCCATGTTTCAGCTCCGGGCAACAGAGAGCATTTCCCCAGGGCTGGGGTGCTGCCGGGCTGCTCCAGACCACAGCAGCCCTTGGGGGATCTCTCTCACCAGCTTTCATGAGCCCCTCAACCTATTTCTGCTATGGATCCCAAGGAGCCCACCCCACGACACCCCGTTTTCCATCGCGGGTGCATCGCCGCGGGCAAGAAGCCAGGCAGGGCGGCAGGGGAGCGCTGCTAAAGCAGTCGTTCGATGCAGATGAACACCCAGGCTTTCCGACAGACTGACACGTCATTGCCCGTGGCTGTTTGAGACAGGATTGACAGCCTTCAAACTTATTTTGGAAGCCGCCTCGCAAACATGTAAAGAACAAACCGCAGGAGGCTGCTGGATTCATCCTTGCAGCATTTGCAACTCAGCCGCCACAAGCAGAAGGGAAAGCAGTTCTGCTGTAGATGTGCAGGAAAGGGGCCAGAGATGTTTTAGGCAGCTTTCTACTTCTCATCTTGTTTGCAACGTATGCTGTTTAGGCCCTGACTTTAGTGCTGGAGCACTCCTTCCCCTCCAAATGGGCTCTGGTTTTTGTAGGGAACGCAAGAAGGCTTCAGCTACCATGAGCTCACGCCAAGTCTCCCAGCAAATCTGTTTGACGGTTCCTGGTCTGGTAATGATTAATCCAAGATGCAGGGGGGGGGGGAAGAGAGAGAAAGGGGAAAAAATCAAGATAAGAAAACCTTTCTTGCAGGAATATTGTATTGCAGTTATTCAGAGCTTTATTTTATGAACTCACTGTGCTCTCGTGGTGCGTTCATCTCCGATTTGTCTGTGGTAAACAACATGCCTTTCAACAAGGCAAGAAGAAATTGAAGCTTGTTTCAGGCTGTTGCCAACGTTTTCATTCTTGTGCATGGCTTCGAAGACCGGCAGCGAACACCCATTCCCCAAGCACCGTGCCGCAGCCAAGAGGGAACGGGCTGGAGGACACCAACTCCTTTGACCCAGGACAACCAGGGATTAAGCACGTTCCAGCCCAGCAGGTGGGCTGGAAGGGCTCTGGCTCTGAATTAAATCGATTAGAGTGTTTTCAGAACAGCCTCTACAAAATATCTTGGCTTTCTGATTGGTGAGTCAAGTGGAAGAGCACAAGGAGCACGTGGGAATGTGGCCACTACAACAGCATTTAATTCATTCTGCTGATGCTTTTTTGCACGAAGAGCCTCCCACGAAAAGGAGTGCAGCGGGCTGGGATTCCCAGGCTCGATTCCTGCCGTGGCAGTTAACAGCTTTTTACGCAGCTGTAGGGAAGAAATCCAACCTCTGGGTTTCTAGTTCGGTCATCTCCAGGAGAGGCACGGCCATAGCTCGTTACCTGCGCCTTCCCCTCTCGCCGGCTCCAGAGATGTCAATTGGAATTGACTCCCAACCGCTGTTAAAGCCATCGGAGGGGACGGTTTGGCGCCGGGGCAGCGTGCTGCGGCTCCAGGGCTGTTGCAGCCTGCTGTCTCAGATGCTACCGACATGAAGCTCAAAATTTCCATCCATCCCTCCAAGTTCCGCTCCCTCTTTCGGGGTCTGATGCTCCGTCTCTGCTCCGAGCCTGGCTTCAAACCACTGGCTTAAAGTGCGGTTGAGAAGAGCTCCAGCTAGTTTTTCTCTCTGGGTAGTTTTGCTGGTTTGGAAGGGTGTCGCTGCCATGTACCTTGTCCCCACATCACGGCATCCTGCGGTGATGCCGGGGACAGGCAGCAGACCGTTTCCCTGTGATGCACAGCGGACGCAGGACTGACCCTTCTGCACTCACACCCAGACTGGCACCTCTGAGCGCTCAGGAGTAGAGCCTGGAAGGCGAATTTTGTCAGGCTCCCCGCAGAGAAAGGCAGTCTCCATCTGAGGGAGGCTCTGGGGCCATCCCCACCACCGGCGGACCCTCCTGGGGGGGAATTTGCATGGAAAAGGAGCATTTCTTCTCCTCCATCACTGCTTACAGTGGTGGGGAGCCCATAGGGTGGTACAGAGAGATGGGGAATACGTAGGGTTAAAAGCAGCCCTCCAGTGAAAGTGATTGCAAAATCCCCTTTGGCTCCAGCGAAGCAATTTTCCCACCACCATCACCAGTTCTTTCTTCCCAGAAAGGTGCAGGACATGACGGGAAGTTACAGTCAGAGCTGGGCAAATAGTGCAGATGTTTTACTATGAATACGTGCCGGTATTTCTGTAGCAAATTCAGTCCTCCTGTGGTCGTGCCTTGCAGCTTTGTTTTTGTGAATACTCCAGGGAGCTAATTTAAAAAGCAGGTGTGTTCACCAAAAAAAAATGATGTTCTGGCTCTGTTGCTGGTCCTGTTAGCTGGGAAATGGAAGGTAGGACCAGGAAACCTTTGCGAAAGGCATAGACCCATCAAGGCAGGGCAAAGCTATCATTCATTGCAGCAAAGCCAGGATTTTACCTCTGGACTTGCTTCAAGCTCTCTCCCAACACACTCTAGAGAAGTCAGTTGTCCTATTTTTGGTTAAGGCCGCAGGCTCCCCTGCAAACATGGGCTCTATAGTTTAGGCAGAACACACTGGAAGTTGACCTGTAGGTGCAAGGAAAAATGTTAATAAACCTATTGTGTCACTCCAGCAGGGAAACAGAAACAAAACCTAAACCAGCCGCAGTTTGGGAAGTTGCTTGTGAAAAATTTTGCAGACCAGAGGTGTTTGCAGAAGCATTCTGAGTAATGTGAAGGATTAAGAAATTACAGTTGTCTTTCCTGAGACAACTCAGAAATTAATGCATAAACTAACGGAGTTTGGAGAGAACTTTTTAATAATTTTTACAATCACCTGTGCGCTGACAACAGCTTCTGCTGTGCGGTGTCTTTGCTGTTCTCCATACCAGAGTTGCTGGGAAAAAACTGTGTTAGTGCTGATGTTAATATGTCACTGAAGGGGAATGAGGGTGTAAGAGGAAGGCTCTGGGCAGCTAACACATTTATTCAGGATGAATAAGCCCCTTGTGGTAAACAGAGCTCCCTAATCTCCCTTTCTCGTGGTGTAACTACTCCGATGGTATCAGATCTTTGCTATACCCGGCAATTTTTCCTACCAATTACCCGCCGGTTACAGTCCATCTCCCTCTGAAATAACAGGCAGGTCATTAATGTCAAATTCCAATAGGATGATAAGGGAATTTATTGCTGAGATGATCACTGAAGCCAGGGTGATGAATGGGCTCAGAAGGATTTTAGGGTATTATTTCCCAGCGTTCACCAGCCAGTTTTCTCCTTCGCTCGGCACTTTGTGTCTGTAGCTTGTAGGCTGGCTCCTCTATGGCTTTTCAGTTTGCTTTTAGGGGGTTATTTCTGTACAAGGATGTGCATGTTTCTCCAGGCTCTATTTTTGTTACAGCTCTTCTTGTTCAGGAAACAAGACAATGACAATTAGATCCATGATAGAGATGATGCTTTTGATTGGGTTTGTTGTACTTGGCACCCTGTCAGCAGACGGGTCTATGATGAAGAAGGTGCACGTTTAAGGTACTTTAATCATTGCTGAAGTGTCGTGTAGTGTGTTAAAATGAGCTGCTTTGCTTTTGAAGCTGGTGAGGAGATGCAGCTTGAAGATCGTTTCCCCACTCCTGTTCAGCTCCAAGATTTAGGTTGTTTGGCTTCCTTTCCTAGAAATGAGTTTTGCGGCTTTATCTGAAGCTGTTTAATAGC